>NC_092005.1:1803019-2403019 GCF_044704955.1 Pristiophorus japonicus
CTGTGTCCAGGGAGGGGATGGATTCTGTGTCCAGGGAGGGATGGAGTCTGCGTCCAGGGAGGGGATGGAGTCTGTGTCCAGGGAGGGGAATGGAGTCTGTGTCCAGGGAGGGGATGGATTCTGTGTCCAGGGAGGGGATGGATTCTGTGTCCAGGGAGGGGATTGATTCTCTGTCCAGGGAGGGGAAGGAGTCTGTGTCCAGGGAAGGGAGTCTGTGTCCAGGGAGTGGAATGGAGTCTGTGTCCAGGGAGGGGATAGATTGTGTGTCCAGGGAGGGGAATTGATTCTGTGTCCAGGGAATGGATTCTGCGTCCAGGGAATTGACTCTGTGTCCATGGAATAGAGTCTGTGTCCAGGGAGGGGATGGAATCAATGTCCAGGGAGGGGAAAGGAGTCTGTGTCCAGGGAGAGGATGGATTCTGTGTCCAGGGAGGGGATGGATTCTGTGTCCAGGGAGGGGATGGATTCTGTGTCCAGGGAGGCGATGGATTCTGTGTCCAGGGAGGGGATGGATTCTGTGTACAGGGAGGGGGATGGAGTCTGTGTCCAGGGAGGGGATGGATTCTGTGTCCAGGGATGGGACGAATTCTGTGTCCAGGGAGGGGATGGATTCTGTGTCCAGGGAGGGGAATGGATTATGTGTCCAGGGAGCGGATGGATTCTGCGTCCAGGGAGGGGATGGAGTCTGTGTCCAGGGAGGAGATGGAGTCTGTGTCGAAGGAGGGGGATGGAGTCTGTGTCCAGGGAGGGGAATGGAGTCTGTGTCCAGGGAGGGGATGGAGTATGTGTCCAGGGAGCGGAATGGAGTCTGTGTCCAGGGAATGGAGTCTGTGTCCAGGGAGGGGATGGATTCTGTGTCCATAGAGGGGAATGGAGTCTTTATCCAGGGACGGAATGGAGTCAGTGTCCAGAGAGGGGAATGGATTATGAGTCCATGGAGGGGATGGATTCTGTGTCCCGGGAGGGGGATGGATTCTGTGTCCAGGGAGGGGATTGATTCTGTGTCCAGGGAGGGGAATGGAGTCTGTATTCAGGGAGGGGAATGGATTCTGTGTCCAGGGATTGTAGTCTGTGTCCAGGGAGGGAATGGAGTCAGTGTCCAGGAAGAGGATGGATTCTGTGTCCAGGGAGGGGATGGAGTCTGTGTCCAGGGAGGGGATGGAGTCTGTGACCAGGGAGGGGATGGATTCTGTGTCCAGGGAGGGTATGGATTCTGTGTCCAGGGAAGGGATGGAGTCTGTGTCTAGGGAGGGGAGGGGCGTCTGTGTCCAGGGAGGGGATGGATTCTGTGTCCAGGGAGGGGATGGATTCTCTGTCCAGGGAGGGTATGGATTCTGTGTCCAGGGAGGGGATGGATTTTGTGTCCAGGGAGGGGATGGATTCTGTGTCCAGGGAATGGAGTTTGTGTCCAGGGACGGGAATGGAGTCTGTGTCCAGGGACGGGAATGGATTCTGTGTCCAGGGAATGGATTATGTGTCCAGGGAATGGACTCTGTGTCCAGGGAATGGAGTCTTTTTCCAGAGAGGGAATGGATTCTGTGTCCAGGGAATGGAGTCTTTGTCCAGGGAGGGGAATGGAGTCTGTGTCCAGGGAGGGGAATCGATTAAGTGTCCAGGTGGGGAATGGATTCTGTGTCCAGGGAGGGGATGGATTCTGTGTCCATGGAGGGGAATGGAATATGTTTCCAGGGAGGGGAATGGAGTCTGTGATCAGGGAGGGGAATGGAGTCTGTTTCCAGGCAGGGGAATGGAGTCTGTGTCCAGGGAGGGGATGGATTCTGTGTCCAGGGAGGGGAATGGAGTCTGTTTCCAGGAAGGGGAATGGAGTCTCTGTCCAGGGAGGGGAATGGAGTCAGTGTCCAGGGAGGGGATGGAGTCTGTTTCCAGGGAGGGGATGGAGTTTTTGTCCAGGGACGGGAATGCAGTCTGTGTCCAGGGAGGGGTATGGATTCTTTGTCCAGGGACGGGAATGGAGTCTGTGTCCAGCTAGGGGAACGGAGTCAGTGTCCAGGGAGGGGAATGGAGTCTGTGTCCAGGGAGGGGATAGATTCTGTGTCCAGGGAGGGGATGGATTCTGTGTCCAGGGAGGGGATGGATTCTCTGTCCAGGGAGGGGAAGGAGTCTGTGTCCAGGGAAGGGAGTCTGTGTCCAGGGAGTGGAATGGAGTCTGTGTCCAGGGAGGGGATAGATTGTGTGTCCAGGGAGGGGAATTGATTCTGTGTCCATGGAATAGAGTCTGTGTCCAGGGAGGGGATGGAATCAATGTCCAGGGAGGGGAAAGGAGTCTGTGTCCAGGGAGAGGATGGATTCTGTGTCCAGGGAGGGGATGGATTCTGTGTCCAGGGAGGGGATGGATTCTGTGTCCAGGGAGGCGATGGATTCTGTGTCCAGGGAGGGGATGGATTCTGTCTCCAGGGAGGGGATGGATTCTGTGTCCAGGGCGAGGATGGAATCTGTGTCCAAGGAGGGGATGGAGTCAGTGTCCAGGGAGGGGGATGGAGTCAGTGTCCAGGGAGGGGGATGGAGTCTGTGTCCAGGGAGGGGATGGAGTCTGTGTCCAGGGAGGGGGATGGAGTCAGTGTCCAGGGAGGGGGATGGAGTCTGTGTCCAGGGAGGGGATGGAGTCTGTGTCCAGGGAGGGGAATGGAGTCTGTGTCCAGGGAGGGGATGGATTCTGTCTCCAGGGAGGGGAATGGAGTCAGTGTCCAGGGAGGGGGATGGAGTCTGTGTCCAGGGAGGGGATGGAATCTGTGTCCAGGGAGGAGATGGATTCTGTGTCAAGGGAGGGAATGGAGTCTGTGTCCAGGGAGGGGATGGAGTCTGTGTCCAGGGAGGGGAAAGGAGTCTGTGTCCAGGGAGGGGATGGATTCTGTCTCCAGGGAAGGGATGGATTCTGTGTCCAGGGCGAGGATGGAATCTGTGTCCAAGGAGGGGATGGAGTCAGTGTCCAGGGAGGGGGATGGAGACAGTGTCCAGGGAGGGGGTTGGAGTCTGTGTCCAGGGAGGGGATGGAGTCTGTATCCAGTGAGGGAATGGAGCCTGTGTCCAGGGAGGGGATTGAGTCTGTGTCCAGGGAGGGGAATGGAGTCTGTGTCCAGGGAGGGGATGGATTTTGTCTACAGGGAGGGGATGTATTCTGTGTCCAGGGAGGGGATGGAGTCTGTGTCCAGGGAGGGGATGGAGTCAGTGTCCAGGGAGGGGAATGGAGTCAGTGTCCAGGGAGGGGGATGGAGTCTGTGTCCAGGGAGGGGATGGATTCTGTGTCCAGGGAGGAGATGGATTCTGTGTCCAGGGAGGGAATGGAGTCTGTGTCCAGGGAGGGGATGGAGTCTGTGTCCAGGGAGGGGAAAGGAGTCTGTGTCCAGGGAGGGGATGGATTCTGTCTCCAGGGAGGGGATGGATTCTGTGTCCAGGGCGAGGATGGAATCTGTGTCCAAGGAGGGGATGGAGTCAGTGTCCAGGGAGGGGGATGGAGTCAGTGTCCAGGGAGGGGGATGGAGTCTGTGTCCAGGGAGGGGATGGAGTCTGTGTCCAGGGAGGGGAATGGAGTCTGTGTCCAGGGAGGGGATGGATTCTGTCTCCAGGGCGGGGATGCATTCTCTGTCCAGGGCGAGGATGGAATCTGTGTCCAGGGAGGGGATGGAGTCAGTGTCCAGGGAGGGGGATGGAGTCAGTGTCCAGGGAGGGGGATGGAGTCAGTGTCCAGGGAGGGGGATGGAGTCAGTGTCCAGGGCGGGGGATGGAGTCTGTGTCAAGGGAGGGGATGTATTCTGTGTCCAGGGAGGGGATGGAGTCTGTGTCCAGGGAGGGGATGGAGTCAGTGTTCAGGGAGGGGAATGAAGTCAGTGTCCAGGGAGGGGGATGGAGTCTGTGTCCAGGGAGGGGATGGAATCTGTGTCCAGGGAGGAGATGGATTCTGTGTCAAGGGAGGGAATGGAGTCTGTGTCCAGGGAGGGGATGGAGTCTGTGTCCAGGGAGGGGAAAGGAGTCTGTGTCCAGGGAGGGGATGGATTCTGTCTCCAGGGAGGGGATGGATTCTGTGTCCAGGGCGAGGATGGAATCTGTGTCCAAGGAGGGGATGGAGTCAGTGTCCAGGGAGGGGGATGGAGTCAGTGTCCAGGGAGGGGGATGGAGTCTGTGTCCAGGGAGGGGATGGAGTCTGTATCCAGTGAGGGAATGGAGCCTGTGTCCAGGGAGGGGATTGAGTCTGTGTCCAGGGAGGGGAATGGAGTCTGTGTCCAGGGAGGGGATGGATTTTATCTACAGGGAGGGGATGTATTCTGTGTCCAGGGAGGGGATGGAGTCTTTGTCCAGGGAGGGGATGGAGTCAGTGTCCAGGGAGGGGAATGGAGTCAGTTTCCAGGGAGGGGGATGGAGTCTGTGTCCAGGGAGGGGATGGATTCTGTGTCCAGGGAGGAGATGGATTCTGTGTCCAAGGAGGGAATGGAGTCTGTGTCCAGGGAGGGGATGGAGTCTGTGTCCAGGGAGGGGAAAGGAGTCTGTGTCCAGGGAGGGGATGGATTCTGTCTCCAGGGAGGGGATGGATTCTGTGTCCAGGGCGAGGATGGAATCTGTGTCCAAGGAGGGGATGGATTCAATGTCCAGGGAGGGGGATGGAGTCAGTGTCCAGGGAGGGGAATGGAGTCTGTGTCCAGTGAGGGGATGGAGTCTGTGTCCAGGGAGGGGAATGGAGTCTGTGTCCAGGGAGGGGATGGAGTCTGTGTCCAGGGAGGGGAATGGAGTCTGTGTCCAGGGAGGGGATGGATTCTGTCTCCAGGGCGGGGATGCATTCTCTGTCCAGGGCGAGGATGGAATCTGTGTCCAGGGAGGGGATGGAGTCAGTGTCCAGGGAGGGGGATGGAGTCAGTGTCCAGGGAGGGGGATGGAGTCAGTGTCCAGGGAGGGGGATGGAGTCAGTGTCCAGGGCGGGGGATGGAGTCTGTGTCAAGGGAGGGGATGTATTCTGTGTCCAGGGAGGGGATGGAGTCTGTGTCCAGGGAGGGGATGGAGTCAGTGTTCAGGGAGGGGAATGAAGTCAGTGTCCAGGGAGGGGGATGGAGTCTGTGTCCAGGGAGGGGATGGAATCTGTGTCCAGGGAGGAGATGGATTCTGTGTCAAGGGAGGGAATGGAGTCTGTGTCCAGGGAGGGGATGGAGTCTGTGTCCAGGGAGGGGAAAGGAGTCTGTGTCCAGGGAGGGGATGGATTCTGTCTCCAGGGAGGGGATGGATTCTGTGTCCAGGGCGAGGATGGAATCTGTGTCCAAGGAGGGGATGGAGTCAGTGTCCAGGGAGGGGGATGGAGTCAGTGTCCAGGGAGGGGGATGGAGTCTGTGTCCAGGGAGGGGATGGAGTCTGTATCCAGTGAGGGAATGGAGCCTGTGTCCAGGGAGGGGATTGAGTCTGTGTCCAGGGAGGGGAATGGAGTCTGTGTCCAGGGAGGGGATGGATTTTATCTACAGGGAGGGGATGTATTCTGTGTCCAGGGAGGGGATGGAGTCTTTGTCCAGGGAGGGGATGGAGTCAGTGTCCAGGGAGGGGAATGGAGTCAGTTTCCAGGGAGGGGGATGGAGTCTGTGTCCAGGGAGGGGATGGATTCTGTGTCCAGGGAGGAGATGGATTCTGTGTCCAAGGAGGGAATGGAGTCTGTGTCCAGGGAGGGGATGGAGTCTGTGTCCAGGGAGGGGAAAGGAGTCTGTGTCCAGGGAGGGGATGGATTCTGTCTCCAGGGAGGGGATGGATTCTGTGTCCAGGGCGAGGATGGAATCTGTGTCCAAGGAGGGGATGGATTCAATGTCCAGGGAGGGGGATGGAGTCAGTGTCCAGGGAGGGGAATGGAGTCTGTGTCCAGTGAGGGGATGGAGTCTGTGTCCAGGGAGGGGAATGGAGTCTGTGTCCAGGGAGGGGATGGATTCTGTCTCCAGGGAGGGGATGCATTCTGTGTCCAGGGCGAGGATGGAATCTGTGTCCAGGGAGGGGATGGAGTCAGTGTCCATGGAGGGGATGGAGTCTGTCACCAGGCAGGGGAATGGAGTCTGTGTCCAGGGAATGGATGCTGTGTCCAGGGAGGGGATGGATTCTGTGTCCAGGGAGGGGATGGATTCTCTGTCCAGGGAGGGGAATGGAGTCTGTATCCAGGGAGGGGAATGGATTCTGTGTCCAGGGAGGGGAATGGATTCTGTGTCCAGGGAGGGGAATGGAGTTTGTGTCCAGGGAGTGGAATGGAGTCTGTGTCCAGGAAGTGTAATGGAGTCTGTGTCCAGGGAGGGGAAAGGATTCTGTGTCCAGGGAGGGGGATGGAGTCTTTATCCAGGGAGGGGATGGATTTTTTGTCCAAGGAGGGGATGGAGTCTATGTCCAGGGAGGGGATGGATTCTGTGTCCAGTGAGGGAATGGAGCCTGTGTCCAGGGAGGGGATTGAGTCTGTGTCCAGGGAGGGGAATGGAGTCTGTGTCCAAAGAGGGGATGGATTTTGTCTACAGGGAGGGGATGTATTCTGTGTCCAGGGAGGGGATGTATTCTGTGCCAAGGGAGGGGATGGAGTCTGTGTCCAGGGAGGGGATGGAGTCAGTGGCCAGGGAGGGGAATGGAGTCAGTGTCCAGGGAGGGGGATGGAGTCTGTGTCCAGGGAGGGGATGGATTCTGTGTCCAGGGAGGAGATGGATTCTGTGTCCAGGGAGGGAATGGAGTCTGTGTCCAGGGAGGGGATGGATTCTGTCTCCAGGGAGGGGATGGATTTTGTGTCCAGGGCGAGGATGGAATCTGTGTCCAAGGAGGGGATGGAGTCAGTGTCCAGGGAGGGGGATGGAGTCAGTGTCCAGGGACGGGGATGGAGTCTGTGTCCAGGGAGGGGAATGGAGTCTGTGTCCAGGCAGGGGAATGGAGTCTGTGTCCAGGGAGGGTAAATGGAGTCTGTTTCCAGGGAGGGGATGGATTCTGTGTCCATGGAGGGGGATGGATTCTGTGTCCAGGGACGGGAATGGAGACTGTGTCCAGGGAGGGGAACGGAGTCAGTGTCCAGAGAGGGGGATGGAGTCTGTGTCCAGGGAGGGGGATGGAGTCTTTGTACGGGGACGGGAATGCAGTCTGTGTCCAGTGGAAGGGATGGAGTCTGTGTCCAGGGAGGGGAGTGGAGTCTGTGTCCAGGGATGGGATGGATTCTGTGTCCAGGGAGGGGATGGATTCTGTGTCCAGGGAGGGGAATGGAGTCTGTGTCCAGATGGGGAATGGAGTCAGTTTCCAAGCAGGGGATGGAGTCTGTGTCCAGGGAGGGGATGGAGTCAGTGTCCAGGGAGGGGAACGGAGTCAATGTCCAGGGAGGGGATGGAGACTGTATCCAGGGAGGGGAATGAAGTCTGTGTCCAGGGACCGGAATGGAGTCTGTGTCCAGGGAGGGGAACGGAGCCAGTGTCCAGGGAGGGGGATGGAGTCTGTGTCCAGGGAATGGAGTCTGTGACCAGGGAGGGAATGGAGTCAGTGTCCAGGAAGCGGATGGATTCTGTGTCCAGGGAAGGGATGGAGTCTGTGTCCTGGGAGGGGATGGAGTCTGTGTCCAGGGAGGGGATGGATTCTGTGTCCAGGGATTGGATGGATTCTGTGTCCAGGGAGGGGAATGGATTCTGTGTCCAGGGAGGGGATGGATTCTGTGTCCAGGGAGGGATGGAGTCTGCGTCCAGGGAGGGGATGGAGTCTGTGTCCAGGGAGGGGAATGGAGTCTGTGTCCAGGGAGGGGATGGATTCTGTGTCCAGGGAGGGGATGGATTCTGTGTCCAGGGAGGGGATTGATTCTCTGTCCAGGGAGGGGAAGGAGTCTGTGTCCAGGGAAGGGAGTCTGTGTCCAGGGAGTGGAATGGAGTCTGTGTCCAGGGAGGGGATAGATTGTGTGTCCAGGGAGGGGAATTGATTCTGTGTCCAGGGAATGGATTCTGTGTCCAGGGAATTGACTCTGTGTCCATGGAATAGAGTCTGTGTCCAGGGAGGGGATGGAATCAATGTCCAGGGAGGGGAAAGGAGTCTGTGTCCAGGGAGAGGATGGATTCTGTGTCCAGGGAGGGGATGGATTCTGTGTCCAGGGAGGGGATGGATTCTGTGTCCAGGGAGGCGATGGATTCTGTGTCCAGGGAGGGGATGGATTCTGTGTACAGGGAGGGGGATGGAGTCTGTGTCCAGGGAGGGGATGGATTCTGTGTCCAGGGATGGGACGAATTCTGTGTCCAGGGAGGGGATGGATTCTGTGTCCAGGGAGGGGAATGGATTATGTGTCCAGGGAGCGGATGGATTCTGCGTCCAGGGAGGAGATGGAGTCTGTGTCGAAGGAGGGGGATGGAGTCTGTGTCCAGGGAGGGGAATGGAGTCTGTGTCCAGGGAGGGGATGGAGTATGTGTCCAGGGAGCGGAATGGAGTCTGTGTCCAGGGAATGGAGTCTGTGTCCAGGGAGGGGATGGATTCTGTGTCCATAGAGGGGAATGGAGTCTTTATCCAGGGACGGAATGGAGTCAGTGTCCAGAGAGGGGAATGGATTATGAGTCCATGGAGGGGATGGATTCTGTGTCCCGGGAGGGGGATGGATTCTGTGTCCAGGGAGGGGATTGATTCTGTGTCCAGGGAGGGGAATGGAGTCTGTATTCAGGGAGGGGAATGGATTCTGTGTCCAGGGATTGTAGTCTGTGTCCAGGGAGGGAATGGAGTCAGTGTCCAGGAAGAGGATGGATTCTGTGTCCAGGGAGGGGATGGAGTCTGTGTCCAGGGAGGGGATGGAGTCTGTGACCAGGGAGGGGATGGATTCTGTGTCCAGGGAGGGTATGGATTCTGTGTCCAGGGAAGGGATGGAGTCTGTGTCTAGGGAGGGGAGGGGCGTCTGTGTCCAGGGAGGGGATGGATTCTGTGTCCAGGGAGGGGATGGATTCTCTGTCCAGGGAGGGTATGGATTCTGTGTCCAGGGAGGGGATGGATTTTGTGTCCAGGGAGGGGATGGATTCTGTGTCCAGGGAATGGAGTTTGTGTCCAGGGACGGGAATGGAGTCTGTGTCCAGGGACGGGAATGGATTCTGTGTCCAGGGAATGGATTATGTGTCCAGGGAATGGACTCTGTGTCCAGGGAATGGAGTCTTTTTCCAGAGAGGGAATGGATTCTGTGTCCAGGGAATGGAGTCTTTGTCCAGGGAGGGGAATGGAGTCTGTGTCCAGGGAGGGGAATCGATTAAGTGTCCAGGTGGGGAATGGATTCTGTGTCCAGGGAGGGGATGGATTCTGTGTCCATGGAGGGGAATGGAATATGTTTCCAGGGAGGGGAATGGAGTCTGTGATCAGGGAGGGGAATGGAGTCTGTTTCCAGGCAGGGGAATGGAGTCTGTGTCCAGGGAGTGGATGGATTCTGTGTCCAGGGAGGGGAATGGAGTCTGTTTCCAGGAAGGGGAATGGAGTCTCTGTCCAGGGAGGGGAATGGAGTCAGTGTCCAGGGAGGGGATGGAGTCTGTTTCCAGGGAGGGGATGGAGTTTTTGTCCAGGGACGGGAATGCAGTCTGTGTCCAGGGAGGGGTATGGATTCTTTGTCCAGGGACGGGAATGGAGTCTGTGTCCAGCTAGGGGAACGGAGTCAGTGTCCAGGGAGGGGAATGGAGTCTGTGTCCAGGGAGGGGATAGATTCTGTGTCCAGGGAGGGGATGGATTCTGTGTCCAGGGAGGGGATGGATTCTCTGTCCAGGGAGGGGAAGGAGTCTGTGTCCAGGGAAGGGAGTCTGTGTCCAGGGAGTGGAATGGAGTCTGTGTCCAGGGAGGGGATAGATTGTGTGTCCAGGGAGGGGAATTGATTCTGTGTCCAGGGAATGGATTCTGTGTCCAGGGAATTGACTCTGTGTCCATGGAATAGAGTCTGTGTCCAGGGAGGGGATGGAATCAATGTCCAGGGAGGGGAAAGGAGTCTGTATCCAGGGAGAGGATGGATTCTGTGTCCAGGGAGGGGATGGATTCTGTGTCCAGGGAGGGGATGGATTCTGTGTCCAGGGAGGCGATGGATTCTGTGTCCAGGGAGGGGATGGATTCTGTCTCCAGGGAGGGGATGGATTCTGTGTCCAGGGCGAGGATGGAATCTGTGTCCAAGGAGGGGATGGAGTCAGTGTCCAGGGAGGGGGATGGAGTCAGTGTCCAGGGAGGGGGATGGAGTCTGTGTCCAGGGAGGGGATGGAGTCTGTGTCCAGGGAGGGGGATGGAGTCAGTGTCCAGGGAGGGGGATGGAGTCTGTGTCCAGGGAGGGGATGGAGTCTGTGTCCAGGGAGGGGAATGGAGTCTGTGTCCAGGGAGGGGATGGATTCTGTCTCCAGGGAGGGGAATGGAGTCAGTGTCCAGGGAGGGGGATGGAGTCTGTGTCCAGGGAGGGGATGGAATCTGTGTCCAGGGAGGAGATGGATTCTGTGTCAAGGGAGGGAATGGAGTCTGTGTCCAGGGAGGGGATGGAGTCTGTGTCCAGGGAGGGGAAAGGAGTCTGTGTCCAGGGAGGGGATGGATTCTGTCTCCAGGGAAGGGATGGATTCTGTGTCCAGGGCGAGGATGGAATCTGTGTCCAAGGAGGGGATGGAGTCAGTGTCCAGGGAGGGGGATGGAGACAGTGTCCAGGGAGGGGGTTGGAGTCTGTGTCCAGGGAGGGGATGGAGTCTGTATCCAGTGAGGGAATGGAGCCTGTGTCCAGGGAGGGGATTGAGTCTGTGTCCAGGGAGGGGAATGGAGTCTGTGTCCAGGGAGGGGATGGATTTTGTCTACAGGGAGGGGATGTATTCTGTGTCCAGGGAGGGGATGGAGTCTGTGTCCAGGGAGGGGATGGAGTCAGTGTCCAGGGAGGGGAATGGAGTCAGTGTCCAGGGAGGGGGATGGAGTCTGTGTCCAGGGAGGGGATGGATTCTGTGTCCAGGGAGGAGATGGATTCTGTGTCCAGGGAGGGAATGGAGTCTGTGTCCAGGGAGGGGATGGAGTCTGTGTCCAGGGAGGGGAAAGGAGTCTGTGTCCAGGGAGGGGATGGATTCTGTCTCCAGGGAGGGGATGGATTCTGTGTCCAGGGCGAGGATGGAATCTGTGTCCAAGGAGGGGATGGAGTCAGTGTCCAGGGAGGGGGATGGAGTCAGTGTCCAGGGAGGGGGATGGAGTCTGTGTCCAGGGAGGGGATGGAGTCTGTGTCCAGGGAGGGGAATGGAGTCTGTGTCCAGGGAGGGGATGGATTCTGTCTCCAGGGCGGGGATGCATTCTCTGTCCAGGGCGAGGATGGAATCTGTGTCCAGGGAGGGGATGGAGTCAGTGTCCAGGGAGGGGGATGGAGTCAGTGTCCAGGGAGGGGGATGGAGTCAGTGTCCAGGGAGGGGGATGGAGTCAGTGTCCAGGGCGGGGGATGGAGTCTGTGTCAAGGGAGGGGATGTATTCTGTGTCCAGGGAGGGGATGGAGTCTGTGTCCAGGGAGGGGATGGAGTCAGTGTTCAGGGAGGGGAATGAAGTCAGTGTCCAGGGAGGGGGATGGAGTCTGTGTCCAGGGAGGGGATGGAATCTGTGTCCAGGGAGGAGATGGATTCTGTGTCAAGGGAGGGAATGGAGTCTGTGTCCAGGGAGGGGATGGAGTCTGTGTCCAGGGAGGGGAAAGGAGTCTGTGTCCAGGGAGGGGATGGATTCTGTCTCCAGGGAGGGGATGGATTCTGTGTCCAGGGCGAGGATGGAATCTGTGTCCAAGGAGGGGATGGAGTCAGTGTCCAGGGAGGGGGATGGAGTCAGTGTCCAGGGAGGGGGATGGAGTCTGTGTCCAGGGAGGGGATGGAGTCTGTATCCAGTGTGGGAATGGAGCCTGTATCCAGGGAGGGGATTGAGTCTGTGTCCAGGGAGGGGAATGGAGTCTGTGTCCAGGGAGGGGATGGATTTTATCTACAGGGAGGGGATGTATTCTGTGTCCAGGGAGGGGATGGAGTCTTTGTCCAGGGAGGGGATGGAGTCAGTGTCCAGGGAGGGGAATGGAGTCAGTTTCCAGGGAGGGGGATGGAGTCTGTGTCCAGGGAGGGGATGGATTCTGTGTCCAGGGAGGAGATGGATTCTGTGTCCAAGGAGGGAATGGAGTCTGTGTCCAGGGAGGGGATGGAGTCTGTGTCCAGGGAGGGGAAAGGAGTCTGTGTCCAGGGAGGGGATGGATTCTGTCTCCAGGGAGGGGATGGATTCTGTGTCCAGGGCGAGGATGGAATCTGTGTCCAAGGAGGGGATGGATTCAATGTCCAGGGAGGGGGATGGAGTCAGTGTCCAGGGAGGGGAATGGAGTCTGTGTCCAGTGAGGGGATGGAGTCTGTGTCCAGGGAGGGGAATGGAGTCTGTGTCCAGGGAGGGGATGGATTCTGTCTCCAGGGAGGGGATGCATTCTGTGTCCAGGGCGAGGATGGAATCTGTGTCCAGGGAGGGGATGGAGTCAGTGTCCATGGAGGGGATGGAGTCTGTCACCAGGCAGGGGAATGGAGTCTGTGTCCAGGGAATGGATGCTGTGTCCAGGGAGGGGATGGATTCTGTGTCCAGGGAGGGGATGGATTCTCTGTCCAGGGAGGGGAATGGAGTCTGTATCCAGGGAGGGGAATGGATTCTGTGTCCAGGGAGGGGAATGGATTCTGTGTCCAGGGAGGGGAATGGAGTTTGTGTCCAGGGAGTGGAATGGAGTCTGTGTCCAGGAAGTGTAATGGAGTCTGTGTCCAGGGAGGGGAAAGGATTCTGTGTCCAGGGAGGGGGATGGAGTCTTTATCCAGGGAGGGGATGGATTTTTTGTCCAAGGAGGGGATGGAGTCTATGTCCAGGGAGGGGATGGATTCTGTGTCCAGTGAGGGAATGGAGCCTGTGTCCAGGGAGGGGATTGAGTCTGTGTCCAGGGAGGGGAATGGAGTCTGTGTCCAAAGAGGGGATGGATTTTGTCTACAGGGAGGGGATGTATTCTGTGTCCAGGGAGGGGATGTATTCTGTGCCAAGGGAGGGGATGGAGTCTGTGTCCAGGGAGGGGATGGAGTCAGTGGCCAGGGAGGGGAATGGAGTCAGTGTCCAGGGAGGGGGATGGAGTCTGTGTCCAGGGAGGGGATGGATTCTGTGTCCAGGGAGGAGATGGATTCTGTGTCCAGGGAGGGAATGGAGTCTGTGTCCAGGGAGGGGATGGATTCTGTCTCCAGGGAGGGGATGGATTTTGTGTCCAGGGCGAGGATGGAATCTGTGTCCAAGGAGGGGATGGAGTCAGTGTCCAGGGAGGGGGATGGAGTCAGTGTCCAGGGACGGGGATGGAGTCTGTGTCCAGGGAGGGGAATGGAGTCTGTGTCCAGGCAGGGGAATGGAGTCTGTGTCCAGGGAGGGTAAATGGAGTCTGTTTCCAGGGAGGGGATGGATTCTGTGTCCATGGAGGGGGATGGATTCTGTGTCCAGGGACGGGAATGGAGACTGTGTCCAGGGAGGGGAACGGAGTCAGTGTCCAGAGAGGGGGATGGAGTCTGTGTCCAGGGAGGGGGATGGAGTCTTTGTACGGGGACGGGAATGCAGTCTGTGTCCAGTGGAAGGGATGGAGTCTGTGTCCAGGGAGGGGAGTGGAGTCTGTGTCCAGGGATGGGATGGATTCTGTGTCCAGGGAGGGGATGGATTCTGTGTCCAGGGAGGGGAATGGAGTCTGTGTCCAGATGGGGAATGGAGTCAGTTTCCAAGCAGGGGATGGAGTCTGTGTCCAGGGAGGGGATGGAGTCTGTGTCCAGGGAGGGGAACGGAGTCAATGTCCAGGGAGGGGATGGAGACTGTATCCAGGGAGGGGAATGAAGTCTGTGTCCAGGGACCGGAATGGAGTCTGTGTCCAGGGAGGGGAACGGAGCCAGTGTCCAGGGAGGGGGATGGAGTCTGTGTCCAGGGAATGGAGTCTGTGACCAGGGAGGGAATGGAGTCAGTGTCCAGGAAGCGGATGGATTCTGTGTCCAGGGAAGGGATGGAGTCTGTGTCCTGGGAGGGGATGGAGTCTGTGTCCAGGGAGGGGATGGATTCTGTGTCCAGGGATTGGATGGATTCTGTGTCCAGGGAGGGGAATGGATTCTGTGTCCAGGGAGGGGATGGATTCTGTGTCCAGGGAGGGATGGAGTCTGCGTCCAGGGAGGGGATGGAGTCTGTGTCCAGGGAGGGGAATGGAGTCTGTGTCCAGGGAGGGGATGGATTCTGTGTCCAGGGAGGGGATGGATTCTGTGTCCAGGGAGGGGATTGATTCTCTGTCCAGGGAGGGGAAGGAGTCTGTGTCCAGGGAAGGGAGTCTGTGTCCAGGGAGTGGAATGGAGTCTGTGTCCAGGGAGGGGATAGATTGTGTGTCCAGGGAGGGGAATTGATTCTGTGTCCAGGGAATGGATTCTGTGTCCAGGGAATTGACTCTGTGTCCATGGAATAGAGTCTGTGTCCAGGGAGGGGATGGAATCAATGTCCAGGGAGGGGAAAGGAGTCTGTGTCCAGGGAGAGGATGGATTCTGTGTCCAGGGAGGGGATGGATTCTGTGTCCAGGGAGGGGATGGATTCTGTGTCCAGGGAGGCGATGGATTCTGTGTCCAGGGAGGGGATGGATTCTGTGTACAGGGAGGGGGATGGAGTCTGTGTCCAGGGAGGGGATGGATTCTGTGTCCAGGGATGGGACGAATTCTGTGTCCAGGGAGGGGATGGATTCTGTGTCCAGGGAGGGGAATGGATTATGTGTCCAGGGAGCGGATGGATTCTGCGTCCAGGGAGGGGATGGAGTCTGTGTCCAGGGAGGAGATGGAGTCTGTGTCGAAGGAGGGGGATGGAGTCTGTGTCCAGGGAGGGGAATGGAGTCTGTGTCCAGGGAGGGGATGGAGTATGTGTCCAGGGAGCGGAATGGAGTCTGTGTCCAGGGAATGGAGTCTGTGTCCAGGGAGGGGATGGATTCTGTGTCCATAGAGGGGAATGGAGTCTTTATCCAGGGACGGAATGGAGTCAGTGTCCAGAGAGGGGAATGGATTATGAGTCCATGGAGGGGATGGATTCTGTGTCCCGGGAGGGGGATGGATTCTGTGTCCAGGGAGGGGATTGATTCTGTGTCCAGGGAGGGGAATGGAGTCTGTATTCAGGGAGGGGAATGGATTCTGTGTCCAGGGATTGTAGTCTGTGTCCAGGGAGGGAATGGAGTCAGTGTCCAGGAAGAGGATGGATTCTGTGTCCAGGGAGGGGATGGAGTCTGTGTCCAGGGAGGGGATGGAGTCTGTGACCAGGGAGGGGATGGATTCTGTGTCCAGGGAGGGTATGGATTCTGTGTCCAGGGAAGGGATGGAGTCTGTGTCTAGGGAGGGGAGGGGCGTCTGTGTCCAGGGAGGGGATGGATTCTGTGTCCAGGGAGGGGATGGATTCTCTGTCCAGGGAGGGTATGGATTCTGTGTCCAGGGAGGGGATGGATTTTGTGTCCAGGGAGGGGATGGATTCTGTGTCCAGGGAATGGAGTTTGTGTCCAGGGACGGGAATGGAGTCTGTGTCCAGGGACGGGAATGGATTCTGTGTCCAGGGAATGGATTATGTGTCCAGGGAATGGACTCTGTGTCCAGGGAATGGAGTCTTTTTCCAGAGAGGGAATGGATTCTGTGTCCAGGGAATGGAGTCTTTGTCCAGGGAGGGGAATGGAGTCTGTGTCCAGGGAGGGGAATCGATTAAGTGTCCAGGTGGGGAATGGATTCTGTGTCCAGGGAGGGGATGGATTCTGTGTCCATGGAGGGGAATGGAATATGTTTCCAGGGAGGGGAATGGAGTCTGTGATCAGGGAGGGGAATGGAGTCTGTTTCCAGGCAGGGGAATGGAGTCTGTGTCCAGGGAGGGGATGGATTCTGTGTCCAGGGAGGGGAATGGAGTCTGTTTCCAGGAAGGGGAATGGAGTCTCTGTCCAGGGAGGGGAATGGAGTCAGTGTCCAGGGAGGGGATGGAGTCTGTTTCCAGGGAGGGGATGGAGTTTTTGTCCAGGGACGGGAATGCAGTCTGTGTCCAGGGAGGGGTATGGATTCTTTGTCCAGGGACGGGAATGGAGTCTGTGTCCAGCTAGGGGAACGGAGTCAGTGTCCAGGGAGGGGAATGGAGTCTGTGTCCAGGGAGGGGATAGATTCTGTGTCCAGGGAGGGGATGGATTCTGTGTCCAGGGAGGGGATGGATTCTCTGTCCAGGGAGGGGAAGGAGTCTGTGTCCAGGGAAGGGAGTCTGTGTCCAGGGAGTGGAATGGAGTCTGTGTCCAGGGAGGGGATAGATTGTGTGTCCAGGGAGGGGAATTGATTCTGTGTCCAGGGAATGGATTCTGTGTCCAGGGAATTGACTCTGTGTCCATGGAATAGAGTCTGTGTCCAGGGAGGGGATGGAATCAATGTCCAGGGAGGGGAAAGGAGTCTGTGTCCAGGGAGAGGATGGATTCTGTGTCCAGGGAGGGGATGGATTCTGTGTCCAGGGAGGGGATGGATTCTGTGTCCAGGGAGGCGATGGATTCTGTGTCCAGGGAGGGGATGGATTCTGTCTCCAGGGAGGGGATGGATTCTGTGTCCAGGGCGAGGATGGAATCTGTGTCCAAGGAGGGGATGGAGTCAGTGTCCAGGGAGGGGGATGGAGTCAGTGTCCAGGGAGGGGGATGGAGTCTGTGTCCAGGGAGGGGATGGAGTCTGTGTCCAGGGAGGGGAATGGAGTCTGTGTCCAGGGAGGGGATGGATTCTGTCTCCAGGGAGGGGAATGGAGTCAGTGTCCAGGGAGGGGGATGGAGTCTGTGTCCAGGGAGGGGATGGAATCTGTGTCCAGGGAGGAGATGGATTCTGTGTCAAGGGAGGGAATGGAGTCTGTGTCCAGGGAGGGGATGGAGTCTGTGTCCAGGGAGGGGAAAGGAGTCTGTGTCCAGGGAGGGGATGGATTCTGTCTCCAGGGAAGGGATGGATTCTGTGTCCAGGGCGAGGATGGAATCTGTGTCCAAGGAGGAGATGGAGTCAGTGTCCAGGGAGGGGGATGGAGACAGTGTCCAGGGAGGGGGTTGGAGTCTGTGTCCAGGGAGGGGATGGAGTCTGTATCCAGTGAGGGAATGGAGCCTGTGTCCAGGGAGGGGATTGAGTCTGTGTCCAGGGAGGGGAATGGAGTCTGTGTCCAGGGAGGGGATGGATTTTGTCTACAGGGAGGGGATGTATTCTGTGTCCAGGGAGGGGATGGAGTCTGTGTCCAGGGAGGGGATGGAGTCAGTGTCCAGGGAGGGGAATGGAGTCAGTGTCCAGGGAGGGGGATGGAGTCTGTGTCCAGGGAGGGGATGGATTCTGTGTCCAGGGAGGAGATGGATTCTGTGTCCAGGGAGGGAATGGAGTCTGTGTCCAGGGAGGGGATGGAGTCTGTGTCCAGGGAGGGGAAAGGAGTCTGTGTCCAGGGAGGGGATGGATTCTGTCTCCAGGGAGGGGATGGATTCTGTGTCCAGGGCGAGGATGGAATCTGTGTCCAAGGAGGGGATGGAGTCAGTGTCCAGGGAGGGGGATGGAGTCAGTGTCCAGGGAGGGGGATGGAGTCTGTGTCCAGGGAGGGGATGGAGTCTGTGTCCAGGGAGGGGAATGGAGTCTGTGTCCAGGGAGGGGATGGATTCTGTCTCCAGGGCGGGGATGCATTCTCTGTCCAGGGCGAGGATGGAATCTGTGTCCAGGGAGGGGATGGAGTCAGTGTCCAGGGAGGGGGATGGAGTCAGTGTCCAGGGAGGGGGATGGAGTCAGTGTCCAGGGAGGGGGATGGAGTCAGTGTCCAGGGCGGGGGATGGAGTCTGTGTCAAGGGAGGGGATGTATTCTGTGTCCAGGGAGGGGATGGAGTCTGTGTCCAGGGAGGGGATGGAGTCAGTGTTCAGGGAGGGGAATGGAGTCAGTGTCCAGGGAGGGGGATGGAGTCTGTGTCCAGGGAGGGGATGGAATCTGTGTCCAGGGAGGAGATGGATTCTGTGTCAAGGGAGGGAATGGAGTGTGTGTCCAGGGAGGGGATGGAGTCTGTGTCCAGGGAGGGGAAAGGAGTCTGTGTCCAGGGAGGGGATGGATTCTGTCTCCAGGGAGGGGATGGATTCTGTGTCCAGGGCGAGGATGGAATCTGTGTCCAAGGAGGGGATGGAGTCAGTGTCCAGGGAGGGGGATGGAGTCAGTGTCCAGGGAGGGGGATGGAGTCTGTGTCCAGGGAGGGGATGGAGTCTGTATCCAGTGAGGGAATGGAGCCTGTGGCCAGGGAGGGGATTGAGTCTGTGTCCAGGGAGGGGAATGGAGTCTGTGTCCAGGGAGGGGATGGATTTTATCTACAGGGAGGGGATGTATTCTGTGTCCAGGGAGGGGATGGAGTCTGTGTCCAGGGAGGGGATGGAGTCAGTGTCCAGGGAGGGGAATGGAGTCAGTTTCCAGGGAGGGGGATGGAGTCTGTGTCCAGGGAGGGGATGGATTCTGTGTCCAGGGAGGAGATGGATTCTGTGTCCAAGGAGGGAATGGAGTCTGTGTCCAGGGAGGGGATGGAGTCTGTGTCCAGGGAGGGGAAAGGAGTCTGTGTCCAGGGAGGGGATGGATTCTGTCTCCAGGGAGGGGATGGATTCTGTGTCCAGGGCGAGGATGGAATCTGTGTCCAAGGAGGGGATGGAGTCAATGTCCAGGGAGGGGGATGGAGTCAGTGTCCAGGGAGGGGAATGGAGTCTGTGTCCAGTGAGGGGATGGAGTCTGTGTCCAGGGAGGGGAATGGAGTCTGTGTCCAGGGAGGGGATGGAGTCTGTGTCCAGGGAGGAGATGGAGTCTGTGTCCAGGCAGGGGAATGGAGTCTTTGTCCAGGGAGGGGAATGGAGTCTGTTTCCAGGGAGGGGATGGATTCTGTGTCCATGGAGGGGGATGGATTCTGTGTCGAGGGACGGGAATGGAGACTGTGTCCAGGGAGGGGAACGGAGTCAGTGTCCAGGGAGGGGGATGGAGTCTGTGTCCAGGGAGGTGGATGGAATCTGTGTCCCGGGACGGGAATGGAGTCTGTGTCCAGTGGAAGGGATGGAGTCTGTGTCCAGGGAGGGGAGTGGAGTCTGTGTCCAGGGATGGGATGGATTCTGTGTCCAGGGAGGGGATGGATTCTGTGTCCAGGGAGGGGAATGGAGTCTGTGTCCAGGGAGGGGAATGGAGTCAGTGTCCAAGCAGGGGATGGAGACTGTGTCCAGGGAGGGGAATGAAGTCTCTGTCCAGGGACGGGAATGGAGTCTGTGTCCAGGGAGGGGAACGGAGCCAGTGTCCAGGGAGGGGGATGGAGTCTGTGTCCAGGGAATGGAGTCTGTGACCAGGGAGGGAATGGAGTCAGTGTCCAGGAAGCGGATGGATTCCGTGTCCAGGGAAGGGATGGAGTCTGTGTCCTGGGAGGGGATGGAGTATGTGTCCAGGGAGGGGATGGATTCTGTGTCCAGGGATTGGATGGATTCTGTGTCCAGGGAGGGGAATGGATTCTGTGTCCAGGGAGGGGATGGATTCTGTGTCCAGGGAGGGATGGAGTCTGCGTCCAGGGAGGGGATGGAGTCTGTGTCCAGGGAGGGTAATGGAGTCTGTGTCCAGGGAGGGGATGGATTCTGTGTCCAGGGAGGGGATGGATTCTGTGTCCAGGGAGGGGATGGATTCTCTGTCCAGGGAGGGGAAGGAGTCTGTGTCCAGGGAAGGGAGTCTGTGTCCAGGGAGTGGAATGGAGTCTGTGTCCAGGGAGGGGATAGATTCTGTGTCCAGGGAGGGGAATTGATTCTGTGTCCAGGGAATGGATTCTGTGTCCAGGGAATGGACTCTGTGTCCATGGAATGGAGTCTGTGTCCAGGGAGGGGATGGAGTCAATGTCCAAGGAGGGGAAAGGAGTCTGTGTCCAGGGAGAGGATGGATTCTATGTCCAGGGAGGGGATGGATTCTTTGTCCAGGGAGGGGATGGATTCTGTGTCCAGGGAGGGGATGGATTCTGTGTCCAGGGAGGGGATGGATTCTGTGTACAGGGAGGAGAATGGAGTCTGTGTCCATGGAGGGGATGGAGTCTGTGTCCAGGCAGGGGAATGGAGTCTGTGTCCAGGGAATGGATGCTGTGTCCAGGGAGGGGATGGATTCTGTGTCCAGGGAGGGGATGGATTCTCTGTCCAGGGAAGGGAATGGAGTCTGTATCCAGGGAGGGGAATGGATTCTGTGTCCAGGGAGGGGAATGGAGTCTGTGTCCAGGGAGGGGAATGGAGTTTGTGTCCAGGGAGGGGAATGGAGTCTGTGTCCAGGAAGTGTAATGGAGTCTGTGTCCAGGGAGGGGAAAGGATTCTGTGTCCAGGGAGGGGGATGGAGTCTTTATCCAGGGAGGGGATGGATTTTTTGTCCAAGGAGGGGATGGAGTCTGTGTCCAGGGAGGGGATGGATTCTGTGTCCAGTGAGGGAATGGAGCCTGTGTCCAGGGAGGGGATTGAGTCTGTGTCCAGGGAGGGGAATGGAGTCTGTGTCCAAAGAGGGGATGGATTTTGTCTACAGGGAGGGGATGTATTCTGTGTCCAGGGAGGGGATGTATTCTGTGCCAAGGGAGGGGATGGAGTCTGTGTCCAGGGAGGGGATGGAGTCAGTGGCCAGGGAGGGGAATGGAGTCAGTGTCCAGGGAGGGGGATGGAGTCTGTGTCCAGGGAGGGGATGGATTCTGTGTCCAGGGAGGAGATGGATTCTGTGTCCAGGGAGGGAATGGAGTCTGTGTCCAGGGAGGGGATGGATTCTGTCTCCAGGGAGGGGATGGATTCTGTGTCCAGGGAGGGGATGGATTCTGTGTCCAGGGAGGGATGGAGTCTGCGTCCAGGGAGGGGATGGAGTCTGTGTCCAGGGAGGGGAATGGAGTCTGTGTCCAGGGAGGGGATGGATTCTGTGTCCAGGGAGGGGATGGATTCTGTGTCCAGGGAGGGGATTGATTCTCTGTCCAGGGAGGGGAAGGTGTCTGTGTCCAGGGAAGGGAGTCTGTATCCAGGGAGTGGAATGGAGTCTGTGTCCAGGGAGGGGATAGATTGTGTGTCCAGGGAGGGGAATTGATTCTGTGTCCAGGGAATGGATTCTGTGTCCAGGGAATTGACTCTGTGTCCATGGAATAGAGTCTGTGTCCAGGGAGGGGATGGAATCAATGTCCAGGGAGGGGAAAGGAGTCTGTGTCCAGGGAGAGGATGGATTCTGTGTCCAGGGAGGGGATGGATTCTGTGTCCAGGGAGGGGATGGATTCTGTGTCCAGGGAGGCGATGGATTCTGTGTCCAGGGAGGGGATGGATTCTGTGTACAGGGAGGGGGATGAAGTCTGTGTCCAGGGAGGGGATGGATTCTGTGTCCAGGGATGGGACGAATTCTGTGTCCAGGGAGGGGATGGATTCTGTGTCCAGGGAGGGGAATGGATTATGTGTCCAGGGAGGGGATGGATTCTGCGTCCAGGGAGGGGATGGAGTCTGTGTCCAGGGAGGAGATGGAGTCTGTGTCGAAGGAGGGGGATGGAGTCTGTGTCCAGGGAGGGGAATGGAGTCTGTGTCCAGGGAGGGGATGGAGTATGTGTCCAGGGAGCGGAATGGAGTCTGTGTCCAGGGAATGGAGTCTGTGTCCAGGGAGGGGATGGATTCTGTGTCCATAGAGGGGAATGGAGTCTTTATCCAGGGACGGAATGGAGTCAGTGTCCAGAGAGGGGAATGGATTATGTGTCCATGGAGGGGATGGATTCTGTGTCCCGGGAGGGGGATGGATTCTGTGTCCAGGGAGGGGATTGATTCTGTGTCCAGGGAGGGGAATGGAGTCTGTATTCAGGGAGGGGAATGGATTCTGTGTCCAGGGATTGTAGTCTGTGTCCAGGGAGGGAATGGAGTCAGTGTCCAGGAAGAGGATGGATTCTGTGTCCAGGGAGGGGATGGAGTCTGTGTCCAGGGAGGGGATGGAGTCTGTGACCAGGGAGGGGATGGATTCTGTGTCCAGGGAGGGTATGTATTCTGTGTCCAGGGAAGGGATGGAGTCTGTGTCTAGGGAGGGGAGGGGCGTCTGTGTCCAGGGAGGGGATGGATTCTGTGTCCAGGGAGGGGATGGATTCTCTGTCCAGGGAGGGGATGGATTCTGTGTCCAGGGAGGGGATGGATTTTGTGTCCAGGGAGGGGATGGATTCTGTGTCCAGGGAATGGAGTTTGTGTCCAGGGACGGGAATGGAGTCTGTGTCCAGGGACGGGAATGGATTCTGTGTCCAGGGAATGGATTATGTGTCCAGGGAATGGACTCTGTGTCCAGGGAATGGAGTCTTTTTCCAGAGAGGGAATGGATTCTGTGTCCAGGGAATGGAGTCTTTGTCCAGGGAGGGGAATGGATTCTGTGTCCAGGGAGGGGATGGATTCTGTGTCCATGGAGGGGAATGGAATATGTTTCCAGGGAGGGGAATGGAGTCTGTGATCAGGGAGGGGAATGGAGTCTGTTTCCAGGCAGGGGAATGGAGTCTGTGTCCAGGGAGGGGATGGATTCTGTGTCCAGGGAGGGGAATGGAGTCTGTTTCCAGGAAGGGGAATGGAGTCTCTGTCCAGGGAGGGGAATGGAGTCAGTGTTCAGGGAGGGGATGGAGTCTGTTTCCAGGGAGGGGATGGAGTTTTTGTCCAGGGACGGGAATGCAGTCTGTGTCCAGGGAAGGGTATGGATTCTTTGTCCAGGGACGGGAATGGAGTCTGTGTCCAGCTAGGGGAACGGAGTCAGTGTCCAGGGAGGGGAATGGAGTCTGTGTCCAGGGAGGGGATGGATTCTGTGTCCAGGGAGGGGATGGATTCTGTGTCCAGGGAGGGGATGGATTCTCTGTCCAGGGAGGGGAAGGAGTCTGTGTCCAGGGAAGGGAGTCTGTGTCCAGGGAGTGGAATGGAGTCTGTGTCCAGGGAGGGGATAGATTGTGTGTCCAGGGAGGGGAATTGATTCTGTGTCCAGGGAATGGATTCTGTGTCCAGGGAATTGACTCTGTGTCCATGGAATAGAGTCTGTGTCCAGGGAGGGGATGGAATCAATGTCCAGGGAGGGGAAAGGAGTCTGTGTCCAGGGAGAGGATGGATTCTGTGTCCAGGGAGGGGATGGATTCTGTGTCCAGGGAGGGGATGGATTCTGTGTCCAGGGAGGCGATGGATTCTGTGTCCAGGGAGGGGATGGATTCTGTGTACAGGGAGGGGGATGGAGTCTGTGTCCAGGGAGGGGATGGATTCTGTGTCCAGGGATGGGACGAATTCTGTGTCCAGGGAGGGGATGGATTCTGTGTCCAGGGAGGGGAATGGATCATGTGTCCAGGGAGGTGGATGGAGTCTGTGTCCAGGGAATGGAATCAGTGTCCAGGGAGGGGGATGGAGTCTGTGTCGAGGGAGGGGATGGATTCTGTGTCCAGGGAGGGGATGGAGTCTGTGTCCAGGGAGGGGATGGATTCTGTGTCCATAGATGGGAATGGAGTCTTTATCCAGGGACGGAATGGAGTCAGTGTCCAGAGAGGGGAATGGATTCTGTGTCCATGGAGGGGATGGATTCTGTGTCCCGGGAGGGGGATGGATTCTGTGTCCAGGGAGGGGATTGATTCTGTGTCCAGGGAGGGGAATGGAGTCTGTATTCAGGGAGGGGAATGGATTCTGTGTCCAGGGATTGTAGTCTGTGTCCAGGGAGGGAATGGAGTCAGTGTCCAGGAAGAGGATGGATTCTGAGTCCAGGGAGGGGATGGAGTCTGTGTCCAGGGAGGGGATGGAGTCTGTGACCAGGGAGGGGATGGATTCTGTGTCCAGGTAGGGTATGGATTCTGTGTCCAGGGAAGGGATGGAGTCTGTGTCTAGGGAGGGGAGGGGCGTCTGTGTCCAGGGAGGGGATGGATTCTGTGTCCAGGGAAGGGATGGATTCTCTGTCCAGGGAGGGTATGGATTCTGTGTCCAGGGAGGGGATGGATTTTGTGTCCAGGGAGGGGATGGATTCTGTGTCCAGGGAATGGAGTTTGTGTCCAGGGACGGGAATGGAGTCTGTGTCCAGGGACGGGAATGGATTCTGTGTCCAGGGAATGGATTATGTGTCCAGGGAATGGACTCTGTGTCCAGGGAATGGAGTCTTTTTCCAGAGAGGGAATGGATTCTGTGTCCAGGGAATGGAGTCTTTGTCCAGGGAGGGGAATGGAGTCTGTGTCCAGGGAGGGGAATCGATTAAGTGTCCAGGTGGGGAATGGATTCTGTGTCCAGGGAGGGGATGGATTCTGTGTCCATGGAGGGGAATGGAATATGTTTCCAGGGAGGGGAATGGAGTCTGTGATCAGGGAGGGGAATGGAGTCTGTTTCCAGGCAG
Organism: Pristiophorus japonicus; assembly: GCF_044704955.1. Lineage (NCBI taxonomy): Eukaryota > Metazoa > Chordata > Chondrichthyes > Pristiophoridae > Pristiophorus > Pristiophorus japonicus. Next base: position 1,827,311 of record NC_092005.1, read on the forward strand.
GGGAATGGAGTCTGTGTCCAGGGAGGGGATGGATTCTGTGTCCAGGGAGAGAAATGGAGTCTGTTTCCAGGAAGGGGAATGGAGTCTCTGTCCAGGGAGGGGAATGGAGTCAGTGTCCAGGGAGGGGATGGAGTCTGTTTCCAGGGAGGGGATGGAGTTTTTGTCCAGGGACGGGAATGCAGTCTGTGTCCAGGGAGGGGTAAGGATTCTTTGTCCAGGGACGGGAATGGAGTCTGTGTCCAGCTAGGGGAACGGAGTCAGTGTCCAGGGAGGGGGATGATGTCTGTGTCCAGGGGATGGAGTCTGTGTCCAGGGAGGGGATGGATTCTGTGTCCAGGGAGGGGATGGATTCTGTATCCAGGGAGGGGATGGATACTGTGTCCAGGAGGGGATGGCGTCTGTGTCCAGGGAGGGGATGGAGTCAATGTACAGGGAGGGGAATGGAGTCTGTGTCCAGGGAGGGGATGGATTCTGTGTCCAGGGAGGGGATGGATTCTGTGTCCAGGGAGGGGATGGATTCTGTGTCCAGGGAGGGGATGGATTCTGTGTACAGGGAGGTGGATGGAGTCTGTGTCCAGGGAATGGAGTCAGTGTCCAGGGAGGGGGATGGAGTCTGTGTCGAGGGAGGGGATGGATTCTGTGTCCAGGGAGGGGATGGAGTCTGTGTCCAGGGAGGGGATGGATTCTGTGTCCAGGGAGGGAATGGAGTCTGTGTCCATAGAGGGGATTGAATCTGTGTCCAGGGAGGGGAATGGAGTCTGTGTCCAGGGAGCGGAAGGATTTTGTCTACAGGGAGGGGATGTATTTTGTGTCCAGGGAGGGGATGAAGTCTGTGTCCAGGGTGGGGTTGGATTCAGTGTCCAGGGAAGGGGATGGAGTCTGTGTCCAGGGAGGGGATGGATTCTGTGTCCAGGGAGGGGATGGAGTCTCTGTCCAGGGAGGGGTTGGAGTCTGTGTGCATGCAGGGGAATGGTGTCTGTGTCCCGGGAGGGGAATGGAGTCTGTGTCCAGAGAGGGGGATGGAGTCTGTGTCCAGGGACGGGAATGGAGACTGTCCAGGGAGGGGAACGGAGTGAGTGTCCAGGGAGGGGGATGGAGTCTGTGTCCAGGGATGGGGATGAAGTCTGTGTCCGGGGACGGGAATGGAGTCTGTGTCCAGGGAGGGGAACGGAGTCAGTGTCCAGGGAGGGGGATGGAGTCTGTGTCCAGGAAATGGAGTCTGTGTCCAGGGAGGGAATGGAGTCAGTGTCCAGGAAGGGGATGGATTCTGTGTCCAGGGAGGGGATGGAGTCTGTGTCCAGGGAGGGGATGGAGTCTGTGACCAGGGAGCAGATGGATGCTGTGTCCAGGGAGGGTATGGATTCTGTGTCCAGGGAGGGGAATGGATTCAGTGTCCAGGAAGGGGATGGATTCTGTGTCCAGCGAGGGGATGGAGTCTGTGTCCAGGGAGGGGAGTGGAGTCTGTGTCCAGGGAGGGGATGGATTCTGTGTCCAGGGAGGGGATGGATTTTGTGTCCAGGGAGGGGATGGATTCTGTGTCCAGGGAGGGGAATGGATTCTGTGTCCAGGGAAAGGAGTCAGTGTCCAGGGAGGGGAATGAAGTCTGTGTCCAGGGAGGGGAATGGAGTCTGTGTCCAGGGAGGGGAATGGATTCTGTTTCCAGGAAATGGAGTTTGTGTCCAGGGACGGGAATGGAGTCTGTGTCCAGGGACGGGAATGGATTCTGTGTCCAGGGAATGGATTATGTGTCCAGGAAATGGACTCTGTGTCCAGGGAATGGAGTCTGTGTCCAGGGAGGGAATGGATTCTGTGTCCAGGGAATGGAGTCTTTGTCCAGGGACGGGAATGGAGTCTGTGTCCAGGGAGGGGAATCGATTAAGTGTCCATGTGGGGAATGGATTCTGTGTCCAGGGAGGGGATGGATTCTGTGTCCAGGGAGGGGAATGGAATATGTTTCCAGGGAGGGGAATGGAGTCTGTGATCAGGGAGCGGAATGGAGTCTGTTTCCAGGGAGGGGAATGGAGTCTGTGTCCAGGGAGGGGATGGATTCTGTGTCCAGGGAGGGGAATGGAGTCTGTTTCCAGGAAGGGGAATGGAGTCTGTGTCCAGGGAAGGGAATGGAGTCAATGTCCAGGGAGGGGATGGAGTCTGTTTCCAGGGAGGGGATGGAGTTTTTGTCCAGGGACGGGAATGCAGTCTGTGTCCAGGGAGGGGTATGGATTCTTTGTCCAGGGACGGGAATGGAGTCTGTGACCACCTAGGGGAACGGAGTCAGTGTCCAGGGAGGGGGATGGAGTCTGTGTCCAGTGAATGGAGTCTGCGTCCAGGGAGGGGATGGATTCTGTGTCCAGGGAGGGGATGGATTCAGTATTCAGGGAGGGGATGGATACTGTGTCCAGGGAGGGGATGGAGTCTGTGTCCAGGGAGGGGATGAAGTCAATGTACATGGAGGGGAATGGAGTCTGTGTCCAGGGAGGGGATGGATTCTGTGTCCAGGGAGGGGATGGATTCTGTGTCCAGGGAGGGGATGGATTCTGTGTCCAGGGAGGGGATAGATTCTGTGTCCAGTGAGGGGATGGATTCTGTGTACAGGGAGGTGGATGTAGTCTGTGTCCAGGGAATGGTGTCAGTGTCCACGGAGGGGATGGAGTCTGTGTCCAGGGAGGGGATGGATTCTGTGTCCAAGGAGGTGATGAAGTCTGTGTCCAGGGAGGGGATGGAGTCAGTGTCCAGGGAAGGGGATGGAGTCTGTGTCCAGGGAGGGGATGGATTCTGTGTCCAGGGAGGGGATGGTGTCTGTGTCCAGGGAGGGGTTGGAGTCTGTGTGCAGGCAGCGGAATGGTGTCTGTGTCCAGGGAGGGGAATGGAGTCTGTGTCCAGAGAGGGGGATGGAGTCCGTGTCCAGGGACGGGAATGGAGACTGTCCAGGGAGGGGAACGGAGTCAGTGTCCAGGGAGGGGGATGGAGTCTGTTTCCAGCGAGGGGGATGGGGTCTGTGTCCGGGGACGGGAATGGAGTCTGTGTCCAGAGAGGGGAACGGAGTCAGTGTCCAGGGAGGGGGATGGAGTCTGTGTCCAAGAAATGGAGTCTGTGTCCAGGGAGGGAATGGAGTCAGTGTCCAGGAAGGGGATGGATTCTGTGTCCAGGGAGGGGATGGAGTCTGTGTCCAGGGAGGGGATGGAGTCTGTGACCAGGGAGCAGATGGATGCTGTGTCCAGCGAGGGGATGGAGTCTGTGTCCAGGGAAGGGATGGAGTCTGTGTCCAGGGAGGGGAGTGGAGTCTGTGTCCAGGGAGGGGATGGATTCTGTGTCCAGGGAGGGGTGGATTTTGTGTCAAGGGAGGGGATGGATTCTGTGTCCATGGAGGGGATGGATTTTGTGTCCACGGAGGGGATGGATTCTGTGTTCAGGGAGGGGGATGGATTCTGTGTCCAGGGAAAGGAGTCAGTGTCCAGGGAGGGGAATGAAGTCTGTGTCCAGGGAGGGGAATGGAGTCTGTGTCCAGGGAGGGGAATGGAGTCAGTGTCCAGGGAGGGGATGGAGTCGGTGTCCAGGGAGGGGATGGAGTCTGTGTCCAGGGAGGGGATGGAGTCTGTGTCCAGGGAAGGGAATGGAGTCTGTGTCCACGGAGGGGGATGGTGTCTGTGTCCATGGACGGGAGTGGATTCTGTGTCCAGGGTGGGGAACGGAGTCAGTGTCCAGGGAGGGCGATGGAATCTGTGTCCAGGGAATGGTGTCTGTGTCCAGGGAGGGAATGGAGTCAGTGTCCAGGGAGGGGATGGATTCTGTGTCCAGGAAGGGGATGGAGTCTGTGTCCAGGGAGGGGATGGATTCTGTGTCCAGGGATGGGATGAATTCTGTGTCCAGGGAGGGGATGGATTCTGTGTCCCGGGAGGGGAATGGATTATGTGTCCAGGGAGGGGATGGATTCTGCGTCCAGGGAGGGGATGGAGTCTGTGTCCAGGGAGGAGATGGAGTCTGTGTCGATGGAGGGGGATGGAGTCTGTGTCCAGGGAGGGGAATGGAGTCTGTGTCCAGGTAGGGGATGGAGTCTGTGTCCAGGGAGGGGAATGGAGTCTGTGTCCAGGGAATGGAGTCTGTGTCCAGGGAGGGGATGGATTCTGTGTCCAGGGAGGGGATGGATTCTGTGTCCATAGAGGGGAATAGAGTCTGTATCCAGGGAGGGAATGGAGTCAGTGTCCAGAGAGGGGAATGGATTCTGTGTCCAGGGAGGGGATTGATTCTGTGACCAGGGAGGGGAATGGAGTCAGTATCCAGGGAGGGGAATGGATTCTGTGTCCAGGGAGCGGAATGGAGTCTGTGTCCAGGGAGGGGAATGGAGTCTGTGTCCAGGGAATGGAGTCTGTGTCCAGGGATGGAATGGAGTCAGTGTCCAGGAAGGGGATGGATTCTGTGTCCAGGGAGGGGATGGAGTCTGTGTCCAGGGAGGGGATGGAGTCTGTGACCAGGGAGGGGATGGATTCTATGTCCAGGGAGGGTATGGATTCTGTGTCCAGGGAGGGGAATGGATTCGGTGTCCAGGGAGGGAATGGATTCTGTGTCCAGGGAGGGGATGGAGTCTGTGTCCAGGGAAGGGATGGAGTCTGTGTCTAGGGAGGGGAGTGGAGTCTATGTCCAGGGAGGGGATGGATTCTGTGTCCAGGGAGGGGAAGAATTCTCTGTCCAGGGAGGGTATGGATTCTGTGTCCAGGGAGGGGATGGATTTTGTGTTCAGGGAGGGGATGGATTCTGTGTCCAGGGAGGGGGATGGATTCTGTGTCCAGGGAAAGGAGTCAGTGTCCAGGGAGGGGAATGAAGTCTGTGTCCAGGGATGGGAATGGAGTCTGTGTCCAGGGAGGGGAATGGAGTCAGTGTCCAGGGAGGGGATGGAGTCGGTGTCCAGGGAGGGGATGGAGTCTGTGTCCAGGGAGGTGATGGAGTCTCTGTCCAGGGACGGGAATGGAGTCTGTGTCCAGGGAGGGGAATGGAGTCTGTGTCCAGGGACGGGAATGGATTCTGTGTCCAGGGTGGGGAACGGAGTCAGTGTCCAGGGAGAGGGATGGAATCTGTGTCCAGGGAATGGTGTCTGTGTCCAGGGAGGGAATGGAGTCAGTGTCCAGGGAGGGGATGGATTCTGTGTCCAGGAAGGGGATGGAGTCTGTGTCCAGGGAGGGGATGGATTCTGTGTCCAGGGATGGCATGGATTCTGTGTCCAGGGAGGGGATGGATTCTTTGTCCAGGGAGGGGATGGAGTCTGTGTCAGGGGAGGAGATGGAGTCTGTGTCGATGGAGGGGGATGGAGACTGTGTCCAGGGAGGGGAATGGAGACTGTGTCCAGGGAGGGGAATGGAGTCTGTGTCCAGGTAGGGGATGGAGTCTGTGTCCAGGGAGGGGAATGGAGTCTGTGTCCAGGGAATGGAGTCTGTGTCCAGGGAGGGGATGGATTCTGTGTCCAGGGAGGGGATGGATTCTGTGTCCATAGAGGGGAATAGAGTCTCTATCCAGGGAGGGAATGGAGTCAGTGTCCAGAGAGGGGAATGGATTCTGTGTCCAGGGAGCGGATGGATTGTGTGTCCCGGGAGGGGAATGGATTCTGTGTCCAGGGAGGGGATTGATTCTGTGTCCAGGGAGGGGAATGGAGTCAGTATCCAGGGAGGGGAATGGATTCTGTGTCCAGGGAGGGGGATGGAGTCTGTGTCCAGGGATGGGGATGGAGTCTGTGTCCGGGGACGGGAATGGAGTCTGTGTCCAGGGAGGGGAACGGAGTCAGTGTCCAGGGAGGGGGATGGAGTCTGTGTCCAGGAAATGGAGTCTGTGTCCAGGGAGGGAATGGAGTCAGTGTCCAGGAAGGGGATGGATTCTGTGTCCAGGGAGGGGATGGAGTCTGTGTCCAGGGAGGGGATGGAGTCTGTGACCAGGGAGCAGATGGATGCTGTGTCCAGGGAGGGTATGGATTCTGTGTCCAGGGAGGGGAATGGATTCGGTGTCCAGGAAGGGGATGGATTCTGTGTCCAGCGAGGGGATGGAGTCTGTGTCCAGGGAGGGGAGTGGAGTCTGTGTCCAGGGAGGGGATGGATTCTGTGTCCAGGGAGGGGATGGATTTTGTGTCCAGGGAGGGGATGGATTCTGTGTCCAGGGAGGGGAATGGATTCTGTGTCCAGGGAAAGGAGTCAGTGTCCAGGGAGGGGAATGAAGTCTGTGTCCAGGGAGGGGAATGGAGTCTGTGTACAGGGAGGGGAATGGATTCTGTTTCCAGGAAATGGAGTTTGTGTCCAGGGACGGGAATGGAGTCTGTGTCCAGGGACGGGAATGGATTCTGTGTCCAGGGAATGGATTATGTGTCCAGGAAATGGACTCTGTGTCCAGGGAATGGAGTCTGTGTCCAGGGAGGGAATGGATTCTGTGTCCAGGGAATGGAGTCTTTGTCCAGGGACGGGAATGGAGTCTGTGTCCAGGGAGGGGAATCGATTAAGTGTCCAGGTGGGGAATGGATTCTGTGTCCAGGGAGGGGATGGATTCTGTGTCCAGGGAGGGGAATGGAATATGTTTCCAGGGAGGGGAATGGAGTCTGTGATCAGGGAGCGGAATGGAGTCTGTTTCCAGGGAGGGGAATGGAGTCTGTGTCCAGGGAGGGGATGGATTCTGTGTCCAGGGAGGGGAATGGAGTCTGTTTCCAGGAAGGGGAATGGAGTCTGTGTCCAGGGAAGGGAATGGAGTCAATGTCCAGGGAGGGGATGGAGTCTGTTTCCAGGGAGGGGATGGAGTTTTTGTCCAGGGACGGGAATGCAGTCTGTGTCCAGTGAGGGGTATGGATTCTTTGTCCAGGGACGGGAATGGAGTCTGTGACCACCTAGGGGAACGGAGTCAGTGTCCAGGGAGGGGGATGGAGTCTGTGTCCAGTGAATGGAGTCTGCGTCCAGGGAGGGGATGGATTCTGTGTCCAGGGAGGGGATGGATTCAGTATTCAGGGAGGGGATGGATACTGTGTCCAGGGAGGGGATGGAGTCTGTGTCCAGGGAGGGGATGAAGTCAATGTACATGGAGGGGAATGGAGTCTGTGTCCAGGGAGGGAATGGATTCTGTGTCCAGGGAGGGGATGGAATCTGTGTCCAGGGAGGGGATGGATTCTGTGTCCAGGGAGGGGATAGATTCTGTGTCCAGTGAGGGGATGGATTCTGTGTACAGGGAGGTGGATGTAGTCTGCGTCCAGGGAATGGTGTCAGTGTCCACGGAGGGGATGGAGTCTGTGTCCAGGGAGGGGATGGATTCTGTGTCCAAGGAGGTGATGAAGTCTGTGTCCAGGGAGGGGATGGAGTCAGTGTCCAGGGAAGGGGATGGAGTCTGTGTCCAGGGAGGGGATGGATTCTGTGTCCAGGGAGGGGATGGTGTCTGTGTCCAGGGAGGGGTTGGAGTCTGTGTGCAGGCAGCGGAATGGTGTCTGTGTCCAGGGAGGGGAATGGAGCCTGTGTCCAGAGAGGGGGATGGAGTCCGTGTCCAGGGACGGGAATGGAGACTGTCCAGGGAGGGGAACGGAGTCAGTGTCCAGGGAGGGGGATGGAGTCTGTTTCCAGCGAGGGGGATGGGGTCTGTGTCCGGGGACGGGAATGGAGTCTGTGTCCAGAGAGGGGAACGGAGTCAGTGTCCAGGGAGGGGGATGGAGTCTGTGTCCAAGAAATGGAGTCTGTGTCCAGGGAGGGAATGGAGTCAGTGTCCAGGAAGGGGATGGATTCTGTGTCCAGGGAGGGGTGGAGTCTGTGTCCAGGGAGGGGATGGAGTCTGTGACCAGGGAGCAGATGGATGCTGTGTCCAGCGAGGGGATGGAGTCTGTGTCCAGGGAAAGGATGGAGTCTGTGTCCAGGGAGGGGAGTGGAGTCTGTGTCCAGGGAGGGGATGGATTCTGTGTCCAGGGAGGGGTGGATTTTGTGTCAAGGGAGGGGATGGATTCTGTGTCCATGGAGGGGATGGATTTTGTGTCCACGGAGGGGATGGATTCTGTGTTCAGGGAGGGGGATGGATTCTGTGTCCAGGGAAAGGAGTCAGTGTCCAGGGAGGGGAATGAAGTCTGTGTCCAGGGAGGGGAATGGAGTCTGTGTCCAGGGAGGGGAATGGAGTCAGTGTCCAGGGAGGGGATGGAGTCGGTGTCCAGGGAGGGGATGGAGTCTGTGGCCAGGGAGGGGATGGAGTCTGTGTCCAGGGAAGGGAATGGAGTCTGTGTCCACGGAGGGGGATGGTGTCTGTGTCCATGGACGGGAGTGGATTCTGTGTCCAGGGTGGGGAACGGAGTCAGTGTCCAGGGAGGGCGATGGAATCTGTGTCCAGGGAATGGTGTCTGTGTCCAGGGAGGGAATGGAGTCAGTGTCCAGGGAGGGGATGGATTCTGTGTCCAGGAAGGGGATGGAGTCTGTGTCCAGGGAGGGGATGGATTCTGTGTCCAGGGATGGGATGAATTCTGTGTCCAGGGAGGGGATGGATTCTGTGTCCCGGGAGGGGAATGGATTATGTGTCCAGGGAGGGGATGGATTCTGCGTCCAGGGAGGGGATGGAGTCTGTGTCCAGGGAGGAGATGGAGTCTGTGTCGATGGAGGGGGATGGAGTCTGTGTCCAGGGAGGGGAATGGAGTCTGTGTCCAGGTAGGGGATGGAGTCTGTGTCCAGGGAGGGGAATGGAGTCTGTGTCCAGGGAATGGAGTCTGTGTCCAGGGAGGGGATGGATTCTGTGTCCAGGGAGGGGATGGATTCTGTGTCCATAGAGGGGAATAGAGTCTGTATCCAGGGAGGGAATGGAGTCAGTGTCCAGAGAGGGGAATGGATTCTGTGTCCAGGGAGCGGATGGATTGTGTGTCCCGGGAGGGGAATGGATTCTGTGTCCAGGGAGGGGATTGATTCTGTGACCAGGGAGGGGAATGGAGTCAGTATCCAGGGAGGGGAATGGATTCTGTGTCCAGGGAGCGGAATGGAGTCTGTGTCCAGGGAGGGGAATGGAGTCTGTGTCCAGGGAATGGAGTCTGTGTCCAGGGATGGAATGGAGTCAGTGTCCAGGAAGGGGATGGATTCTGTGTCCAGGGAGGGGATGGAGTCTGTGTCCAGGGAGGGGATGGAGTCTGTGACCAGGGAGGGGATGGATTCTATGTCCAGGGAGGGTATGGATTCTGTGTCCAGGGAGGGGAATGGATTCGGTGTCCAGGGAGGGAATGGATTCTGTGTCCAGGGAGGGGATGGAGTCTGTGTCCAGGGAAGGGATGGAGTCTGTGTCTAGGGAGGGGAGTGGAGTCTATGTCCAGGGAGGGGATGGATTCTGTGTCCAGGGAGGGGAAGAATTCTCTGTCCAGGGAGGGTATGGATTCTGTGTCCAGGGAGGGGATGGATTTTGTGTTCAGGGAGGGGATGGATTCTGTGTCCAGGGAGGGGGATGGATTCTGTGTCCAGGGAAAGGAGTCAGTGTCCAGGGAGGGGAATGAAGTCTGTGTCCAGGGATGGGAATGGAGTCTGTGTCCAGGGAGGGGAATGGAGTCAGTGTCCAGGGAGGGGATGGAGTCGGTGTCCAGGGAGGGGATGGAGTCTGTGTCCAGGGAGGTGATGGAGTCTCTGTCCAGGGACGGGAATGGAGTCTGTGTCCAGGGAGGGGAATGGAGTCTGTGTCCAGGGACGGGAATGGATTCTGTGTCCAGGGTGGGGAACGGAGTCAGTGTCCAGGGAGGGGGATGGAATCTGTGTCCAGGGAATGGTGTCTGTGTCCAGGGAGGGAATGGAGTCAGTGTCCAGGGAGGGGATGGATTCTGTGTCCAGGAAGGGGATGGAGTCTGTGTCCAGGGAGGGGATGGATTCTGTGTCCAGGGATGGCATGGATTCTGTGTCCAGGGAGGGGATGGATTCTTTGTCCAGGGAGGGGATGGAGTCTGTGTCAGGGGAGGAGATGGAGTCTGTGTCGATGGAGGGGGATGGAGACTGTGTCCAGGGAGGGGAATGGAGACTGTGTCCAGGGAGGGGAATGGAGTCTGTGTCCAGGTAGGGGATGGAGTCTGTGTCCAGGGAGGGGAATGGAGTCTGTGTCCAGGGAATGGAGTCTGTGTCCAGGGAGGGGATGGATTCTGTGTCCAGGGAGGGGATGGATTCTGTGTCCATAGAGGGGAATAGAGTCTCTATCCAGGGAGGGAATGGAGTCAGTGTCCAGAGAGGGGAATGGATTCTGTGTCCAGGGAGCGGATGGATTGTGTGTCCCGGGAGGGGAATGGATTCTGTGTCCAGGGAGGGGATTGATTCTGTGTCCAGGGAGGGGAATGGAGTCAGTATCCAGGGAGGGGAATGGATTCTGTGTCCAGGGAGGGGGATGGAGTCTGTGTCCAGGGATGGGGATGGAGTCTGTGTCCGGGGACGGGAATGGAGTCTGTGTCCAGGGAGGGGAACGGAGTCAGTGTCCAGGGAGGGGGATGGAGTCTGTGTCCAGGAAATGGAGTCTGTGTCCAGGGAGGGAATGGAGTCAGTGTCCAGGAAGGGGATGGATTCTGTGTCCAGGGAGGGGATGGAGTCTGTGTCCAGGGAGGGGATGGAGTCTGTGACCAGGGAGCAGATGGATGCTGTGTCCAGGGAGGGTATGGATTCTGTGTCCAGGGAGGGGAATGGATTCGGTGTCCAGGAAGGGGATGGATTCTGTGTCCAGCGAGGGGATGGAGTCTGTGTCCAGGGAGGGGAGTGGAGTCTGTGTCCAGGGAGGGGATGGATTCTGTGTCCAGGGAGGGGATGGATTTTGTGTCCAGGGAGGGGATGGATTCTGTGTCCAGGGAGGGGAATGGATTCTGTGTCCAGGGAAAGGAGTCAGTGTCCAGGGAGGGGAATGAAGTCTGTGTCCAGGGAGGGGAATGGAGTCTGTGTACAGGGAGGGGAATGGATTCTGTTTCCAGGAAATGGAGTTTGTGTCCAGGGACGGGAATGGAGTCTGTGTCCAGGGACGGGAATGGATTCTGTGTCCAGGGAATGGATTATGTGTCCAGGAAATGGACTCTGTGTCCAGGGAATGGAGTCTGTGTCCAGGGAGGGAATGAATTCTGTGTCCAGGGAATGGAGTCTTTGTCCAGGGACGGGAATGGAGTCTGTGTCCAGGGAGGGGAATCGATTAAGTGTCCAGGTGGGGAATGGATTCTGTGTCCAGGGAGGGGATGGATTCTGTGTCCAGGGAGGGGAATGGAATATGTTTCCAGGGAGGGGAATGGAGTCTGTGATCAGGGAGCGGAATGGAGTCTGTTTCCAGGGAGGGGAATGGAGTCTGTGTCCAGGGAGGGGATGGATTCTGTGTCCAGGGAGGGGAATGGAGTCTGTTTCCAGGAAGGGGAATGGAGTCTGTGTCCAGGGAAGGGAATGGAGTCAATGTCCAGGGAGGGGATGGAGTCTGTTTCCAGGGAGGGGATGGAGTTTTTGTCCAGGGACGGGAATGCAGTCTGTGTCCAGGGAGGGGTATGGATTCTTTGTCCAGGGACGGGAATGGAGTCTGTGACCACCTAGGGGAACGGAGTCAGTGTCCAGGGAGGGGGATGGAGTCTGTGTCCAGTGAATGGAGTCTGCGTCCAGGGAGGGGATGGATTCTGTGTCCAGGGAGGGGATGGATTCAGTATTCAGGGAGGGGATGGATACTGTTTCCAGGGAGGGGATGGAGTCTGTGTCCAGGGAGGGGATGAAGTCAATGTACATGGAGGGGAATGGAGTCTGTGTCCAGGGAGGGAATGGATTCTGTGTCCAGGGAGGGGATGGAATCTGTGTCCAGGGAGGGGATGGATTCTGTGTCCAGGGAGGGGATAGATTCTGTGTCCAGTGAGGGGATGGATTCTGTGTACAGGGAGGTGGATGTAGTCTGCGTCCAGGGAATGGTGTCAGTGTCCACGGAGGGGATGGAGTCTGTGTCCAGGGAGGGGATGGATTCTGTGTCCAAGGAGGTGATGAAGTCTGTGTCCAGGGAGGGGATGGAGTCAGTGTCCAGGGAAGGGGATGGAGTCTGTGTCCAGGGAGGGGATGGATTCTGTGTCCAGGGAGGGGATGGTGTCTGTGTCCAGGGAGGGGTTGGAGTCTGTGTGCAGGCAGCGGAATGGTGTCTGTGTCCAGGGAGGGGAATGGAGTCTGTGTCCAGAGAGGGGGATGGAGTCCGTGTCCAGGGACGGGAATGGAGACTGTCCAGGGAGGGGAACGGAGTCAGTGTCCAGGGAGGGGGATGGAGTCTGTTTCCAGCGAGGGGGATGGGGTCTGTGTCCGGGGACGGGAATGGAGTCTGTGTCCAGAGAGGGGAACGGAGTCAGTGTCCAGGGAGGGGGATGGAGTCTGTGTCCAAGAAATGGAGTCTGTGTCCAGGGAGGGAATGGAGTCAGTGTCCAGGAAGGGGATGGATTCTGTGTCCAGGGAGGGGTGGAGTCTGTGTCCAGGGAGGGGATGGAGTCTGTGACCAGGGAGCAGATGGATGCTGTGTCCAGCGAGGGGATGGAGTCTGTGTCCAGGGAAAGGATGGAGTCTGTGTCCAGGGAGGGGAGTGGAGTCTGTGTCCAGGGAGGGGATGGATTCTGTGTCCAGGGAGGGGTGGATTTTGTGTCAAGGGAGGGGATGGATTCTGTGTCCATGGAGGGGATTAATTTTGTGTCCACGGAGGGGATGGATTCTGTGTTCAGGGAGGGGGATGGATTCTGTGTCCAGGGAAAGGAGTCAGTGTCCAGGGAGGGGAATGAAGTCTGTGTCCAGGGAGGGGAATGGAGTCTGTGTCCAGGGAGGGGAATGGAGTCAGTGTCCAGGGAGGGGATGGAGTCGGTGTCCAGGGAGGGGATGGAGTCTGTGTCCAGGGAGGGGATGGAGTCTGTGTCCAGGGAAGGGAATGGAGTCTGTGTCCACGGAGGGGGATGGTGTCTGTGTCCAGGGACGGGAGTGGATTCTGTGTCCAGGGTGGGGAACGGAGTCAGTGTCCAGGGAGGGCGATGGAATCTGTGTCCAGGGAATGGTGTCTGTGTCCAGGGAGGGAATGGAGTCAGTGTCCAGGGAGGGGATGGATTCTGTGTCCAGGAAGGGGATGGAGTCTGTGTCCAGGGAGGGGATGGATTCTGTGTCCAGGGATGGGATGAATTCTGTGTCCAGGGAGGGGATGGATTCTGTGTCCCGGGAGGGGAATGGATTATGTGTCCAGGGAGGGGATGGATTCTGCGTCCAGGGAGGGGATGGAGTCTGTGTCCAGGGAGGAGATGGAGTCTGTGTCGATGGAGGGGGATGGAGTCTGTGTCCAGGGAGGGGAATGGAGTCTGTGTCCAGGTAGGGGATGGAGTCTGTGTCCAGGGAGGGGAATGGAGTCTGTGTCCAGGGAATGGAGTCTGTGTCCAGGGAGGGGATGGATTCTGTGTCCAGGGAGGGGATGGATTCTGTGTCCATAGAGGGGAATAGAGTCTGTATCCAGGGAGGGAATGGAGTCAGTGTCCAGAGAGGGGAATGGATTCTGTGTCCAGGGAGCGGATGGATTGTGTGTCCCGGGAGGGGAATGGATTCTGTGTCCAGGGAGGGGATTGATTCTGTGACCAGGGAGGGGAATGGAGTCAGTATCCAGGGAGGGGAATGGATTCTGTGTCCAGGGAGCGGAATGGAGTCTGTGTCCAGGGAGGGGAATGGAGTCTGTGTCCAGGGAATGGAGTCTGTGTCCAGGGATGGAATGGAGTCAGTGTCCAGGAAGGGGATGGATTCTGTGTCCAGGGAGGGGATGGAGTCTGTGTCCAGGGAGGGGATGGAGTCTGTGACCAGGGAGGGGATGGATTCTGTGTCCAGGGAGGGTATGGATTCTGTGTCCAGGGAGGGGAATGGATTCGGTGTCCAGGGAGGGAATGGATTCTGTGTCCAGGGAGGGGATGGAGTCTGTGTCCAGGGAAGGGATGGAGTCTGTGTCTAGGGAGGGGAGTGGAGTCTATGTCCAGGGAGGGGATGGATTCTGTGTCCAGGGAGGGGAAGAATTCTCTGTCCAGGGAGGGTATGGATTCTGTGTCCAGGGAGGGGATGGATTTTGTGTTCAGGGAGGGGATGGATTCTGTGTCCAGGGAGGGGGATGGATTCTGTGTCCAGGGAAAGGTGTCAGTGTCCAGGAAGGGGAATGAAGTCTGTGTCCAGGGATGGGAATGGAGTCTGTGTCCAGGGAGGGGAATGGAGTCAGTGTGCAGGGAGGGGATGGAGTCGGTGTCCAGGGAGGGGATGGAGTCTGTGTCCAGGGAGGTGATGGAGTCTCTGTCCAGGGACGGGAATGGAGTCTGTGTCCAGGGACGGGAATGGATTCTGTGTCCAGGGTGGGGAACGGAGTCAGTGTCCAGGGAGGGGGATGGAATCTGTGTCCAGGGAATGGTGTCTGTGTCCAGGGAGGGAATGGAGTCAGTGTCCAGGGAGGGGATGGATTCTGTGTCCAGGAAGGGGATGGAGTCTGTGTCCAGGGAGGGGATGGATTCTGTGTCCAAGGATGGCATGGATTCTGTGTCCAGGGAGGGGATGGATTCTTTGTCCAGGGAGGGGATGGAGTCTGTGTCAGGGGAGGAGATGGAGTCTGTGTCGATGGAGGGGGATGGAGTCTGTGTCCAGGGAGGGGAATGGAGACTGTGTCCAGGGAGGGGAATGGAGTCTGTGTCCAGGTAGGGGATGGAGTCTGTGTCCAGGGAGGGGAATGGAGTCTGTGTCCAGGGAATGGAGTCTGTGTCCAGGGAGGGGATGGATTCTGTGTCCAGGGAGGGGATGGATTCTGTGTCCATAGAGAGGAATAGAGTCTGTATCCAGGGAGGGAATGGAGTCAGTGTCCAGAGAGGGGAATGGATTCTGTGTCCAGGGAGCGGTTGGATTGTGTGTCACGGGAGGGGAATGGATTCTGTGTCCAGGGAGGGGATTGATTCTGTGTCCAGGGAGGGGAATGGAGTCAGTATCCAGGGAGGGGAATGGATTCTGTGTCCAGGGAGTGGAATGGAGTCTGTGTCCAGGGAGGGGAATGGAGTCTGTGTCCAGGGAATGGAGTCTGTGTCCAGGGATGGAATGGAGTCAGTGTCCAGGAAGGGGATGGATTCTGTGTCCAGGGAGGGGATGGAGTCTGTGTCCAGGGAGGGGATGGAGTCTGTGACCAGGGAGGGGATGGATTCTGTGTCCAGGGAGGGTATGGATTCTGTGTCCAGGGAGGGGAATGGATTCGGTGTCCATGGAGGGGATGGATTCTGTGTCCAGGGAAGGGATGGAGTCTGTGTCTAGGGAGAGGAGTGGAGTCTATGTCCAGGGAGGGTATGGATTCTGTGTCCAGGGAGGGGATGGATTTTGTGTTCAGGGAGGGGATGGATTCTGTGTCCAGGGAGGGGAATGGATTCTGTGTCCAGGGAAAGGAGTCAGTGTCCAGGGAGGGGAATGAAGTCTGTGTCCAGGGAGGGGAATGGAGTCTGTGTCCAGGGAGGGGAATGGAGTCAGTGTCCAGGGAGGGGATGGAGTCGGTGTCCAGGGAGGGGATGGAGTCTGTGTCCAGGGAGGTGATGGAGTCTCTGTCCAGGGACGGGAATGGAGTCTGTGTCCAGGGAGGGGAATGGAGTCTGTGTCCAGGGACGGGAATGGATTCTGTGTCCAGGGTGGGGAACGGAGTCAGTGTCCAGGGAGGGGGATGGAATCTGTGTCCAGGGAATGGTGTCTGTGTCCAGGGAGGGAATGGAGTCAGTGTCCAGGGAGGGGATGGATTCTGTGTCCAGGAAGGGGATGGAGTCTGTGTCCAGGGAGGGGATGGATTCTGTGTCCAGGGATGGCATGGATTCTGTGTCCAGGGAGGGGATGGATTCTTTGTCCAGGGAGGGGATGGAGTCTGTGTCAGGGGAGGAGATGGAGTCTGTGTCGATGGAGGGGGATGGAGTCTGTGTCCAGGGAGGGGAATGGAGTCTGTGTCCAGGGAGGGGATGGAGTCTGTGTCCAGGGAGAGGAATGGAGTCTGTGTACAGGGAATGGAGTCTGTGTCCAGGGAGGGGATGCATTATGTGTCCAGGGAGGGGATGGATTCTGTGTCCATAGAGGGGAATGGAGTCTGTATCCAGGGAGGGGATGGATTCTGTGTCCAGAGAGGGGAATGGATTCTGTGTCCAGGGAGAGGATGGATTCTGTGTCCCGGGAGGGGAATGGATTCTGTGTCCAGGGAGGGGATGGATTCTGTGTCCAGGGAGGGGAATGGAGTCTGTATCCAGGGAGGGGAATGGATTCTGTGTCCAGGGAGGGGAATGGAGTCTGTGTCCAGGGAGGGGCATGGAGTTTGTGTCCAGGGAGAGGAATGGAGTCTGTGTCCAGAGAGTGGAATTGAGTCTGTGTCCAAGGAGGGGAATGGATGCTGTGTCCAGGGAGTGGATGGATTCTGAGTCCAGGGAGGGGAATGGAGTCTGTGTCCAGGGAGGGGAACGGAGTCTGTGTCCAGGGAGGGGAATGGATTCTGTGTCCAGGGAATGGAGTTTTTGACCAGGGAGGGGAATGGAGTCTGTGTCCAGGGAATTGAGTCTGTGTCCAGGGAGGGGAATGGAGTCTGTGTCCAGGGAGGCGAATGGAGTCTGCGTCCAGGGCGGGGATGGAGTCTGTGTCCAGGGAATGGAGTCTGTGTCCAGGGAGTGGAATGGAGTCTGTATCCAGGGAGGGGATGGATTCTGCGTCCAGAGAGGGGAATGGATTCTGTGTCCAGGGAGGGGATGCATTATGTGTCCCGGGATGGGAATGGATTCTGTGTCCAGGGAGGGGATGGATTCTTTGTCCAGGGTGGGGAATGGAGTCTGTATCCAGGGAGTGGAATGGATTCTGTGTCCAGGGAGGGGAATGGAGTCTGTGTCCAGGGAGGGGATGGATTCTTTGTCCAGGGAGGGTATGGATTCTGTGTCCAGGGAGGGGATGGATTTTGTGTTCAGGGAGGGGATGGATTCTGTGTCCAGGGAGGGGAATGGATTCTGTGTCCAGGGAAAGGAGTCAGTGTCCAGGGAGGGGAATGAAGTCTGTGTCCAGGGAGGGGAATGGAGTCTGTGTCCAGGGAGGGGAATGGAGTCAGTGTCCAGGGAGGGGATGGAGTCGATGTCCAGGGAGGGGATGGAGTCTGTGTCCAGGGAGGTGATGGAGTCTCTGTCCAGGGACGGGAATGGAGTCTGTGTCCAGGGAGGGGAATGGAGTCTGTGTCCAGGGACGGGAATGGATTCTGTGTCCAGGGTGGGGAACGGAGTCAGTGTCCAGGGAGGGGGATGGAATCTGTGTCCAGGGAATGGTGTCTGTGTCCAGGGAGGGAATGGAGTCAGTGTCCAGGGAGGGGATGGATTCTGTGTCCAGGAAGGGGATGGAGTCTGTGTCCAGGGAGGGGATGGATTCTGTGTCCAGGGATGGCATGGATTCTGTGTCCAGGGAGGGGATGGATTCTTTGTCCAGGGAGGGGATGGAGTCTGTGTCAGGGGAGGAGATGGAGTCTGTGTCGATGGAGGGGGATGGAGTCTGTGTCCAGGGAGGGGAATGGAGTCTGTGTCCAGGGAGGGGATGGAGTCTGTGTCCAGGGAGAGGAATGGAGTCTGTGTACAGGGAATGGAGTCTGTGTCCAGGGAGGGGATGCATTATGTGTCCAGGGAGGGGATGGATTCTGTCTCCATAGAGGGGAATGGAGTCTGTATCCAGGGAGGGGATGGATTCTGTGTCCAGAGAGGGGAATGGATTCTGTGTCCAGGGAGAGGATGGATTCTGTGTCCCGGGAGGGGAATGGATTCTGTGTCCAGGGAGGGGATGGATTCTGTGTCCAGGGAGGGGAATGGAGTCTGTATCCAGGGAGGGGAATGGATTCTGTGTCCAGGGAGGGGAATGGAGTCTGTGTCCAGGGAGGGGCATGGAGTTTGTGTCCAGGGAGAGGAATGGAGTCTGTGTCCAGAGAGTGGAATTGAGTCTGTGTCCAAGGAGGGGAATGGATGCTGTGTCCAGGGAGTGGATGGATTCTGAGTCCAGGGAGGGGAATGGAGTCTGTGTCCAGGGAGGGGAACGGAGTCTGTGTCCAGGGAGGGGAATGGATTCTGTGTCCAGGGAATGGAGTTTTTGACCAGGGAGGGGAATGGAGTCTGTGTCCAGGGAATTGAGTCTGTGTCCAGGGAGGGGAATGGAGTCTGTGTCCAGGGAGGCGAATGGAGTCTGCGTCCAGGGCGGGGATGGAGTCTGTGTCCAGGGAATGGAGTCTGTGTCCAGGGAGTGGAATGGAGTCTGTATCCAGGGAGGGGATGGATTCTGCGTCCAGAGAGGGGAATGGATTCTGTGTCCAGGGAGGGGATGCATTATGTGTCCCGGGATGGGAATGGATTCTGTGTCCAGGGAGGGGATGGATTCTTTGTCCAGGGTGGGGAATGGAGTCTGTATCCAGGGAGTGGAATGGATTCTGTGTCCAGGGAGGGGAATGGAGTCTGTGTCCAGGGAGGGGAATGGAGTTTGTGTCCAGGAAGTGGAATGGAGTCTGTGTCCAGGGAGGGGAATGGAGTCTATGTCCAGGGAGGGGAATGGATTCTGTGTCCAGGGAGGGGATGGAGTCTGAGTTCAGGGAGGGGAATGGTGTCTGTGTCCAGGGAGGGGAACGGAGTCTGTGTCCAGGGAGGGGAATGGAGTCTGTGTCCAGAGAGGGGAATGGAGTCTGTGTCCAGGGAGGTGAATGGAGTCTGTGTCCTGGGAGGGGAATGGATTCTGTGTCCAGGGAATGGAGTCTGTGTCCAGGGAGGGGAATGGATTCTGTGTCCAGGGAATGGAGTGTGTGTCCAGGGATGGGAATGGATTCTGTGTCCAGGGAATGGAGTCTGTGTCCAGGGACGGGAATGGAGTGTGTGTCCAGGGACGGGAATGGATTTTGTGTCCAGGGAGGGGATGCATTATGTGTCCCGGGATGGGAATGGATTCTGTGTCCAGGGAGGGGATGGATTCTTTGTCCAGGGTGGGGAATGGAGTCTGTATCCAGGGAGGGGAATGGATTCTGTGTCCAGGGAGGGGAATGGAGTCTGTGTCCAGGGAGGGGAATGGAGTTTGTGTCCAGGGAGGGGAATGGAGTCTGTGTCCAGGGAGGGGAATGGAGTTTGTGTCCAGGGAGAGGAATGGAGTCTGTGTCCAGGGAGTGGATGGATTCTGAGTCCAGGGAGGGGAATGGAGTCTGTGTCCAGGGAGGGGAACGGAGTCTGTGTCCAGGGAGGGGAATGGATTCTGTGTCCAGGGAATGGAGTCTGTGTCCAGGGAGGGGAATGGCGTCTGTGTCCAGGGAGGGGATGGATTCTGTGTCCAGAGAGGGGAATGGATTCTGTGTCCAGGGAGGGGATGCATTATGTGTCCCGGGATGGGAATGGATTCTGTGTCCAGGGAGGGGAATGGATTCTGTGTCCAGGGAATGGAGTCTGTGTCCAGGGACGGGAATGGAGTCTGTGTCCAGGGAGGGGATGGATTCTGTATCCAGGGAGGAGGATGGAGTCTGTCTCCAGGGAGGGGATGGATTCTGTGTCCAGGGAGGGAAATGGAGTCTGTGTCCAGGGAGGGGAATGGAGTCATTGTCCAGGGAGGGGATGGAGTCTGTGTGCAGGGAGGGGAAGGAGTCTGTGTCCAGGGACGGGAATTGAGTCTTTGTCCAGGGAGGCGAACGGAGTCAGTGTCCAGAGAGGGGGATTGAGTCTGTGTCCAGGGACGCGAATGCAGTCAGTGTCCAGGGAGGGGATGGATTCTGTGTCCAGGGATAGGATGGAGTCTGTGTCCAGGGAGGGGATGGATTCTGTGCCCAGGGAATGGAGTATTTTTCCAGGGAGGGAATGGAATCTGTGTCCAGGGAGGGGATGGATTCAGTGTCCAGGGAGGGGATGGATTCTGTGTCCAGGGAGGGGATGGAGTCTGTGTCCAGGGATGGGATAGATTCTGTTTCCAGGGAGGGGATGGAGTCTGTGTCCAGGGAGGGGATGGAGTCAGTGTCCAGGGTGGGGGTTGGAGTCAGTGTCCAGGGAGGGGGATGGAGTCTGTGTCCAGGGAGGGTATGGATTCTGTGTCCAGGGAGGGGAATGGATTCGGTGTCCAGGAAGGGGATGGATTCTGTGTCCAGCGAGGGGATGGTGTCTGTGTCCAGGGAAGGGATGGAGTATGTGTCTAGGGAGGGGAGTGGAGTCTGTGTCCAGGGAGGGGATGGATTCTGTGTCCAGGGAGGGGTGGATTCTGTGTCCACGGAGGGGATGGATTCTGTGTCCAGGGAGGGGATGGATTTTGTGTCCAGGGAGGGGATGGATTCTGTGTCCAGGGAGGGGGATGGATTCTGTGTCCAGGGAAAGGAGTCAGTGTCCAGGGAGGGGAATGAAGTCTGTGTCCAGGGAGGGGGATGGAGTCTGTGTCCAGGGAGGGGATAGGAGTCAGTGTCCAGGGAGGGGATGGAGTCAGTGTCCAGGGAGGGGAACGGAGTCAGTGTCCAGAGAGGGGGATGGAGTCTGTGTCCAGGAAATGGAGTCTGTGTCCAGGGAGGGAATGGAGTCAGTGTCCAGGAAGGGGATGGATTCTGTGTCCAGGGAGGGGATGGAGTCTGTGTCCAGGGAGGGGATGGATTCTGTGCCCAGGGAATGGAGTATTTTTCCAGGGAGGGAATGGAATCTGTGTCCAGGGAGGGGATGGATTCAGTGTCCAGGGAGGGGATGGATTCTGTGTCCAGGGAGGGGATGGAGTCTGTGTCCAGGGATGGGATAGATTCTGTTTCCAGGGAGGGGATGGAGTCTGTGTCCAGGGAGGGGATGGAGTCAGTGTCCAGGGTGGGGGATGGACTCAGTGTCCAGGGAGGGGGATGGAGTCTGTGTCCAGGAAATGGAGTCTGTGTCCAGGGAGGGAATGGAGTCAGTGTCCAGGAAGGGGATGGATTCTGTGTCCAGGGAGGGGATGGATTCTGTGTCCAGGGAGGGGATGGAGTCTGTGACCAGGGAGCAGATTGATGCTGTGTCCAGGGAGGGTATGGATTCTGTGTCCAGCGAGGGGATGGTGTCTGTGTCCAGGGAAGGGATGGAGTATGTGTCTAGGGAGGGGAGTGGAGTCTGTGTCCAGGGAGGGGATGGATTCTGTGTCCAGGGAGGGGTGGATTCTGTGTCCACGGAGGGGATGGATTCTGTGTCCAGGGAGCGGATGGATTTTGTGTCCAGGGAGGGGATCGATTCTGTGTCCAGGGAAAGGGATGGATTCTGTGTCCAGGGAGAGGAGTCAGTGTCCAGGGAGGGGAATGAAGTCTGTGTCCAGGGAGGGGGATGGAGTCTGTGTCCAGGGAGGGGATAGGAATCAGTGTCCAGGGAGGGGATGGAGTCAGTGTACAGGGAGGGGAACGGAGTCAGTGTCCAGGGAGGGGGATGGATTCTGTGTCCAGGGAGGGGATGGAATCTGTGTCCAGGGAGGGGATGGATTCTGTGTCCAGGGAGGGGATAGATTCTGTGTCCAGTGAGGGGATGGATTCTGTGTACAGGGAGGTGGATGTAGTCTGCGTCCAGGGAATGGTGTCAGTGTCCACGGAGGGGATGGAGTCTGTGTCCAGGGAGGGGATGGATTCTGTGTCCAAGGAGGTGATGAAGTCTGTGTCCAGGGAGGGGATGGAGTCAGTGTCCAGGGAAGGGGATGGAGTCTGTGTCCAGGGAGGGGATGGATTCTGTGTCCAGGGAGGGGATGGTGTCTGTGTCCAGGGAGGGGTTGGAGTCTGTGTGCAGGCAGCGGAATGGTGTCTGTGTCCAGGGAGGGGAATGGAGTCTCTGTCCAGAGAGGGGGATGGAGTCCGTGTCCAGGGACGGGAATGGAGACTGTCCAGGGAGGGGAACGGAGTCAGTGTCCAGGGAGGGGGATGGAGTCTGTTTCCAGCGAGGGGGATGGGGTCTGTGTCCGGGGACGGGAATGGAGTCTGTGTCCAGAGAGGGGAACGGAGTCAGTGTCCAGGGAGGGGGATGGAGTCTGTGTCCAAGAAATGGAGTCTGTGTCCAGGGAGGGAATGGAGTCAGTGTCCAGGAAGGGGATGGATTCTGTGTCCAGGGAGGGGATGGAGTCTGTGTCCAGGGAGGGGATGGAGTCTGTGACCAGGGAGCAGATGGATGCTGTGTCCAGCGAGGGGATGGAGTCTGTGTCCAGGGAAAGGATGGAGTCTGTGTCCAGGGAGGGGAGTGGAGTCTGTGTCCAGGGAGGGGATGGATTCTGTGTCCAGGGAGGGGTGGATTTTGTGTCAAGGGAGGGGATGGATTCTGTGTCCATGGAGGGGATGGATTTTGTGTCCACGGAGGGGATGGATTCTGTGTTCAGGGAGGGGGATGGATTCTGTGTCCAGGGAAAGGAGTCAGTGTCCAGGGAGGGGAATGAAGTCTGTGTCCAGGGAGGGGAATGGAGTCTGTGTCCAGGGAGGAGAATGGAGTCAGTGTCCAGGGAGGGGATGGAGTCGGTGTCCAGGGAGGGGATGGAGTCTGTGTCCAGGGAGGGGATGGAGTCTGTGTCCAGGGAAGGGAATGGAGTCTGTGTCCACGGAGGGGGATGGTGTCTGTGTCCAGGGACGGGAGTGGATTCTGTGTCCAGGGTGGGGAACGGAGTCAGTGTCCAGGGAGGGCGATGGAATCTGTGTCCAGGGAATGGTGTCTGTGTCCAGGGAGGGAATGGAGTCAGTGTCCAGGGAGGGGATGGATTCTGTGTCCAGGAAGGGGATGGAGTCTGTGTCCAGGGAGGGGATGGATTCTGTGTCCAGGGATGGGATGAATTCTGTGTCCAGGGAGGGGATGGATTCTGTGTCCCGGGAGGGGAATGGATTATGTGTCCAGGGAGGGGATGGATTCTGCGTCCAGGGAGGGGATGGAGTCTGTGTCCAGGGAGGAGATGGAGTCTGTGTCGATGGAGGGGGATGGAGTCTGTGTCCAGGGAGGGGAATGGAGTCTGTGTCCAGGTAGGGGATGGAGTCTGTGTCCAGGGAGGGGAATGGAGTCTGTGTCCAGGGAATGGAGTCTGTGTCCAGGGAGGGGATGGATTCTGTGTCCAGGGAGGGGATGGATTCTGTGTCCATAGAGGGGAATAGAGTCTGTATCCAGGGAGGGAATGGAGTCAGTGTCCAGAGAGGGGAATGGATTCTGTGTCCAGGGAGCGGATGGATTGTGTGTCCCGGGAGGGGAATGGATTCTGTGTCCAGGGAGGGGATTGATTCTGTGACCAGGGAGGGGAATGGAGTCAGTATCCAGGGAGGGGAATGGATTCTGTGTCCAGGGAGCGGAATGGAGTCTGTGTCCAGGGAGGGGAATGGAGTCTGTGTCCAGGGAATGGAGTCTGTGTCCAGGGATGGAATGGAGTCAGTGTCCAGGAAGGGGATGGATTCTGTGTCCAGGGAGGGGATGGAGTCTGTGTCCAGGGAGGGGATGGAGTCTGTGACCAGGGAGGGGATGGATTCTGTGTCCAGGGAGGGTATGGATTCTGTGTCCAGGGAGGGGAATGGATTCGGTGTCCAGGGAGGGAATGGATTCTGTGTCCAGGGAGGGGATGGAGTCTGTGTCCAGGGAAGGGATGGAGTCTGTGTCTAGGGAGGGGAGTGGAGTCTATGTCCAGGGAGGGGATGGATTCTGTGTCCAGGGAGGGGAAGAATTCTCTGTCCAGGGAGGGTATGGATTCTGTGTCCAGGGAGGGGATGGATTTTGTGTTCAGGGAGGGGATGGATTCTGTGTCCAGGGAGGGGGATGGATTCTGTGTCCAGGGAAAGGTGTCAGTGTCCAGGGAGGGGAATGAAGTCTGTGTCCAGGGATGGGAATGGAGTCTGTGTCCAGGGAGGGGAATGGAGTCAGTGTGCAGGGAGGGGATGGAGTCGGTGTCCAGGGAGGGGATGGAGTCTGTGTCCAGGGAGGTGATGGAGTCTCTGTCCAGGGACGGGAATGGAGTCTGTGTCCAGGGAGGGGAATGGAGTCTGTGTCCAGGGACGGGAATGGATTCTGTGTCCAGGGTGGGGAACGGAGTCAGTGTCCAGGGAGGGGGATGGAATCTGTGTCCAGGGAATGGTGTCTGTGTCCAGGGAGGGAATGGAGTCAGTGTCCAGGGAGGGGATGGATTCTGTGTCCAGGAAGGGGATGGAGTCTGTGTCCAGGGAGGGGATGGATTCTGTGTCCAAGGATGGCATGGATTCTGTGTCCAGGGAGGGGATGGATTCTTTGTCCAGGGAGGGGATGGAGTCTGTGTCAGGGGAGGAGATGGAGTCTGTGTCGATGGAGGGGGATGGAGTCTGTGTCCAGGGAGGGGAATGGAGACTGTGTCCAGGGAGCGGAATGGAGTCTGTGTCCAGGTAGGGGATGGAGTCTGTGTCCAGGGAGGGGAATGGAGTCTGTGTCCAGGGAATGGAGTCTGTGTCCAGGGAGGGGATGGATTCTGTGTCCAGGGAGGGGATGGATTCTGTGTCCATAGAGAGGAATAGAGTCTGTATCCAGGGAGGGAATGGAGTCAGTGTCCAGAGAGGGGAATGGATTCTGTGTCCAGGGAGCGGTTGGATTGTGTGTCCCGGGAGGGGAATGGATTCTGTGTCCAGGGAGGGGATTGATTCTGTGTCCAGGGAGGGGAATGGAGTCAGTATCCAGGGAGGGGAATGGATTCTGTGTCCAGGGAGTGGAATGGAGTCTGTGTCCAGGGAGGGGAATGGAGTCTGTGTCCAGGGAATGGAGTCTGTGTCCAGGGATGGAATGGAGTCAGTGTCCAGGAAGGGGATGGATTCTGTGTCCAGGGAGGGGATGGAGTCTGTGTCCAGGGAGGGGATGGAGTCTGTGACCAGGGAGGGGATGGATTCTGTGTCCAGGGAGGGTATGGATTCTGTGTCCAGGGAGGGGAATGGATTCGGTGTCCATGGAGGGGATGGATTCTGTGTCCAGGGAGGGGATGGAGTCTGTGTCCAGGGGAGGGATGGAGTCTGTGTCTAGGGAGAGGAGTGGAGTCTATGTCCAGGGAGGGTATGGATTCTGTGTCCAGGGAGGGGATGGATTTTGTGTTCAGGGAGGGGATGGATTCTGTGTCCAGGGAGGGGAATGGATTCTGTGTCCAGGGAAAGGAGTCAGTGTCCAGGGAGGGGAATGAAGTCTGTGTCCAGGGAGGGGAATGGAGTCTGTGTCCAGGGAGGGGAATGGAGTCAGTGTCCAGGGAGGGGATGGAGTCGGTGTCCAGGGAGGGGATGGAGTCTGTGTCCAGGGAGGTGATGGAGTCTCTGTCCAGGGACGGGAATGGAGTCTGTGTCCAGGGAGGGGAATGGAGTCTGTGTCCAGGGACGGGAATGGATTCTGTGTCCAGGGTGGGGAACGGAGTCAGTGTCCAGGGAGGGGGATGGAATCTGTGTCCAGGGAATGGTGTCTGTGTCCAGGGAGGGAATGGAGTCAGTGTCCAGGGAGGGGATGGATTCTGTGTCCAGGAAGGGGATGGAGTCTGTGTCCAGGGACGGGATGGATTCTGTGTCCAGGGATGGCATGGATTCTGTGTCCAGGGAGGGGATGGATTCTTTGTCCAGGGAGGGGATGGAGTCTGTGTCAGGGGAGGAGATGGAGTCTGTGTCGATGGAGGGGGATGGAGTCTGTGTCCAGGGAGGGGAATGGAGTCTGTGTCCAGGGAGGGGATGGAGTCTGTGTCCAGGGAGAGGAATGGAGTCTGTGTACAGGGAATGGAGTCTGTGTCCAGGGAGGGGATGCATTATGTGTCCAGGGAGGGGATGGATTCTGTGTCCATAGAGGGGAATGGAGTCTGTATCCAGGGAGGGGATGGATTCTGTGTCCAGAGAGGGGAATGGATTCTGTGTCCAGGGAGAGGATGGATTCTGTGTCCCGGGAGGGGAATGGATTCTGTGTCCAGGGAGGGGATGGATTCTGTGTCCAGGGAGGGGAATGGAGTCTGTATCCAGGGAGGGGAATGGATTCTGTGTCCAGGGAGGGGAATGGAGTCTGTGTCCAGGGAGGGGCATGGAGTTTGTGTCCAGGGAGAGGAATGGAGTCTGTGTCCAGAGAGTGGAATTGAGTCTGTGTCCAAGGAGGGGAATGGATGCTGTGTCCAGGGAGTGGATGGATTCTGAGTCCAGGGAGGGGAATGGAGTCTGTGTCCAGGGAGGGGAACGGAGTCTGTGTCCAGGGAGGGGAATGGATTCTGTGTCCAGGGAATGGAGTTTTTGACCAGGGAGGGGAATGGAGTCTGTGTCCAGGGAATTGAGTCTGTGTCCAGGGAGGGGAATGGAGTCTGTGTCCAGGGAGGCGAATGGAGTCTGCGTCCAGGGCGGGGATGGAGTCTGTGTCCAGGGAATGGAGTCTGTGTCCAGGGAGTGGAATGGAGTCTGTATCCAGGGAGGGGATGGATTCTGCGTCCAGAGAGGGGAATGGATTCTGTGTCCAGGGAGGGGATGCATTATGTGTCCCGGGATGGGAATGGATTCTGTGTCCAGGGAGGGGATGGATTCTTTGTCCAGGGTGGGGAATGGAGTCTGTATCCAGGGAGTGGAATGGATTCTGTGTCCAGGGAGGGGAATGGAGTCTGTGTCCAGGGAGGGGAATGGAGTTTGTGTCCAGGAAGTGGAATGGAGTCTGTGTCCAGGGAGGGGAATGGAGTCTATGTCCAGGGAGGGGAATGGATTCTGTGTCCAGGGAGGGGATGGAGTCTGAGTTCAGGGAGGGGAATGGTGTCTGTGTCCAGGGAGGGGAACGGAGTCTGTGTCCAGGGAGGGGAATGGAGTCTGTGTCCAGAGAGGGGAATGGAGTCTGTGTCCAGGGAGGTGAATGGAGTCTGTGTCCTGGGAGGGGAATGGATTCTGTGTCCAGGGAATGGAGTCTGTGTCCAGGGAGGGGAATGGATTCTGTGTCCAGGGAATGGAGTGTGTGTCCAGGGATGGGAATGGATTCTGTGTCCAGGGAATGGAGTCTGTGTCCAGGGACGGGAATGGAGTGTGTGTCCAGGGACGGGAATGGATTTTGTGTCCAGGGAGGGGATGCATTATGTGTCCCGGGATGGGAATGGATTCTGTGTCCAGGGAGGGGATGGATTCTTTGTCCAGGGTGGGGAATGGAGTCTGTATCCAGGGAGGGGAATGGATTCTGTGTCCAGGGAGGGGAATGGAGTCTGTGTCCAGGGAGGGGAATGGAGTTTGTGTCCAGGGAGGGGAATGGAGTCTGTGTCCAAGGAGGGGAATGGAGTTTGTGTCCAGGGAGAGGAATGGAGTCTGTGTCCAGGGAGTGGATGGATTCTGAGTCCAGGGAGGGGAATGGAGTCTGTGTCCAGGGAGGGGAACGGAGTCTGTGTCCAGGGAGGGGAATGGATTCTGTGTCCAGGGAATGGAGTCTGTGTCCAGGGAGGGGAATGGCGTCTGTGTCCAGGGAGGGGATGGATTCTGTGTCCAGAGAGGGGAATGGATTCTGTGTCCAGGGAGGGGATGCATTATGTGTCCCGGGATGGGAATGGATTCTGTGTCCAGGGAGGGGAATGGATTCTGTGTCCAGGGAATGGAGTCTGTGTCCAGGGACGGGAATGGAGTCTGTGTCCAGGGAGGGGATGGATTCTGTATCCAGGGAGGAGGATGGAGTCTGTCTCCAGGGAGGGGATGGATTCTGTGTCCAGGGAGGGAAATGGAGTCTGTGTCCAGGGAGGGGAATGGAGTCATTGTCCAGGGAGGCGAACGGAGTCAGTGTCCAGAGAGGGGGATGGAGTCTGTGTCCAGGGACGCGAATGCAGTCAGTGTCCAGGGAGGGGATGGATTCTGTGTCCAGGGAATGGAGTCTGTGTCCAGGGAGTGGAATGGAGTCTGTATCCAGGGAGGGGATGGATTCTGCGTCCAGAGAGGGGAATGGATTCTGTGTCCAGGGAGGGGATGCATTATGTGTCCCGGGATGGGAATGGATTCTGTGTCCAGGGAGGGGATGGATTCTTTGTCCAGGGTGGGGAATGGAGTCTGTATCCAGGGAGTGGAATGGATTCTGTGTCCAGGGAGGGGAATGGAGTCTGTGTCCAGGGAGGGGAATGGAGTTTGTGTCCAGGAAGTGGAATGGAGTCTGTGTCCAGGGAGGGGAATGGAGTCTATGTCCAGGGAGGGGAATGGATTCTGTGTCCAGGGAGGGGATGGAGTCTGAGTTCAGGGAGGGGAATGGTGTCTGTGTCCAGGGAGGGGAACGGAGTCTGTGTCCAGGGAGGGGAATGGAGTCTGTGTCCAGGGAGGGGAATGGAGTCTGTGTCCAGGGAGGGGAATGGAGTCTGTGTCCTGGGAGGGGAATGGATTCTGTGTCCAGGGAATGGAGTCTGTGTCCAGGGAGGGGAATGGATTCTGTCCAGGGAATGGAGTGTGTGTCCAGGGATGGGAATGGATTCTGTGTCCAGGGAATGGAGTCTGTGTCCAGGGACGGGAATGGAGTGTGTGTCCAGGGACGGGAATGGATTTTGTGTCCAGGGAGGGGATGCATAATGTGTCCCGGGATGGGAATGGATTCTGTGTCCAGGGAGGGGATGGATTCTTTGTCCAGGGTGGGGAATGGAGTCTGTATCCAGGGAGGGGAATGGATTCTGTGTCCAGGGAGGGGAATGGAGTCTGTGTCCAGGGAGGGGAATGGAGTTTGTGTCCAGGGAGGGGAATGGAGTCTGTGTCCAGGGAGGGGAATGGAGTTTGTGTCCAGGGAGAGGAATGGAGTCTGTGTCCAGGGAGTGGATGGATTCTGAGATCAGGGAGGGGAATGGAGTCTGTGTCCAGGGAGGGGAACGGAGTCTGTGTCCAGGGAGGGGAATGGATTCTGTGTCCAGGGAATGGAGTCTGTGTCCAGGGAGGGGAATGGCGTCTGTGTCCAGGGAGGGGATGGATTCTGTGTCCAGAGAGGGGAATGGATTCTGTGTCCAGGGAGGGGATGCATTATGTGTCCCGGGATGGGAATGGATTCTGTGTCCAGGGAGCGGAATGGATTCTGTGTCCAGGGAATGGAGTCTGTGTCCAGGGACGGGAATGGAGTCTGTGTCCAGGGAGGGGATGGATTCTGTGTCCAGGGAGGAGGATGGAGTCTGTCTCCAGGGAGGGGATGGATTCTGTGTCCAGGGAGGGAAATGGAGTCTGTGTCCAGGGAGGGGAATGGAGTCATTGTCCAGGGAGGGGATGGAGTCTGTGTCCAGGGAGGGGAAGGAGTCTGTGTCCAGGGACGGGAATTGAGTCTGTGTCCAGGGAGGCGAACGGAGTCAGTGTCCAGAGAGGGGGATGGAGTCTGTGTCCAGGGACGCGAATGCAGTCAGTGTCCAGGGAGGGGATGGATTCTGTGTCCAGGGATAGGATGGAGTCTGTGTCCAGGGAGGGGATGGATTCTGTGCCCAGGGAATGGAGTATTTTTCCAGGGAGGGAATGGAATCTGTGTCCAGGGAGGGGATGGATTCAGTGTCCAGGGAGGGGATGGATTCTGTGTCCAGGGAGGGGATGGAGTCTGTGTCCAGGGATGGGATAGATTCTGTTTCCAGGGAGGGGATGGAGTCTGTGTCCAGGGAGGGGATGGAGTCAGTGTCCAGGGTGGGGGTTGGAGTCAGTGTCCAGGGAGGGGGATGGAGTCTGTGTCCAGGGAGGGTATGGATTCTGTGTCCAGGGAGGGGAATGGATTCGGTGTCCAGGAAGGGGATGGATTCTGTGTCCAGCGAGGGGATGGTGTCTGTGTCCAGGGAAGGGATGGAGTATGTGTCTAGGGAGGGGAGTGGAGTCTGTGTCCAGGGAGGGGATGGATTCTGTGTCCAGGGAGGGGTGGATTCTGTGTCCACGGAGGGGATGAATTCTGTGTCCAGGGAGGGGATGGATTTTGTGTCCAGGGAGGGGATGGATTCTGTGTCCAGGGAGGGGGATGGATTCTGTGTCCAGGGAAAGGAGTCAGTGTCCAGGGAGGGGAATGAAGTCTGTGTCCAGGGAGGGGGATGGAGTCTGTGTCCAGGGAGGGGATAGGAGTCAGTGTCCAGGGAGGGGATGGAGTCAGTGTCCAGGGAGGGGAACGGAGTCAGTGTCCAGAGAGGGGGATGGAGTCTGTGTCCAGGAAATGGAGTCTGTGTCCAGGGAGGGAATGGAGTCAGTGTCCAGGGAGGGGATGGATTCTGTTTCCAGGGAGGGGATGGAGTCTGTGTCCAGGGAGGGGATGGATTCTGTGCCCAGGGAATGGAGTATTTTTCCAGGGAGGGAATGGAATCTGTGTCCAGGGAGGGGATGGATTCAGTGTCCAGGGAGGGGATGGATTCTGTGTCCAGGGAGGGGATGGAGTCTGTGTCCAGGGATGGGATAGATTCTGTTTCCAGGGAGGGGATGGAGTCTGTGTCCAGGGAGGGGATGGAGTCAGTGTCCAGGGTGGGGGATGGACTCAGTGTCCAGGGAGGGGGATGGAGTCTGTGTCCAGGAAATGGAGTCTGTGTCCAGGGAGGGAATGGAGTCAGTGTCCAGGAAGGGGATGAATTCTGTGTCCAGGGAGGGGATGGATTCTGTGTCCAGGGAGGGGATGGAGTCTGTGACCAGGGAGCAGATTGATGCTGTGTCCAGGGAGGGTATGGATTCTGTGTCCAGCGAGGGGATGGTGTCTGTGTCCAGGGAAGGGATGGAGTATGTGTCTAGGGAGGGGAGTGGAGTCTGTGTCCAGGGAGGGGATGGATTCTGTGTCCAGGGAGGGGTGGATTCTGTGTCCACGGAGGGGATGGATTCTGTGTCCAGGGAGCGGATGGATTTTGTGTCCAGGGAGGGGATCGATTCTGTGTCCAGGGAAAGGGATGGATTCTGTGTCCAGGGAGAGGAGTCAGTGTCCAGGGAGGGGAATGAAGTCTGTGTCCAGGGAGGGGGATGGAGTCTGTGTCCAGGGAGGGGATAGGAATCAGTGTCCAGGGAGGGGATGGAGTCAGTGTACAGGGAGGAGAACGGAGTCAGTGTCCAGAGAGGGGGATGGAGTCTGTGTCCAGGAAATGGAGTCTGTGTCCAGGGAGGGAATGGATTCAGTGTCCAGGAAGGGGATGGATTCTGTGTCCAGGGAGGGGATGGAGTCTGTGTCCAGGGAGGGGATGGAGTCTGTGACCATGGAGCAGATGGATGCCTTGTACAGGGAGGGTATGGATTATGTGTCCAGGGAGGGGAATGGATTCGATGTCCAGGAAGGGGATGGATTCTGTGTCCAGCGAGGGGATGGTGTCTGTGTCCAGGGAAGGGATGGAGTCTGTGTCTAGGGAGGGGAGTGGAGTCTGTGTCCAGGGAGGGGATGGATTCTGTGTCCAGGGAGGGGTGGATTCTGCGTCCACGCAGGGGATGGATTCTGTGTCCAGGGAGGGGATGGATTTTGTGTCCAGGGAGCGGATGGAATCTGTGTCCAGGGAGGGGGATGGATTCTGTGTCCAGGGAAAGGAGTCAGTGTCCAGGGAGGGGAATGAAGTCTGTGTCCAGGGAGGGGGATGGAGTCTGTATCCAGGGAGGGGAATGGAGTCAGTGGCCAGGGAGGGGATGGAGTCGGTGTCCAGGGAGGGGATGGAGTCTGTGTCCAGGGAGGGGATGGAGTCTGTGTCCAGGGACGGGAATGGAGTCTTTGTCTACGGAGGGGGATGGAGTCTGTGTCCAGGGAGGGGATCGGAGTCAGTGTCCAGGGAGGGGATGGAGTCAGTGTCCAGGGAGGGGAACGGAGTCAGTGTCCAGAAAGGGGGATGGAGTCTGTGTCCAGGAAATGGAGTCTGTGTCCAGGGAGGGAATGGAGTCAGTGTCCAGGAAGGGGATGGAGTCTGTGTCCAACGAGGGGATGGAGTCAGTGTCCAGGGTGGGGGATGGAGTCAGTGTCCAGGGAGGGGGATGGAGTCTGTGTCCAGGAAATGGAGTCTGTGTCCAGGGAGGGAATGGAGTCAGTGTCCAGGAAGGGGATGGATTCTGTGTCCAGGGAGGGGATGGAGTCTGTGTCCAGGGAGGGGATGGAGTCTGTGACCAGGGAGCAGATGGATGCTGTGTCCAGGGAGGGTATGGATTCTGTGTCCAGGGAGGGGAATGGATTCGGTGTCCAGGAAGGGGATGGATTCTGTGTCCAGCGAGGGGATGGTGTCTGTGTCCAGGGAAGGGATGGAGTATGTGTCTTGGGAGGGGAGTGGAGTCTGTGTCCAGGGAGGGGATGGATTCTGTGTCCAGGGAGGGGTGGATTCTGTGTCCACGGAGGGGATGGATTCTGTGTCCAGGGAGCGGATGGATTTTGTGTCCAGGGAGGGGATGGATTCTGTGTCCATGGAGGGGGATGGATTCTATGTCCAGGGAAAGGAGTCAGTGTCCAGGGAGGGGAATGAAGTCTGTGTCCAGGGAGGGGGATGGAGTCTGTGTCCAGGGAGGGGATAGGAGTCAGTGTCCAGGGAGGGGATGGATTCTGTGTCCAGGGAGGGGAACGGAGTCAGTGTCCAGAGAGGGGGATGGAGTCTGTGTCCAGGAAATGGAGTCTGTGTCCAGGGAGGGAATGGAGTCAGTGTCCAGGAAGGGGATGGATTCTGTGTCCAGGGAGGGGATGGAGTCTGTGTCCAGGGAGGGGATGGAGTCTGTGACCATGGAGCAGATGGATGCCTTGTCCAGGGAGGGTATGGATTATGTGTCCAGGGAGGGGAATGGATTCGATGTCCAGGAAGGGGATGGATTCTGTGTCCAGCAAGGGGATGGTGTCTGTGTCCAGGGAAGGGATGGAGTCTGTGTCTAGGGAGGGGTGTGGAGTCTGTGTCCAGGGAGGGGATGGATTCTGTGTCCAGGGAGGGGTGGATTCTGCGTCCACGGAGGGGATGGATTCTGTGTCCAGGGTGGGGAACGGAGTCAGTCTCCAGGGAGGGGGATGGAATCTGTGTCCAGGGAATGGTGTCTGTGTCCAGGGAGGGAATGCAGTCAGTGTCCAAGGAGGGGTTGGATACTGTGTCCATAGAGGGGAATGGAGTCTGTATCCAGGGAGGGAATGGAGTCAGTGTCCAGAGAGGGGAATGGATTCTGTGTCCAGGGAGGGGATGGATTCTGTGTCTCGGGAGGGGAATGGATTCTGTGTCCAGGGAGGGGAATGGAGTCTGTATCCACGGAGGGGAATGGATTCTGTGTCCAGTGAGGGGAATGGATTCTGTGTCCAGGGAGG
This sequence comes from Pristiophorus japonicus, assembly GCF_044704955.1. Classification (NCBI taxonomy): domain Eukaryota; kingdom Metazoa; phylum Chordata; class Chondrichthyes; family Pristiophoridae; genus Pristiophorus; species Pristiophorus japonicus. The sequence continues at coordinate 1,860,354 of NC_092005.1, forward strand.
GGATGGATTCTGTGTCACGGGATGGGAATGGATTCTGTGTCCAGGGAGAGGATGGATTATTTGTCCAGGGTGGGGAATGGAGTCTGTATCCAGGGAGCGGAATAGATTCTGTGTCCAGGGAGGGGAATGGAGTCTGTGTCCAGGGAGGGGAATGACGTTTGTGTCCAGGGAGGGGAATGGAGTCTGTGTCCCGGGAGGGGAATGGAGTCTGTGTCCAGGGAGGGGAATGGATTCTGTCTCCAGGGAGGGGATGGATTCTGAGTTCAGGGAGGGGAATTGAGTCTGTGTCCAGGGAGGGGAACGGAGTCTGTGTCCAGGGAGGGGAATGGAGTCTGTGTCCAGGGAGGGGAATGGAGTCTGTATCCAGGGAGGGGAATGGAGTCTGTGTCCTGGGAGGGGAATGGATTCTGTGTCCAGGGAATGAAGTCTGTGTCCAGGGAGGGGAATGGATTCTGTGTCCAGGGAATGGAGTCTGTGTCCAGGGAGGGGAATGGATTCTGTGTCCAGGGAATGGAGTCTGTGTCCAGGGACGGGAATGGAGTCTGTGTCCAGGGACGGGAATGGATTCTGTGTCCAGGGAGGGGATGGATGCTGTGTCCAGGGAGGGGATGGATTTTGTGTCCAGGAAGCGGATGGAATCTGTGTCTAGGGAGGGGGATGGATTCTGTGTCCAGGGAAAGGAGTCAGTGTCCAGGGAGGGGAATGAAGTCTGTGTCCAGGGAGGGGGATGGAGTCTGTGTCCAGGGAGGGGAATGGAGTCAGTGTCAAGGGAGGGGATGGAGTCGGTGTCCAGGGAGGGGATGGAGTCTGTGTCCAGGGAGGGGATGGAGTCTGTGTCCAGGGACGGGAATGGATTATTTGTCTACGGAGGGGGATGGAGTCTGTGTCCAGGGACGGGAATGGATTCTGTGTCCAGGGTGGGGAACGGAGTCAGTCTCCAGGGAGGGGGATGGAATCTGTGTCCAGGGAATGGTGTCTGTGTCCAGGGAGGGAATGAAGTCAGTGTCCAGGGAGGGGATGGATTCTGTGTCCAGGAAGGGGATGGAGTCTGTGTCCAGGGAGGCGATGGATTCTGTGTCCAGGGATGGGATGAATTCTGTGTCCAGGGAGGGGATGGATTCTGCGTCCAGGGAGGTGAATGGATTATGTGTCCAGGGAGGGGATGGATTCTGCGTCCAGGGAGGGGATGGAGTCTGTGTCCAGGGAGGAGATGGAGCCTGTGTCGATGGAGGGGGATGGAGTCTGTGACCAGGGAGGGGAATGGAGTCTGTGTCCAGGGAGGGGATGGAGTCTGTGTCCAGGGAGGGGAATCGAGTCTGTGTCCAGGGAATGGAGTCTGTGTACAGGAAGGGGATGGATTGTGTGTCCAGGGAGGGGATGGATTCTGTGTCCATAGAGGGGAATGGAGTCTGTATCCAGGGAGGGAATGGACTCAGTGTCCAGAGAGGGGAATGGATTCTGTGTCCATGGAGGGGATGGATTCTGTGTCCCGGGAGGGGATGGATTCTGTGTCACGGGATGGGAATGGATTCTGTGTCCAGGGAGGGGATGGATTATTTGTCCAGGGTAGGGAATGGAGTCTGTATCCAGGGAGGGGAATGGATTCTGTGTCCAGGGAGGGGAATGGAGTCTGTGTCCAGGGAGGGGAATGACGTTTGTGTCCAGGGAGGGGAATGGAGTCTGTGTCCCGGGAGGGGAATGGAGACTGTGTCCAGGGAGGGGAATGGATTCTGTGTCCAGGGAGGGGATGGATTCTGAGTTCAGGGAGGGGAATTGAGTCTGTGTCCAGGGAGGGGAACGGAGTCTGTGTCCAGGGAGGGGAATGGAGTCTGTGTCCAGGGAGGGGAATGGAGTCTGTATCCATGGAGGGGAATGGAGTCTGTGTCCTGGGAGTGGAATGGATTCTGTGTCCAGGGAATGGAGTCTGTGTCCAGGGACGGGAATGGATTCTGTGTCCAGGGTGGGGAACGGAGTCAGTCTCCAGGGAGGGGGATGGAATCTGTGTCCAGGGAATGGTGTCTGTGTCCAGGGAGGGAATGAAGTCAGTCTCCAGGGAGGGGATGGATTCTGTGTCCAGGAAGGGGATGGAGTCTGTGTCCATGGAGGCGATGGATTCTGTGTCCAGGGATGGGATGAATTCTGTGTCCAGGGAGGGGATGGATTCTGCGTCCAGGGAGGTGAATGGATTATGTGTCCAGGGAGGGGATGGATTCTGCATCCAGGGAGGGGATGGAGTCTGTGTCCAGGGAGGTGATGGATTCTGTGTCCAGGGAGGGGTGGATTCTGTGTCCACGGAGGGGATGGATTCTGTGTCCAGGGAGCGGATGGATTTTGTGTCCAGGGAGGGGATCGATTCTGTGTCCAGGGAAAGGGATGGATTCTGTGTCCAGGGAGAGGAGTCAGTGTCCAGGGAGGGGAATGAAGTCTGTGTCCAGGGAGGGGGATGGAGTCTGTGTCCAGGGAGGGGATAGGAATCAGTGTCCAGGGAGGGGATGGAGTCAGTGTACAGGGAGGGGAACGGAGTCAGTGTCCAGAGAGGGGGATGGAGTCTGTGTCCAGGAAATGGAGTCTGTGTCCAGGGAGGGAATGGATTCAGTGTCCAGGAAGGGGATGGATTCTGTGTCCAGGGAGGGGATGGAGTCTGTGTCCAGGGAGGGGATGGAGTCTGTGACCATGGAGCAGATGGATGCCTTGTACAGGGAGGGTATGGATTATGTGTCCAGGGAGGGGAATGGATTCGATGTCCAGGAAGGGGATGGATTCTGTGTCCAGCGAGGGGATGGTGTCTGTGTCCAGGGAAGAGATGGAGTCTGTGTCTAGGGAGGGGAGTGGAGTCTGTGTCCAGGGAGGGGATGGATTCTGTGTCCAGGGAGGGGTGGATTCTGCGTCCACGCAGGGGATGGATTCTGTGTCCAGGGAGGGGATGGATTTTGTGTCCAGGGAGCGGATGGAATCTGTGTCCAGGGAGGGGGATGGATTCTGTGTCCAGGGAAAGGAGTCAGTGTCCAGGGAGGGGAATGAAGTCTGTGTCCAGGGAGGGGGATGGAGTCTGTATCCAGGGAGGGGAATGGAGTCAGTGGCCAGGGAGGGGATGGAGTCGGTGTCCAGGGAGGGGATGGAGTCTGTGTCCAGGGAGGGGATGGAGTCTGTGTCCAGGGACGGGAATGGAGTCTTTGTCTACGGAGGGGGATGGAGTCTGTGTCCAGGGAGGGGATCGGAGTCAGTGTCCAGGGAGGGGATGGAGTCAGTGTCCAGGGAGGGGAACGGAGTCAGTGTCCAGAAAGGGGGATGGAGTCTGTGTCCAGGAAATGGAGTCTGTGTCCAGGGAGGGAATGGAGTCAGTGTCCAGGAAGGGGATGGAGTCTGTGTCCAACGAGGGGATGGAGTCAGTGTCCAGGGTGGGGGATGGAGTCAGTGTCCAGGGAGGGGGATGGAGTCTGTGTCCAGGAAATGGAGTCTGTGTCCAGGGAGGGAATGGAGTCAGTGTCCAGGAAGGGGATGGATTCTGTGTCCAGGGAGGGGATGGAGTCTGTGTCCAGGGAGGGGATGGAGTCTGTGACCAGGGAGCAGATGGATGCTGTGTCCAGGGAGGGTATGGATTCTGTGTCCAGGGAGGGGAATGGATTCGGTGTCCAGGAAGGGGATGGATTCTGTGTCCAGCGAGGGGATGGTGTCTGTGTCCAGGGAAGGGATGGAGTATGTGTCTTGGGAGGGGAGTGGAGTCTGTGTCCAGGGAGGGGATGGATTCTGTGTCCAGGGAGGGGTGGATTCTGTGTCCACGGAGGGGATGGATTCTGTGTCCAGGGAGCGGATGGATTTTGTGTCCAGGGAGGGGATGGATTCTGTGTCCATGGAGGGGGATGGATTCTATGTCCAGGGAAAGGAGTCAGTGTCCAGGGAGGGGAATGAAGTCTGTGTCCAGGGAGGGGGATGGAGTCTGTGTCCAGGGAGGGGATAGGAGTCAGTGTCCAGGGAGGGGATGGATTCTGTGTCCAGGGAGGGGAACGGAGTCAGTGTCCAGAGAGGGGGATGGAGTCTGTGTCCAGGAAATGGAGTCTGTGTCCAGGGAGGGAATGGAGTCAGTGTCCAGGAAGGGGATGGATTCTGTGTCCAGGGAGGGGATGGAGTCTGTGTCCAGGGAGGGGATGGAGTCTGTGACCATGGAGCAGATGGATGCCTTGTCCAGGGAGGGTATGGATTATGTGTCCAGGGAGGGGAATGGATTCGATGTCCAGGAAGGGGATGGATTCTGTGTCCAGCAAGGGGATGGTGTCTGTGTCCAGGGAAGGGATGGAGTCTGTGTCTAGGGAGGGGTGTGGAGTCTGTGTCCAGGGAGGGGATGGATTCTGTGTCCAGGGAGGGGTGGATTCTGCGTCCACGGAGGGGATGGATTCTGTGTCCAGGGTGGGGAACGGAGTCAGTCTCCAGGGAGGGGGATGGAATCTGTGTCCAGGGAATGGTGTCTGTGTCCAGGGAGGGAATGCAGTCAGTGTCCAAGGAGGGGTTGGATACTGTGTCCATAGAGGGGAATGGAGTCTGTATCCAGGGAGGGAATGGAGTCAGTGTCCAGAGAGGGGAATGGATTCTGTGTCCAGGGAGGGGATGGATTCTGTGTCTCGGGAGGGGAATGGATTCTGTGTCCAGGGAGGGGAATGGAGTCTGTATCCACGGAGGGGAATGGATTCTGTGTCCAGTGAGGGGAATGGATTCTGTGTCCAGGGAGGGGATGGATTCTGTGTCACGGGATGGGAATGGATTCTGTGTCCAGGGAGAGGATGGATTATTTGTCCAGGGTGGGGAATGGAGTCTGTATCCAGGGAGGGGAATAGATTCTGTGTCCAGGGAGGGGAATGGAGTCTGTGTCCAGGGAGGGGAATGACGTTTGTGTCCAGGGAGGGGAATGGAGTCTGTGTCCCGGGAGGGGAATGGAGTCTGTGTCCAGGGAGGGGAATGGATTCTGTCTCCAGGGAGGGGATGGATTCTGAGTTCAGGGAGGGGAATTGAGTCTGTGTCCAGGGAGGGGAACGGAGTCTGTGTCCAGGGAGGGGAATGGAGTCTGTGTCCAGGGAGGGGAATGGAGTCTGTATCCAGGGAGGGGAATGGAGTCTGTGTCCTGGGAGGGGAATGGATTCTGTGTCCAGGGAATGAAGTCTGTGTCCAGGGAGGGGAATGGATTCTGTGTCCAGGGAATGGAGTCTGTGTCCAGGGAGGGGAATGGATTCTGTGTCCAGGGAATGGAGTCTGTGTCCAGGGACGGGAATGGAGTCTGTGTCCAGGGACGGGAATGGATTCTGTGTCCAGGGAGGGGATGGATGCTGTGTCCAGGGAGGGGATGGATTTTGTGTCCAGGAAGCGGATGGAATCTGTGTCTAGGGAGGGGGATGGATTCTGTGTCCAGGGAAAGGAGTCAGTGTCCAGGGAGGGGAATGAAGTCTGTGTCCAGGGAGGGGGATGGAGTCTGTGTCCAGGGAGGGGAATGGAGTCAGTGTCAAGGGAGGGGATGGAGTCGGTGTCCAGGGAGGGGATGGAGTCTGTGTCCAGGGAGGGGATGGAGTCTGTGTCCAGGGACGGGAATGGATTATTTGTCTACGGAGGGGGATGGAGTCTGTGTCCAGGGACGGGAATGGATTCTGTGTCCAGGGTGGGGAACGGAGTCAGTCTCCAGGGAGGGGGATGGAATCTGTGTCCAGGGAATGGTGTCTGTGTCCAGGGAGGGAATGAAGTCAGTGTCCAGGGAGGGGATGGATTCTGTGTCCAGGAAGGGGATGGAGTCTGTGTCCAGGGAGGCGATGGATTCTGTGTCCAGGGATGGGATGAATTCTGTGTCCAGGGAGGGGATGGATTCTGCGTCCAGGGAGGTGAATGGATTATGTGTCCAGGGAGGGGATGGATTCTGCGTCCAGGGAGGGGATGGAGTCTGTGTCCAGGGAGGAGATGGAGCCTGTGTCGATGGAGGGGGATGGAGTCTGTGACCAGGGAGGGGAATGGAGTCTGTGTCCAGGGAGGGGATGGAGTCTGTGTCCAGGGAGGGGAATCGAGTCTGTGTCCAGGGAATGGAGTCTGTGTACAGGAAGGGGATGGATTGTGTGTCCAGGGAGGGGATGGATTCTGTGTCCATAGAGGGGAATGGAGTCTGTATCCAGGGAGGGAATGGACTCAGTGTCCAGAGAGGGGAATGGATTCTGTGTCCATGGAGGGGATGGATTCTGTGTCCCGGGAGGGGATGGATTCTGTGTCACGGGATGGGAATGGATTCTGTGTCCAGGGAGGGGATGGATTATTTGTCCAGGGTAGGGAATGGAGTCTGTATCCAGGGAGGGGAATGGATTCTGTGTCCAGGGAGGGGAATGGAGTCTGTGTCCAGGGAGGGGAATGACGTTTGTGTCCAGGGAGGGGAATGGAGTCTGTGTCCCGGGAGGGGAATGGAGACTGTGTCCAGGGAGGGGAATGGATTCTGTGTCCAGGGAGGGGATGGATTCTGAGTTCAGGGAGGGGAATTGAGTCTGTGTCCAGGGAGGGGAACGGAGTCTGTGTCCAGGGAGGGGAATGGAGTCTGTGTCCAGGGAGGGGAATGGAGTCTGTATCCATGGAGGGGAATGGAGTCTGTGTCCTGGGAGTGGAATGGATTCTGTGTCCAGGGAATGGAGTCTGTGTCCAGGGACGGGAATGGATTCTGTGTCCAGGGTGGGGAACGGAGTCAGTCTCCAGGGAGGGGGATGGAATCTGTGTCCAGGGAATGGTGTCTGTGTCCAGGGAGGGAATGAAGTCAGTCTCCAGGGAGGGGATGGATTCTGTGTCCAGGAAGGGGATGGAGTCTGTGTCCATGGAGGCGATGGATTCTGTGTCCAGGGATGGGATGAATTCTGTGTCCAGGGAGGGGATGGATTCTGCGTCCAGGGAGGTGAATGGATTATGTGTCCAGGGAGGGGATGGATTCTGCATCCAGGGAGGGGATGGAGTCTGTGTCCAGGGAGGTGATGGAGCCTGTGTCGATGGAGGGGGATGGAGTCTGTGACAAGGGAGGGGAATGGAGTCTGTGTCCAGGGAGGGGATGGAGTCTGTGTCCAGGGAGGGGAATCGAGTCTGTGTCCAGGGAATGGAGTCTGTGTACAGGAAGGGGATGGATTGTGTGTCCAGGGAGGGGATGGATTCTGTGTCCATAGAGGGGAATGGAGTCTGTATCCAGGGAGGGAATGGAGTCAGTGTCCAGAGAGGGGAATGGATTCTGTGTCCAGGGAGGGGATGGATTCTGTGTCCCGGGAGGGGAATGGATTCTGTGTCCAGGGAGGGGAATGGAGTCTGTATCCAGGGAGGGGAATGGATTCTGTGTCCAGCGAGGGGAATGGATTCTGTGTCCAGGGAGGGGATGGATTCTGTGTCACGGGATGGGAATGGATTCTGTGTCCAGGGAGGGGATGGATTATTTGTCCAGGGTGGGGAATGGAGTCTGTATCCAGGGAGGGGAATGGATTCTGTGTCCAGGGAGGGGAATGGAGTCTGTGTCCAGGGAGGGGTATGACGTTTGTGTCCAGGGAGGGGAATGGAGTCTGTGTCCCGGGAGGGGAATGGAGTCTGTGTCCAGGGAGGGGAATGGATTCTGTGTCCAGGGAGGGGATGGATTCTGAGTTCAGGGAGGGGAATTGAGTCTGTGTCCAGGGAGGGGAACGGAGTCTGTGTCCAGGGAGGGGAATGGAGTCTGTGTCCAGGGAGGGGAATGGAGTCTGTATCCAGGGAGTGGAATGGAGTCTGTGTCCTGGAAGGGGAATGGATTCTGTGTCCAGGGAATGGATTCTGTGTCCAGGGAGGGGAATGGATTCTGTGTCCAGGGAATGGAGTCTGTGTCCAGGGAGGGGAATGGATTATGTGTCCAGGGAATGGAGTCTGTGTCCAGGGACGGGAATGGAGTCTGTGTCCAGGGACGGGAATGGATTCTGTGTCCAGGGAGGGGAATGGATTCTGTGTCCGGGGAGGGGATGGATTCTGTATCCTGGGAGGGGATGGATTCTGTGTCCAGGGAGGGGATGGAGTCTGTCTAGAGGGAGGGGATGGATTCTGTGTCCAGGGAGGGGAATGGAGTCTGTGTCCAGGGAGGGGAATGGAGTCATTGTCCAGGGAGGGGATGGAGTCTGTGTCCAGGGAGGGGATGGAGTCTGTGTCCAGGGACGGGAATTGAGTCTGTGTCCAGGGAGGCGAATGGAGTCAGTGTCCAGGGAGGGGATGGATTCTGTGTCCAGGGAGAGGATGGAGTCTGTGTCCAGGGAGGGGATGGATTCTGTGCCCAGTGAATGGAGTATTTTTCCAGGGAGGGAATGGAATCTGTGTCCAGGGAGGGGATGGATTCAGTGCCCATGGAGGGGATGGATTCTGTGTCCAGGGAGGGGATGGAGTCTGTGTCCAGGGATGGGATAGATTCTGTTTCCAGGGAGGGGATGGAGTCTGTGTCCAGGGAGGGGATGGAGTCAGTGTCCAGGGTGGGGGATGGAGTCAGTGTCCAGGGAGGGGGCTGGAGTCAGTATCCAGGGAGGGGGATTGAGTCTGTGTCCAGGGAGGGGGATGCAGTCTGTGTCCGGGGACGGGAATAGAGTCTGTGTCCAGGGAGGGGAACGGAGTCACTTTCCAGGGAGGGGGATGGAGTCTGTTTCCAGGAAATGGAGTCTGTGTCCAGGGAGGGAATGGAGTCAGTGTCCAGGATGGGGATGGATTCTGTGTCCAGGGAGGGGATGGAGTCTGTGTCCAGGGAGGGGATGGAGTCTGTGACCAGGGAGCAGATGGATTCTGTGTCCAGGGAAGGTGTGGATTCTGTGTCCAGGGAGGGGAATGGATTCCGTGTCCAGGAAGGGGATGGATTCTGTGTCCAGCGAGGGGATGGTGTCTGTGTCCATGGAAGGGATGGAGTCTGTGTCTAGGGAGGGGAGTGGAGTCTGTGTCCAGAGTGGGGATGGATTCTGTGTCCAGGGAGGGGTGGATTCTGTGTACAGGCAGGGGATGGATTCTGTGTCCAGGGAGGGGGATGGATACTGTGTCCAGGGAAAGGAGTCAGTGTCCAGGGAGGGAAATGTAGTCTGTGTCCAGGGAGGGGAATGGAGTCAGTGTCCAGAGAGGGGGATGGAGTCTGTGTCCAGGAAATGGAGTCTGTGTCCAGGGAGGGAATGGAGTCAGTGTCCAGGAAGGGGATGGATTCTGTGTCCAGGGAGGGGATGGAGTCTGTGTCCAGGGAGGGGATGGATTCTGTGCCCAGGGAATGGAGTATTTTTCCAGGGAGGGAATGGAATCTGTGTCCAGGGAGTGGATGGATTCCGTGTCCAGGGAGGGGATGGATTCTGTGTCCAGGGAGGGGATGGAGTCTGTGTCCAGGGATGGGACAGATTCTGTTTCCAGGGAGGGGATGGAGTCTGTGTCCAACGAGGGGATGGAGTCAGTGTCCAGGGTGGGGGATGGAGTCAGTGTCCAGGGAGGGGGATGGAGTCTGTGTCCAGGAAATGGAGTCTGTGTCCAGGGAGGGAATGGAGTCAGTGTCCAGGAAGGGGATGGATTCTGTGTCCAGGGAGGGGATGGAGTCTGTGTCCAGGGAGGGGATGGAGTCTGTGACCAGGGAGCAGATGGATGCTGTGTGCAGGGAGGGTATGGATTCTGTGTCCAGGGAGGGGAATGGATTCGGTGTCCAGGAAGGGGATGGATTCTGTGTCCAGCGAGGGGATGGTGTCTGTGTCCAGGGAAGGGATGGAGTATGTGTCTTGGGAGGGGAGTGGAGTCTGTGTCCAGGGAGGGGATGGATTCTGTGTCCAGGGAGGGGTGGATTCTGTGTCCACGGAGGGGATGGATTCTGTGTCCAGGGAGCGGATGGATTTTGTGTCCAGGGAGGGGATGGATTCTGTGTCCATGGAGGGGGATGGATTCTGTGTCCAGGGAAAGGAGTCAGTGTCCAGGGAGGGGAATGAAGTCTGTGTCCAGGGAGGGGGATGGAGTCTGTGTCCAGGGAGGGGATAGGAGTCAGTGTCCAGGGAGGGGATGGATTCTGTGTCCAGGGAGGGGAACTGAGTCAGTGTCCAGAGAGGGGGATGGAGTCTGTGTCCAGGAAATGGAGTCTGTGTCCAGGGAGGGAATGGAGTCAGTGTCCAGGAAGGGGATGGATTCTGTGTCCAGGGAGGGGATGGAGTCTGTGTCCAGGGAGGGGATGGAGTCTGTGACCATGGAGCAGATGGATGCCTTGTCCAGGGAGGGTATGGATTATGTGTCCAGGGTGGGGAATGGATTCGATGTCCAGGAAGGGGATGGATTCTGTGTCCAGCAAGGGGATGGTGTCTGTGTCCAGGGAAGGGATGGAGTCTGTGTCTAGGGAGGGGTGTGGAGTCTGTGTCCAGGGAGGGGATGGATTCTGTGTCCAGGGAGGGGTGGATTCTGCGTCCACGGAGGGGATGGATTCTGTGTCCAGGGTGGGGAACGGAGTCAGTCTCCAGGGAGGGGGATGGAATCTGTGTCCAGGGAATGGTGTCTGTGTCCAGGGAGGGAATGCAGTCAGTGTCCAAGGAGGGGATGGATACTGTGTCCATAGAGGGGAATGGAGTCTGTATCCAGGGAGGGAATGGAGTCAGTGTCCAGAGAGGGGAATGGATTCTGTGTCCAGGGAGGGGATGGATTCTGTGTCTCGGGAGGGGAATGGATTCTGTGTCCAGGGAGGGGAATGGAGTCTATATCCACGGAGGGGAATGGATTCTGTGTCCAGTGAGGGGAATGGATTCTGTGTCCAGGGAGGGGATGGATTCTGTGTCACGGGATGGTAATGGATTCTGTGTCCAGGGAGAGGATGGATTATTTGTCCAGGGTGGGGAATGGAGTCTGTATCCAGGGAGGGGAATAGATTCTGTGTCCAGGGAGGGGAATGGAGTCTGTGTCCAGGGAGGGGAATGACGTTTGTGTCCAGGGAGGGGAATGGAGTCTGTGTCCCGGGAGGGGAATGGAGTCTGTGTCCAGGGAGGGGAATGGATTCTGTCTCCAGGGAGGGGATGGATTCTGAGTTCAGGGAGGGGAATTGAGTCTGTGTCCAGGGAGGGGAACGGAGTCTGTGTCCAGGGAGGGGAATGGAGTCTGTGTCCAGGGAGGGGAATGGAGTCTGTATCCAGGGAGGGGAATGGAGTCTGTGTCCTGGGAGGGGAATGGATTCTGTGTCCCGGGAATGGAGTCTGTGTGCAGGGAGGGGAATGGATTCTGTGTCCAGGGAATGGAGTCTGTGTCCAGGGAGGGGAATGGATTCTGTGTCCAGGGAATGGAGTCTGTGTCCAGGGACGGGAATGGAGTCTGTGTCCAGGGACGGGAATGGATTCTGTGTCCAGGGAGGGGATGGATGCTGTGTCCAGGGAGGGGATGGATTTTGTGTCCAGGAAGCGGATGGAATCTGAGTCCAGGGAGGGGGATTGATTCTGTGTCCAGGGAAAGGAGTCAGTGTCCAGGGAGGGGAATGAAGTCTGTGTCCAGGGAGGGGAATGGAGTCAGTGTCAAGGGAGGGGATGGAGTCGGTGTCCAGGGAGGGGATGGAGTCTGTGTCCAGGGAGGGGATGGAGTCTGTGTCCAGGGACGGGAATGGATTATTTGTCTACGGAGGGGGATGGAGTCTGTGTCCAGGGACGGGAATGGATTCTGTGTCCAGGGTGGGGAACGGAGTCAGTCTCCAGGGAGGGGGATGGAATCTGTGTCCAGGGAATGGTGTCTGTGTCCAGGGAGGGAATGAAGTCAGTGTCCAGGGAGGGGATGGATTCTGTGTCCAGGAAGGGGATGGAGTCTGTGTCCAGGGAGGCGATGGATTCTGTGTCCAGGGATGGGATGAATTCTGTGTCCAGGGAGGGGATGGATTCTGCGTCCAGGGAGGTGAATGGATTATGTGTCCAGGGAGGGGATGGATTCTGCGTCCAGGGAGGGGATGGAGTCTGTGTCCAGGGAGGAGATGGAGCCTGTGTCGATGGAGGGGGATGGAGTCTGTGACCAGGGAGGGGAATGGAGTCTGTGTCCAGGGAGGGGATGGAGTCTGTGTCCAGGGAGGGGAATCGAGTCTGTGTCCAGGGAATGGAGTCTGTGTACAGGAAGGGGATGGATTGTGTGTCCAGGGAGGGGATGGATTCTGTGTCCATAGAGGGGAATGGAGTCTGTATCCAGGGAGGGAATGGAGTCAGTGTCCAGAGAGGGGAATGGATTCTGTGTCCATGGAGGGGATGGATTCTGTGTCCCGGGAGGGGATGGATTCTGTGTCACGGGATGGGAATGGATTCTGTGTCCAGGGAGGGGATGGATTATTTGTCCAGGGTGGGGAATGGAGTCTGTATCCAGGGAGGGGAATGGATTCTGTGTCCAGGGAGGGGAATGGAGTCTGTGTCCAGGGAGGGGAATGACGTTTGTGTCCAGGGAGGGGAATGGAGTCTGTGTCCCGGGAGGGGAATGGAGACTGTGTCCAGGGAGGGGAATGGATTCTGTGTCCAGGGAGGGGATGGATTCTGAGTTCAGGGAGGGGAATTGAGTCTGTGTCCAGGGAGGGGAACGGAGTCTGTGTCCAGGGAGGGGAATGGAGTCTGTGTCCAGGGAGGGGAATGGAGTCTGTATCCAGGGAGGGGAATGGAGTCTGTGTCCTGGGAGGGGAATGGATTCTGTGTCCAGGGAATGGAGTCTGTGTCCAGGGAGGGGAATGGAGTCTGTGTCCAGGGAGGGGAATGGAGTCTGTATCCAGGGAGGGGAATGGAGTCTGTGTCCTGGGAGGGGAATGGATTCTGTGTCCAGGGAATGGAGTCTGTGTCCAGTGAGGGGAATGGATTCTGTGTCCAGGGAATGGAGTCTGTGTCCAGGGAGGGGAATGGATTCTGTGTCCAGGGAATGGAGTCTGTGTCCAGGGACGGGAATGGAGTCTGTGTCCAGGGACGGGAATGGATTCTGTGTCCAGGGAGGGGAATGATTCTGTGTCCAGGGAGGGGATGGATTTTGTGTCCAGGGAGCGGATGGAATCTGTGTCCAGGGAGGGGGATGGATTCTGTGTCCAGGGAAAGGAGTCAGTGTCCAGGGAGGGGAATGAAGTCTGTGTCCAGGGAGGGGGATGGAGTCTGTGTTGTCCAGGTAGGGGAATGGAGTCAGTGTCAAGGGAGGGGATGGAGTCGGTGTCCAGGGAGGGGATGGAGTCTGTGTCCAGGGAGGGGATGGAGTCTGTGTCCAGGGACGGGAATGGAGTCTTTGTCTACGGAGGGGGATGGAGTCTGTGTCCAGGGACGGGAATGGATTCTGTGTCCAGGGTGGGGAACGGAGTCAGTCTCCAGGGAGGGGGATGGAATCTGTGTCCAGGGAATGGTGTCTGTGTCCAGGGAGGGAATGAAGTCAGTCTCCAGGGAGGGGATGGATTCTGTGTCCAGGAAGGGGATGGAGTCTGTGTCCAGGGAGGCGATGGATTCTGTGTCCAGGGATGGGGTGAATTCTGTGTCCAGGGAGGGGATGGATTCTGCGTCCAGGGAGGTGAATGGATTATGTGTCCAGGGAGGGGATGGATTCTGCGTCCAGGGAGGGGATGGAGTCTGTGTCCAGGGAGGTGATGGAGCCTGTGTCGATGGAGGGGGATGGAGTCTGTGACAAGGGAGGGGAATGGAGTCTGTGTCCAGGGAGGGGATGGAGTCTGTGTCCAGGGAGGGGAATCGAGTCTGTGTCCAGGGAATGGAGTCTGTGTACAGGAAGGGGATGGATTGTGTGTCCAGGGAGGGGATGGATTCTGTGTCCATAGAGGGGAATGGAGTCTGTATCCAGGGAGGGAATGGAGTCAGTGTCCAGAGAGGGGAATGGATTCTGTGTCCAGGGAGGGGATGGATTCTGTGTCCCGGGAGGGGAATGGATTCTGTGTCCAGGGAGGGGAATGGAGTCTGTATCCAGGGAGGGGAATGGATTCTGTGTCCAGCGAGGGGAATGGATTCTGTGTCCAGGGAGGGGATGGATTCTGTGTCACGGGATGGGAATGGATTCTGTGTCCAGGGAGGGGATGGATTATTTGTCCAGGGTGGGGAATGGAGTCTGTATCCAGGGAGGGGAATGGATTCTGTGTCCAGGGAGGGGAATGGAGTCTGTGTCCAGGGAGGGGAATGACGTTTGTGTCCAGGGAGGGGAATGGAGTCTGTGTCCCGGGAGGGGAATGCAGTCTGTGTCCAGGGAGGGGAATGGATTCTGTGTCCAGGGAGGGGATGGATTCTGAGTTCAGGGAGGGGAATTGAGTCTGTGTCCAGGGAGGGGAACGGAGTCTGTGTCCAGGGAGGGGAATGGAGTCTGTGTCCAGGGAGGGGAATGGAGTCTGTATCCAGGGAGTGGAATGGAGTCTGTGTCCTGGAAGGGGAATGGATTCTGTGTCCAGGGAATGGATTCTGTGTCCAGGGAGGGGAATGGATTCTGTGTCCAGGGAATGGAGTCTGTGTCCAGGGAGGGGAATGGATTCTGTGTCCAGGGAATGGAGTCTGTGTCCAGGGACGGGAATGGAGTCTGTGTCCAGGGACGGGAATGGATTCTGTGTCCAGGGAGGGGAATGGATTCTGTGTCCGGGGAGGGGATGGATTCTGTATCCAGGGAGGGGATGGATTCTGTGTCCAGGGAGGGGATGGAGTCTGTCTAGAGGGAGGGGATGGATTCTGTGTCCAGGGAGGGGAATGGAGTCTGTGTCCAGGGAGGGGAATGGAGTCATTGTCCAGGGAGGGGATGGAGTCTGTGTCCAGGGAGGGGATGGAGTCTGTGTCCAGGGACGGGAATTGAGTCTGTGTCCAGGGAGGCGAATGGAGTCAGTGTCCAGGGAGGTGATGGATTCTGTGTCCAGGGAGAGGATGGAGTCTGTGTCCAGGGAGGGGATGGATTCTGTGCCCAGTGAATGGAGTATTTTTCCAGGGAGGGAATGGAATCTGTGTCCAGGGAGGGGATGGATTCAGTGCCCATGGAGGGGATGGATTCTGTGTCCAGGGAGGGGATGGAGTCTGTGTCCAGGGATGGGATAGATTCTGTTTCCAGGGAGGGGATGGAGTCTGTGTCCAGGGAGGGGATGGAGTCAGTGTCCAGGGTGGGGGATGGAGTCAGTGTCCAGGGAGGGGGCTGGAGTCAGTATCCAGGGAGGGGGATTGAGTCTGTGTCCAGGGAGGGGGATGCAGTCTGTGTCCGGGGACGGGAATAGAGTCTGTGTCCAGGGAGGGGAACGGAGTCACTTTCCAGGGAGGGGGATGGAGTCTGTTTCCAGGAAATGGAGTCTGTGTCCAGGGAGGGAATGGAGTCAGTGTCCAGGAAGGGGATGGATTCTGTGTCCAGGGAGGGGATGGAGTCTGTGTCCAGGGAGGGGATGGAGTCTGTGACCAGGGAGCAGAAGGATTCTGTGTCCAGGGAAGGTGTGGATTCTGTGTCCAGGGAGGGGAATGGATTCCGTGTCCAGGAAGGGGATGGATTCTGTGTCCAGCGAGGGGATGGTGTCTGTGTCCATGGAAGGGATGGAGTCTGTGTCTAGGGAGGGGAGTGGAGTCTGTGTCCAGAGTGGGGATGGATTCTGTGTCCAGGGAGGGGTGGATTCTGTGTACAGGCAGGGGATGGATTCTGTGTCCAGGGAGGGGGATGGATACTGTGTCCAGGGAAAGGAGTCAGTGTCCAGGGAGGGAAATGAAGTCTGTGTCCAGGGAGGGGAATGGAGTCTGTGTCCAGGGAGGGGAATGGAATTAGTGTCCTGGGAGGGGATGGAGTCGGTGTCCAGGGAGGGGATGGAGTCTGTGTCCAGGGAGGGGATGGAGTCTGTGTCCAGGGACGGGAATGGAGTCTGTGTCCACGGAGGAGGATGGAGTCTGTGTCCAGGGACGGGAATGGATTCTGTGTCCAGGGTGGGGAACGGAGTCAGTGTCCAGGGAGCGGGATGGAATCTGTGTCCAGGGAATGGTGTCTGTGTCCAGGGAGGGAATGGAGTCATTGTCCAGGGAGGGGATGGATTCTGTGTCCAGGAATTGGATGGAGTCTGTGTCCAGGGAGAGGATGGATTCTGTGTCCAGGGATGGGATGAATTATGTGTCCAGGGAGGGGATGGATTCTGCGTCCAGGGAGGGGATGGAGTCTGTGTCCAGGGAGGAGATGGAGTCTGTGTCGATGGAGGGGGATGGAGTCTGTGTCCAGCGAGGGGAATGGAGTCTGTGTCCAGGGAGGGGATGGAGTCTGTGTCCAGGGAGGGGAATGGAGTCTGTGTCCAGGGAATGTAGTCTGTGTCCAGGGAGGGGATGGATTCTGTGTCCAGGGAGGGGATGGATTCTGTGTCCATAGAGGGGAATGGAGTCTGTATCCAGGGAGGGAATGGAGTCAGTGTCCAGAGAGGGGAATGGATTCTGTGTCCAGGGTGGGGATGGATTCTGTGTCCCGGGAGGGGAATTGATTCTGTGTCCAGGGAGGGGAATGGAGTTGTATCGAGGGAGGGGAATGGATTCTGTGTCCAGGGAGGGGAATGGAGTCTGTGTCCAGGGAATGGAGTCTGTGTCCAGGGAGGGAATGGAGTCAGTGTCCAGGAAGGGGATGGATTCTGTGTCCAGGGAGGGGATGGAGTCTGTGTCCAGGGAGGGGATGAAGTCTGTGACCAGGTAGGGGATGGATTCTGTGTCCAGGGAGGGTATGGATTCTGTGTCCAGGGAGGGGAATGGATTCGGTGTCCAGGGAGGGGATGGATTCAGTGTCCAGGGAGGGGATGGAGTCTGTGTCCAGGGAAGGGATGGACTCTGTGTCTAGGGAGGGGAGTGGAGTCTGTGTCCAGGGAGGGGATGGATTCTGTGTCCAGGGAGGGGATGGATTCTGTGTCCAGGGTGGGTATGGATTCTGTGTCCAGGGAGGGGATGGATTTTGTGTCCAGGGAGGGGATGGATTCTGTGTCCAGGGAGGGGGATGGATTCTGTGTCCAGGGAAAGGAGTCAGTGTCCAGGGAGGGGAATGGAGTCTGTATCCAGGGAGGGGAATGGATTCTGTGTCCAGGGAGGGGAATGGAGTCTGTGTCCAGTCAGGGGAATGGAGTTTGTGTCCAGGGAGAGGAATGGAGTCTGTGTCCAGGGAGTGGAATGGAGTCTGTATCCAGGGAGGGGAATGGATTCTGTGTCCAGGGTGTGGATGCATTCTGAGTCCAGGGAGTGGAATGGAATCTGTGTCCAGGGAGGGGAACGGAGTCTGTCTCCAGGGAGGGGAATGGATTCTGTGTCCAGGGAATGGAGTCTGTGTCCATTGAGGGGAATGGATTCTGTGTCCAGGGAATGAAGTCAGTGTCCAGGGAGGGGAATGGAGTCTGTGTCCTGGGAGGGGAATGGAGTCTGTGTCCAGGGAGGGGAATGGATTCTGTGTCCAGGGAATCGAGTCTGTGTCCAGGGACGGGAATGGAGTCTGTGTCTAGGGACGGGAATGGATTCTGTATCCAGGGAGGGGATGGATTCTGTGTCCAGAGAGGGGAATGATTTTCTGTGTCCAGGGAGGGGATGGATTCTGTGTCCCGGGATTGGAATGGATTCTTTGTCCAGGGAGGGGATGGATTATTTGTCCAGGGTGGGGAATGGAGTCTGTTTCCAGGGAGGGGAATGGATTATGTGTCCAGGGAGGGGAATGGAGTCTGTGTCCAGGGAGGGGAATGGAGTTTGTGTCCAGGGAGGGGAATGGAGTCTGTGTCCAGGGAGGGGAATTGAGTCTGTGTCCAGGGAGGGGAATGGATTCTGTGTCCAGGGAGGGGATTGGAGTCTGTGTCCAGGGAGGGGAATGGAGTCTGTGTCCAGGGAGGGGAATGGATTCTGTGTCCTGGGAGGGGATGGATTCTGACTTCAGGGAGGGAAATGGAGACTGTGTCCAGGGAGGGGAACGGAGTCTGTGTCCAGGGAGGGGAATGGAGTCTGTGTCCAGGGAGGGGAATGGAGTCTGTGTCCAGGGAGGGGAATGGAGTCTGTGTCCAGGGAATGGAGTCTGTGACCAGGGAGGGGAATGGATTCTGTGTCCAGGGAATGGAGTCTGTGTCCAGGGAGGGGAATGGATTCTGTGTCCAGGGAATCGAGTCTCTGTCCAGGGACGGGAATGGAGTCTGTGTCCAGGGACGGGAATGGATTCTGTGTCCAGTGAGGTGAATGGATTCTGTGTCCAGGGAGGGGATCGATTCTGTGTCCAGGGAGGGGATGGATTCTGTGTCCAGGGAGTGGGATGGAGTCTGTCTCCAGGGAGGGGATGGATTCTGTGTCCAGGGAAGGGAATGGAGTCTGTGTCCAGGGAGGGGAATGGAGACATTGTCCAGGGAGGGGATGGAGTCTGTGTCCAGGGAGGGGATGGGTCTCTGTCCAGGGACGGGAATTGAGTCTGTGTCCAGGGAGGCGAAAGGAGTCATTGTCCAGGGAGGGGGATGGAGTCTGTGTCCAGGGACGCGAATGGAGTCAGTGTCCAGGGAGGGGATGGATTCTGTGTCCAGGGAGAGGATGGAGTCTGTGTCCAGGGATGGGATGGATTATGTGCCCAGGGAATGGAGTATTTCTCCAGGGACGGAATGGAATCTGTGTCCAGGGAGGGGATGGATTCAGTGTCCAGGGAGGGGAAGGATTCTGTGTCCAGGGAGGGGATGGAGTCTGTCTCCAGCGAGGGGATAGATTCTGTTTCCAGGGAGGGGATGGAGTCTGTGTCCAGGGAGGGAATGGATTCAGTGTCCAGGGTGGGGGATGGAGTCAGTGTCTAGGGAGGGGGCTGGAGTCTGTGTCCAGGGAGGGGATGGATTCTGTGTCCAGGGAGGGGAACGGAGTCTGTGTCCAGGGAAGTGAATGGATTCTGTGTCCAGGGAATGGAGTCTGATTCCATTGAGGGGAATGGATTCTGTGTCCAGGGAATGGAGACAGTGTCCAGGGAGGGGAATGGAGTCTGTGTCCAGGGAGGGGAATGGAGTCTGTGTCCAGGGAGGGGATGGAGTCTGTGTCCAGGGAATGGAGTCTGTGTCCAGGGAGTGGAATGGAGTCTGTATCCAGGGAAGGGATGAATTCTGTGTCCAGAGAGGGGAATGGATTCTGTAACAGGGAGGGGATGGATTCTGTGTCCCGGGATCGGAATGGATTCTGTGTCCAGGGAGGGGATGGATTCTTTGTCCAGGGTGGGGAATGGAGTCTGTATCCAGGGAAGGGAATGGAGTCTGTGTCCAGGGAGGGGAATGGAGTTTGTGTCCAGGGAGGGGAATGGAGTCTGTGTCCAGGGAGGGGAAAGGAGTCTGTGTCCAGGGAGGGGAATGGATTCTGTGTCCAGGGAGGGGATGGATTCTGAGTTCAGGGAGGGTAATGGAGTCTGTGTCCAGGGAGGGGAACGGAGTCTGTGTCCAGGGAGGGGAATGGAGTCTGTGTCCAGGGAGGGGAATGGAGTCTGTGTCCAGGGAATGGAGTCTGTGTCCAGGGAGGGGAATGGATTCTGTGTCCAGGGAATGGAGTCTGTGTCCAGGGAGGGGAATGGATTCTGTGTCCAGGGAATCGAGTCTGTGTCCAGGGACGGGAATGGAGTCTGTGTCCAGGGACGGGAATGGATTCTGTGTCCAGTCAGGGGAATGGATTCTGTGTCCAGGGAGGGGATGGATTCTGTGTCCAGGGAGTGGATGGATTCTGTGTCCAGGGAGTGGGATGGAGTCTGTCTCCAGGGAGGAGATGGATTCTGTGTCCAGGGAGGGGAATGGAGTCTGTGTCCAGGGAGGGGAATGGAGTCATTGTCCAGGGAGGGGATGGAGTCTGTGTCCAGGGACGGGATGGAGTCTGTGTCCAGGGACGGGAATTGAGTCTGTGTCCAGCGAGGCGAACGGAGTCAGTGTCCAGGGAGGGGAATGGAGTCTGTGTCCAGGGACGCGAATGGAGTCAGTGTCCAGGGAGGGGATGGATTCTGTGTCCAGGGAGAGGATGGAGTCTGTGTCCAGGGATGGGATGGATTATGTGCCCAGGGAATGGAGTATTTGTCCAGGGAGTGATTGGAATCTGTGTCCAGGGAGGGGATGGATTCAGTGTCCAGGGAGGGGATGGATTCTGTGTCCAGGGAGGGGATGGAGTCTGTGTCCAGGGAGGGGATAGATTCTGTTTCCAGGGAGGGGATGGAGTCTGTGTCCAGGGAGGGGATGGATTCAGTGTCCAGGGAGGGGAATGGATTATATGTCCAGGGAGGGGATGGATTCTGCGTCCAGGGAGGGGATGGAGTCTGTGTCAGGGGAGGAGATGGAGTCTGTGTCGATGGAGTGTGATGGAGTCTGTGTCCAGGGAGGGGAATGGAGTCTGTGTCCAGGGAGGGGAATGGAGTCTGTGTCCAGGGAGAGGAATGGAGTCTGTGTCCAGGGAGGGGATAGATTCAGTGTCCAGGGAGGGGATGGATTCTGTGTCCAGGGAGGGGATGGAGTATGTCTCCAGGGAGGGGATAGATTCTGTTTCCAGGGAGGGGATGGAGTCTGTGTCCAGGGAGGGAATGGATTCAGTGTCCAGGGTGGGGGATGGAGTCAGTGTCCAGGGAGGGGGCTGGAGTCTGTGTCCAGGGAGGGGATGGATTCTGTGTCCAGGGAGGGGAACGGAGTCTGTGTCCAGGGAAGTGAATGGATTCTGTGTCCAGGGAATGGAGTCTGATTCCATTGAGGGGAATGGATTCTGTGTCCAGGGAATGGAGACAGTGTCCAGGGAGGGGAATGGAGTCTGTGTCCAGGGAGGGGAATGGAGTCTGTGTCCAGGGAGGGGATGGAGTCTGTGTCCAGGGAATGGAGTCTGTGTCCAGGGAGCGGAATGGAGTCTGTATCCAGGGAAGCGATGAATTCTGTGTCCAGAGAGGGGAATGGATTCTGTAACAGGGAGGGGATGGATTCTGTGTCCCGGGATGGGAATGGATTCTGTGTCCAGGGAGGGGATGGATTCTTTGTCCAGGGTGGGGAATGGAGTCTGTATCCAGGGAAGGGAATGGAGTCTGTGTCCAGGGAGGGGAATGGAGTTTGTGTCCCGGGAGGGGAATGGAGTCTGTGTCCAGGGAGGGGAATGGAGTCTGTGTCCAGGGAGGGGAATGGATTCTGTGTCCAGGGAGGGGATGGATTCTGAGTTCAGGGAGGGGAATGGAGTCTGTGTCCAGGGAGGGGAACGGAGTCTGTGTCCAGGGAGGGGAATGGAGTCTGTGTCCAGGGAGGGGAATGGAGTCTGTGTCCAGGGAGGGGAATGGAGTCTGTGTCCAGGGAATGGAGTCTGTGTCCAGGGAGGGGAATGGATTCTGTGTCCAGGGAATGGAGTCTGTGTCCAGGGAGGGGAATGGATTCTGTGTCCAGGGAATCGAGTCTGTGTCCAGGGACGGGAATGGAGTCTGTGTCCAGGGACGGGAATGGATTCTGTGTCCAGTCAGGGGAATGGATTCTGTGTCCAGGGAGGGGATGGATTCTGTGTCCAGGGAGTGGATGGATTCTGTGTCCAGGGAGTGGGATGGAGTCTGTGTCCAGGGAGGAGATGGATTCTGTGTCCAGGGAGGGGAATGGAGTCTGTGTCCAGGGAGGGGAATGGAGTCATTGTCCAGGGAGGGGATGGAGTCTGTGTCCAGGGAGGGGATGGAGTCTGTGTCCAGGGACGGGAATTGAGTCTGTGTCCAGCGAGGCGAACGGAGTCAGTGTCCAGGGAGGGGAATGGAGTCTGTGTCCAGGGACGCGAATGGAGTCAGTGTCCAGGGAGGGGATGGATTCTGTGTCCAGGGAGAGGATGGATTATGTGTCCAGGGAGGGGATGGAGTCTGTGTCCAGGAAGGGGATAGATTCTGTTTCCAGGGAGGGGATGGAGTCTGTGTCCAGGGAGGGGATGGATTCTGTGTCCAGGGAGGGGATGGAGTCTGTGTCCATGGAGGGGATGGAGTCTATGTCCAGGCAGGGGAATGGAGTCTCTGTCCAGGGAGGGGAATGGAGTCTGTGTCCAGGGAGGGGGATGGAGTCTGTGTCCAGGGAGGGGATGGATTCTGTGTCCAGGGAGGGGATGGATTCTGTGTCCAGGGAGTGGGATGGAGTCTGTCTCCAGGGAGGGGATGGATTCTGTGTCCAGGGAGGGGTATGGAGTCTGTGTCCAGGGAGGGGAATGGAGTCATTGTCCAGGGAGGGGATGGAGTCTGTGTCCAGGGAGGGGATGGAGTCTGTGTCCAGGGACGGGAATTGACTCTGTGTCCAGGGAGGCGAACGGAGTCAGTATCCAGGGAGGGGATGGATTCTGTGTCCAGGGAGAGGATGGAGTCTGTGTCCAGGGATGGGATGGATTCTGTGCCCAGGGAATAGAGTATTTGTCCAGGGAGTGATTGGAATCTGTGTCCAGGGAGGGGATGGATTCAGTGTCCAGGGAGGGGATGGATTCTGTGTCCAGGGAGGGGATGGAGTCTGTGTCCAGGGAGGGGATAGATTCTGTTTCCAGGGAGGGGATGGAGTCTGTGTCCAGGGAGGGGATGGATTCAGTGTCCAGGGAGGGGAATGGATTATATGTCCAGGGAGGGGATGGATTCTGCGTCCAGGGAGGGGATGGAGTCTGTGTCAGGGGAGGAGATGGAGTCTGTGTCGATGGACTGTGATGGAGTCTGTGTCCAGGGAGGGGAATGGAGTCTGTGTCCACGGAGGGGATGGAGTCTGTGTCCAGGGAGAGTATTGGAGTCTGTGTCCAGGGAATGGAGTCTGTGTCCAGGGAGGGGATGGATTCTGTGTCCAGGGCGGGGATGGATTCTGTGTCCATAGAGGGGAATGGAGTCTGTATCCAGGGAGGGGATGGATTCTGTGTCCAGAGAGGGGAATGGATTTTGTGTCCAGGGAGGGGATGGATTCTGTGTCCCGGGAGGGGAATGGATTCTGTGTCCAGGGAGGGGATGGATTCTGTGTCCATGGAGGGGAATGGAGTCTGTATCCAGGGAGGGGAATGGATTCTGTGTCCAGGGAGGGGAATGGAGTCTGTATCCAGGGAGGGGAATGGATTCTGTGTCCAGGGAGGGGATGGATTCTGTGTCCAGGGAGGGGATGGATTCTGTGTCCAGGGAGGGGAATGGAGTCTGTATCCAGGGAGGGGAATGGATTCTGTGTCCAGGGAGGGGAATGGAGTCTGTGTCCAGTGAGGGGAATGGAGTTTGTGTCCAGGGAGAGGAATGGAGTCTGTGTCCAGGGAGTGGAATGGAGTCTGTATCCAGGGAGGGGAATGGATTCTGTGTCCAGGGAGTGGATGTATTCTGAGTCCAGGGAGTGGAATGGAATCTGTGTTCAGTGAGGGGAACGGAGTCTGTGTCCAGGGAGGGGAATGGATTCTGTGTCCAGGGAATGGAGTCTGTGTCCATTGAGGGGAATGGATTCTGTGTCCAGGGAATGAAGTCAGTGTCCAGGGAGGGGAATGGATTCTGTGTCCAGGCAGGGGATGGATTCTTTGTCCAGGGTGGGGAATGGAGTCTGTTTCCAGGGAGGGGAATGGATTCTGTTTCCAGGGAGGGGAATGGAGTCTGTGTCCAGGGAGGGGAATGGAGTTTGTGTCCAGGGAGGGGAATGGAGTCTGTGTCCAGGGAGGGGAATGGAGTCTGTGTCCAGGGAGGGGAATGGATTCTGTGTCCAGGGAGGGGATGGATTCTGAGTTCAGGGAGGGAAATGGGGACGGTGTCCAGGGAGGGAAACGGAGTCTGTGTCCAGGGAGGGGAATGGAGTCTGTGTCCAGGGAGGGGAATGGAGTCTGTGTCCAGGGAGGGGAATGGAGTCTGTGTCCAGGGAATGGAGTCTGTGTCCAGGGAGGTAAATGGATTCTGTGTCCAGGGAATGGAGTCTGTGTCCAGGGAGGGGAATGGATTCTGTGTCCAGGGAATCGAGTCTGTGTCCAGGGAGGGGAATGGATTCTGTGTCCAGGGAATGGAGTCTGTGTCCATTGAGGGGAATGGATTCTGTGTCCAGGGAATGAAGTCAGTGTCCAGGGAGGTGAATGGATTCTGTGTCCAGGCAGGGGATGGATTCTTTGTCCAGGGTGGGGAATGGAGTCTGTTTCCAGGGAGGGGAATGGATTCTGTTTCCAGGGAGGGGAATGGAGTCTGTGTCCAGGGAGGGGAATGGAGTTTGTGTCCAGGGAGGGGAATGGAGTCTGTGTCCAGGGAGGGGAATGGAGTCTGTGTCCAGGGAGGGGAATGGATTCTGTGTCCAGGGAGGGGATGGATTCTGAGTTCAGGGAGGGAAATGGGGACGGTGTCCAGGGAGGGAAACGGAGTCTGTGTCCAGGGAGGGGAATGGAGTCTGTGTCCAGGGAGGGGAATGGAGTCTGTGTCCAGGGAGGGGAATGGAGTCTGTGTCCAGGGAATGGAGTCTGTGTCCAGGGAGGTAAATGGATTCTGTGTCCAGGGAATGGAGTCTGTGTCCAGGGAGGGGAATGGATTCTGTGTCCAGGGAATCGAGTCTGTGTCCAGGGACGGGAATGGAGTCTGTGTCCAGGGACGGGAATGGATTCTGTGTCCAGTGAGGGGAATGGATTCTGTGTCCAGGGAGGGGATGGATTATGTGTCCAGGGAGGGGATGGATTCTCTGTCCAGGGAGTGGGATGGAGTCTGTCTCCAGGGAGGGGATGGATTCTGTGTCCAGGGATGGGAACGGAGTCTGTGTCCAGGGAGGGGAATGGAGTCATTGTCCAGGGAGGGGTTGGAGTCTGTGTCCAGGGAGGGGATGGAGTCTGTGTCCAGGGACGGGAATTGAGTCTGTGTCCAGGGAGGCGAACGGAGTCAGTGTCCAGGGAGGGGAATGGAGTCTGTGTCCAGGGATGCGAATGGAGTCAGTGTCCAGGGAGGGGATGGATTCTGTGTCCAGGGAGAGGATGGAGTCTGTGTCCAGGGATGGGATGGATTATGTGCCCAGGGAATGGAGTATTTGTCCAGGGAGGGAATGGAATCTGTGTCCAGGGAGGGGATGGATTCAGTGTCCAGGGAGGGGATGGATTCTGTGTCCAGGGAGGGGATGGAGTCTGTGTCGAGGGAGGGGAAAGATTCTGTTTCCAGGGAGGGGATGGAGTCTGTGTCCAGGGAGGGGATGGATTCAGTGTCCAGGGTGGGGGATGGAGTCAGTGTCCAGGGAGGGGGCTGGAGTCTGTGTCCAGGGAGGGGATGGATTCTGTGTCCAGGGAGGGGAACGGAGTCTGTGTCCAGGGAAGTGAATGGATTCTGTGTCCAGGGAATGGAGTCTGTGTCCATTGAGGAGAATGGATTCAGTGTCCAGGGAATGGAGACAATGTCCAGGGAGGGGAATGGAGTCTGTGTCCAGGGAGGGCAATGGAGTCTGTGTTCAGGGAGGGGATGGAGTCTGTGTCCAGGGGAATGGAGTCTGTGTCCAGGGAGTGGAATGGAGTCTGTATCCAGGGAGGGGATGGATTCTGTGTCCAGAGAGGGGAATGGATTCTGTAACTGGGAGGGGATGGATTCTGTGTCCCGGGATGGGAATGGATTCTGTGTCCAGGGAGGGATGGATTCTTTGTCCAGGGTGGGGAATGGAGTCTGTATCCAGGGAGGGGAATGGAGTCTGTGTCCAGGGAGGGGAATGGAGTTTGTGTCCAGGGAGAGGAATGGAGTCTGTGTCCAGGGAGGGGAATGGAGTCTGTGTCCGGGGAGGGGATGGATTCTGTGTCCAGGGAGGGGATGGATTCTGTGTCCATAGAGGGGAATGGAGTCTGTATCCAGGGAGGGGATGGATTCTGTATCCAGAGAGGGGAATGGATTCTGTGTCCAGGGAGGGGATGGATTCTGTGTCCAGGGAGGGGATGGATTCTGTGTCCAGGGAGGGGAATGGAGTCTGTATCCATGGAGGGGAATGGATTCTGTGTCCAGGGAGGGGAATGGAGTCTGTGTCCAGGGAGGGGAATGGAGTTTGTGTCCAGGGAGAGGAATGGAGTCTGTGTCCAGGGAGTGGAATGGAGTCTGTATCCAGGGAGGGGAATGGATTCTGTGTCCAGGGAGTGGATGGATTCTGAGTCCAGGGAGTGGAATGGAATCTGTGTCCAGTGAGGGGAACGGAGTCTGTGTCCAGGGAGGGGAATGGATTCTGTGTCCAGGGAATGGAGTCTGTGTCCATTGAGGGGAATGGATTCTGTGTCCAGGGAATGAAGTCAGTGTCCAGGGAGGGGAATGGAGTCTGTGTCCAGGGAGTGGAATGGAGTCTGTATCCAGGGAGGGGATGGATTCTGTGTCCAGGGTGGGGAATGGAGTCTGTTTCCTGGGAGGGGAATGGATTCTGTGTCCAGGGAGGGGAATGGAGTCTGTGTCCAGGGAGGGGAATGGAGTTTGTGTCCAGGGAGGGGAATGGAGTCTGTGTACAGGGAGGGGAATGGAGTCTGTGTCCAGGGAGGGGAATGGATTCTATGTCCAGGGAGGTGATGGATTCTGAGTTCAGGGAGGGAAATGGGGACTGTGACCAGGGAGGGGAACGGAGTCTGTGTCCAGGGAGGGGAATGGATTCTATGTCCAGGGAGGTGATGGATTCTGAGTTCAGGGAGGGAAATGGGGACTGTGACCAGGGAGGGGAACGGAGTCTGTGTCCAGGGAGGGGAATGGAGTCTGTGTCCAGGGAGGGGAATGGAGTCTGTGTCCAGGGAGGGGAATGGAGTCTGTGTCCAGGTAATGGAGTCTGTGTCCAGGGAGGGGAATGGATTCTGTGTCCAGGGAATGGAGTCTGTGTCCAGGGAGGGGAATGGATTCTGTGTCCACGGAATAGAGTCTGTGTCCAGGGACGGGAATGGAGTCTGTGTCCAGGGACGGGAATGGATTCTGTGTCCAGTGAGGGGAATGCATTCTGTGTCCAGGGAGGGGAATGGATTCTGTGTCCAGGGAGGGGATGGATTCTGTGTCCAGGGAGGGGATGGATTCTGTGTCCAGGGAGGGGAATGGAGTCTGTATCCAGGGAGGGGAATGGATTATGTGTCCAGGGAGGGGAATGGAGTCTGTGTCCAGTGAGGGGAATGGAGTTTGTGTCCAGGGAGAGGAATGGAGTCTCTGTCCAGGGAGTGGAATGGAGTCTGTATTCAGGGAGGGGAATGGATTCTGTGTCCAGGGAGTGGATGGATTCTGAGTCCAGGGAGTGGAATGGAATCTGTGTTCAGTGAGGGGAACGGAGTCTGTGTCCAGGGAGGGGAATGGATTCTGTGTCCAGGGAATGGAGTCTGTGTCCATTGAGGGGAATGGATTCTGTGTCCAGGGAATGAAGTCAGTGTTCAGGGAGGGGAATGGATTCTGTGTCCAGGCAGGGGATGGATTCTTTGTCCAGGGTGGGGAATGGAGTCTGTTTCCAGGGAGGGGAATGGATTCTGTGTCCAGGGAGGGGAATGGAGTCTGTGTCCAGGGAGGGGAATGGAGTTTGTGTCCAGGGAGGGGAATGGAGTCTGTGTCCAGGGAGGGGAATGGAGTCTGTGTCCAGGGAGGGGAATGGATTCTGTGTCCAGGGAGGGGATGGATTCTGAGTTCAGGGAGGGAAATGGGGACTGTGTCCAGGGAGGGAAACGGAGTCTGTGTCCAGGGAGGGGAATGGAGTCTGTGTCCAGGGAGGGGAATGGAGTCTGTGTCCAGGGAGGGGAATGGAGTCTGTGTCCAGGGAATGGAGTCTGTGTCCAGGGAGGGGAATGGATTCTGTGTCCAGGGAATGGAGTCTGTGTCCAGGCAGGGGAATGGATTCTGTGTCCAGGGAATCGAGTCTGTGTCCAGGGACGGGAATGGAGTCTGTGTCCAGGGACGGGAATGGATTCTGTGTCCAGTGAGGGGAATGGATTCTGTGTCCAGGGAGGGGATGGATTATGTGTCCAGGGAGGGGATGGATTCTCTGTCCAGGGAGTGGGATGGAGTCTGTCTCCAGGGAGGGGATGGATTCTGTGTCCAGGGAGGGGAATGGAGTCTGTGTCCAGGGAGGGGAATGGAGTCATTGTCCAGGGAGGGGATGGAGTCTGTGTCCAGGGAGGGGATGGAGTCTGTGTCCAGGGACGGGAATTGACTCTGTGTCCAGGGAGGCGAACGGAGTCAGTATCCAGGGAGGGGATGGATTCTGTGTCCAGGGAGAGGATGGAGTCTGTGTCCAGGGATGGGATGGATTCTGTGCCCAGGGAATGGAGTATTTGTCCAGGGAGGGAATGGAATCTGTGTCCAGGGAGGAGATGGATTCAGTGTCCAGGGAGCGGATGGATTATGTGTCCAGGGAGGGGATGGAGTCTGTGTCCAGGAAGGGGATAGATTCTGTTTCCAGGGAGGGGATGGAGTCTGTGTCCAGGGAGGGGATGGATTCTGTGTCCAGGGAGGGGATGGAGTCTGTGTCCAGGGAGGGGATGGAGTCTATGTCCAGGCAGGGGAATGGAGTCTCTGTCCAGGGAGGGGAATGGAGTCTGTGTCCAGGGAGGGGGATGGAGTCTGTGTCCAGGGAGGGGATGGATTCTGTGTCCAGGGAGGGGATGGATTCTGTGTCCAGGGAGTGGGATGGAGTCTGTCTCCAGGGAGGGGATGGATTCTGTGTCCAGGGAGGGGAATTGAGTCTGTGTCCAGGGAGGGGAATGGAGTCATTGTCCAGGGAGGGGATGGAGTCTGTGTCCAGGGAGGGGATGGAGTCTGTGTCCAGGGACGGGAATTGACTCTGTGTCCAGGGAGGCGAACGGAGTCAGTATCCAGGGAGGGGGATGGAGTCTGTGTCCAGGGACGCGAATGGAGTCAGTGTCCAGGGAGGGGATGGATTCTGTGTCCAGGGAGAGGATGGAGTCTGTGTCCAGGGATGGGATAGATTCTGTGCCCAGGGAATAGAGTATTTGTCCAGGGAGTGATTGGAATCTGTGTCCAGGGAGGGGATGGATTCAGTGTCCAGGGAGGGGATGGATTCTGTGTCCAGGGAGGGGATGGAGTTTGTGTCCAGGGAGGGGATAGATTCTGTTTCCAGGGAGGGGATGGAGTCTGTGTCCAGGGAGGGGATGGATTCAGTGTCCAGGGAGGGGAATGGATTATATGTCCAGGGAGGGGATGGATTATGCGTCCAGGGAGGGGTTGGAGTCTGTGTCTGGGGAGGAGATGGAGTCTGTGTCGATGGAGTGTGATGGAGTCTGTGTCCAGGGAGGGGAACGGAGTCTGTGTCCAGGGAGGGGAATGGAGTCTGTGTCCAGGGAGAGGAATGGAGTCTGTGTCCAGGGAGGGGATAGATTCAGTGTCCAGGGAGGGGATGGATTCTGTGTCCAGGGAGGGGATGGAGTCTGTCTCCAGGGAGGGGATAGGTTCTGTTTCCAGGGAGGGGATGGAGTCTGTGTCCAGGGAGGGAATGGATTCAGTGTCCAGGGTGGGGGATGGAGTCAGTGTCCAGGGAGGGGGCTGGAGTCTGTGTCCAGGGAGGGGATGGATTCTGTGTCCAGGGAGGGGAACGGAGTCTGTGTCCAGGGAAGTGAATGGATTCTGTGTCCAGGGAATGGAGTCTGATTCCATTGAGGGGAATGGATTCTGTGTCCAGGGAATGGAGACAGTGTCCAGGGAGGGGAATGGAGTCTGTGTCCAGGGAGGGGAATGGAGTCTGTGTCCAGGGAGGGGATGGAGTCTGTGTCCAGGGAATGGAGTCTGTGTCCAGGGAGCGGAATGGAGTCTGTATCCAGGGAAGCGATGAATTCTGTGTCCAGAGAGGGGAATGGATTCTGTAACAGGGAGGGGATGGATTCTGTGTCCCGGGATGGGAATGGATTCTGTGTCCAGGGAGGGGATGGATTCTTTGTCCAGGGTGGGGAATGGAGTCTGTATCCAGGGAAGGGAATGGAGTCTGTGTCCAGGGAGGGGAATGGAGTTTGTGTCCCGGGAGGGGAATGGAGTCTGTGTCCAGGGAGGGGAATGGAGTCTGTGTCCAGGGAGGGGAATGGATTCTGTGTCCAGGGAGGGGATGGATTCTGAGTTCAGGGAGGGGAATGGAGTCTGTGTCCAGGGAGGGGAATGGAGTCTGTGTCCAGGGAATGGAGTCTGTGTCCAGGGAGGGGAATGGATTCTGTGTCCAGGGAATGGAGTCTGTGTCCAGGGAGGGGAATGGATTCTGTGTCCACGGAATCGAGTCTGTGTCCAGGGACGGGAATGGAGTCTGTGTCCAGGGACGGGAATGGATTCTGTGTCCAGTCAGGGGAATGGATGCTGTGTCCAGGGAGGGGATGGATTCTGTGTCCAGGGAGTGGATGGATTCTGTGTCCAGGGAGTGGGATGGAGTCTGTCTCCAGGGAGGAGATGGATTCTGTGTCCAGGGAGGGGAATGGAGTCTGTGTCCAGGGAGGGGAATGGAGTCATTGTCCAGGGAGGGGATGGAGTCTGTGTCCAGGGAGGGGATAGAGTCTGTGTCCAGGGACGGGAATTGAGTCTGTGTCCAGCGAGGCGAACGGAGTCAGTGTCCAGGGAGGGGAATGGAGTCTGTGTCCAGGGACGCGAATGGAGTCAGTGTCCAGGGAGGGGATGGATTCTGTGTCCAGGGAGAGGATGGAGTCTGTGTCCAGGGATGGGATGGATTCTGTGCCCAGGGAATGGAGTATTTGTCCAGGGAGGGAATGGAATCTGTGTCCAGGGAGGAGATGGATTCAGTGTCCAGGGAGCGGATGGATTATGTGTCCAGGGAGGGGATGGAGTCTGTGTCCAGGAAGGGGATAGATTCTGTTTCCAGGGAGGGGATGGATTATGTGTCCAGGGAGGGGATGGATTCTGTGTCCAGGAAGGGGATAGATTCTGTTTCCAGGGAGGGGATGGAGTCTGTGTCCAGGGAGGGGATGGATTCTGTGTCCAGGGAGGGGATGGAGTCTGTGTCCAGGGAGGGGATGGAGTCTATGTCCAGGCAGGGGAATGGAGTCTCTGTCCAGGGAGGGGAATGGAGTCTGTGTCCAGGGAGGGGGATGGAGTCTGTGTCCAGGGAGGGGATGGATTCTGTGTCCAGGGAGGGGATGGATTCTGTGTCCAGGTAGTGGGATGGAGTCTGTCTCCAGGGAGGGGATGGATTCTGTGTCCAGGGAGGGGAATTGAGTCTGTGTCCAGGGAGGGGAATGGAGTCATTGTCCAGGGAGGGGATGGAGTCTGTGTCCAGGGAGGGGATGGAGTCTGTGTCCAGGGACGGGAATTGACTCTGTGTCCAGGGAGGCGAACGGAGTCAGTATCCAGGGAGGGGGATGGAGTCTGTGTCCAGGGACGCGAATGGAGTCAGTGTCCAGGGAGGGGATGGATTCTGTGTCCAGGGAGAGGATGGAGTCTGTGTCCAGGGATGGGATAGATTCTGTGCCCAGGGAATAGAGTATTTGTCCAGGGAGTGATTGGAATCTGTGTCCAGGGAGGGGATGGATTCAGTGCCCAGGGAGGGGATGGATTCTGTGTCCAGGGAGGGGATGGAGTCTGTGTCCAGGGAGGGGATAGATTCTGTTTCCAGGGAGGGGATGGAGTCTGTGTCCAGGGAGGGGATGGATTCAGTGTCCAGGGAGGGGAATGGATTATATGTCCAGGGAGGGGATGGATTCTGCGTCCAGGGAGGGGATGGAGTCTGTGTCAGGGGAGGAGATGGAGTCTGTGTCGATGGAGTGTGATGGAGTCTGTGTCCAGGGAGGGGAACGGAGTCTGTGTCCAGGGAGGGGAATGGAGTCTGTGTCCAGGGAGAGGAATGGAGTCTGTGTCCAGGGAGGGGATAGATTCAGTGTCCAGGGAGGGGATGGATTCTGTGTCCAGGGAGGGGATGGAGTCTGTCTCCAGGGAGGGGATAGGTTCTGTTTCCAGGGAGGGGATGGAGTCTGTGTCCAGGGAGGGAATGGATTCAGTGTCCAGGGTGGGGGATGGAGTCAGTGTCCAGGGAGGGGGCTGGAGTCTGTGTCCAGGGAGGGGATGGATTCTGTGTCCAGGGAGGGGAACGGAGTCTGTGTCCAGGGAAGTGAATGGATTCTGTGTCCAGGGAATGGAGTCTGATTCCATTGAGGGGAATGGATTCTGTGTCCAGGGAATGGAGACAGTGTCCAGGGAGGGGAATGGAGTCTGTGTCCAGGGAGGGGAATGGAGTCTGTGTCCAGGGAGGGGATGGAGTCTGTGTCCAGGGAATGGAGTCTGTGTCCAGGGAGTGGAATGGAGTCTGTATCCAGGGAAGCGATGAATTCTGTGTCCAGAGAGGGGAATGGATTCTGTAACAGGGAGGGGATGGATTCTGTGTCCCGGGATGGGAATGGATTCTGTGTCCAGGGAGGGGATGGATTCTTTGTCCAGGGTGGGGAATGGAGTCTGTATCCAGGGAAGGGAATGGAGTCTGTGTCCAGGGAGGGGAATGGAGTTTGTGTCCCGGGAGGGGAATGGAGTCTGTGTCCAGGGAGGGGAATGGCGTCTGTGTCCAGGGAGGGGAATGGATTCTGTGTCCAGGGAGGGGATGGATTCTGAGTTCAGGGAGGGGAATGGAGTCTGTGTCCAGGGAGGGGAATGGAGTCTGTGTCCAGGGAATGGAGTCTGTGTCCAGGGAGGGGAATGGATTCTGTGTCCAGGGAATGGAGTCTGTGTCCAGGGAGGGGAATGGATTCTGTGTCCAGGGAATCGAGTCTGTGTCCAGGGACGGGAATGGAGTCTGTGTCCAGGGACGGGAATGGATTCTGTGTCCAGTCAGGGGAATGGATTCTGTGTCGAGGGAGGGGATGGATTCTGTGTCCAGGGAGTGGATGGATTCTGTGTCCAGGGAGTGGGATGGAGTCTGTGTCCAGGGAGGAGATGGATTCTGTGTCCAGGGAGGGGAATGGAGTCTGTGTCCAGGGAGGGGAATGGAGTCATTGTCCAGGGAGGGGATGGAGTCTGTGTCCAGGGAGGGGATGGAGTCTGTGTCCAGGGACGGGAATTGAGTCTGTGTCCAGCGAGGCGAACGGAGTCAGTGTCCAGGGAGGGGAATGGAGTCTGTGTCCAGGGACGCGAATGGAGTCAGTGTCCAGGGAGGGGATGGATTCTGTGTCCAGGGAGAGGATGGAGTCTGTGTCCAGGGATGGGATGGATTCTGTGCCCAGGGAATGGAGTATTTGTCGAGGGAGGGAATGGAATCTGTGTCCAGGGAGGAGATGGATTCAGTGTCCAGGGAGCGGATGGATTCTGTGTCCAGGGAGGGGATGGAGTCTGTGTCCAGGAAGGGGATAGATTCTGTTTCCAGGGAGGGGATGGAGTCTGTGTCCAGGGAGGGGATGGAGTCTGTGTCCAGGGAGGGGATGGAGTCTGTGTCCAGGGAGGGGATGGAGTCTATGTCCAGGCAGGGGAATGGAGTCTCTGTCCAGGGAGGGGAATGGAGTCTGTGTCCAGGGAGGGGGATGGAGTCTGTGTCCAGGGAGGGGATGGATTCTGTGTCCAGGGAGGGGATGGATTCTGTGTCCAGGGAGTGGGATGGAGTCTGTCTCCAGGGAGGGGATGGATTCTGTGTCCAGGGAGGGGTATGGAGTCTGTGTCCAGGGAGGGGAATGGAGTCATTGTCCAGGGAGGGGATGGAGTCTGTGTCCAGGGAGGGGATGGAGTCTGTGTCCAGGGACGGGAATTGACTCTGTGTCCAGGGAGGCGAACGGAGTCAGTATCCAGGGAGGGGATGGATTCTGTGTCCAGGAAGAGGATGGAGTCTGTGTCCAGGGATGGGATGGATTCTGTGCCCAGGCAATAGAGTATTTGTCCAGGGAGTGATTGGAATCTGTGTCCAGGGAGGGGATGGATTCAGTGTCCAGGGAGGGGATGGATTCTGTGTCCAGGGAGGGGATGGAGTCTGTGTCCAGGGAGGGGATAGATTCTGTTTCCAGGGAGGGGATGGAGTCTGTGTCCAGGGAGGGGATGGATTCAGTGTCCAGGGAGGGGAATGGATTATATTTCCAGGGAGGGGATGGATTCTGCGTCCAGGGAGGGGATGGAGTCTGTGTCAGGGGAGGAGATGGAGTCTGTGTCGATGGAGTTTGATGGAGTCTGTGTCCAGGGAGGGGAATGGAGTCTGTGTCCACGGAGGGGATGGAGTCTGTGTCCAGGGAGAGTAATGGAGTCTGTGTCCAGGGAATAGAGTCTGTGTCCAGGGAGGGGATGGATTCTGTGTCCAGGGCGGGGATGGATTCTGTGTCCATAGAGGGGAATGGAGTCTGTATCCAGGGAGGGGATGGATTCTGTGTCCAGAGAGGGGAATGGATTTTGTGTCCAGGGAGGGGATGGATTCTGTGTCCCGGGAGGGGAATGGATTCTGTGTCCAGGGAGGGGATGGATTCTGTGTCCATGGAGGGGAATGGAGTCTGTATCCAGGGAGGGGAATGGATTCTGTGTCCAGGGAGGGGAATGGAGTCTGTATCCAGGGAGGGGAATGGATTCTGTGTCCAGGGAGGGGATGGATTCTGTGTCCAGGGAGGGGATGGATTCTGTGTCCATAGAGGGGAATGGAGTCTGTATCCAGGGAGGGGATGGATTCTGTATCCAGAGAGGGGAATGGATTCTGTGTCCAGGGAGGGGATGGATTCTGTGTCCAGGGATGGGATGGATTCTGTGTCCAGGGAGGGGAATGGAGTCTGTAGCCAGGGAGGGGAATGGATTCTGTGTCCAGGGAGGGGAATGGAGTCTGTGTCCAGGGAGGGGAATGGAGTTTGTGTCCAGGGAGAGGAATGGAGTCTGTGTCCAGGGAGTGGAATGGAGTCTGTATCCAGGGAGGGGAATGGATTCTGTGTCCAGGGAGTGGATGGATTCTGAGTCCAGGGAGTGGAATGGAATCTGTGTCCAGTGAGGGGAACGGAGTCTGTGTCCAGGGAGGGGAATGGATTCTGTGTCCAGGGAATGGAGTCTGTGTCCATTGAGGGGAATGGATTCTGTGTCCAGGGAATGAAGTCAGTGTCCAGGGAGGGGAATGGAGTCTGTGTCCAGGGAGTGGAATGGAGTCTGTATCCAGGGAGGGGATGGATTCTGTGTCCAGGGTGGGGAATGGAGTCTGTTTCCTGGGAGGGGAATGGATTCTGTGTCCAGGGAGGGGAATGGAGTCTGTGTCCAGGGAGGGGAATGGAGTTTGTGTCCAGGGAGGGGAATGGAGTCTGTGTACAGGGAGGGGAATGGAGTCTGTGTCCAGGGAGGGGAATGGATTCTATGTCCAGGGAGGTGATGGATTCTGAGTTCAGGGAGGGAAATGGGGACTGTGACCAGGGAGGGGAACGGAGTCTGTGTCCAGGGAGGGGAATGGATTCTATGTCCAGGGAGGTGATGGATTCTGAGTTCAGGGAGGGAAATGGGGACTGTGACCAGGGAGGGGAACGGAGTCTGTGTCCAGGGAGGGGAATGGAGTCTGTGTCCAGGGAGGGGAATGGAGTCTGTGTCCAGGGAGGGGAATGGAGTCTGTGTCCAGGTAATGGAGTCTGTGTCCAGGGAGGGGAATGGATTCTGTGTCCAGGGAATGGAGTCTGTGTCCAGGGAGGGGAATGGATTCTGTGTCCACGGAATCGAGTCTGTGTCCAGGGACGGGAATGGAGTCTGTGTCCAGGGACGGGAATGGATTCTGTGTCCAGTGAGGGGAATGCATTCTGTGTCCAGGGAGGGGAATGGATTCTGTGTCCAGGGAGGGGATGGATTCTGTGTCCAGGGAGGGGATGGAGTCTGTGTCCAGGGAGGGGATGGAGTCTATGTCCAGGCAGGGGAATGGAGTCTCTGTCCAGGGAGGGGAATGGAGTCTGTGTCCAGGGAGGGGGATGGAGTCTGTGTCCAGGGAGGGGATGGATTCTGTGTCCAGGGAGGGGATGGATTCTGTGTCCAGGGAGTGGGATGGAGTCTGTCTCCAGGGAGGGGATGGATTCTGTGTCCAGGGAGGGGAATTGAGTCTGTGTCCAGGGAGGGGAATGGAGTCATTGTCCAGGGAGGGGATGGAGTCTGTGTCCAGGGAGGGGATGGAGTCTGTGTCCAGGGACGGGAATTGACTCTGTGTCCAGGGAGGCGAACGGAGTCAGTATCCAGGGAGGGGGATGGAGTCTGTGTCCAGGGACGCGAATGGAGTCAGTGTCCAGGGAGGGGATGGATTCTGTGTCCAGGGAGAGGATGGAGTCTGTGTCCAGGGATGGGATAGATTCTGTGCCCAGGGAATAGAGTATTTGTCCAGGGAGTGATTGGAATCTGTGTCCAGGGAGGGGATGGATTCAGTGTCCAGGGAGGGGATGGATTCTGTGTCCAGGGAGGGGATGGAGTCTGTGTCCAGGGAGGGGATAGATTCTGTTTCCAGGGAGGGGATGGAGTCTGTGTCCAGGGAGGGGATGGATTCAGTGTCCAGGGAGGGGAATGGATTATATGTCCAGGGAGGGGATGGATTCTGCGTCCAGGGAGGGGATGGAGTCTGTGTCAGGGGAGGAGATGGAGTCTGTGTCGATGGAGTGTGATGGAGTCTGTGTCCAGGGAGGGGAACGGAGTCTGTGTCCAGGGAGGGGAATGGAGTCTGTGTCCAGGGAGAGGAATGGAGTCTGTGTCCAGGGAGGGGATAGATTCAGTGTCCAGGGAGGGGATGGATTCTGTGTCCAGGGAGGGGATGGAGTCTGTCTCCAGGGAGGGGATAGGTTCTGTTTCCAGGGAGGGGATGGAGTCTGTGTCCAGGGAGGGAATGGATTCAGTGTCCAGGGTGGGGGATGGAGTCAGTGTCCAGGGAGGGGGCTGGAGTCTGTGTCCAGGGAGGGGATGGATTCTGTGTCCATGGAGGGGAACGGAGTCTGTGTCCAGGGAAGTGAATGGATTCTGTGTCCAGGGAATGGAGTCTGATTCCATTGAGGGGAATGGATTCTGTGTCCAGGGAATGGAGACAGTGTCCAGGGAGGGGAATGGAGTCTGTGTCCAGGGAGGGGAATGGAGTCTGTGTCCAGGGAGGGGATGGAGTCTGTGTCCAGGGAATGGAGTCTGTGTCCAGGGAGTGGAATGGAGTCTGTATCCAGGGAAGCGATGAATTCTGTGTCCAGAGAGGGGAATGGATTCTGTAACAGGGAGGGGATGGATTCTGTGTCCCGGGATGGGAATGGATTCTGTGTCCAGGGAGGGGATGGATTCTTTGTCCAGGGTGGGGAATGGAGTCTGTATCCAGGGAAGGGAATGGAGTCTGTGTCCAGGGAGGGGAATGGAGTTTGTGTCCCGGGAGGGGAATGGAGTCTGTGTCCAGGGAGGGGAATGGAGTCTGTGTCCAGGGAGGGGAATGGATTCTGTGTCCAGGGACGGGAATGGATTCTGTGTCCAGTCAGGGGAATGGATTCTGTGTCCAGGGAGGGGATGGATTCTGTGTCCAGGGAGTGGATGGATTCTGTGTCCAGGGAGTGGGATGGAGTCTGTGTCCAGGGAATGGAGTCTGTGTCCAGGGAGGGGAATGGATTCTGTGTCCAGGGAATCGAGTCTGTGTCCAGGGACGGGAATGGAGTCTGTGTCCAGGGACGGGAATGGATTCTGTGTCCAGTCAGGGGAATGGATTCTGTGTCCAGGGAGGGGATGGATTCTGTGTCCAGGGAGTGGATGGATTCTGTGTCCAGGGAGTGGGATGGAGTCTGTGTCCAGGGAGGAGATGGATTCTGTGTCCAGGGAGGGGAATGGAGTCTGTTTCCAGGGAGGGGAATGGAGTCATTGTCCAGGGAGGGGATGGAGTCTGTGTCCAGGGAGGGGATGGAGTCTGTGTCCAGGGACGGGAATTGAGTCTGTGTCCAGCGAGGCGAACGGAGTCAGTGTCCAGGGAGGGGAATGGAGTCTGTGTCCAGGGACGCGAATGGAGTCAGTGTCCAGGGAGGGGATGTATTCTGTGTCCAGGGAGAGGATGGAGTCTGTGTCCAGGGATGGGATGGATTCTGTGCCCAGGGAATGGAGTATTTGTCCAGGGAGGGAATGGAATCTGTGTCCAGGGAGGAGATGGATTCAGTGTCCAGGGAGCGGATGGATTATGTGTCCAGGGAGGGGATGGAGTCTGTGTCCAGGAAGGGGATAGATTCTGTTTCCAGGGAGGGGATGGAGTCTGTGTCCAGGGAGGGGATGGAGTCTGTGTCCAGGGAGGGGATGGAGTCTGTGTCCAGGGAGGGGATGGAGTCTATGTCCAGGCAGGGGAATGGAGTCTCTGTCCAGGGAGGGGAATGGAGTCTGTGTCCAGGGAGGGGGATGGAGTCTGTGTCCAGGGAGGGGATGGATTCTGTGTCCAGGGAGGGGATGGATTCTGTGTCCAGGGAGTGGGATGGAGTCTGTCTCCAGGGAGGGGATGGATTCTGTGTCCAGGGAGGGGTATGGAGTCTGTGTCCAGGGAGGGGAATGGAGTCATTGTCCAGGGAGGGGATGGAGTCTGTGTCCAGGGAGGGGATGGAGTCTGTGTCCAGGGACGGGAATTGACTCTGTGTCCAGGGAGGCGAACGGAGTCAGTATCCAGGGAGGGGATGGATTCTGTGTCCAGGAAGAGGATGGAGTCTGTGTCCAGGGATGGGATGGATTCTGTGCCCAGGCAATAGAGTATTTGTCCAGGGAGTGATTGGAATCTGTGTCCAGGGAGGGGATGGATTCAGTGTCCAGGGAGGGGATGGATTCTGTGTCCAGGGAGGGGATGGAGTCTGTGTCCAGGGAGGGGATAGATTCTGTTTCCAGGGAGGGGATGGAGTCTGTGTCCAGGGAGGGGATGGATTCAGTGTCCAGGGAGGGGAATGGATTATATGTCCAGGGAGGGGATGGATTCTGCGTCCAGGGAGGGGATGGAGTCTGTGTCAGGGGAGGAGATGGAGTCTGTGTCGATGGAGTTTGATGGAGTCTGTGTCCAGGGAGGGGAATGGAGTCTGTGTCCACGGAGGGGATGGAGTCTGTGTCCAGGGAGAGTAATGGAGTCTGTGTCCAGGGAATAGAGTCTGTGTCCAGGGAGGGGATGGATTCTGTGTCCAGGGCGGGGATGGATTCTGTGTCCATAGAGGGGAATGGAGTCTGTATCCAGGGAGGGGATGGATTCTGTGTCCAGAGAGGGGAATGGATTTTGTGTCCAGGGAGGGGATGGATTCTGTGTCCCGGGAGGGGAATGGATTCTGTGTCCAGGGAGGGGATGGATTCTGTGTCCATGGAGGGGAATGGAGTCTGTATCCAGGGAGGGGAATGGATTCTGTGTCCAGGGAGGGGAATGGAGTCTGTATCCAGGGAGGGGAATGGATTCTGTGTCCAGGGAGGGGATGGATTCTGTGTCCAGGGAGGGGATGGATTCTGTGTCCATAGAGGGGAATGGAGTCTGTATCCAGGGAGGGGATGGATTCTGTATCCAGAGAGGGGAATGGATTCTGTGTCCAGGGAGGGGATGGATTCTGTGTCCAGGGAGGGGATGGATTCTGTGTCCAGGGAGGGGAATGGAGTCTGTAGCCAGGGAGGGGAATGGATTCTGTGTCCAGGGAGGGGAATGGAGTCTGTGTCCAGGGAGGGGAATGGAGTTTTTGTCCAGGGAGAGGAATGGAGTATGTGTCCAGGGAGTGGAATGGAGTCTGTATCCAGGGAGGGGAATGGATTCTGTGTCCAGGGAGTGGATGGATTCTGAGTCCAGGGAGTGGAATGGAATCTGTGTCCAGTGAGGGGAACGGAGTCTGTGTCCAGGGAGGGGAATGGATTCTGTGTCCAGGGAATGGAGTCTGTGTCCATTGAGGGGAATGGATTCTGTGTCCAGGGAATGAAGTCAGTGTCCAGGGAGGGGAATGGAGTCTGTGTCCAGGGAGTGGAATGGAGTCTGTATCCAGGGAGGGGATGGATTCTGTGTCCAGGGTGGGGAATGGAGTCTGTTTCCTGGGAGGGGAATGGATTCTGTGTCCAGGGAGGGGAATGGAGTCTGTGTCCAGGGAGGGGAATGGAGTTTGTGTCCAGGGAGGGGAATGGAGTATGTGTACAGGGAGGGGAATGGAGTCTGTGTCCAGGGAGGGGAATGGATTCTATGTCCAGGGAGGTGATGGATTCTGAGTTCAGGGAGGGAAATGGGGACTGTGACCAGGGAGGGGAACGGAGTCTGTGTCCAGGGAGGGGAATGGATTCTATGTCCAGGGAGGTGATGGATTCTGAGTTCAGGGAGGGAAATGGGGACTGTGACCAGGGAGGGGAACGGAGTCTGTGTCCAGGGAGGGGAATGGAGTCTGTGTCCAGGGAGGGGAATGGAGTCTGTGTCCAGGGAGGGGAATGGAGTCTGTGTCCAGGTAATGGAGTCTGTGTCCAGGGAGGGGAATGGATTCTGTGTCCAGGGAATGGAGTCTGTGTCCAGGGAGGGGAATGGATTCTGTGTCCACGGAATCGAGTCTGTGTCCAGGGACGGGAATGGAGTCTGTGTCCAGGGACGGGAATGGATTCTGTGTCTAGTGAGGGGAATGCATTCTGTGTCCAGGGAGGGGAATGGATTCTGTGTCCAGGGAGGGGATGGATTCTGTGTCCAGGGAGGGGATGGATTCTGTGTCCAGGGAGGGGAATGGAGTCTGTATCCAGGGAGGGGAATGGATTATGTGTCCAGGGAGGGGAATGGAGTCTGTGTCCAGTGAGGGGAATGGAGTTTGTGTCCAGGGAGAGGAATGGAGTCTCTGTCCAGGGAGTGGAATGGAGTCTGTATCCAGGGAGGGGAATGGATTCTGTGTCCAGGGAGTGGATGGATTCTGAGTCCAGGGAGTGGAATGGAATCTGTGTTCAGTGAGGGGAACGGAGTCTGTGTCCAGGGAGGGGAATGGATTCTGTGTCCAGGGAATGGAGTCTGTGTCCATTGAGGGGAATGGATTCTGTGTCCAGGGAATGAAGTCAGTGTCCAGGGAGGGGAATGGATTCTGTGTCCAGGCAGGGGATGGATTCTTTGTCCAGGGTGGGGAATGGAGTCTGTTTCCAGGGAGGGGAATGGATTCTGTGTCCAGGGAGGGGAATGGAGTCTGTGTCCAGGGAG
Organism: Pristiophorus japonicus; assembly: GCF_044704955.1. Lineage (NCBI taxonomy): Eukaryota > Metazoa > Chordata > Chondrichthyes > Pristiophoridae > Pristiophorus > Pristiophorus japonicus. Next base: position 1,901,155 of record NC_092005.1, read on the forward strand.
GGGAATGGAGTTTGTGTCCAGGGAGGGGAATGGAGTCTGTGTCCAGGGGGGGGAATGGAGTCTGTGTCCAGGGAGGGGAATGGATTCTGTGTCCAGGGAGGGGATGGATTCTGAGTTCAGGGAGGGAAATGGGGACTGTGTCCAGGGAGGGAAACGGAGTCTGTGTCCAGGGAGGGGAATGGAGTCTGTGTCCAGGGAGGGGAATGGAGTCTGTGTCCAGGGAGGGGAATGGAGTCTGTGTCCAGGGAATGGAGTCTGTGTCCAGGGAGGGGAATGGATTCTGTGTCCAGGGAATGGAGTCTGTGTCCAGGGAGGGGAATGGATTCTGTGTCCAGGGAATCGAGTCTGTGTCCAGGGACGGGAATGGAGTCTGTGTCCAGGGACGGGAATGGATTCTGTGTCCAGTGAGGGGAATGGATTCTGTGTCCAGGGAGGGGATGGATTATGTGTCCAGGGAGGGGATGGATTCTCTGTCCAGGGAGTGGGATGGAGTCTGTCTCCAGGGAGGGGATGGATTCTGTGTCCAGGGAGGGGAATGGAGTCTGTGTCCAGGGAGGGGAATGGAGTCATTGTCCAGGGAGGGGATGGAGTCTGTGTCCAGGGAGGGGATGGAGTCTGTGTCCAGGGACGGGAATTGACTCTGTGTCCAGGGAGGCGAACGGAGTCAGTATCCAGGGAGGGGATGGATTCTGTGTCCAGGGAGAGGATGGAGTCTGTGTCCAGGGATGGGATGGATTCTGTGCCCAGGGAATGGAGTATTTGTCCAGGGAGGGAATGGAATCTGTGTCCAGGGAGGAGATGGATTCAGTGTCCAGGGAGCGGATGGATTATGTGTCCAGGGAGGGGATGGAGTCTGTGTCCAGGAAGGGGATAGATTCTGTTTCCAGGGAGGGGATGGAGTCTGTGTCCAGGGAGGGGATGGATTCTGTGTCCAGGGAGGGGATGGAGTCTGTGTCCAGGGAGGGGATGGAGTCTATGTCCAGGCAGGGGAATGGAGTCTCTGTCCAGGGAGGGGAATGGAGTCTGTGTCCAGGGAGGGGGATGGAGTCTGTGTCCAGGGAGGGGATGGATTCTGTGTCCAGGGCGGGGATGGATTCTGTGTCCAGGGAGTGGGATGGAGTCTGTCTCCAGGGAGGGGATGGATTCTGTGTCCAGGGAGGGGAATTGAGTCTGTGTCCAGGGAGGGGAATGGAGTCATTGTCCAGGGAGGGGATGGAGTCTGTGTCCAGGGAGGGGATGGAGTCTGTGTCCAGGGACGGGAATTGACTCTGTGTCCAGGGAGGCGAACGGAGTCAGTATCCAGGGAGGGGAATGGAGTCTGTGTCCAGGGACGCGAATGGAGTCAGTGTCCAGGGAGGGGATGGATTCTGTGTCCAGGGAGAGGATGGAGTCTGTGTCCAGGGATGGGATAGATTCTGTGCCCAGGGAATAGAGTATTTGTCCAGGGAGTGATTGGAATCTGTGTCCAGGGAGGGGATGGATTCAGTGTCCAGGGAGGGGATGGATTCTGTGTCCAGGGAGGGGATGGAGTCTGTGTCCAGGGAGGGGATAGATTCTGTTTCCAGGGAGGGGATGGAGTCTGTGTCCAGGGAGGGGATGGATTCAGTGTCCAGGGAGGGGAATGGATTATATGTCCAGGGAGGGGATGGATTCTGCGTCCAGGGAGGGGATGGAGTCTGTGTCAGGGGAGGAGATGGAGTCTGTGTCGATGGAGTGTGATGGAGTCTGTGTCCAGGGAGGGGAATGGAGTCTGTGTCCAGGGAGGGGAATGGAGTCTGTGTCCAGGGAGAGGAATGGAGTCTGTGTCCAGGGAGGGGATAGATTCAGTGTCCAGGGAGGGGATGGATTCTGTGTCCAGGGAGGGGATGGAGTCTGTCTCCAGGGAGTGGATAGATTCTGTTTCCAGGGAGGGGATGGAGTCTGTGTCCAGGGAGGGAATGGATTCAGTGTCCAGGGTGGGGGATGGAGTCAGTGTCCAGGGAGGGGGCTGGAGTCTGTGTCCAGGGAGGGGATGGATTCTGTGTCCAGGGAGGGGAACGGAGTCTGTGTCCAGGGAAGTGAATGGATTCTGTGTCCAGGGAATGGAGTCTGATTCCATTGAGGGGAATGGATTCTGTGTCCAGGGAATGGAGACAGTGTCCAGGGAGGGGAATGGAGTCTGTGTCCAGGGAGGGGAATGGAGTCTGTGTCCAGGGAGGGGATGGAGTCTGTGTCCAGGGAATGGAGTCTGTGTCCAGGGAGTGGAATGGAGTCTGTATCCAGGGAAGCGATGAATTCTGTGTCCAGAGAGGGGAATGGATTCTGTAACAGGGAGGGGATGGATTCTGTGTCCCGGGATGGGAATGGATTCTGTGTCCAGGGAGGGGATGGATTCTTTGTCCAGGGTGGGGAATGGAGTCTGTATCCAGGGAAGGGAATGGAGTCTGTGTCCAGGGAGGGGAATGGAGTTTGTGTCCCGGGAGGGGAATGGAGTCTGTGTCCAGGGAGGGGAATGGAGTCTGTGTCCAGGGAGGGGAATGGATTCTGTGTCCAGGGAGGGGATGGATTCTGAGTTCAGGGAGGGGAATGGAGTCTGTGTCCAGGGAGGGGAATGGAGTCTGTGTCCAGGGAATGGAGTCTGTGTCCAGGGAGGGGAATGGATTCTGTGTCCAGGGAATGGAGTCTGTGTCCAGGGAGGGGAATGGATTCTGTGTCCAGGGAATCGAGTCTGTGTCCAGGGACGGGAATGGAGTCTGTGTCCAGGGACGGGAATGGATTCTGTGTCCAGTCAGGGGAATGGATTCTGTGTCCAGGGAGGGGATGGATTCTGTGTCCAGGGAGCGGATGGATTCTGTGTCCACGGAGTGGGATGGAGTCTGTCTCCAGGGAGGAGATGGATTCTGTGTCCAGGGAGGGGAATGGAGTCTGTGTCCAGGGAGGGGAATGGAGTCATTGTCCAGGGAGGGGATGGAGTCTGTGTCCAGGGAGGGGATGGAGTCTGTGTCCAGGGACGGGAATTGAGTCTGTGTCCAGCGAGGCGAACGGAGTCAGTGTCCAGGGAGGGGAATGGAGTCTGTGTCCAGGGACGCGAATGGAGTCAGTGTCCAGGGAGGGGATGGATTCTGTGTCCAGGGAGAGGATGGAGTCTGTGTCCAGGGATGGGATGGATTCTGTGCCCAGGGAATGGAGTATTTGTCCAGGGAGGGAATGGAATCTGTGTCCAGGGAGGAGATGGATTCAGTGTCCAGGGAGCGGATGGATTATGTGTCCAGGGAGGGGATGGAGTCTGTGTCCAGGAAGGGGATAGATTCTGTTTCCAGGGAGGGGATGGAGTCTGTGTCCAGGGAGGGGATGGATTCTGTGTCCAGGGAGGGGATGGAGTCTGTGTCCAGGGAGGGGATGGAGTCTATGTCCAGGGAGGGGGATGGAGTCTGTGTCCAGGGAGGGGATGGATTCTGTGTCCAGGGAGGGGATGGATTCTGTGTCCAGGGAGTGGGATGGAGTCTGTCTCCAGGGAGGGGATGGATTCTGTGTCCAGGGAGGGGTATGGAGTCTGTGTCCAGGGAGGGTAATGGAGTCATTGTCCAGGGAGGGGATGGAGTCTGTGTCCAGGGAGGGGATGGAGTCTGTGTCCAGGGACGGGAATTGACTCTGTGTCCAGGGAGGCGAACGGAGTCAGTATCCAGGGAGGGGTTGGATTCTGTGTCCAGGGAGAGGATGGAGTCTGTGTCCAGGGATGGGATGGATTCTGTGGCCAGGCAATAGAGTATTTGTCCAGGGAGTGATTGGAATCTGTGTCCAGGGAGGGGATGGATTCAGTGTCCAGGGAGGGGATGGATTCTGTGTCCAGGGAGGGGATGGAGTCTGTGTCCAGGGAGGGGATAGATTCTGTTTCCAGGGAGGGGATGGAGTCTGTGTCCAGGGAGGGGATGGATTCAGTGTCCAGGGAGGGGAATGGATTATATGTCCAGGGAGGGGATGGATTCTGCGTCCAGGGAGGGGATGGAGTCTGTGTCAGGGGAGGAGATGGAGTCTGTGTCGATGGAGTGTGATGGAGTCTGTGTCCAGGGAGGGGAATGGAGTCTGTGTCCACGGAGGGGATGGAGTCTGTGTCCAGGGAGAGTAATGGAGTCTGTGTCCAGGGAATAGAGTCTGTGTCCAGGGAGGGGATGGATTCTGTGTCCAGGGCGGGGATGGATTCTGTGTCCATAGAGGGGAATGGAGTCTGTATCCAGGGAGGGGATGGATTCTGTGTCCAGAGAGGGGAATGGATTTTGTGTCCAGGGAGGGGATGGATTCTGTGTCCCGGGAGGGGAATGGATTCTGTGTCCAGGGAGGGGATGGATTCTGTGTCCATGGAGGGGAATGGAGTATGTATCCAGGGAGGGGAAGGGATTCTGTGTCCAGGGAGGGGAATGGAGTCTGTATCCAGGGAGGGGAATGGATTCTGTGTCCAGGGAGGGGATGGATTCTGTGTCCAGGGAGGGGATGGATTCTGTGTCCAGGGAGGGGAATGGAGTCTGTATCCAGGGAGGGGAATGGATTCTGTGTCCAGGGAGGGGAATGGAGTCTGTGTCCAGTGAGGGGAATGGAGTTTGTGTCCAGGGAGAGGAATGGAGTCTGTGTCCAGGGAGTGGAATGGAGTCTGTATCCAGGGAGGGGAATGGATTCTGTGTCCAGGGAGTGGATGGATTCTGAGTCCAGGGAGTGGAATGGAATCTGTGTTCAGTGAGGGGAACGGAGTCTGTGTCCAGGGAGGGGAATGGATTCTGTGTCCAGGGAATGGAGTCTGTGTCCATTGAGGGGAATGGATTCTGTGTCCAGGGAATGAAGTCAGTGTCCAGGGAGGGGAATGGATTCTGTGTCCAGGCAGGGGAAGGATTCTTTGTCCAGGGTGGGGAATGGAGTCTGTTTCCAGGGAGGGGAATGGATTCTGTTTCCAGGGAGGGGAATGGAGTCTGTGTCCAGGGAGGGGAATGGAGTTTGTGTCCAGGGAGGGGAATGGAGTCTGTGTCCAGGGAGGGGAATGGAGTCTGTGTCCAGGGAGGCGAATGGATTCTGTGTCCAGGGAGGGGATGGATTCTGAGTTCAGGGAGGGAAATGGGGACGGTGTCCAGGGAGGGAAACGGAGTCTGTGTCCAGGGAGGGGAATGGAGTCTGTGTCCAGGGAGGGGAATGGAGTCTGTGTCCAGGGAGGGGAATGGAGTCTGTGTCCAGGGAATGGAGTCTGTGTCCAGGGAGGGGAATGGATTCTGTGTCCAGGGAATGGAGTCTGTGTCCAGGGAGGGGAATGGATTCAGTGTCCAGGGAATCGAGTCTGTGTCCAGGGACGGGAATGGAGTCTGTGTCCAGGGACGGGAATGGATTCTGTGTCCAGTGAGGGGAATGGATTCTGTGTCCAGGGAGGGGATCGATTATGTGTCCAGGGAGGGGATGGATTCTCTGTCCAGGGAGTGGGATGGAGTCTGTCTCCAGGGAGGGGATGGATTCTGTGTCCAGGGAGGGGAATGGAGTCTGTGTCCAGGGAGGGGAATGGAGTCATTGTCCAGGGAGGGGTTGGAGTCTGTGTCCAGGGAGGGGATGGAGTCTGTGTCCAGGGACGGGAATTGAGTCTGTGTCCAGGGAGGCGAACGGAGTCAGTGTCCAGGGAGGGGAATGGAATCTGTGTCCAGGGATGCGAATGGAGTCAGTGTCCAGGGAGGGGATGGATTCTGTGTCCAGGGAGAGGATGGAGTCTGTGTCCAGGGATGGGATGGATTATGTGCCCAGGGAATGGAGTATTTGTCCAGGGAGGGAATGGAATCTGTGTCCAGGGAGGGGATGGATTCAGTGTCCAGGGAGGGGATGGATTCTGTGTCCAGGGAGGGGATGGAGTCTGTGTCGAGGGAGGGGAAAGATTCTGTTTCCAGGGAGGGGATGGAGTCTGTGTCCAGGGAGGGGATGGATCCAGTGTCCAGGGTGGGGGATGGAGTCAGTGTCCAGGGAGGGGGCTGGAGTCTGTGTCCAGGGAGGGGATGGATTCTGTGTCCAGGGAGGGGAACGGAGTCTGTGTCCAGGGAAGTGAATGCATTCTGTGTCCAGGGATTGGAGTCTGTGTCCATTGAGGGGAATGGATTCTGTGTCCAGGGAATGGAGACAATGTCCAGGGAGGGGAATGGAGTCTGTGTCCAGGGAGGGCAATGGAGTCTGTGTTCAGGGAGGGGATGGAGTCTGTGTCCAGGGAATGGAGTCTGTGTCCAGGGAGTGGAATGGAGTCTGTATCCAGGGAGGGGATGGATTCTGTGTCCAGAGAGGGGAATGGAATCTGTAACTGGGAGGGGATGGATTCTGTGTCCCGGGATGGGAATGGATTCTGTGTCCAGGGAGGGATGGATTCTTTGTCCAGGGTGGGGAATGGAGTCTGTATCCAGGGAGGGGAATGGAGTCTGTGTCCAGGGAGGGGAATGGAGTTTGTGTCCAGGGAGAGGAATGGAGTCTGTGTCCAGGGAGGGGAATGGAGTCTGTGTCCGGGGAGGGGATGGATTCTGTGTCCAGGGAGGGGATGGATTCTGTGTCCATAGAGGGGAATGGAGTCTGTATCCAGGGAGGGGATGGATTCTGTATCCAGAGAGGGGAATGGATTCTGTGTCCAGGGAGGGGATGGATTCTGTGTCCAGGGAGGGGATGGATTCTGTGTCCAGGGAGGGGAATGGAGTCTGTATCCAGGGAGGGGAATGGATTCTGTGTCCAGGGAGGGGAATGGAGTCTGTGTCCAGGGAGGGGAATGGAGTTTGTGTCCAGGGAGAGGAATGGAGTCTGTGTCCAGGGAGTGGAATGGAGTCTGTATCCAGGGAGGGGAATGGATTCTGTGTCCAGGGAGTGGATGGATTCTGAGTCCAGGGAGTGGAATGGAATCTGTGTCCAGTGAGGGGAACGGAGTCTGTGTCCAGGGAGGGGAATGGATTCTGTGTCCAGGGAATGGAGTCTGTGTCCATTGAGGGGAATGGATTCTGTGTCCAGGGAATGAAGTCAGTGTCCAGGGAGGGGAATGGAGTCTGTGTCCAGGGAGTGGAATGGAGTCTGTATCCAGGGAGGGGATGGATTCTGTGTCCAGGGTGGGGAATGGAGTCTGTTTCCAGGGAGGGGAATGGATTCTGTGTCCAGGGAGGGGAATGGAGTCTGTGTCCAGGGAGGGGAATGGAGTTTGTGTCCAGGGAGGGGAATGGAGTCTGTGTACAGGGAGGGGAATGGAGTCTGTGTCCAGGGAGGGGAATGGATTCTATGTCCAGGGAGGTGATGGATTCTGAGTTCAGGGAGGGAAATGGGGACTGTGACCAGGGAGGGGAACGGAGTCTGTGTCCAGGGAGGGGAATGGATTCTATGTCCAGGGAGGTGATGGATTCTGAGTTCAGGGAGGGAAATGGGGACTGTGACCAGAGAGGGGAACAGAGTCTGTGTCCAGGGAGGGGAATGGAGTCTGTGTCCAGGGAGGGGAATGGAGTCTGTGTCCAGGGAGGGGAATGGAGTCTGTGTCCAGGGAATGGAGTCTGTGTCCAGGGAGGGGAATGGATTCTGTGTCCAGGGAATGGAGTCTGTGTCCAGGGAGGGGAATGGATTCTGTGTCCACGGATTCGAGTCTGTGTCCAGGGACGGGAATGGAGTCTGTGTCCAGGGACGGGAATGGATTCTGTGTCCAGTGAGGGGAATGCATTCTGTGTCCAGGGAGGGGAATGGATTCTGTGTCCAGGGAGGGGATGGATTCTGTGTCCAGTGACGGGATGGATTCTGTGTCCAGGGAGGGGAATGGAGTCTGTATCCAGGGAGGGGAATGGATTATGTGTCCAGGGAGGGGAATGGAGTCTGTGTCCAGTGAGGGGAATGGAGTTTGTGTCCAGGGAGAGGAATGGAGTCTCTGTCCAGGGAGTGGAATGGAGTCTGTATCCAGGGAGGGGAATGGATTCTGTGTCCAGGGAGTGGATGGATTCTGAGTCCAGGGAGTGGAATGGAATCTGTGTTCAGTGAGGGGAACGGAGTCTGTGTCCAGGGAGGGGAATGGATTCTGTGTCCAGGGAATGGAGTCTGTGTCCATTGAGGGGAATGGATTCTGTGTCCAGGGAATGAAGTCAGTGTCCAGGGAGGGGAATGGATTCTGTGTCCAGGCAGGGGATGGATTCTTTGTCCAGGGTGGGGAATGGAGTCTGTTTCCAGGGAGGGGAATGGAGTCTGTGTCCAGGGAGGGGAATGGAGTCAGTGTCCAGGGAGGGGAATGGAGTTTGTGTCCAGGGAGGGGAATGGAGTCTGTGTCCAGGGAGGGGAATGGAGTCTGTGTCCAGGGAGGGGAATGGATTCTGTGTCCAGGGAGGGGATGGATTCTGAGTTCAGGGAGGGAAATGGGGACTGTGTCCAGGGAGGGAAACGGAGTCTGTGTCCAGGGAGGGGAATGGAGTCTGTGTCCAGGGAGGGGAATGGAGTCTGTGTCCAGGGAGGGGAATGGAGTCTGTGTCCAGGGAATGGAGACTGTGTCCAGGGAGGGGAATGGATTCTGTGTCCAGGGAATGGAGTCTGTGTCCAGGGAGGGGAATGGATTCTGTGTCCAGGGAATCGAGTCTGTGTCCAGGGACGGGAATGGAGTCTGTGTCCAGGGACGGGAATGGATTCTGTGTCCAGTGAGGGGAATGGATTCTGTGTCCAGGGAGGGGATGGATTATGTGTCCAGGGAGGGGATGGATTCTCTGTCCAGGGAGTGGGATGGAGTCTGTCTCCAGGGAGGGGATGGATTCTGTGTCCAGGGAGGGGAATGGAGTCTGTGTCCAGGGAGGGGAATGGAGTCATTGTCCAGGGAGGGGATGGAGTCTGTGTCCAGGGAGGGGATGGAGTCTGTGTCCAGGGACGGGAATTGAGTCTGTGTCCAGGGAGGCGAACGGAGTCAGTGTCCAGGGAGGGGATGGATTCTGTGTCCAGGGAGAGGATGGAGTCTGTGTCCAGGGATGGGATGGATTATGTGCCCAGGGAATGGAGTATTTGTCCAGGGAGGGAATGGAATCTGTGTCCAGGGAGGGGATGGATTCAGTGTCCAGGGAGGGGATGGATTCTGTGTCCAGGGAGGGGATGGAGTCTGTGTCGAGGGAGGGGAAAGATTCTGTTTCCAGGGAGGGGATGGAGTCTGTGTCCAGGGAGGGGATGGATTCAGTGTCCAGGGTGGGGGATGGAGTCAGTGTCCAGGGAGGGGGCTGGAGTCTGTGCCCAGGGAGGGGATGGATTCTGTGTCCAGGGAGGGGAACGGAGTCTGTGTCCAGGGAAGTGAATGGATTCTGTGTCCAGGGAATGGAGTCTGTGTCCATTGAGGGGAATGGATTCTGTGTCCAGGGAATGGAGACAATGTCCAGGGAGGGGAATGGAGTCTGTGTCCAGGCAGGGCAATGGAGTCTGTGTCCAGGGAGGCGAACGGAGTCAGTGTCCAGGGAGGGGATGGATTCTGTGTCCAGGGAGAGGATGGAGTCTGTGTCCAGGGATGGGATGGATTATGTGCCCAGGGAATGGAGTATTTGTCCAGGGAGGGAATGGAATCTGTGTCCAGGGAGGGGATGGATTCAGTGTCCAGGGAGGGGATGGATTCTGTGTCCAGGGAGGGGATGGAGTCTGTGTCGAGGGAGGGGAAAGATTCTGTTTCCAGGGAGGGGATGGAGTCTGTGTCCAGGGAGGGGATGGATTCAGTGTCCAGGGTGGGGGATGGAGTCAGTGTCCAGGGAGGGGGCTGGAGTCTGTGTCCAGGGAGGGGATGGATTCTGTGTCCAGGGAGGGGAACGGAGTCTGTGTCCAGGGAAGTGAATGGATTCTGTGTCCAGGGAATGGAGTCTGTGTCCATTGAGGGGAATGGATTCTGTGTCCAGGGAATGGAGACAATGTCCAGGGAGGGGAATGGAGTCTGTGTCCAGGCAGGGCAATGGAGTCTGTGTCCAGGGAGGGGATGGAGTCTGTGTCCAGGGAATGGAGTCTGTGTCCAGGGAGTGGAATGGAGTCTGTATACAGGGAGGGGATGGATTCTGTGTCCAGAGAGGGGAATGGATTCTGTAACTGGGAGGGGATGGATTCTGTGTCCCGGGATGGGAATGGATTCTGTGTCCAGGGAGGGATGGATTCTTTGTCCAGGGTGGGGAATGGAGTCTGTATCCAGGGAGGGGTATGGAGTCTGTGTCCAGGGAGGGGAATGGAGTTTGTGTCCAGGGAGAGGAATGGAGTCTGTGTCCAGGGAGGGGAATGGAGACTGTGTCCGGGGAGGGGATGGATTCTGTGTCCAGGGAGGGGATGGATTCTGTGTCCATAGAGGGGAATGGAGTCTGTATCCAGGGAGGGGATGGATTCTGTATCCAGAGAGGGGAATGGATTCTGTGTCCAGGGAGGGGATGGATTCTGTGTCCAGGGAGGGGATGGATTCTGTGTCCAGGGAGGGGAATGGAGTCTGTATCCAGGGAGGGGAATGGATTCTGTGTCCAGGGAGGGGAATGGAGTCTGTGTCCAGGGAGGGGAATGGAGTTTGTGTCCAGGGAGAGGAATGGAGTCTGTGTCCAGGGAGTGGAATGGAGTCTGTATCCAGGGAGGGGAATGGATTCTGTGTCCAGGGAGTGGATGGATTCTGAGTCCAGGGAGTGGAATGGAATCTGTGTCCAGTGAGGGGAACGGAGTCTGTGTCCAGGGAGGGGAATGGATTCTGTGTCCAGGGAATGGAGTCTGTGTCCATTGAGGGGAATGGATTCTGTGTCCAGGGAATGAAGTCAGTGTCCAGGGAGGGGAATGGAGTCTGTGTCCAGGGAGTGGAATGGAGTCTGTATCCAGGGAGGGGATGGATTCTGTGTCCAGGGTGGGGAATGGAGTCTGTTTCCAGAGAGGGGAATGGATTCTGTGTCCAGGGAGGGGAATGGAGTCTGTGTCCAGGGAGGGGAATTGAGTTTGTGTCCAGGGAGGGGAATGGAGTCTGTGTCCAGGGAGGGGGATGGAGTCTGTGTCCAGGGAGGGGAATGGATTCTGTGTCCAGGGAGGTGATGGATTCTGAGTTCAGGGAGGGAAATGGGGACTGTGACCAGGGAGGGGAACGGAGTCTGTGTCCAGGGAGGGGAATGGAGTCTGTGTCCAGGGAGGGGAATGGAGTCTGTGTCCAGGGAGGGGAATGGAGTCTGTGTCCAGGGAATGGAATCTGTGTCCAGGGAGGGGAATGGATTCTGTGTCCAGGGAATGGAGTCTGTGTCCAGGTAGGGGAATGGATTCTGTGTCCACGGAATCGAGTCTGTGTCCAGGGACGGGAATGGAGTCTGTGTCCAGGGACGGGAATGGATTCTGTGTCCAGTGAGGGGAATGGATTCTGTGTCCAGGGAGGGGATGGATTCTGTGTCCAGGGAGGGGATGGATTCTGTGTCCAGGGAGTGGGATGGAGTCTGTCTCCAGGGAGGGGATGGATTCAGTGTCCAGGGAGGGGAATGGAGTCTGTGTCCAGGGAGGGGAATGGAGTCATTGTAGAGGGAGGGGATGGAGTCTGTGTCCAGGGCTGGGATGGAGTCTGTGTCCAGGGACGGGAATTGAGTCTGTGTCCAGGGAGGCGAACGGAGTCAGTGTCCAGGGAGGGGGATGGAGTCTGTGTCCAAGGACGCGAATGAAGTCAGTGTCCAGGGAGGGGATGGATTCTGTGTCCAGGGAGAGGATGGAGTCTGTGTCCAGGGATGGGATGGATTATGTGCCTAGGGAATGGAGTATTTGTCCAGGGAGGGAATGGAATCTGTGTACAGGGAGGGGCTGGATTCAGTGTCCAGGGAGGGGATGGATTCTGTGTCCAGGGAGGGGATGGAGTCTGTGTCCAGGGAGGGGATAGATTCTGTTTCCAGGGAGGGGATGGAGTCTGTGTCCAGGGAGGGGATGGATTCAGTGTCCATGGTGAGGATGGAGTCAGTGTCCAGGGAGGGGGCTGGAGTCTGTGTCCAGGGAAGTGAATGGATTCTGTGTCCAGGGAATGGAGTCTGTGTCCATTGAGGGGAATGGATTCTGTGTCCAGGAAATGGAGACAGTGTCCAGGGAGGGGATGGATTCTGTGTCCAGGGAGGGGAACGGAGTCTGTGTCCAGGGAAGTGAATGGATTCTGTGTCCAGGGAATGGAGTCTGTGTCCATTGAGGGGAATGGATTCTGTGTCCAGGGAATGGAGACAATGTCCAGGGAGGGGAATGGAGTCTGTGTCCAGGCAGGGCAATGGAGTCTGTGTCCAGGGAGGGGATGGAGTCTGTGTCCAGGGAATGGAGTCTGTGTCCAGGGAGTGGAATGGAGTCTGTATACAGGGAGGGGATGGATTCTGTGTCCAGAGAGGGGAATGGATTCTGTAACTGGGAGGGGATGGATTCTGTGTCCCGGGATGGGAATGGATTCTGTGTCCAGGGAGGGATGGATTCTTTGTCCAGGGTGGGGAATGGAGTCTGTATCCAGGGAGGGGTATGGAGTCTGTGTCCAGGGAGGGGAATGGAGTTTGTGTCCAGGGAGAGGAATGGAGTCTGTGTCCAGGGAGGGGAATGGAGACTGTGTCCGGGGAGGGGATGGATTCTGTGTCCAGGGAGGGGATGGATTCTGTGTCCATAGAGGGGAATGGAGTCTGTATCCAGGGAGGGGATGGATTCTGTATCCAGAGAGGGGAATGGATTCTGTGTCCAGGGAGGGGATGGATTCTGTGTCCAGGGAGGGGATGGATTCTGTGTCCAGGGAGGGGAATGGAGTCTGTATCCAGGGAGGGGAATGGATTCTGTGTCCAGGGAGGGGAATGGAGTCTGTGTCCAGGGAGGGGAATGGAGTTTGTGTCCAGGGAGAGGAATGGAGTCTGTGTCCAGGGAGTGGAATGGAGTCTGTATCCAGGGAGGGGAATGGATTCTGTGTCCAGGGAGTGGATGGATTCTGAGTCCAGGGAGTGGAATGGAATCTGTGTCCAGTGAGGGGAACGGAGTCTGTGTCCAGGGAGGGGAATGGATTCTGTGTCCAGGGAATGGAGTCTGTGTCCATTGAGGGGAATGGATTCTGTGTCCAGGGAATGAAGTCAGTGTCCAGGGAGGGGAATGGAGTCTGTGTCCAGGGAGTGGAATGGAGTCTGTATCCAGGGAGGGGATGGATTCTGTGTCCAGGGTGGGGAATGGAGTCTGTTTCCAGAGAGGGGAATGGATTCTGTGTCCAGGGAGGGGAATGGAGTCTGTGTCCAGGGAGGGGAATTGAGTTTGTGTCCAGGGAGGGGAATGGAGTCTGTGTCCAGGGAGGGGGATGGAGTCTGTGTCCAGGGAGGGGAATGGATTCTGTGTCCAGGGAGGTGATGGATTCTGAGTTCAGGGAGGGAAATGGGGACTGTGACCAGGGAGGGGAACGGAGTCTGTGTCCAGGGAGGGGAATGGAGTCTGTGTCCAGGGAGGGGAATGGAGTCTGTGTCCAGGGAGGGGAATGGAGTCTGTGTCCAGGGAATGGAATCTGTGTCCAGGGAGGGGAATGGATTCTGTGTCCAGGGAATGGAGTCTGTGTCCAGGTAGGGGAATGGATTCTGTGTCCACGGAATCGAGTCTGTGTCCAGGGACGGGAATGGAGTCTGTGTCCAGGGACGGGAATGGATTCTGTGTCCAGTGAGGGGAATGGATTCTGTGTCCAGGGAGGGGATGGATTCTGTGTCCAGGGAGGGGATGGATTCTGTGTCCAGGGAGTGGGATGGAGTCTGTCTCCAGGGAGGGGATGGATTCAGTGTCCAGGGAGGGGAATGGAGTCTGTGTCCAGGGAGGGGAATGGAGTCATTGTAGAGGGAGGGGATGGAGTCTGTGTCCAGGGCTGGGATGGAGTCTGTGTCCAGGGACGGGAATTGAGTCTGTGTCCAGGGAGGCGAACGGAGTCAGTGTCCAGGGAGGGGGATGGAGTCTGTGTCCAAGGACGCGAATGAAGTCAGTGTCCAGGGAGGGGATGGATTCTGTGTCCAGGGAGAGGATGGAGTCTGTGTCCAGGGATGGGATGGATTATGTGCCTAGGGAATGGAGTATTTGTCCAGGGAGGGAATGGAATCTGTGTACAGGGAGGGGCTGGATTCAGTGTCCAGGGAGGGGATGGATTCTGTGTCCAGGGAGGGGATGGAGTCTGTGTCCAGGGAGGGGATAGATTCTGTTTCCAGGGAGGGGATGGAGTCTGTGTCCAGGGAGGGGATGGATTCAGTGTCCATGGTGGGGATGGAGTCAGTGTCCAGGGAGGGGGCTGGAGTCTGTGTCCAGGGAAGTGAATGGATTCTGTGTCCAGGGAATGGAGTCTGTGTCCATTGAGGGGAATGGATTCTGTGTCCAGGAAATGGAGACAGTGTCCAGGGAGGGGAATGGAGACTGTGTCCAGGGAGGGGAATGGAGTCTGTGTCCAGGGAGGGGATGGAGTCTGTGTCCAGGGAATGGAGTCTGTGTCCAGGGAGTGGAACGGAGTCTATGTCCAGGGAGGGGATGGATTCTGTGTCCAGAGAGGGGAACGGAGTCTGTGTCCAGGGAAGTGAATGGATTCTGTGTCCAGGGAATGGAGTCTGTGTCCATTGAGGGGAATGGATTCTGTGTCCAGGGAATGGAGACAATGTCCAGGGAGGAGAATGGATTCTGTGTCCAGGGAGGGGAATGGAGTCTGTGTCCAGGGAGGGGAATGGAGTCTGTGTCCAGGGAGGGGAATGGATTCTGTGGCGAGGGAGGGGAATGGAGTCAGTGTCCAGGGAGGGGAATGGATTCTGTGTCCAGAGAGTGGAATGGAGTCTGTGTCCAGGGAGGGGAATGGAGTCTGTGTCCAGGGAATGGAATCTGTGTCCAGGGAGGGGAATGGATTCTGTGTCCAGGGAATGGAGTCTGTGTCCAGGGAGGGGAATGGATTCTGTGTCCACGGAATCGAGTCTGTGTCCAGGGACGGGAATGGAGTCTGTGTCCAGGGACGGGAATGGATTCTGTGTCCAGTGAGGGGAATGGATTCTGTGTCCAGGGAGGGGAATGGATTCTGTGTCCAGGGAGGGGATGGATTCTGTGTCCAGGGAGGGGATGGATCCTGTGTCCAGGGAGGTGAATGGAGTCTGTATCCAGGGAGGGGAATGGATTATGTGTCCACGGAATCGAGTCTGTGTCCAGGGACGGGAATGGAGTCTGTGTCCAGGGACGGGAATGGATTCTGTGTCCAGTGAGGGGAATGGATTCTGTGTCCAGGGAGGGGATGGATTCTGTGTCCAGGGAGGGGATGGATTCTGTGTCCAGGGAGTGGGATGGAGTCTGTCTCCAGGGAGGGGATGGATTCAGTGTCCAGGGAGGGGAATGGAGTCTGTGTCCAGGGAGGGGAATGGAGTCATTGTAGAGGGAGGGGATGGAGTCTGTGTCCAGGGCTGGGATGGAGTCTGTGTCCAGGGACGGGAATTGAGTCTGTGTCCAGGGAGGCGAACGGAGTCAGTGTCCAGGGAGGGGGATGGAGTCTGTGTCCAAGGACGCGAATGGAGTCAGTGTCCAGGGAGGGGATGGATTCTGTGTCCAGGGAGAGGATGGAGTCTGTGTCCAGGGATGGGATGGATTATGTGCCTAGGGAATGGAGTATTTGTCCAGGGAGGGAATGGAATCTGTGTACAGGGAGGGGCTGGATTCAGTGTCCAGGGAGGGGATGGATTCTGTGTCCAGGGAGGGGATGGAGTCTGTGTCCAGGGAGGGGATAGATTCTGTTTCCAGGGAGGGGATGGAGTCTGTGTCCAGGGAGGGGATGGATTCAGTGTCCATGGTGGGGATGGAGTCAGTGTCCAGGGAGGGGGCTGGAGTCTGTGTCCAGGGAAGTGAATGGATTCTGTGTCCAGGGAATGGAGTCTGTGTCCATTGAGGGGAATGGATTCTGTGTCCAGGAAATGGAGACAGTGTCCAGGGAGGGGAATGGAGACTGTGTCCAGGGAGGGGAATGGAGTCTGTGTCCAGGGAGGGGATGGAGTCTGTGTCCAGGGAATGGAGTCTGTGTCCAGGGAGTGGAACGGAGTCTATGTCCAGGGAGGGGATGGATTCTGTGTCCAGGGAGGGGAACGGAGTCTGTGTCCAGGGAAGTGAATGGATTCTGTGTCCAGGGAATGGAGTCTGTGTCCATTGAGGGGAATGGATTCTGTGTCCAGGGAATGGAGACAATGTCCAGGGAGGAGAATGGATTCTGTGTCCAGGGAGGGGAATGGAGTCTGTGTCCAGGGAGGGGAATGGAGTCTGTGTCCAGGGAGGGGAATGGATTCTGTGGCGAGGGAGGGGAATGGAGTCAGTGTCCAGGGAGGGGAATGGATTCTGTGTCCAGAGAGTGGAATGGAGTCTGTGTCCAGGGAGGGGAATGGAGTCTGTGTCCAGGGAATGGAATCTGTGTCCAGGGAGGGGAATGGATTCTGTGTCCAGGGAATGGAGTCTGTGTCCAGGGAGGGGAATGGATTCTGTGTCCACGGAATCGAGTCTGTGTCCAGGGACGGGAATGGAGTCTGTGTCCAGGGACGGGAATGGATTCTGTGTCCAGTGAGGGGAATGGATTCTGTGTCCAGGGAGGGGAATGGATTCTGTGTCCAGGGAGGGGATGGATTCTGTGTCCAGGGAGGGGATGGATTCTGTGTCCAGGGAGGTGAATGGAGTCTGTATCCAGGGAGGGGAATGGATTATGTGTCCAGGGAGGGGAATGGAGTCTGTGTCCAGTGAGGGGAATGGAGTTTGTGTCCAGGGAGAGGAATGGAGTCTCTGTCCAGGGAGTGGAATGGAGTCTGTATCCAGGGACGGGAATGGATTCTGTGTCCAGGGAGTGGATAGATTCTGAGTCCAGGGAGTGGAATGGAATCTGTGTTCAGTGAGGGGAACGGAGTCTGTGTCCAGGGAGGGGAATGGATTCTGTGTCCAGGGAATGGAGTCTGTGTCCATTGAGGGGAATGGATTCTGTGTCCAGGGAATGAAGTCAGTGTCCAGGGAGGGGAATGGATTCTGTGTCCAGGCAGGGGATGGATTCTTTGTCCAGGGTGGGGAATGGAGTCTGTTTCCAGGGAGGGGAATGGATTCTGTGTCCAGGGAGGGGAATGGATTCTGTGTCCAGGGAGGGGAATGGAGTTTGTGTCCAGGGAGGGGAATGGAGTCTGTGTCCAGGGAGGGGAATGGAGTCTGTGTCCAGGGAGGGGAATGGATTCTGTGTCCAGGGAGGGGATGGATTCTGAGTTCAGGGAGGGAAATGGGGACTGTGTCCAGGGAGGGAAACGGAGTCTGTGTCCAGGGAGGGGAATGGAGTCTGTGTCCAGGGAGGGGAATGGAGTCTGTGTCCAGGGAGGGGAATGGAGTCTGTGTCCAGGGAATGGAGTCTGTGTCCAGGGAGGGGAATGGATTCTGTGTCCAGGGAATCGAGTCTGTGTCCAGGGACGGGAATGGAGTCTGTGTCCAGGGACGGGAATGGATTCTGTGTCCAGTGAGGGGAATGGATTCTGTGTCCAGGGAGGGGATGGATTATGTGTCCAGGGAGGGGATGGATTCTCTGTCCAGGGAGTGGGATGGAGTCTGTCTCCAGGGAGGGGATGGATTCTGTGTCCAGGGAGGGGAATGGAGTCTGTGTCCAGGGAGGGGAATGGAGTCATTGTCCAGGTAGGGGATGGAGTCTGTGTCCAGGGAGGGGATGGAGTCTGTGTCCAGGGACGGGAATTGAGTCTGTGTCCAGGGAGGCGAACGGAGTCAGTGTCCAGGGAGGGGGATGGAGTCTGTGTCCAGGGACGCGAATGGAGTCAGTGTCCAGGGAGGGGATGGATTCTGTGTCCAGGGAGAGGATGGAGTCTGTGTCCAGGGATGGGATGGATTATGTGCCCAGGGAATGGAGTATTTGTCCAGGGAGGGAATGGAATCTGTGTCCAGGGAGGGGATGGATTCAGTGTCCAGGGAGGGGTGAATTCTGTGTCCAGGGAGGGGATGGAGTCTGTGTCGAGGGAGGGGAAAGATTCTGTGTCCAGGGACGCGAATGGAGTCAGTGTCCAGGGAGGGGATGGATTCAGTGTCCAGGGTGGGGGATGGTGTCAGTGTCCAGGGAGGGGGCTGGAGTCTGTGTCCAGGGAGGGGATGGATTCTGTGTCCAGGGTGGGGAACGGAGTCTGTGTCCAGGGAAGTGAATTGATTCTGTGTCCAGGGAATGGAGTCTGTGTCCATTGAGGGGAATGGATTCTGTGTCCAGGGAATGGAGACAATGTCCAGGGAGGGGAATGGAGTCTGTGTCCAGGCAGGGCAATGGAGTCTGTGTCCAGGGAGGGGATGGAGTCTGTGTCCAGGGAATGGAGTCTGTGTCCAGGGAGTGGAATGGAGTCTGTATCCAGGGAGGGGATGGATTCTGTGTCCAGAGAGGGGAATGGATTCTGTAACTGGAAGGGGATGGATTCTGTGTCCCGGGATGGGAATGGATTCTGTGTCCAGGGAGGGATGGATTCTTTGTCCATGGTGGGGAATGAAGTCTGTATCCAGGGAGGGGAATGGAGTCTGTGTCCAGGGAGGGTAATGGAGTTTGTGTCCAGGGAGAGGAATGGAGTCTGTGTCCAGGGAGGGGAATGGAGTCTGTGTCCGGGGAGGGGATGGATTCTGTGTCCAGGGAGGGGATGGATTCTGTGTCCATAGAGGGGAATGGAGTCTGTATCCAGGGAGGGGATGGATTCTGTATCCAGAGAGGGGAATGGATTCTGTGTCCAGGGAGGGGAATGGATTCTGTGTCCAGGGAATGGAGTCTGTGTCCATTGAGGGGAATGGATTCTGTGTCCAGGGAATGAAGTCAGTGTCCAGGGAGGGGAATGGATTCTGTGTCCAGGGAGGGTAATGGAGTTTGTGTCCAGGGAGAGGAATGGAGTCTGTGTCCAGGGAGGGGAATGGAGTCTGTGTCCGGGGAGGGGATGGATTCTGTGTCCAGGGAGGGGATGGATTCTGTGTCCATAGAGGGGAATGGAGTCTGTATCCAGGGAGGGGATGGATTCTGTATCCAGAGAGGGGAATGGATTCTGTGTCCAGGGAGGGGAATGGATTCTGTGTCCAGGGAATGGAGTCTGTGTCCATTGAGGGGAATGGATTCTGTGTCCAGGGAATGAAGTCAGTGTCCAGGGAGGGGAATGGATTCTGTGTCCAGGCAGGGGATGGATTCTTTGTCCAGGGTGGGGAATGGAGTCTGTTTCCAGGGAGGGGAATGGAGTCTGTGTCCAGGGAGGGGAATGGAGTCAGTGTCCAGGGAGGGGAATGGAGTTTGTGTCCAGGGAGGGGAATGGAGTCTGTGTCCAGGGAGGGGAATGGAGTCTGTGTCCAGGGAGGGGAATGGATTCTGTGTCCAGGGAGGGGATGGATTCTGAGTTCAGGGAGGGAAATGGGGACTGTGTCCAGGGAGGGAAACGGAGTCTGTGTCCAGGGAGGGGAATGGAGTCTGTGTCCAGGGAGGGGAATGGAGTCTGTGTCCAGGGAGGGGAATGGAGTCTGTGTCCAGGGAATGGAGACTGTGTCCAGGGAGGGGAATGGATTCTGTGTCCAGGGAATGGAGTCTGTGTCCAGGGAGGGGAATGGATTCTGTGTCCAGGGAATCGAGTCTGTGTCCAGGGACGGGAATGGAGTCTGTGTCCAGGGACGGGAATGGATTCTGTGTCCAGTGAGGGGAATGGATTCTGTGTCCAGGGAGGGGATGGATTATGTGTCCAGGGAGGGGATGGATTCTCTGTCCAGGGAGTGGGATGGAGTCTGTCTCCAGGGAGGGGATGGATTCTGTGTCCAGGGAGGGGAATGGAGTCTGTGTCCAGGGAGGGGAATGGAGTCATTGTCCAGGGAGGGGATGGAGTCTGTGTCCAGGGAGGGGATGGAGTCTGTGTCCAGGGACGGGAATTGAGTCTGTGTCCAGGGAGGCGAACGGAGTCAGTGTCCAGGGAGGGGATGGATTCTGTGTCCAGGGAGAGGATGGAGTCTGTGTCCAGGGATGGGATGGATTATGTGCCCAGGGAATGGAGTATTTGTCCAGGGAGGGAATGGAATCTGTGTCCAGGGAGGGGATGGATTCAGTGTCCAGGGAGGGGATGGATTCTGTGTCCAGGGAGGGGATGGAGTCTGTGTCGAGGGAGGGGAAAGATTCTGTTTCCAGGGAGGGGATGGAGTCTGTGTCCAGGGAGGGGATGGATTCAGTGTCCAGGGTGGGGGATGGAGTCAGTGTCCAGGGAGGGGGCTGGAGTCTGTGTCCAGGGAGGGGATGGATTCTGTGTCCAGGGAGGGGAACGGAGTCTGTGTCCAGGGAAGTGAATGGATTCTGTGTCCAGGGAATGGAGTCTGTGTCCATTGAGGGGAATGGATTCTGTGTCCAGGGAATGGAGACAATGTCCAGGGAGGGGAATGGAGTCTCTGTCCAGGCAGGGCAATGGAGTCTGTGTCCAGGGAGGGGATGGAGTCTGTGTCCAGGGAATGGAGTCTGTGTCCAGGGAGTGGAATGGAGTCTGTATACAGGGAGGGGATGGATTCTGTGTCCAGAGAGGGGAATGGATTCTGTAACTGGGAGGGGATGGATTCTGTGTCCCGGGATGGGAATGGATTCTGTGTCCAGGGACGGATGGATTCTTTGTCCAGGGTGGGGAATGGAGTCTGTATCCAGGGAGGGGTATGGAGTCTGTGTCCAGGGAGGGGAATGGAGTTTGTGTCCAGGGAGAGGAATGGAGTCTGTGTCCAGGGAGGGGAATGGAGACTGTGTCCGGGGAGGGGATGGATTCTGTGTCCAGGGAGGGGATGGATTCTGTGTCCATAGAGGGGAATGGAGTCTGTATCCAGGGAGGGGATGGATTCTGTATCCAGAGAGGGGAATGGATTCTGTGTCCAGGGAGGGGATGGATTCTGTGTCCAGGGAGGGGATGGATTCTGTGTCCAGGGAGGGGAATGGAGTCTGTATCCAGGGAGGGGAATGGATTCTGTGTCCAGGGAGGGGAATGGAGTCTGTGTCCAGGGAGGGGAATGGAGTTTGTGTCCAGGGAGAGGAATGGAGTCTGTGTCCAGGGAGTGGAATGGAGTCTGTATCCAGGGAGGGGAATGGATTCTGTGTCCAGGGAGTGGATGGATTCTGAGTCCAGGGAGTGGAATGGAATCTGTGTCCAGTGAGGGGAACGGAGTCTGTGTCCAGGGAGGGGAATGGATTCTGTGTCCAGGGAATGGAGTCTGTGTCCATTGAAGGGAATGGATTCTGTGTCCAGGGAATGAAGTCAGTGTCCAGGGAGGGGAATGGAGTCTGTGTCCAGGGAGTGGAATGGAGTCTGTATCCAGGGAGGGGATGGATTCTGTGTCCAGGGTGGGGAATGGAGTCTGTTTCCAGAGAGGGGAATGGATTCTGTGTCCAGGGAGGGGAATGGAGTCTGTGTCCAGGGAGGGGAATTGAGTTTGTGTCCAGGGAGGGGAATGGAGTCTGTGTCCAGGGAGGGGGATGGAGTCTGTGTCCAGGGAGGGGAATGGATTCTGTGTCCAGGGAGGTGATGGATTCTGAGTTCAGGGAGGGAAATGGGGACTGTGACCAGGGAGGGGAACGGAGTCTGTGTCCAGGGAGGGGAATGGAGTCTGTGTCCAGGGAGGGGAATGGAGTCTGTGTCCAGGGAGGGGAATGGAGTCTGTGTCCAGGGAATGGAATCTGTGTCCAGGGAGGGGAATGGATTCTGTGTCCAGGGAATGGAGTCTGTGTCCAGGTAGGGGAATGGATTCTGTGTCCACGGAATCGAGTCTGTGTCCAGGGACGGGAATGGAGTCTGTGTCCAGGGACGGGAATGGATTATGTGTCCAGTGAGGGGAATGGATTCTGTGTCCAGGGAGGGGATGGATTCTGTGTCCAGGGAGGGGATGGATTCTGTGTCCAGGGAGTGGGATGGAGTCTGTCTCCAGGGAGGGGATGGATTCAGTGTCCAGGGAGGGGAATGGAGTCTGTGTCCAGGGAGGGGAATGGAGTCATTGTAGAGGGAGGGGATGGAGTCTGTGTCCAGGGCTGGGATGGAGTCTGTGTCCAGGGACGGGAATTGAGTCTGTGTCCAGGGAGGCGAACGGAGTCAGTGTCCAGGGAGGGGGATGGAGTCTGTGTCCAAGGACGCGAATGGAGTCAGTGTCCAGGGAGGGGATGGATTCTGTGTCCAGGGAGAGGATGGAGTCTGTGTCCAGGGATGGGATGGATTATGTGCCTAGGGAATGGAGTATTTGTCCAGGGAGGGAATGGAATCTGTGTACAGGGAGGGGCTGGATTCAGTGTCCAGGGAGGGGATGGATTCTGTGTCCAGGGAGGGGATGGAGTCTGTGTCCAGGGAGGGGATAGATTCTGTTTCCAGGGAGGGGATGGAGTCTGTGTCCAGGGAGGGGATGGATTCAGTGTCCATGGTGGGGATGGAGTCAGTGTCCAGGGAGGGGGCTGGAGTCTGTGTCCAGGGAAGTGAATGGATTCTGTGTCCAGGGAATGGAGTCTGTGTCCATTGAGGGGAATGGATTCTGTGTCCAGGAAATGGAGACAGTGTCCAGGGAGGGGAATGGAGACTGTGTCCAGGGAGGGGAATGGAGTCTGTGTCCAGGGAGGGGATGGAGTCTGTGTCCAGGGAATGGAGTCTGTGTCCAGGGAGTGGAACGGAGTCTATGTCCAGGGAGGGGATGGATTCTGTGTCCAGGGAGGGGAACGGAGTCTGTGTCCAGGGAAGTGAATGGATTCTGTGTCCAGGGAATGGAGTCTGTGTCCATTGAGGGGAATGGATTCTGTGTCCAGGGAATGGAGACAATGTCCAGGGAGGAGAATGGATTCTGTGTCCAGGGAGGGGAATGGAGTCTGTGTCCAGGGAGGGGAATGGAGTCTGTGTCCAGGGAGGGGAATGGATTCTGTGGCGAGGGAGGGGAATGGAGTCAGTGTCCAGGGAGGGGAATGGATTCTGTGTCCAGAGAGTGGAATGGAGTCTGTGTCCAGGGAGGGGAATGGAGTCTGTGTCCAGGGAATGGAATCTGTGTCCAGGGAGGGGAATGGATTCTGTGTCCAGGGAATGGAGTCTGTGTCCAGGGAGGGGAATGGATTCTGTGTCCACGGAATCGAGTCTGTGTCCAGGGACGGGAATGGAGTCTGTGTCCAGGGACGGGAATGGATTCTGTGTCCAGTGAGGGGAATGGATTCTGTGTCCAGGGAGGGGAATGGATTCTGTGTCCAGGGAGGGGATGGATTCTGTGTCCAGGGAGGGGATGGATTCTGTGTCCAGGGAGGTGAATGGAGTCTGTATCCAGGGAGGGGAATGGATTATGTGTCCAGGGAGGGGAATGGAGTCTGTGTCCAGTGAGGGGAATGGAGTTTGTGTCCAGGGAGAGGAATGGAGTCTCTGTCCAGGGAGTGGAATGGAGTCTGTATCCAGGGACGGGAATGGATTCTGTGTCCAGGGAGTGGATGGATTCTGAGTCCAGGGAGTGGAATGGAATCTGTGTTCAGTGAGGGGAACGGAGTCTGTGTCCAGGGAGGGGAATGGATTCTGTGTCCAGGGAATGGAGTCTGTGTCCATTGAGGGGAATGGATTCTGTGTCCAGGGAATGAAGTCAGTGTCCAGGGAGGGGAATGGATTCTGTGTCCAGGCAGGGGATGGATTCTTTGTCCAGGGTGGGGAATGGAGTCTGTTTCCAGGGAGGGGAATGGATTCTGTGTCCAGGGAGGGGAATGGATTCTGTGTCCAGGGAGGGGAATGGAGTTTGTGTCCAGGGAGGGGAATGGAGTCTGTGTCCAGGGAGGGGAATGGAGTCTGTGTCCAGGGAGGGGAATGGATTCTGTGTCCAGGGAGGGGATGGATTCTGAGTTCAGGGAGGGAAATGGGGACTGTGTCCAGGGAGGGAAACGGAGTCTGTGTCCAGGGAGGGGAATGGAGTCTGTGTCCAGGGAGGGGAATGGAGTCTGTGTCCAGGGAGGGGAATGGAGTCTGTGTCCAGGGAATGGAGTCTGTGTCCAGGGAGGGGAATGGATTCTGTGTCCAGGGAATCGAGTCTGTGTCCAGGGACGGGAATGGAGTCTGTGTCCAGGGACGGGAATGGATTCTGTGTCCAGTGAGGGGAATGGATTCTGTGTCCAGGGAGGGGAATGGAGTCTGTGTCCAGGGAGGGGAATGGAGTCATTGTCCAGGTAGGGGATGGAGTCTGTGTCCAGGGAGGGGATGGAGTCTGTGTCCAGGGACGGGAATTGAGTCTGTGTCCAGGGAGGCGAACGGAGTCAGTGTCCAGGGAGGGGGATGGAGTCTGTGTCCAGGGACGCGAATGGAGTCAGTGTCCAGGGAGGGGATGGATTCTGTGTCCAGGGAGAGGATGGAGTCTGTGTCCAGGGATGGGATGGATTATGTGCCCAGGGAATGGAGTATTTGTCCAGGGAGGGAATGGAATCTGTGTCCAGGGAGGGGATGGATTCAGTGTCCAGGGAGGGGATGGATTCTGTGTCCAGGGAGGGGATGGAGTCTGTGTCGAGGGAGGGGAAAGATTCTGTTTCCAGGGAGGGGATGGAGTCTGTGTCCAGGGAGGGGATGGATTCAGTGTCCAGGGTGGGGGATGGAGTCAGTGTCCAGGGAGGGGGCTGGAGTCTGTGTCCAGGGAGGGGATGGATTCTGTGTCCAGGGAGGGGAACGGAGTCTGTGTCCAGGGAAGTGAATGGATTCTGTGTCCAGGGAATGGAGTCTGTGTCCATTGAGGGGAATGGATTCTGTGTCCAGGGAATGGAGACAATGTCCAGGGAGGGGAATGGAGTCTGTGTCCAGGCAGGGCAATGGAGTCTGTGTCCAGGGAGGGGATGGAGTCTGTGTCCAGGGAATGGAGTCTGTGTCCAGGGAGTGGAATGCAGTCTGTATCCAGGGAGGGGATGGATTCTGTGTCCAGAGAGGGGAATGGATTCTGTAACTGGGAGGGGATGGATTCTGTGTCCCGGGATGGGAATGGATTCTGTGTCCAGGGAGGGATGGATTCTTTGTCCAGGGTGGGGAATGAAGTCTGTATCCAGGGAGGGGAATGGAGTCTGTGTCCAGGGAGGGGAATGGAGTTTGTGTCCAGGGAGAGGAATGGAGTCTGTGTCCAGGGAGGGGAATGGAGTCTGTGTCCGGGGAGGGGATGGATTCTGTGTCCAGGGAGGGGATGGATTCTGTGTCCATAGAGGGGAATGGAGTCTGTATCCAGGGAGGGGATGGATTCTGTATCCAGAGAGGGGAATGGATTCTGTGTCCAGGGAGGGGATGGATTCTGTGTCCAGGGAGGGGATGGATTCTGTGTCCAGGGAGGGGAATGGAGTCTGTATCCAGGGAGGGGAATGGATTCTGTGTCCAGGGAGGGGAATGGAGTCTGTGTCCAGGGAGGGGAATGGAGTTTTGTCCAGGGAGAGGAATGGAGTCTGTGTCCAGGGAGTGGAATGGAGTCTGTATCCAGGGAGTGGAATGGATTCTGTGTCCAGGGAGTGGATGGATTCTGAGTCCAGGGAGTGGAATGGAATCTGTGTCCAGTGAGGGGAACGTAGTCTGTGTCCAGGGAGGGGAATGGATTCTGTGTCCAGGGAATGGAGTCTGTGTCCATTGAGGGGAATGGATTCTGTGTCCAGGGAATGAAGTCAGTGTCCAGGGAGGGGAATGGAGTCTGTGTCCAGGGAGTGGAATGGAGTCTGTATCCAGGGAGGGGATGGATTCTGTGTCCAGGGTGGGGAATGGAGTCTGTTTCCAGGGAGGGGAATGGATTCTGTGTCCAGGGAGGGGAATGGAGTCTGTGTCCAGGGAATGGAGTCTGTGTCCAGGGAGGGGAATGGATTCTGTGTCCAGGGAATGGAGTCTGTGTCCAGGGAGGGGAATGGATTCTGTGTCCACGGAATCGAGTCTGTGTCCAGGGACGGGAATGGAGTCTGTGTCCAGGGACGGGAATGGATTCTGTGTCCAGTGAGGGGAATGGATTCTGTGTCCAGGGAGGGGACGGATTCTGTGTCCAGGGAGGGGATGGATTCTGTGTCCAGGGAGTGGGATGGAGTCTGTCTCCAGGGAGGGGATGGATTCTGTGTCCCGGGAGGGGAATGGAGTCTGTGTCCAGGGAGGGGAATGGAGTCATTGTAGAGGGAGGGGATGGAGTCTGTGTCCAGGGCGGGGATGGAGTCTGTGTCCAGGGACGGGAATTGAGTCTGTGTCCAGGGAGGCGAACGGAGTCAGTATCCAGGGAGGGGGATGGAGTCTGTGTCCAGGGACGCGAATGGAGTCAGTGTCCAGGGAAGGGATGGATTCTGTGTCCAGGGAGAGGATGGAGTCTGTGTCCAGGGATGGGATGGATTCTGTGCCCAGGGAATGGAGTATTTGTCCAGGGAGGGAATGGAATCTGTGTCCAGGGAGGGGCTGGATTCAGTGTCCAGGGAGGGGATGGATTCTGTGTCCAGGGAGGGGATGGAGTCTGTGTCCAGGGAGGGGATAGATTCTGTTTCCAGGGAGGGGATGGAGTCTGTGTCCAGGGAGGGGATGGATTCAGTGTCCATGGTGGGGATGGAGTCAGTGTCCAGGGAGGGGGCTGGAGTCTGTGTCCAGGGAAGTGAATGGATTCTGTGTCCAGGGAATGGAGTCTGTGTCCATTGAGGGGAATGGATTCTGTGTCCAGGAAATGGAGACAGTGTCCAGGGAGGGGAATGGAGACTGTGTCCAGGGAGGGGAATGGAGTCTGTGTCCAGGGAGGGGATGGAGTCTGTGTCCAGGGAATGGAGTCTGTGTCCAGGGAGTGGAATGGAGTCTGTATCCAGGGAGGGGATGGATTCTGTGTCCAGAGAGTGGAATGGATTCTGTAAGAGGGAGTGGATGGATTCTGTGTCCCGGGATGGGAATGGATTCTGTATCCAGGGAGGGGATGGATTCTTTGTCCAGGGTGTGGAATGGAGTCTGTATCCAGGGAGGGGAATGGAGTCTGTGTCCAGGGAGGGGAATGGAGTTTGTGTCCAGGGAGGGGAATGGAGTCTGTGTGCAGGGAGGGGAATGGAGTCTGTGTCCAGGGAGGGGAATAGATTCTGTGTCCAGGGAGGGGATGGATTCTGAGTTCAGGGAGGGGAATGGAGTCTGTGTCCAGCGAGGGGAACGGAGTCTGTGTCCAGGGAGGGGAATGGAGTCTGTGTCCAGGGAGGGGAATGGAGTCTGTGTCCAGGGAGGGGAATGGAGTCTGTGTCCAGGGAATGGAGTCTGTGTCCAGGGAGGGGAATGGATTCTGTGTCCAGGGAATGGAGTCTGTGTCCAGGGAGGGGAATGGATTCTGTGTCCAGGGAATCGAGTCTGTGTCCAGGGACGGGAATGGAGTCTGTGTCCAGGGACGGGAATGGATTCTGTGTCCAGTCAGCGGAATGGATTCTGTGTCCAGGGAGGGGATGGATTCTGTGTCCAGGGAGGGGATGGATTCTGTGTCCAGTGAGTGGGATGGAGTCTGTCTCCAGGGAGGGAATGGAGTCTGTGTCCATTGAGGGGAATGGATTCTGTGTCCAGGAAATGGAGTCATTGTCCAGGGAGGGGATGGAGTCTGTGTCCAGGGAGGGGATGGAGTCTGTGTCCAGGGACGGGAATTGAGTCTGTGTCCAGGGAGGCGAACGGAGTCAGTATCCAGGGAGGGGGATGGAGTCTGTGTCCAGGGACGCGAATGGAGTCAGTGTCCAGGGAGGGGATGGATTCTGTGTCCAGGGAGAGGATGGAGTCTGTGTCCAGGGATGGGATGGATTCTGTGCCCAGGGAATGGAGTATTTGTCCAGGGAGTGAATGGAATCTGTGTCCAGGGAGGGGATGGATTCAGTGTCCAGGGAGGGGATGGATTCTGTGTCCAGGGAAAGGATGGAGTCTGTGTCCAGGGAGGGGATAGATTCTGTTTCCAGGGAGGGGATGGAGTCTGTGTCCAGGGAGGGGATGGATTCAGTGTCCAGGGTGGGGGATGGAGTCAGTGTCCAGGGAGGGGTCTAGAGTCTGTGTCCAGGGAGGGGATGGATTCTGTGTCCAGGGAGGGGATGGAGTCTGTGTCCAGGGAGGGAATGGAGTCTATGTCCAGGCAAGGGAATGGAGTCTGTGTCCAGGGAGGGGAACGGAGTCAGTGTCCAGGGAGGGGGATGGAGTCTGTGTCCAGAGTATGGAGTCTGTGTCCAGGGAGAGAATGGAGTCAGTGTCCAGGAAGGGGATGGATTCTGTGTCTAGGGAGGGGATGGAGTCTGTGACCAGGGAGGGGATGGATTCTGTGTCTGGGGAGGGGATAGATTCTGTGTCAAGGGAGGGGATGGATTCTGTGTCCAGGGAGGGGATAGAGTCTGTGTCCAGGGAGGGGATGGAGTCTGTGTCCAGGGAGGGGAATTGAGTCTGTGTCCAGGGAGGGGATGGATTCAGTGTCCAGGAAGGGGATGGATTCTGTGTCCAGGGAGGGGATGGAGTCTGTGTCCAGGGAGGGGATAGATTCTGTGTCCAGGGAGGGGGTGGAGTCAGTGTCCATGGAGGTGGATGGAGTCAGTGTCCAGGGAGGGGGGTGGAGTCTGTGTCCAGGGAGGGGATGGATTCTGTGTCCAGGGAGGGGATGGAGTCTGTGTCCAGGGAGGAGATGGAGTCTGTGTCCAGGCAGGGGAATGGAGTCTGTGACAGGGAGGGGAATGGAGTCTGTGTCCAGGGAGGGGAATGGAGTTTGTGTCCAGGGAGGGGAATGGAGTCTGTGTCCAGGGAGGGTAATGGATTCTGTGTCCAGGGAATGAAGTCTGTGTCCAGGGAGGGGAATGGATTCTGTGTCCAGTGAATGGAGTCTGTGTCCAGGGAGGGGAATGGAGTCTGTGTCGAGGGAGGGGAATGGAGTCAGTGTCCACGGAGGGGAATGAATTCTGTGTCCAGAGAGTGGAATGGAGTCTGTGTCCAGGGAGGGGATGGATTCTGTTTCCAGGGATGGGAATGGATTCTGTGTCCAGGGAGGCGAACGGAGTCAGTGTCCAGGGACGGGGATGGAGTCTGTGTCCAGGGACGTGAATGGAGTCAGTGTCCAGGGAGGGGATTGATTCTGTGTCCAGGGAGAGGATGGAGTCTGTGTCCAGGAGGGGATGGATTCTGTGCCCAGGGAATGGAGTATTTGTCCAGGGAGGGAATGGAATCTGTGTCCAGGGAGGGGATGGATTCAGTGTCCAGGGAGGGGATGGATTCTGTGTCCAGGGAGGGGATAGATTCTGTTTCCAATGAGGGGATGGAGTCTGTGTCCAGGGAGGGGATGGATTCAGTGTCCAGGGTGGGGGATGGAGTCAGTGTCCAGGGAGGGGGCTAGAGTCTGTGTCCAGGGAGGGGATGGATTCTGTGTCCAGGGAGGGGATGGAGTCTGTGTCCAGGGAGGGAATGGAGTCTATGTCCAGGCAAGGGAATGGAGTCTCTGTCCAGGGAGGGGAATGGAGTCTGTGTCCAGGGAGGGGGATGGAGTCTGTGTCCGGGGAAGGGAATGGAGTCTGTGTCCAGAGAGGGGAACGGAGTCAGTGTCCAGGGAGGGGGATGGAGTCTGTGTCCAGAGTATGGAGTCTGTGTCCAGGGAGAGAATGGAGTCAGTGTCCAGGAAGGGGATGGATTCTGTGTCTAGGGAGGGGATGGAGTCTGTGACCAGGGAGGGGATGGATTCTGTGTCTGGGGAGGGGATAGATTCTGTGTCAAGGGAGGGGATGGATTCTGTGTCCAGGGAGGGGATAGAGTCTGTGTCCAGGGAGGGGATGGAGTCTGTGTTCAGGGAGGGGAATGGAGTCTGTGTCCAGGGAGGGGATGGATTCAGTGTCCAGGAAGGGGATGGATTCTGTGTCCAGGGAGTGGATGGAGTCTGTGTCCAGGGAGGGGATAGATTCTGTGTCCAGGGAGGGGGTGGAGTCAGTGTCCATGGAGGTGGATGGAGTCAGTGTCCAGGGAGTGGGGTGGAGTCTGTGTCCAGGGAGGGGATGGATTCTGTGTCCAGGGAGGGGATGGAGTCTGTGTCCAGGGAGGAGATGGAGTCTGTGTCCAGGCAGGGGAATGGAGTCTGTGACAGGGAGGGGAATGGAGTCTGTGTCCAGGGAGGGGAATGGAGTTTGTGTCCAGGGAGGGGAATGGAGTCTGTGTCCAGGGAGGGTAATGGATTCTGTGTCCAGGGAATGAAGTCTGTGTCCAGGGAGGGGAATGGATTCTGTGTCCAGGGAATGGAGTCTGTGTCCAGGGAGGGGAATGGAGTCTGTGTCGAGGGAGGGGAATGGAGTCAGTGTCCACGGAGGGGAATGAATTCTGTGTCCAGAGAGTGGAATGGAGTCTGTGTCCAGGGAGGGGATGGATTCTGTTTCCAGGGATGGGAATGGATTCTGTGTCCAGGGAGGCGAACGGAGTCAGTGTCCAGGGACGGGGATGGAGTCTGTGTCCAGGGACGTGAATGGAGTCAGTGTCCAGGGAGGGGATTGATTCTGTGTCCAGGGAGAGGATGGAGTCTGTGTCCAGGAGGGGATGGATTCTGTGCCCAGGGAATGGAGTATTTGTCCAGGGAGGGAATGGAATCTGTGTCCAGGGAGGGGATGGATTCAGTGTCCAGGGAGGGGATGGATTCTGTGTCCAGGGAGGGGATTGAGTCTGTGTCCAGGGAGGGGATTGATTATGTGTCCAGGGAGGGTATGGAGTCTGTGTCCAGGGAGGGGATGGAGTCAGTTTCCAGGGAGGGGGATGGAGTCAGTGTCCAGGGAGGGGGATGGAGTCTGTGTCCAGGGAGGGGATGGATTCTGTGTCCAGGGAGGGGATGGAGTCTGTGTCCAGGGAGTGGATGGAGTCTGTGTCCAGGCAGGGGAATGGAGTCTGTGTCCAGGGAGGGGAATGGAGTCTGTGTCCAGGGACGGGGTTGGAGTCTGCGTCCAGGGACGGGATATGAGACTGTGTCCAGGGAGGGGAACGGAGTCAATGTCCAGGGAGGGGGATGGAGTCTGTGTCCAGGGAGGGGGATGGAGCCTGTGTCCGGGGACGGGAATGGAGTCTATGTCCAGGGAGGGGAACGGAGTCAGTGTCCAGGGAGGGGGATGGAGTCTGTGTCCAGGGAATGGAGTCTGTGTCCAGGGAGCGAATGGAGTCAGTGTCCAGGGAGGGGATGGATTCTGTGTCCCGGGAGGGGAATTGATTCTGTGTCCAGGGAGGGGATGGATTCTGTGTCCAGGGAGGGGAATAGAGTCTGTATCCAGGGAGGGGAATGGATTCTGTGTCCAGGGAGGGGAATGGAGTCTGTGTCCAGGGAGGGGAATGGAGTCTGTGTCCAGGGAGGGGAATGGAGTCTGTGTCCAGGGAGGGGAATGGATTCTGTGTCCAGGGAGGGGATGGATTTTTAGTTCAGGGAGGGGAATGGAGTCTGTGTCCAGGGAGAGGAACGGAGTATGTGTCCAGGGAGGGGAATGGAGTCTGTGTCCAGGGAGGGGAATGGAGTCTGTGTCCAGGGATGGGAATGGAGTCTGTGTCCAGGGAGGGGAATGGATTCTGTGTCCAGGGAATGGAGTCTGTGTCCAGGGAGGGGAATGGATTCTGTGTCCAGTGAATGTAGTCTGTGTCCAGGGAGGGGAATGGAGTCTGTGTCCAGGGAGGGGATGGATTCTGTGTCCAGGGAGGTGAATGGATTATTTTTCCAGCGAATGGATTATGTGTCCAGGGAATGGATTCTGTGTCCAGGGAATGGAGTCTGTGTCCAGGGAGGGGAATGGATTCTGTGTCCAGGGAATGGAGTTTGTGTCCAGGGACGGGAATGGAGTCTGAGTCCAGGGACAGGAATGGATTCTGTGTCCAGGGAATGGATTATGTGTCCAGGGAATGGACTCTGTGTCCAGGGAATGGAGTCTGTGTCCAGGGAGGGAATGGATTCTGTGTCCAGGGAATGGAGTCGTTGTCCAGGGACGGGAATGGAGTCTGTGTCCAGGGAGGGGAATCGATTTAGTGTCCAGGTGGGGAATGGATTCTGTGTCCAGGGAGGGGATGGATTCTGTGTCCAGGGAGGGGAATGGAATATGTTTCCAGGGAGGGGAATGGAGTCTGTGATCAGGGAGGGGAATGGAGTCTGTTTCCAGGGAGGGGAATGGAGTCTGTGTCCAGGGAGGGGATGGATTCTGTGTCCAGGGAGGGGAATGGAGTCTGTTTCCAGGAAGGGGAATGGAGTCTGTGTCCAGGGAGTGGAAAGAAGTCAGTGTCCAGGGAGGGGATGGAGTCTGTTTCCAGGGAGGGGATGGAGTTTTTGTCCAGGGACGGGAATGCAGTCTGTGTCCAGGGAGGGATATGGATTCTGTGTCCAGGGACGGGAATGGAGTCTGTGTCCAGCTAGGGGTACGGAGTCAGTGTCCAGGGAGGGGGATGGAGTCTGTGTCCAGGGAATGGAGTCTGTGTCCAGGGAGGGGATGGATTCTGTGTCCAGGGAGGGGATGGATTCTGTATCCAGGCAGTGGATGGATACTGTGTCCAGGGAGGGGATGGAGTCTGTGTCCAGGGAGGTGATGGACTCAATGTACAGGGAGGGGAATGGAGTCTGTGTCCAGGGAGGGGATGGATTCTGTGCCCAGGGAGGGGATGGATTCTGTGTCCAGGGAGGGGATGGATTCTGTGTCCAGGGAGGGGATGGATTCTGTGTCCAGGGAGGGGATGGATTCTGTGTACAGGGAGGGGAATGGATTCTGTGTCCAGGGAATGGAGTCTGTGTCCAGGGAGGGGAATGGAGTCTGTGGCGAGGGAGGGGAATGGAGTCAGTGTCCAGGGAGGGGAATGGATTCTGTGTCCAGAGAGTGGAATGGAGTCTGTGTCCAGGGAGGGGATGGATTCTGTGTCCAGGGAGGGGAATGGATTCTTTGTCCAGCGAATGGATTATGTGTCCAGGGAGTGGATTCTGTGTCCAGGGAATGGAGTCTGTGTCCAGGGAGGGGAATGGATTCTGTGTACAGGGAATGGAGTCTGTGTCCAGGGACGGGAATGGAGTCTGTGTCCAGGGACGGGAATGAATTCTGTGTCCAGGGAGGGGAATGGATTCTGTGTCCAGGGAGGGGATGGATTCTGTGTCCAGGGAGGGGATGGATTCTGTGTCCAGGGAGGGGGATGGAGTCTGTGTCCAGGGAGGGGATGGATTCTGTGTCCAGGGAGGGGAATGGATTCTGTGTCCAGGGAGGGGAATGGAGTCATTGTCCAGGGAGGGGATGGATTCTGTGTCCAGGGAGAGGATGGAGTCTGTGTCCAGGGAGGGGATGGATTCTGTGCCCAGGGAATGGAGTATTTGTCCAGGGAGGGGATGGATTCTGTGTCCAGGGAGGGGATGGATTATGTGTCCAGGGAGGGGATGGATTCTGTGTACAGGGAGGTGGATGGAGTGTGTGTCCAGGGAATGGAGTCAGTGTCCAGGGAGGGGGCTGGAGTCTGTGTCCAGGGAGGGGATGGATTCTGTGTCCAGGGAGTGGATGGAGTCTGTGTCCAGGGAGGGGATGGATTCTGTGTCCAGGGAGGGAATGGAGTCTGTATCCAGGGAGGGGATTGAACCTGTGTCCAGGGAGGGGAATGGAGTCTGTGTCCAGGGAGGGGATGGATTTTGTCTACAGGGAGGGGATGTATTCTGTGTCCAGGGAGGGGATGGAGTCTGTGTTCAGAGAGGGGATGGAGTCAGTGTCCAGGGAAGGGGATGGAGTCTGTGTCCAGGGAGGGGATGGAGTCAGTGTCCAAGGAAGGGGATGGAGTCTGTGTCCAGGGAGGGGAATGGAGTCTGTGTCCAGGGAGGGGAATGGAGTCTGAGTCCAGGGACAGGAATGGATTCTGTGTCCAGGGAATGGATTATGTGTCCAGGGAATGGACTCTGTGTCCAGGGAATGGAGTCTGTGTCCAGGGAGGGAATGGATTCTGTGTCCAGGGAATGGAGTCGTTGTCCAGGGACGGGAATGGAGTCTGTGTCAAGGGAGGGGAATCGATTTAGTGTCCAGGTGGGGAATGGATTCTGTGTCCAGGGAGGGGATGGATTCTGTGTCCAGGGAGGGGAATGGAATATGTTTCCAGGGAGGGGAATGGAGTCTGTGATCAGGGAGGGGAATGGAGTCTGTTTCCAGGGAGGGGAATGGAGTCTGTGTCCAGGGAGGGGATGGATTCTGTGTCCAGGGAGGGGAATGGAGTCTGTTTCCAGGAAGGGGAATGGAGTCTGTGTCCAGGGAGTGGAAAGAAGTCAGTGTCCAGGGAGGGGATGGAGTCTGTTTCCAGGGAGGGGATGGAGTTTTTGTCCAGGGACGGGAATGCAGTCTGTGTCCAGGGAGGGATATGGATTCTGTGTCCAGGGACGGGAATGGAGTCTGTGTCCAGCTAGGGGTACGGAGTCAGTGTCCAGGGAGGGGGATGGAGTCTGTGTCCAGGGAATGGAGTCTGTGTCCAGGGAGGGGATGGATTCTGTGTCCAGGGAGGGGATGGATTCTGTATCCAGGCAGTGGATGGATACTGTGTCCAGGGAGGGGATGGAGTCTGTGTCCAGGGAGGTGATGGACTCAATGTACAGGGAGGGGAATGGAGTCTGTGTCCAGGGAGGGGATGGATTCTGTGCCCAGGGAGGGGATGGATTCTGTGTCCAGGGAGGGGATGGATTCTGTGTCCAGGGAGGGGATGGATTCTGTGTCCAGGGAGGGGATGGATTCTGTGTACAGGGAGGGGAATGGATTCTGTGTCCAGGGAATGGAGTCTGTGTCCAGGGAGGGGAATGGAGTCTGTGGCGAGGGAGGGGAATGGAGTCAGTGTCCAGGGAGGGGAATGGATTCTGTGTCCAGAGAGTGGAATGGAGTCTGTGTCCAGGGAGGGGATGGATTCTGTGTCCAGGGAGGGGAATGGATTCTTTGTCCAGCGAATGGATTATGTATCCAGGGAGTGGATTCTGTGTCCAGGGAATGGAGTCTGTGTCCAGGGAGGGGAATGGATTCTGTGTACAGGGAATGGAGTCTGTGTCCAGGGACGGGAATGGAGTCTGTGTCCAGGGACGGGAATGAATTCTGTGTCCAGGGAGGGGAATGGATTCTGTGTCCAGGGAGGGGATGGATTCTGTGTCCAGGGAGGGGATGGATTCTGTGTCCAGGGAGGGGGATGGAGTCTGTGTCCAGGGAGGGGATGGATTCTGTGTCCAGGGAGGGGAATGGATTCTGTGTCCAGGGAGGGGAATGGAGTCATTGTCCAGGGAGGGGATGGATTCTGTGTCCAGGGAGAGGATGGAGTCTGTGTCCAGGGAGGGGATGGATTCTGTGCCCAGGGAATGGAGTATTTGTCCAGGGAGGGGATGGATTCTGTGTCCAGGGAGGGGATGGATTATGTGTCCAGGGAGGGGATGGATTCTGTGTACAGGGAGGTGGATGGAGTCTGTGTCCAGGGAATGGAGTCAGTGTCCAGGGAGGGGGCTGGAGTCTGTGTCCAGGGAGGGGATGGATTCTGTGTCCAGGGAGTGGATGGAGTCTGTGTCCAGGGAGGGGATGGATTCTGTGTCCAGGGAGGGAATGGAGTCTGTATCCAGGGAGGGGATTGAACCTGTGTCCAGGGAGGGGAATGGAGTCTGTGTCCAGGGAGGGGATGGATTTTGTCTACAGGGAGGGGATGTATTCTGTGTCCAGGGAGGGGATGGAGTCTGTGTTCAGAGAGGGGAT
The DNA here is from genome assembly GCF_044704955.1 of Pristiophorus japonicus. NCBI lineage: Eukaryota > Metazoa > Chordata > Chondrichthyes > Pristiophoridae > Pristiophorus > Pristiophorus japonicus. The sequence continues at coordinate 1,936,706 of NC_092005.1, forward strand.
GGAGTCAGTGTCCAGGGAAGGGGATGGAGTCTGTGTCCAGGGAGGGGATGGAGTCAGTGTCCAAGGAAGGGGATGGAGTCTGTGTCCAGGGAGGGGAATGGAGTCTGTGTCCAGGGAGGGGATGGAGTCTGTGTCCAGGGACGGGAATGGAGTCTGTGTCCAGGGAGGAGAACGGAGTCAGTGTCCAGGGAGTGGGATGGAGTCTGTGTCCAGGAAATGGAGTCTGTGTCCAGGGAGGGAATGGAGTCAGTGTCCAGGAAGGGGATGGATTCTGTGTCCAGGGAGGGGATGGAGTCTGTGTCCAGGGAGGGGATGGAGTCTGTGACCAGGGAGCAGATGGATGCTGTGTCCATGGAGGGTATGGATTCTGTGTCCAGGGAGGGGAATGGATTCGGTGTCCAGGAAGGGGATGGATTCTGTGTCCAGCGAGGGGATGGAGTCTGTGTCCAGGGAAGGCATGGAGTCTGTGTCTCGGGAGGGGAGTGGAGTCTGTGTCCAGGGAGGGGATGGATTCTGTGTCCAGGGTGGGGGTGGATTCTGTGTCCAGGGAGGGGATGGATTCTGTGTCCAGGGAGGGGATGGATTTTGTGTCCAGGGAGGGGATGGATTCTGTGTCCAGGGAGGGGGATGGATTCGGTGTCCAGGGAAAGGAGTCAGTGTCCAGGGAGGGGAATGAAGTCTGTGTCCAGGGAGGGGAATGGAATCAGTGTCCAGGGAGGGGATGGGGTCGGTGTCCAGGGAGGGGATGGAGTCTGTGTCCAGGGAGGGGATGGAGTCTGTGTCCAGGGACGGGAATGGAGTCTGTGTCCAGGGTGGGGAACGGAGTCAGTGTCCAGGGAGGGGGATGGAATCTGTGTCCAGGGAATGGTGTCTGTTTCCAGGGAGGGAATGGAGTCAGTGTCCAGGGAGGGGATGGATTCTGTGTCCAGGAAGGGGATGGAATCTGTGTCCAGGGAGGGGATGGATTCTGTGTCCATGGATTGGATGAATTCTGTGTCCAGGGAAGGGATGGATTCTGTGTCCAGGGAGGGGAATGGATTATGTGTGCAGGGAGGGGATGGATTCTGCGTCCAGGGAGGGGATGGAGTCTGTGTCCAGGGAGGAGATGGAGTCTGTGTCGATGGAGGGGGATGGAGTCTGTGTCCAGGGAGGGGAAATGAGCCTCGTCCAGGGTGCGGATGGAGTCTGTGTCCAGGGAGGGGAATGGAGTCTGTGTCCAGGGAATGGAGTCTGTGTCCAGGGAGGGGATGGATTCTGTGTCCAGGGAGGGGATGGATTCTGTGTCCATAGAGGGGAATGGAGTCTGTATCGAGGGAGGGAATGGAGTCAGTGTCCAGAGAGGGGAATGGATTCTGTGTCCAGGGAGGGGATGGATTCTGTGTCCCGGGAGAGGAATGGATTCTGTGTCCCGGGAGAGGAATGGATTCTGAGTCCAGGGAGGGGATTGATTCTGTGTCCAGGGAGGGGAATGGAGTCTGTATCCAGGGAGGGGAATGGATTCTGTGTCCAGGGAGGGGAATGGAGTCTGTGTCCAGGGAATGGAGTCTGTGTCCAGGGAGGGAATGGAGTCAGTGTCCAGGAAGGGGATGGATTCTGTGTCCAGGGAGGGGATGGAGTCTGTGTCCAGGGAGGGGAATGGAGTCTGTTTCCAGGAAGGGGAATGGAGTCTGTGATCAGGGAGGGGAATGGAGTCTGTTTCCAGGGAGGGGAATGGAGTCTGTGTCCAGGGAGGGGATGGATTCTGTGTCCAGGGAGGGGAATGGAGTCTGTTTCCAGGAAGGGGAATGGAGTCTGTGTCCAGGGAGTGGAAAGAAGTCAGTGTCCAGGGAGGGGATGGAGTCTGTTTCCAGGGAGGGGATGGAGTTTTTGTCCAGGGACGGGAATGCAGTCTGTGTCCAGGGAGGGATATGGATTCTGTGTCCAGGGACGGGAATGGAGTCTGTGTCCAGCTAGGGGTACGGAGTCAGTGTCCAGGGAGGGGGATGGAGTCTGTGTCCAGGGAATGGAGTCTGTGTCCAGGGAGGGGATGGATTCTGTGTCCAGGGAGGGGATGGATTCTGTATCCAGGCAGTGGATGGATACTGTGTCCAGGGAGGGGATGGAGTCTGTGTCCAGGGAGGTGATGGACTCAATGTACAGGGAGGGGAATGGAGTCTGTGTCCAGGGAGGGGATGGATTCTGTGCCCAGGGAGGGGATGGATTCTGTGTCCAGGGAGGGGATGGATTCTGTGTCCAGGGAGGGGATGGATTCTGTGTCCAGGGAGGGGATGGATTCTGTGTACAGGGAGGGGAATGGATTCTGTGTCCAGGGAATGGAGTCTGTGTCCAGGGAGGGGAATGGAGTCTGTGGCGAGGGAGGGGAATGGAGTCAGTGTCCAGGGAGGGGAATGGATTCTGTGTCCAGAGAGTGGAATGGAGTCTGTGTCCAGGGAGGGGATGGATTCTGTGTCCAGGGAGGGGAATGGATTCTTTGTCCAGCGAATGGATTATGTATCCAGGGAGTGGATTCTGTGTCCAGGGAATGGAGTCTGTGTCCAGGGAGGGGAATGGATTCTGTGTACAGGGAATGGAGTCTGTGTCCAGGGACGGGAATGGAGTCTGTGTCCAGGGACGGGAATGAATTCTGTGTCCAGGGAGGGGAATGGATTCTGTGTCCAGGGAGGGGATGGATTCTGTGTCCAGGGAGGGGATGGATTCTGTGTCCAGGGAGGGGGATGGAGTCTGTGTCCAGGGAGGGGATGGATTCTGTGTCCAGGGAGGGGAATGGATTCTGTGTCCAGGGAGGGGAATGGAGTCATTGTCCAGGGAGGGGATGGATTCTGTGTCCAGGGAGAGGATGGAGTCTGTGTCCAGGGAGGGGATGGATTCTGTGCCCAGGGAATGGAGTATTTGTCCAGGGAGGGGATGGATTCTGTGTCCAGGGAGGGGATGGATTATGTGTCCAGGGAGGGGATGGATTCTGTGTACAGGGAGGTGGATGGAGTCTGTGTCCAGGGAATGGAGTCAGTGTCCAGGGAGGGGGCTGGAGTCTGTGTCCAGGGAGGGGATGGATTCTGTGTCCAGGGAGTGGATGGAGTCTGTGTCCAGGGAGGGGATGGATTCTGTGTCCAGGGAGGGAATGGAGTCTGTATCCAGGGAGGGGATTGAACCTGTGTCCAGGGAGGGGAATGGAGTCTGTGTCCAGGGAGGGGATGGATTTTGTCTACAGGGAGGGGATGTATTCTGTGTCCAGGGAGGGGATGGAGTCTGTGTTCAGAGAGGGGATGGAGTCAGTGTCCAGGGAAGGGGATGGAGTCTGTGTCCAGGGAGGGGATGGAGTCAGTGTCCAAGGAAGGGGATGGAGTCTGTGTCCAGGGAGGGGAATGGAGTCTGTGTCCAGGGAGGGGATGGAGTCTGTGTCCAGGGACGGGAATGGAGTCTGTGTCCAGGGAGGAGAACGGAGTCAGTGTCCAGGGAGTGGGATGGAGTCTGTGTCCAGGAAATGGAGTCTGTGTCCAGGGAGGGAATGGAGTCAGTGTCCAGGAAGGGGATGGATTCTGTGTCCAGGGAGGGGATGGAGTCTGTGTCCAGGGAGGGGATGGAGTCTGTGACCAGGGAGCAGATGGATGCTGTGTCCATGGAGGGTATGGATTCTGTGTCCAGGGAGGGGAATGGATTCGGTGTCCAGGAAGGGGATGGATTCTGTGTCCAGCGAGGGGATGGAGTCTGTGTCCAGGGAAGGCATGGAGTCTGTGTCTCGGGAGGGGAGTGGAGTCTGTGTCCAGGGAGGGGATGGATTCTGTGTCCAGGGTGGGGGTGGATTCTGTGTCCAGGGAGGGGATGGATTCTGTGTCCAGGGAGGGGATGGATTTTGTGTCCAGGGAGGGGATGGATTCTGTGTCCAGGGAGGGGGATGGATTCGGTGTCCAGGGAAAGGAGTCAGTGTCCAGGGAGGGGAATGAAGTCTGTGTCCAGGGAGGGGAATGGAATCAGTGTCCAGGGAGGGGATGGGGTCGGTGTCCAGGGAGGGGATGGAGTCTGTGTCCAGGGAGGGGATGGAGTCTGTGTCCAGGGACGGGAATGGAGTCTGTGTCCAGGGTGGGGAACGGAGTCAGTGTCCAGGGAGGGGGATGGAATCTGTGTCCAGGGAATGGTGTCTGTTTCCAGGGAGGGAATGGAGTCAGTGTCCAGGGAGGGGATGGATTCTGTGTCCAGGAAGGGGATGGAATCTGTGTCCAGGGAGGGGATGGATTCTGTGTCCATGGATTGGATGAATTCTGTGTCCAGGGAAGGGATGGATTCTGTGTCCAGGGAGGGGAATGGATTATGTGTGCAGGGAGGGGATGGATTCTGCGTCCAGGGAGGGGATGGAGTCTGTGTCCAGGGAGGAGATGGAGTCTGTGTCGATGGAGGGGGATGGAGTCTGTGTCCAGGGAGGGGAAATGAGCCTCGTCCAGGGTGCGGATGGAGTCTGTGTCCAGGGAGGGGAATGGAGTCTGTGTCCAGGGAATGGAGTCTGTGTCCAGGGAGGGGATGGATTCTGTGTCCAGGGAGGGGATGGATTCTGTGTCCATAGAGGGGAATGGAGTCTGTATCGAGGGAGGGAATGGAGTCAGTGTCCAGAGAGGGGAATGGATTCTGTGTCCAGGGAGGGGATGGATTCTGTGTCCCGGGAGAGGAATGGATTCTGTGTCCCGGGAGAGGAATGGATTCTGAGTCCAGGGAGGGGATTGATTCTGTGTCCAGGGAGGGGAATGGAGTCTGTATCCAGGGAGGGGAATGGATTCTGTGTCCAGGGAGGGGAATGGAGTCTGTGTCCAGGGAATGGAGTCTGTGTCCAGGGAGGGAATGGAGTCAGTGTCCAGGAAGGGGATGGATTCTGTGTCCAGGGAGGGGATGGAGTCTGTGTCCAGGGAGGGGAATGGAGTCTGTTTCCAGGAAGGGGAATGGAGTCTGTGTCCAGGGAGGGGAAAGAAGTCAATGTCCAGGGAGGGGATGGAGTCTGTTTCCAGGGAGGGGATGGAGTTTTTGTCCAGGGACGGGAATGCAGTCTGTGTCCAGGGAGGGATATGGATTCTGTGTCCAGGGACGGGAATGGAGTCTGTGTCCAGCTAGGGGAACGGAGTCAGTGTCCAGGGAGGGGGATGGAGTCTGTGTCCAGGGAATTGAGTCTGTGTCCAGGGAGGGGATGGATTCTGCGTCCAGGGAGGGGATGGATTCTGTATCCAGGGAGTGGATGGATACTGTGTCCAGGGAGGGGATGGAGTCTGTGTCCAGGGAGGTGATGGACTCAATGTACAGGGAGGGGAATGGAGTCTGTGTCCAGGGAAGGGATGGATTCTGTGCCCAGGGAGGGGATGGATTCTGTGTCCAGGGAGGGGATGGATTCTGTGTCCAGGGAGGGGATGGATTCTGTGTCCAGGGAGGGGATGGATTCTGTGTAAAGGGAGGGGAATGGATTCTGTGTCCAGGGAATGGAGTCTGTGTCCAGGGAGGGGAATGGAGTCTGTGGCGAGGGAGGGGAATGGAGTCAGTGTCCAGGGAGGGGAATGGATTCTGTGTCCAGAGAGTGGAATGGAGTCTGTGTCCAGGGAGGTGATGGATTCTGTGTCCAGGGTGGGGAATGGATTCTTTGTACAGAGAATGGATTATGTGTCCAGGGAGTGGATTCTGTGTCCAGGGAATGGAGTCTGTGTCCAGGGAGGGGAATGGATTCTGTGTACAGGGAATGGAGTCTGTGTCCAGGGACGGGAATGGAGTCTGTGTCCAGGGACGGGAATGAATTCTGTGTCCAGGGAGGGGAATGGATTCTGTGTCCAGGGAGGGGATGGATTCTGTGTCCAGGGAGGGGATGGATTCTGTGTCCAGGGAGGGGGATGGAGTCTGTGTCCAGGGAGGGGATGGATTCTGTGTCCAGGGAGGGGAATGGATTCTGTGTCCAGGGAGGGGAATGGAGTCATTGTCCAGGGAGGGGATGGAGTCTGTGTCCAGGCAGAGAATGGAGTCTGTGTCCAGGGACGGGAATGGAGTCTGTGTCCAGGGAGGCGAACGGAGTCAGTGTCCAGGGAGGGGGATGGAGTCTGTGTCCAGGGATGTGAATTGAGTCAGTATCCAGGGAGGGGATGGATTCTGTGTCCAGGGAGAGGATGGAGTCTGTGTCCAGGGAGGGGATGGATTCTGTGCCCAGGGAATGGAGTATTTGTCCAGGGAGGGGATGGATTCTGTGTCCAGGGAGGGGATGGATTATGTGTCCAGGGAGGGGATGGATTCTGTGTACAGGGAGGTGGATGGATTCTGTGTCCAGGGAGTGGATGGAGTCTGTGTCCAGGGAGGGGATGGATTCTGTGTCCAGGGAGGGAATGGAGTCTGTATCCAGGGAGGGGATTGAACCTGTGTCCAGGGAGGGGAATGGAGTCTGTGTCCAGGGAGGGGATGGATTTTGTCTACAGGGAGGGGATGTATTCTGTGTCCAGGGAGGGGATGGAGTCTGTGTCCAGGGAGGGGATGGAGTCAGTGTCCAGGGAAGGGGATGGAGTCTGTGTCCAGGGAGGGGATGGATTCTGTCTCCAGGGAGGGGATGGAGTCTGTGTCCAGGGAGGGGTTGGAGTCTGTGTGCAGGCAGGGGAATGGTGTCTGTGTCCAGGGAGGGGAATGGAGTCTGTGTCCAGAGAGGGGGATGGAGTCTGTGTCCAGGGACGGGAATGGAGACTGTCCAGGGAAGGGAACGGAGTCAGTGTCCAGGGAGGGGGATGGAGTATGTGTCCAGTGAGGGGGATGGAGTCTGTGTCCGGGGACGGGAATGGAGTCTGTGTCCAGGGAGGAGAACGGAGTCAGTGTCCAGGGTGTGGGATGGAGTCTGTGTCCAGGAAATGGAGTCTGTGTCCAGGGAGGGAATGGAGTCAGTGTCCAGGAAGGGGATGGATTCTGTGTCCAGGGAGGGGATGGAGTCTGTGTCCAGGGAGGGGATGGAGTCTGTGACCAGGGAGCAGATGGATGCTGTGTCCATGGAGGGTATGGATTCTGTGTCCAGGGAGGGGAATGGATTCGGTGTCCAGGAAGGGGATGGATTCTGTGTCCAGCGGGGGGATGGAGTCTGTGTCCAGGGAAGGCATGGAGTCTGTGTCTCGGGAGGGGAGTGGAGCCTGTGTCCAGGGAGGGGATGGATTCTGTGTCCAGGGTGGGGGTGGATTCTGTATCCAGGGAGGGGATGGATTCTGTGTCCAGGGAGGGGATGGATTTTGTGTCCAGGGAGGGGATGGATTCTGTGTCCAGGGAGGGGGATGGATTCGGTGTCCAGGGAAAGGAGTCAGTGTCCAGGGAGGGGAATGAAGTCTGTGTCCAGGGAGGGGAATGGAGTCTGTGTCCAGGGAGGGGAATGGAGTCAGTGTCCAGGGAGGGGATGGAGTCGGTGTCCAGGGAGGGGATGGAGTCTGTGTCCAGGGAGGGGATGGAGTCTGTGTCCAGGGACGGGAATGGAGTCTGTGTCCAGGGTGGGGAACGGAGTCGGTGTCCAGGGAGAGGGATGGAATCTGTGTCCAGGGAATGGTGTCTGTTTCCAGGGAGGGAATGGAGTCAGTGTCCAGGGAGGGGATGGATTCTGTGTCCAGGAAGGGGATGGAATCTGTGTCCAGGGAGGGGATGGATTCTGTGTCCATGGATGGGATGAATTCTGTGTCCAGGGAAGGGATGGATTCTGTGTCCAGGGAGGGGAATGGATTATGTGTGCAGGGAGGGGATGGATTCTGCGTCCAGGGAGGGGATGGAGTCTGTGTCCAGGGAGGAGATGGAGTCTGTGTCGATGGAGGGGGATGGTGTCTGTGTCCAGGGAGGGGAAAGGAGTCTGTGTCCAGGGTGCGGATGGAGTCTGTGTCCAGGGAGGGGAATGGAGTCTGTGTCCAGGGAATGGAGTCTGTGTCCAGGGAGGGGATGGATTCTGTGTCCAGGGAGGGGATGGATTCTGTGTCCATAGAGGGGAATGGAGTCTGTATCGAGGGAGGGAATGGAGTCAGTGTCCAGAGAGGGGAATGGATTCTGTGTCCAGGGAGGGGATGGATTCTGTGTCCCGGGAGGGGAATGGATTCTGTGTCCAGGGAGGGGATTGATTCTGTGTCCAGGGAGGGGAATGGAGTCTGTATCCAGGGAGGGGAATGGATTCTGTGTCCAGGGAGGGAATGGAGTCAGTGTCCAGGAAGGGGATGGATTCTGTGTCCAGGGAGGGGATGGAGTCTTTGCCCAGGGAGGGGATTGAATCTGTGACCAGGGAGGGGATGGATTCTGTGTCCAGGGAGGGTATGGATTCTGTGTCCAGGGAGGGGAATGGATTCGGTGTCCAGGGAGGGGATGGATTCTGTGTCCAGGGAGGGGATGGAGTCTGTGTCCAGGGAAGGGATGGAGTTTGTGTCTAGGGAGGGGAGTGGAGTCTGTGTCCAGGGAGGGGATGGATTCTGTGTCCAGGGAGGGGATGGATTCTGTGTCCAGGGAGGGCATGGATTCTGTGTCCAGGGAGGGGATGGATTTTGTGTCCAGGGAGGGGATGGATTCTGTGTCCAGGGAGGGGGATGGATTCTGTGTCCAGGGAAAGGAGTCAGTGTCCAGGGAGGGGAATGAAGTCTGTGTCCAGGGAGGGGAATGGAGTCTGTGTCCAGGGAGGGGAATGGAGTCAGTGTCCAGCGAGGGGATGGAGTCGGTGTCCAGGGAGGGGATGGAGTCTGTGCAGGGAGGGGGATGGAGTCTGTGTCCAGGGACGGGAATGGATTCTGTGTCCAGGGTGGGGAACGGAGTCAGTGTCCAGGGAGGGGGATGGAATCTGTGTCCAGGGAATGGTGTCTGTGTCCAGGGAGGGAATGGAGTCAGTGTCCAGGGAGGGGATGGATTCTGTGTCCAGGAAGGGGATGGAGTCTGTGTCCAGGGAGGGGATGGATTCTGTGTCCAGGGAATGGTGTTTGTGTCCAGGGACGGGAATGTAGTCTGTGTCCAGGGACAGGAATGGATTCTGTGTCCAGGGAATGGAATATGTGTCCAGGGAATGGACTCTGTGTCCAGGGAATGGAGTCTGTCTCCAGGGAGGGAATGGATTCTGTGTCCAGGGAATGGAGTCTTTGTCCAGGGACGGGAAAGGAGTCTGTGTCCAGGGAGGGGAATCGATGAAGTGTCCAGGTGGGGAATGGATTCTGTGTCCAGGGAGGGGAATCGAATATGTTTCCAGGGAGGGGAATGGAGTCTGTGATCAGGGAAGGGAATGGAGTCTGTTTCCAGGGAGGGGAATGGAGTCTGTGTCCAGGGAGGGGATGGATTCTGTGTCCAGGGAGGGGAATGGAGTCTGTTTCCAGGAAGGGGAATGGAGTCTGTGTCCAGGGAGGGGAATGGAGTCAGTGTCCAGGGAGGGGATGGAGTCTGTTTCCACGGAGGGGATGGAGTTTTTGTCCAGGGACGGGAATGCAGTATGTGTCCAGGGAGGGATATGGATTCTGTGTCCAGGGACGGGAATGGATTCTGTGTCCAGGGAGGGAATGGAGTCTGTGTCCAGGGACGGGATTGAACCTGTGTGCAGGGAGGGGAATGGAGTCTGTGTCCAGGGAGGGGATGGAGTCTGTGTCCAGGGAATGGAGTCTGTGTCCAGGGAGGGGATGGATTCTGTGTCCAGGGTGGGGATGGATTCTGTATCCAGGGAGTGGATGGATACTGTGTCCAGGGAGGGGATGGAGTCTGTGTCCAGGGAGGTGATGGAGTCAATGTACAGGGAGGGGAATGGAGTCTGTGTCCAGGGAGGGGATGGATTCTGTACCCAGGGAGGGGATGGATTCTGTGTCCAGGGAGGGGATGGATTCTGTGTCCAGGGAGGGGATGGATTCTGTGTCCAGGGAGGGGATGGATTCTGTGTACAGGGAGGTGGATGGAGTCTGTGTCCAGGGAATGGAGTCAGTGTCCAGAGAGGGGGATGGAGTCTGTGTCCAGGGAGGGGATGGATTCTGTGTCCAGGGAGTGGATGGAGTCTGTGTCCAGGGAGTGAATGGATTCTGTGTCCAGGGAGGGAATGGAGTCTGTGTCCAGGGACGGGATTGAACCTGTGTGCAGGGAGGGGAATGGAGACTGTGTCCAGGGAGGGGATGGATTTTGTCTACAGGGAGGGGATGTATTCTGTGTCCAGGGAGGGGATGAAGTCTGTGTCCAGGGAGGGGATGGAGTCAGTGTCCAGGGAAGGGGATGGAGTCTGTGTCCAAGGAGCGGATGGTTTCTGTGTCCAGGGAGGGGATGGAGTCTGTGTCCAGGGAGGGGTTGGAGTCTGTGTGCAGGTAGGGGAATGGTGTCTATGTCCAGGGAGGGGAATGGAGTCTGTGTCCAGGGAGGGGAATGGAGTCTGTGTCCAGGGAGGGGAATGGAGTCTGTGTCTAGGGAGGGGAATGGATTCTGTGTCCAGGGAGGGGAATGGAGTCTGTGTCCAGGGAGGGGAATGGATTCTGTGTCCAGGGAGGGGATGGATTCTTAGTTCAGGGAGGGGAATGGAGTCTGTGTCCATGTAGGGAAACGGAGTCTGTGTCCAGGGAGGGAAATGGAGTCTGTGTCCAGGGAGGGGAATGGAGTCTGTGTCCAGGGAGAGGAATGGAGTCTGTGTCCAGGGAGGGGAATGGATTCTGTGTCCAGGGAATAGAGTCTGTGTCCAGGGACAGGAATGGATTCTGTGTCCAGGGAATGGAATCTGTGTCCAGGGAATGGACTCTGTGTCCAGGGAATGGAGTCTGTCTCCAGGGAGGGAATGGATTCTGTGTCCAGGGAATGGAGTCTTTGTCCAGGGACGGGAATGGAGTCTGTGTCCAGGGAGGGGAATCGATTAAGTGTCCAGGTGGGGAATGGATTCTGTGTCCAGGGAGGGGAATGGATTTTGTTTCCAGGGAGGGGAATGGAGTCTATGATCAGGGAAGGGAATGGAGTCTGTTTCCAGGGAGGGGAATGGAGTCTGTGTCCAGGGAGGGGATGGATTCTGTGTCCAGGGAGGGGAATGGAGTCTGTTTCCAGGAAGGGGAATGGAGTCTGTGTCCAGGAAGGGGAATGGAGTCAGTGTCCAGGGAGGGGATGGAGTCTGTTTCCAGGGAGGGGATGGAGTTTTTGTCCAGGGACGGGAATGCAGTATGTGTCCAGGGAGGGATATGGATTCTGTGTCCAGGGACGGGAATGGAGTTTGTGTCCAGCTAGGGGAACGGAGTCAGGGTCCAGGGAGGTGGATGGAGTCTGTGTCCAGGGAATGGAGTCTGTGTCCAGGGAGGGGATGGATTCTGTGTCCAGGGTGGGGATGGATTCTGTATCCAGGGAGTGGATGGATACTGTTTCCAGGGAGGGGATGGAGTTTGTGTCCAGGGAGGTGATGGAGTCATTGTACAGGGAGGGGAATGGAGTCTGTGTCCAGGGAGGGGATGGATTCTGTACCCAGGGAGGGGATGGATTCTGTGTCCAGGGAGGGGATGGATTCTGTGTCCAGGGAGGGGATGGATTCTGTGTCCAGGGAGGGGATGGATTCTGTGTACAGGGAGGTGGATGGAGTCTGTGTCCAGGGAATGGAGTCAGTGTCCAGGGAGGGGGATGGAGTCTGTGTCCAGGGAGGGGATGGATTCTGTGTCCAGGGAGTGGATGGAGTCTGTGTCCAGGGAGTGAATGGATTCTGTGTCCAGGGAGGGAATGGAGTCTGTGTCCAGGGACGGGATTGAACCTGTGTGCAGGGAGGGGAATGGAGTCTGTGTCCAGGGAGGGGATGGATTTTGTCTACAGGGAGGGGATGTATTCTGTGTCCAGGGAGGGGATGGAGTCAGTGTCCAGGGAAGGGGATGGAGTCTGTGTCCAAGGAGGGGATGGTTTCTGTGTCCAGGGAGGGGATGGAGTCTGTGTCCAGGGAGGGGTTGGAGTCTGTGTGCAGGCAGGGGAATGGTGTCTATGTCCAGGGAGGGGAATGGAGTCTGTGTCCAGGGAGGGGAATGGAGTCTGTGTCCAGGGAGGGGAATGGAGTCTGTGTCCAGGGAGGGGAATGGATTCTGTGTCCAGGGAGGGGATGGATTCTGAGTTCAGGGAGGGGAATGGAGTCTGTGTCCAGGGAGGGAAACGGAGTCTGTGTCCAGGGAGGGGAATGGAGCCTGTGTCCAGGGAGGGGAATGGAGTCTGTTTCCAGGGAGGGGAATGGAGTCTGTGTCCAGGGAGGGGAATGGATTCTGTGTCCAGGGAATGGAGTCTGTGTCCAGTAAGGGGAATGGATACTGTGTCCAGGGAATGGAGTCTGTGTCCAGGGAGGGGAATGGAGTCTGTGTCCAGGGAGGGGAATGGAATCAGTGTCCAGGGAGGGGATGGAGTCTGTGTCCAGGGAATGGAGTCTGTGTCCAGGGCGTGTAATGGAGTCTGTGTCAAGGGGGGGATGGATTCTGTGTCCAGGGAGGTGAATGGATTCTTTGTCCAGCGAATGGATTATGTGTCCAGGGAGGGGAATGGAATATGTTTCCAGGGAGGGGAATGGAGTCTGTGATCAGGGAGGGGAATGGAGTCTGTTTCCAGGGAGGGGAATGGAGTCTGTGTCCAGGGAGGGGATGGATTCTTGTCCAGGGAGGGGAATGGAGTCTGTTTCCAGGAAGGGGAATGGAGTCTGTGTCCAGGGAGGGGAATGGAGTCAGTGTCCAGGGAGGGGATGTAGTCTGTTTCCAGGGAGGGGATGGAGTTTTTGTCTAGGGACGGGAATGCAGTCTGTGTCCAGGGAGGGATATGGATTCTGTGTCCAGGGACGTTAATGGAGTCTGTGTCCAGCTAGGGGAACGGAGTCAGTGTCCAGGGAGGTGGATGGAGTCTGTGTCCAGGGAATGGAGTCTGTGTCCAGGGAGGGGATGGATTCTGTGTCCAGGGAGGGGATGGATTCTGTATCCAGGGAGTGGATGGATACTGTGTCCAGGGAGGGGATGGAGTCTGTGTCCAGGGAGGTGATGGAGTCAATGTACAGGGAGGGGAATGGAGTCTGTGTCCAGCGAGGGGATGGATTCTGTGCCCAGGGAGGGGATGGATTCTGTGTCCAGGGAGGGGATGGATTCTGTGTCCAGGGAGGGGTTGGATTCTGTGTCCAGGGACGGGAATGGATTCTGTGTCCAGGGTGGGGAACGGAGTCAGTGTCCAGGGAGGGGGATGGAATCTGTGTCCAGGGAATGGTGTCTGTGTCCAGGGAGGGAATGGAGTCAGTGTCCAGGGAGGGGATGGATTCTGTGTACAGGGAGGTGGATGGAGTCTGTGTCCAGGGAATGGAGTCAGTGTCCAGGGAAAGGGATGGAGTCTGTGTCCAGGGAGGGGATGGATTCTGTGTCCAGGGACTGGATGGAGTCTGTGTCCAGGGAGGGGATGGATTCTGTGTCCAGGGAGGGAATGGAGTCTGTGTCCAGGGAGGGGATTGAACCTGTGTCCAGGGAGGTGAATGGAGTCTGTGTCCATTGAGGGGATGGATTTTGTCTACAGGGAGGGGATGTATTCTGTGTCCAGGGAGGGGATGAAGTCTGTGTCCAGGGAGGGGATGGAGTCAGTGTCCAGGGAAGGGGATGGAGTCTGTGTCCAGGGAGGGGATGGATTCTGTCTCCAGGGAGGGGAATGGATTCTGTGTCCAGGGAGGGGATGGATTCTGAGTTCAGGGAGGAGAATTGAGTCTGTGTCCAGGGAGGGGAACGGAGTCTGTGTCCAGTGAGGGGAATGGAGTCTGTGTCCTGGGAGGGGAATGGATTCTGTGTCCAGGGAATGGAGTCTGTGTCCAGGGAGGGGAATGGAGTCTGAGTCCAGGGAGGGGAATGGAGTCTGTGTCCTGGGAGGGGAATGGATTCTGTGTCCAGGGAATGGAGTCTGTGTCCAGGGAGGGGAATGGAGTCTGTGACCAGGGAGGCGAATGGAGTCAGTGTCCAGGGAGGGGATGGAGTCTGTGTCCAGGGAATGGAGTCTGTGTCCAGGGCGTGTAATGGAGTCTGTGTCAAGGGGGGGATGGATTCTGTGTCCAGGGAGGTGAATGGATTCTTTGTCCAGCGAATGGATTATGTGTCCAGGGAATGGATTCTGTGTCCAGGGAATGGAGTCTGTGTCCAGGGAGGGGAATGGATTCTGTGTCCAGGGAATGGAGTTTGTGTCCAGGGACGGGAATGGAGTCTGTGTCCAGGGACAGGAATGGATTCTGTGTCCAGGGAATGGATTATGTGTCCAGGGAATGGACTCTGTGTCCAGGGAATGGAGTCTGTGTCCAGGGATGGAATGGATTCTGTGTCCAGGGAATGGAGTCTTTGTCCAGGGACGGGAATGGAGTCTGTGTCCAGGGAGGGGAATCGATTAAGTGTCCAGGTGGGGAATGGATTCTGTGTCCAGGGAGGGGATGGATTCTGTGTCCAGGGAGGGGAATGGAATATGTTTCCAGGGAGGGGAATGGAGTCTGTGATCAGGGACGGGAATGGAGTCTGTTTCCAGGGAGGGGAATGGAGTCTGTGTCCAGGGAGGGGAATGGAGTCAGTGTCCAGGGAGGGGATGTAGTCTGTTTCCAGGGAGGGGATGGAGTTTTTGTCCAGGGACGGGAATGCAGTCTGTCTCCAGGGAGGGATATGGATTCTGTGTCCAGGGACGGGAATGGAGTCTGTGTCCAGCTAGGGGAACGGAGTCAGTGTCCAGGGAGGGGGATGGAGTCTGTGTCCAGGGAATGGAGTCTGTGTCCAGGGAGGGGATGGATTCTGTGTCCAGGGAGGGGATGGATTCTGTATCCAGGGAGTGGATGGATACTGTGTCCAGGGAGGGGATGGAGTCTGTGTCCAGGGAGCGGATGGATTCTGTGCCCAGGGAGGGGATGGATTCTGTGTCCAGGGAGGGGATGGATTCTGTGTCCAGGGAGGGGTTGGATTCTGTGTCCAGGGACGGGAATGGATTCTGTGTCCAGGGTGGGGAACGGAGTCAGTGTCCAGGGAGGGGGATGGAATCTGTGTCCAGGGAATGGTGTCTGTGTCCAGGGAGGGAATGGAGTCAGTGTCCAGGGAGGGGATGGATTCTGTGTACAGGGAGGTGGATGGAGTCTGTGTCCAGGGAATGGAGTCAGTGTCCAGGGAGGGGGATGGAGTCTGTGTCCAGGGAGGGGATGGATTCTGTGTCCAGGGACTGGATGGAGTCTGTGTCCAGGGAGGGGATGGATTCTGTGTCCAGGGAGGGAATGGAGTCTGTGTCCAGGGAGGGGATTGAACCTGTGTCCAGGGAGGGGAATGGAGTCTGTGTCCAGGGAGGGGATGGATTTTGTCTACAGGGAGGGGATGTATTCTGTGTCCAGGGAGGGGATGAAGTCTGTGTCCAGGGAGGGGATGGAGTCAGTGTCCAGGGAAGGGGATGGAGTCTTTGTCCAGGGAGGGGATGGATTCTGTCTCCAGGGAGGGGATGGAGTCTGTGTCCAGGGAGGGGTTGGAGTCTGTGTGCAGGCAGGGGAATGGTGTCTGTGTCCAGGGAGGGGAATGGAGTCTGTGTCCAGAGAGGGGGATGGAGTCTGTGTCCAGGGACGGGAATGGAGACTGTCCAGGGAGGGGAACGGAGTCAGTGTCCAGGGACGGGGATGGAGTATGTGTCCAGGGAGGGGGATGGAGTCTGTGTCCGCGGACGGGAATGGAGTCTGTGTCCAGGGAGGGGAACTGAGTCTGTGTCCAGGGAGGGGAATGGATTCTGTGTCCAGGGAGGGGATGGATTCTGAGTTCAGGGAGGGGAATGGAGTCTGTGTCCAGGGAGGGAAACGGAGTCTGTGTCCAGGGAGGGGAATGGAGTCTGTGTCCAGGGAGGGGAATGGAGTCTGTTTCCAGGGAGGGGAATGGAGTCTGTGTCCAGGGAGGGGAATGGATTCTGTGTCCAGGGAATGGAGTCTGTGTCCAGTAAGGGGAATGGATACTGTGTCCAGGGAATGGAGTCTGTGTCCAGGGAGGGGAATGGAGTCTGTGTCCAGGGAGGGGAATGGAATCAGTGTCCAGGGAGGGGATGGAGTCTGTGTCCAGGGAATGGAGTCTGTGT
Source organism: Pristiophorus japonicus (assembly GCF_044704955.1). Classification (NCBI taxonomy): domain Eukaryota; kingdom Metazoa; phylum Chordata; class Chondrichthyes; family Pristiophoridae; genus Pristiophorus; species Pristiophorus japonicus. The sequence continues at coordinate 1,952,702 of NC_092005.1, forward strand.
CCAGGGCGTGTAATGGAGTCTGTGTCAAGGGGGGGATGGATTCTGTGTCCAGGGAGGTGAATGGATTCTTTGTCCAGCGAATGGATTATGTGTCCAGGGAGGGGAATGGAATATGTTTCCAGGGAGGGGAATGGAGTCTGTGATCAGGGAGGGGAATGGAGTCTGTTTCCAGGGAGGGGAATGGAGTCTGTGTCCAGGGAGGGGATGGATTCTTGTCCAGGGAGGGGAATGGAGTCTGTTTCCAGGAAGGGGAATGGAGTCTGTGTCCAGGGAGGGGAATGGAGTCAGTGTCCAGGGAGGGGATGTAGTCTGTTTCCAGGGAGGGGATGGAGTTTTTGTCTAGGGACGGGAATGCAGTCTGTGTCCAGGGAGGGATATGGATTCTGTGTCCAGGGACGTTAATGGAGTCTGTGTCCAGCTAGGGGAACGGAGTCAGTGTCCAGGGAGGTGGATGGAGTCTGTGTCCAGGGAATGGAGTCTGTGTCCAGGGAGGGGATGGATTCTGTGTCCAGGGAGGGGATGGATTCTGTATCCAGGGAGTGGATGGATACTGTGTCCAGGGAGGGGATGGAGTCTGTGTCCAGGGAGGTGATGGAGTCAATGTACAGGGAGGGGAATGGAGTCTGTGTCCAGGGAGGGGATGGATTCTGTGCCCAGGGAGGGGATGGATTCTGTGTCCAGGGAGGGGATGGATTCTGTGTCCAGGGAGGGGTTGGATTCTGTGTCCAGGGACGGGAATGGATTCTGTGTCCAGGGTGGGGAACGGAGTCAGTGTCCAGGGAGGGGGATGGAATCTGTGTCCAGGGAATGGTGTCTGTGTCCAGGGAGGGAATGGAGTCAGTGTCCAGGGAGGGGATGGATTCTGTGTACAGGGAGGTGGATGGAGTCTGTGTCCAGGGAATGGAGTCAGTGTCCAGGGAAAGGGATGGAGTCTGTGTCCAGGGAGGGGATGGATTCTGTGTCCAGGGACTGGATGGAGTCTGTGTCCAGGGAGGGGATGGATTCTGTGTCCAGGGAGGGAATGGAGTCTGTGTCCAGGGAGGGGATTGAACCTGTGTCCAGGGAGGTGAATGGAGTCTGTGTCCATTGAGGGGATGGATTTTGTCTACAGGGAGGGGATGTATTCTGTGTCCAGGGAGGGGATGAAGTCTGTGTCCAGGGAGGGGATGGAGTCAGTGTCCAGGGAAGGGGATGGAGTCTGTGTCCAGGGAGGGGATGGATTCTGTCTCCAGGGAGGGGAATGGATTCTGTGTCCAGGGAGGGGATGGATTCTGAGTTCAGGGAGGAGAATTGAGTCTTTGTCCAGGGAGGGGAACGGAGTCTGTGTCCAGTGAGGGGAATGGAGTCTGTGTCCTGGGAGGGGAATGGATTCTGTGTCCAGGGAATGGAGTCTGTGTCCAGGGAGGGGAATGGAGTCTGTGTCCAGGGAGGCGAATGGAGTCAGTGTCCAGGGAGGGAATGGAGTCTGTGTCCAGGGAGGGGAATGGAGTCTGTGTCCAGGGAGGCGAATGGAGTCAGTGTCCAGGGAGGGGATGGAGTCTGTGTCCAGGGAATGGAGTCTGTGTCCAGGGCGTGTAATGGAGTCTGTGTCAAGGGGGGGATGGATTCTGTGTCCAGGGAGGTGAATGGATTCTTTGTCCAGCGAATGGATTATGTGTCCAGGGAATGGATTCTGTGTCCAGGGAATGGAGTCTGTGTCCAGGGAGGGGAATGGATTCTGTGTCCAGGGAATGGAGTTTGTGTCCAGGGACGGGAATGGAGTCTGTGTCCAGGGACAGGAATGCATTCTGTATCCAGGGAGTGGATGGATACTGTGTCCAGGGAGGGGATGGAGTCTGTGTCCAGGGAGGTGATGGAGTCAATGTACAGGGAGGGGAATGGAGTCTGTGTCCAGGGAGGGGATGGATTCTGTGCCCAGGGAGGGGATGGATTCTGTGTCCAGGGAGGGGATGGAATCTGTGTCCAGGGAGGGGTTGGATTCTGTGTCCAGGGACGGGAATGGATTCTGTGTCCAGGGTGGGGAACGGAGTCAGTGTCCAGGGAGGGGGATGGAATCTGTGTCCAGGGAATGGTGTCTGTGTCCAGGGAGGGAATGGAGTCAGTGTCCAGGGAGGGGATGGATTCTGTGTACAGGGAGGTGGATGGAGTCTGTGTCCAGGGAATGGAGTCAGTGTCCAGGGAAAGGGATGGAGTCTGTGTCCAGGGAGGGGATGGATTCTGTGTCCAGGGACTGGATGGAGTCTGTGTCCAGGGAGGGGATGGATTCTGTGTCCAGGGAGGGAATGGAGTCTGTGTCCAGGGAGGGGATTGAACCTGTGTCCAGGGAGGTGAATGGAGTCTGTGTCCATTGAGGGGATGGATTTTGTCTACAGGGAGGGGATGTATTCTGTGTCCAGGGAGGGGATGAAGTCTGTGTCCAGGGAGGGGATGGAGTCAGTGTCCAGGGAAGGGGATGGAGTCTGTGTCCAGGGAGGGGATGGATTCTGTCTCCAGGGAGGGGAATGGATTCTGTGTCCAGGGAGGGGATGGATTCTGAGTTCAGGGAGGAGAATTGAGTCTGTGTCCAGGGAGGGGAACGGAGTCTGTGTCCAGGGAGGGGAATGGAGTCTGTGTCCTGGGAGGGGAATGGATTCTGTGTCCAGGGAATGGAGTCTGTGTCCAGGGAGGGGAATGGAGTCTGTGTCCAGGGAGGCGAATGGAGTCAGTGTCCAGGGAGGGGATGGAGTCTGTGTCCAGGGAATGGAGTCTGTGTCCAGGGCGTGTAATGGAGTCTGTGTCAAGGGGGGGATGGATTCTGTGTCCAGGGAGGTGAATGGATTCTTTGTCCAGCGAATGGATTATGTGTCCAGGGAATGGATTCTGTGTCCAGGGAATGGAGTCTGTGTCCAGGGAGGGGAATGGATTCTGTGTCCAGGGAATGGAGTTTGTGTCCAGGGACGGGAATGGAGTCTGTGTCCAGGGACAGGAATGGATTCTGTGTCCAGGGAATAGATTATGTGTCCAGGGAATGGACTCTGTGTCCAGGGAATGGAGTCTGTGTCCAGGGATGGAATGGATTCTGTGTCCAGGGAATGGAGTCTTTGTCCAGGGACGGGAATGGAGTCTGTGTCCAGGGAGGGGAATCGATTAAGTGTCCAGGTGGGGAATGGATTCTGTGTCCAGGGAGGGGATGGATTCTGTGTCCAGGGAGGGGAATGGAATATGTTTCCAGGGAGGGGAATGGAGTCTGTGATCAGGGACGGGAATGGAGTCTGTTTCCAGGGAGGGGAATGGAGTCTGTGTCCAGGGAGGGGAATGGAGTCAGTGTCCAGGGAGGGGATGTAGTCTGTTTCCAGGGAGGGGATGGAGTTTTTGTCCAGGGACGGGAATGCAGTCTGTCTCCAGGGAGGGATATGGATTCTGTGTCCAGGGACGGGAATGGAGTCTGTGTCCAGCTAGGGGAACGGAGTCAGTGTCCAGGGAGGGGGATGGAGTCTGTGTCCAGGGAATGGAGTCTGTGTCCAGGGAGGGGATGGATTCTGTGTCCAGGGAGGGGATGGATTCTGTATCCAGGGAGTGGATGGATACTGTGTCCAGGGAGGGGATGGAGTCTGTGTCCAGGGAGGGGATGGATTCTGTGCCCAGGGAGGGGATGGATTCTGTGTCCAGGGAGGGGATGGATTCTGTGTCCAGGGAGGGGTTGGATTCTGTGTCCAGGGACGGGAATGGATTCTGTGTCCAGGGTGGGGAACGGAGTCAGTGTCCAGGGAGGGGGATGGAATCTGTGTCCAGGGAATGGTGTCTGTGTCCAGGGAGGGAATGGAGTCAGTGTCCAGGGAGGGGATGGATTCTGTGTACAGGGAGGTGGATGGAGTCTGTGTCCAGGGAATGGAGTCAGTGTCCAGGGAGGGGGATGGAGTCTGTGTCCAGGGAGGGGATGGATTCTGTGTCCAGGGACTGGATGGAGTCTGTGTCCAGGGAGGGGATGGATTCTGTGTCCAGGGAGGGAATGGAGTCTGTGTCCAGGGAGGGGATTGAACCTGTGTCCAGGGAGGGGAATGGAGTCTGTGTCCAGGGAGGGGATGGATTTTGTCTACAGGGAGGGGATGTATTCTGTGTCCAGGGAGGGGATGAAGTCTGTGTCCAGGGAGGGGATGGAGTCAGTGTCCAGGGAAGGGGATGGAGTCTTTGTCCAGGGAGGGGATGGATTCTGTCTCCAGGGAGGGGATGGAGTCTGTGTCCAGGGAGGGGTTGGAGTCTGTGTGCAGGCAGGGGAATGGTGTCTGTGTCCAGGGAGGGGAATGGAGTCTGTGTCCAGAGAGGGGGATGGAGTCTGTGTCCAGGGACGGGAATGGAGACTGTCCAGGGAGGGGAACGGAGTCAGTGTCCAGGGACGGGGATGGAGTATGTGTCCAGGGAGGGGGATGGAGTCTGTGTCCGCGGACGGGAATGGAGTCTGTGTCCAGGGAGGGGAATGGAGTCTGTGTCCAGGGAGGGAAACGGAGTCTGTGTCCAGGGAGGGGAATGGAGTCTGTGTCCAGGGAGGGGAATGGAGTCTGTTTCCAGGGAGGGGAATGGAGTCTGTGTCCAGGGAGGGGAATGGATTCTGTGTCCAGGGAATGGAGTCTGTGTCCAGTAAGGGGAATGGATACTGTGTCCAGGGAATGGAGTCTGTGTCCAGGGAGGGGAATGGAGTCTGTGTCCAGGGAGGGGAATGGAATCAGTGTCCAGGGAGGGGATGGAGTCTGTGTCCAGGGAATGGAGTCTGTGTCCAGGGCGTGTAATGGAGTCTGTGTCAAGGGGGGGATGGATTCTGTGTCCAGGGAGGTGAATGGATTCTTTGTCCAGCGAATGGATTATGTGTCCAGGGAGGGGAATGGAATATGTTTCCAGGGAGGGGAATGGAGTCTGTGATCAGGGAGGGGAATGGAGTCTGTTTCCAGGGAGGGGAATGGAGTCTGTGTCCAGGGAGGGGATGGATTCTTGTCCAGGGAGGGGAATGGAGTCTGTTTCCAGGAAGGGGAATGGAGTCTGTGTCCAGGGAGGGGAATGGAGTCAGTGTCCAGGGAGGGGATGTAGTCTGTTTCCAGGGAGGGGATGGAGTTTTTGTCTAGGGACGGGAATGCAGTCTGTGTCCAGGGAGGGATATGGATTCTGTGTCCAGGGACGTTAATGGAGTCTGTGTCCAGCTAGGGGAACGGAGTCAGTGTCCAGGGAGGGGATGGATTCTGTGTCCAGGGAGGGGATGGATTCTGTATCCAGGGAGTGGATGGATACTGTGTCCAGGGAGGGGATGGAGTCTGTGTCCAGGGAGGTGATGGAGTCAATGTACAGGGAGGGGAATGGAGTCTGTGTCCAGGGAGGGGATGGATTCTGTGCCCAGGGAGGGGATGGATTCTGTGTCCAGGGAGGGGATGGATTCTGTGTCCAGGGAGGGGTTGGATTCTGTGTCCAGGGACGGGAATGGATTCTGTGTCCAGGGTGGGGAACGGAGTCAGTGTCCAGGGAGGGGGATGGAATCTGTGTCCAGGGAATGGTGTCTGTGTCCAGGGAGGGAATGGAGTCAGTGTCCAGGGAGGGGATGGATTCTGTGTACAGGGAGGTGGATGGAGTATGTGTCCAGGGAATGGAGTCAGTGTCCAGGGAAAGGGATGGAGTCTGTGTCCAGGGAGGGGATGGATTCTGTGTCCAGGGACTGGATGGAGTCTGTGTCCAGGGAGGGGATGGATTCTGTGTCCAGGGAGGGAATGGAGTCTGTGTCCAGGGAGGGGATTGAACCTGTGTCCAGGGAGGTGAATGGAGTCTGTGTCCATTGAGGGGATGGATTTTGTCTACAGGGAGGGGATGTATTCTGTGTCCAGGGAGGGGATGAAGTCTGTGTCCAGGGAGGGGATGGAGTCAGTGTCCAGGGAAGGGGATGGAGTCTATGTCCAGGGAGGGGATGGATTCTGTCTCCAGGGAGGTGAATGGATTCTGTGTCCAGGGAGGGGATGGATTCTGAGTTCAGGGAGGAGAATTGAGTCTGTGTCCAGGGAGGGGAACGGAGTCTGTGTCCAGGGAGGGGAATGGAGTCTGTGTCCTGGGAGGGGAATGGATTCTGTGTCCAGGGAATGGAGTCTGTGTCCAGGGAGGGGAATGGAGTCTGTGTCCAGGGAGGCGAATGGAGTCAGTGTCCAGGGAGGGGATGGAGTCTGTGTCCAGGGAATGGAGTCTGTGTCCAGGGCGTGTAATGGAGTCTGTGTCAAGGGGGGGATGGATTCTGTGTCCAGAGAGGTGAATGGATTCTTTGTCCAGCGAATGGATTATGTGTCCAGGGAATGGATTCTGTGTCCAGGGAATGGAGTCTGTGTCCAGGGAGGGGAATGGATTCTGTGTCCAGGGAATGGAGTTTGTGTCCAGGGACGGGAATGGAGTCTGTGTCCAGGGACAGGAATGGATTCTGTGTCCAGGGAATGGATTATGTGTCCAGGGAATGGACTCTGTGTCCAGGGAATGGAGTCTGTGTCCAGGGATGGAATGGATTCTGTGTCCAGGGAATGGAGTCTTTGTCCAGGGACGGGAATGGAGTCTGTGTCCAGGGAGGGGAATCGATTAAGTGTCCAGGTGGGGAATGGATTCTGTGTCCAGGGAGGGGATGGATTCTGTGTCCAGGGAGGGGAATGGAATATGTTTCCAGGGAGGGGAATGGAGTCTGTGATCAGGGACGGGAATGGAGTCTGTTTCCAGGGAGGGGAATGGAGTCTGTGTCCAGGGAGGGGAATGGAGTCAGTGTCCAGGGAGGGGATGTAGTCTGTTTCCAGGGAGGGGATGGAGTTTTTGTCCAGGGACGGGAATGCAGTCTGTCTCCAGGGAGGGATATGGATTCTGTGTCCAGGGACGGGAATGGAGTCTGTGTCCAGCTAGGGGAACGGAGTCAGTGTCCAGGGAGGGGGATGGAGTCTGTGTCCAGGGAATGGAGTCTGTGTCCAGGGAGGGGATGGATTCTGTGTCCAGGGAGGGGATGGATTCTGTATCCAGGGAGTGGATGGATACTGTGTCCAGGGAGGGGATGGAGTCTGTGTCCAGGGAGGGGATGGATTCTGTGCCCAGGGAGGGGATGGATTCTGTGTCCAGGGAGGGGATGGATTCTGTGTCCAGGGAGGGGTTGGATTCTGTGTCCAGGGACGGGAATGGATTCTGTGTCCAGGGTGGGGAACGGAGTCAGTGTCCAGGGAGGGGGATGGAATCTGTGTCCAGGGAATGGTGTCTGTGTCCAGGGAGGGAATGGAGTCAGTGTCCAGGGAGGGGATGGATTCTGTGTACAGGGAGGTGGATGGAGTCTGTGTCCAGGGAATGGAGTCAGTGTCCAGGGAGGGGGATGGAGTCTGTGTCCAGGGAGGGGATGGATTCTGTGTCCAGGGACTGGATGGAGTCTGTGTCCAGGGAGGGGATGGATTCTGTGTCCAGGGAGGGAATGGAGTCTGTGTCCAGGGAGGGGATTGAACCTGTGTCCAGGGAGGGGAATGGAGTCTGTGTCCAGGGAGGGGATGGATTTTGTCTACAGGGAGGGGATGTATTCTGTGTCCAGGGAGGGGATGAAGTCTGTGTCCAGGGAGGGGATGGAGTCAGTGTCCAGGGAAGGGGATGGAGTCTTTGTCCAGGGAGGGGATGGATTCTGTCTCCAGGGAGGGGATGGAGTCTGTGTCCAGGGAGGGGTTGGAGTCTGTGTGCAGGCAGGGGAATGGTGTCTGTGTCCAGGGAGGGGAATGGAGTCTGTGTCCAGAGAGGGGGATGGAGTCTGTGTCCAGGGACGGGAATGGAGACTGTCCAGGGAGGGGAACGGAGTCAGTGTCCAGGGACGGGGATGGAGTATGTGTCCAGGGAGGGGGATGGAGTCTGTGTCCGCGGACGGGAATGGAGTCTGTGTCCAGGGAGGGGAACTGAGTCCGTGTCCAGGGAGTGGGATGGAGTCTGTGTCCAGGAAATGGAGTCTGTGTCCAGGGAGGGAATGGAGTCAGTGTCCAGGAAGGGGATGGATTCTGTGTCCAGGGAGGGGATGGAGTCTGTGTCCAGGGAGTGGATGGAGTCTGTGACCAAGGAGCAGATGGATGCTGTGTCCAGGGAGGGTATGGATTCTGTGTCCAGGGAGGGGAATGGATTCGGTGTCCAGGAAGGGGATGGATTCGGTGTCCATCGAGGGGATGGAGTCTGTGTCCAGGGAAGGGATGGAGTCTCTGTCTAGGGAGGGGAGTGGAGTCTGTGTCCAGGGAGGGGACGGATTCTGTGTCCAGCGGGGGGTGGATTCTGTGTCCAGGGAGGGGATGGATTCTGTGTCCAGGGAGGGGATGGATTTTGTGTCCAGGGAGGGGATGGATTCTGTGACCAGGGAGGGGGATGGATTCTGTGTCCAGGGAAAGGAGTCAGTGTCCAGGGAGGGGAATGAAGTCTGTGTCCAGGGAGCGGATGGAGTCGGTGTCCTGGGAGGGGATGGAGTCTGTGTCCAGGGAGGGGATGGAGTCTGTGTCCAAGGACGGGAATGAAGTCTGTGTCCACGGAGGGGGATGGAGACTGTGTCCAGGGACGGGAATGGATTCTGTGTCCAGGGTGGGGAACGGAGTCAGTGTCCAGGGAGGGGGATGGAATCTGTGTCCAGGGAATGGTGTCTGTGTCCAGGGAGGGAATGGAGTCAGTGTCCAGGGAGGGGATGCATTCTGTGTCCAGGATGGGGATGGAGTCTGTGTCCAGGGAGGGGATGGATTCTATGTCCAGGGATGGGATGAATTCTGTGTCCAGGGAAGGGATGGATTCTGTGTCCAGGGAGGGGAATGGATTATGTGTCCAGGGAGGGGATGGATTCTGCGTCCAGGGAGGGGATGGAGTCTGTGTCCAGGGAGGAGATGGAGTCTGTGTCGATGGAGGGGGATGGAGTCAGTGTCCAGGGAGTGGAATGGAGTCTGTGTCCAGGGGGCGGATGGATTCTGTGTCCAGGGAGGGGAATGGAGTCTGTGTCCAGGGAATGGAGTCTGTGTCCAGGGAGGGGATGGATTCTGTGTCCAGGGAGGGGATGGATTCTGTGTCCATAGAGGGGAATGGAGTCTGTATCCAGGGAGGGAATGGAGTCAGTGTCCAGAGAGGGGAATGGATTCTGTGTCCAGGGAGGGGATGGATTCTGTGTCCCGGGAGGGGAATGGATTCTGTGTCCAGGGAGGGGATTGATTCTGTGTCCAGGGAGGGGAATGGAGTCTGTATCCAGGGAGGGGAATGGATTCTGTGTCCAGGGAGGGGAATGGAGTCTGTGTCCAGGGAATGGAGTCTGTGTCCAGGGAGGGGATGGAATCTGTGACCAGGGAGGGGATGGATTCTGTGTCCAGGGAGGGTATGGATTCTGTGTCCAGGGAGGGGAATGGATTCGGTGTCCAGGGAGGGGATGGATTCTGTGTCCAGGGAGGGGATGGAGTATGTGTCCAGGGAAGGGATGGAGTCTGGGTCTAGGGAGGGGAGTGAGAGTCTGTGTCCAGGGAGTGGATGGATTCTGTGTCCAGGGAGGGGATGGATTCTGTGTCCAGGGAGGGTATGGATTCTGTGTCCAGGGAGGGGATGGATTCTGTGTCCAGGGAGGGGGATGGATTCTGTGTCCAGGGAAGGAGTCAGTATCCAGGGAGGGGAATGAAGTCTGTGTCCAGGGAGGGGAATGGAGACTGTGTCGATGGAGGGGAATGGATTCAGTGTCCAGCGAGGGGATGGAGTCGGTGTCCAGGGAGGGGATGGAGTCTGTATCCAGGGAGGAAGATGGAGTCTGTGTCCAGGGACGGGAATGGATTCTGTGTCCAGGGTGGGGAACGGAGTCAGTGTCCAGGGAGGGGGATGGAATCAGTGTCCAGGGAATGGTGTCTGTGTCCAGGGAGGGAATGGAGTCGGTGTCCAGGGAGGGGATGGATTCTGTGTCCAGGAAGGGGATGGAGTCTGTGTCCAGGGAGGGGATGGATTCTGTGTCCAGGGAATGGAGTTTGTGTCCAGGGACGGGAATGGAGTCTGTGTCCAGGGACAGGAATGGATTCTGTGTCCAGGGAATGGATTATGTTTCCAGGGAGGGTATGGAGTCTGTGTCCAGGGAGGTGATGGAGTCAATGTACAGGGATGGGAATGGAGTCTGTGTCCAGGGAGGGGATGGAGTCAGTGCCCAGGGAGGGGATGGATTCTGTGTACAGGGAGGGGATGGATTCTGTGTCCAGGGAGGGGATGGATTCTGTGTCCAGGGAGTGGATGGATTCTGTGTGCAGGGAGGTGGATGGAGTCTGTGTCCAGGGAATGGAGTCAGTGTCCAGGGAGGGGGATGGAGTCTGTATCCAGGGAGGGGGTGGATTCTGTGTCCAGGGAGTGGATGGAATCTGTGTCCAGGGAGTGGATGGATTCTGTGTCCAGGGAGGGAATGGAGTCTGTGTCCAGGGACGGGATTGAACCTGTGTGCAGGGAGGGGAATGGATTCTGTGTCCAGGGAGGGGATGGATTTTGTCTACAGGGAGGGGATGTATTCTGTGTCCAGGGAGGGGATGAAGTCTGTGTCCAGGGAGGGGATGGAGTCAGTGTCCAGGGAGGGGGATGGAGTCTGTGTCCAAGGAGGGGATGGATTCTGTGTCCAGGGAGGGGATGGAGTCTGTGTGCAGGAAGGGTTGGATTCTGTGTCCAGGGAGGGGATGGATTCTGAGTTCAGGGAGGGGAATGGAGTCTGTGTCCAGGGAGGGGAACGGAGACTGTGTCCAGGGAGGGGAATGGAGTATGTGTCCAGGGAGGGGAATGGAGTCTGTGTCCAGGGAGGGGAATGTAGTCTGTGTCCAGGGAGGGGAATGGATACAGTGTCCAGGGAATGGAGTCTGTGTCCAGGGAGGGGAATGGAGTCTGTGTCCAGGGAGGGGAATGGAGTCAGTGTCCAGGGAGGGGATGGAGTCTGTGTCCAGGGAATGGAGTCTGTGTCCAGGGAGTGGAATGGAGTCTGTGTCAAGGGGGGGATGGATTCTGTGTCCAGGGAGGTGAATGGATTCTTTGTCCAGCGAATGTATTATGTGTCCAGGGAATGGATTCTGTGTCCAGGGAATGGAGTCTGTGTCCAGGGACGGGAATGGAGTCTGTGTCCAGGGAATGGAATGGATTCTGTGTCCAGGGAATGGATTATGTGTCCAGGGAATGGACTCTGTGTTCAGGGAATGGAGTCTGTGTCCAGGGAGGGAATGGATTCTGTGTCCAGGGAATGGAGTCTTTGTCCAGGGACGGGAATGGAGTCTGTGTCCAGGGAGGGGAATCGATTAAGTGTCCAGGTGGGGAATGGATTCTGTGTCCAGGGAGGGGATGGATTCTGTGTCCAGGGAGGGGAATGGAATATGTTTCCAGGGAGGGGAATGGAGTCTGTGATCAGGGAGCGGAATGGAGTCTGTTTCCAGGGAGGGGAATGGAGTCTGTGTCCAGGGAGGGGATGGATTCTGTGTCCAGGGAGGGGAATGGAGTCTGTTTCCAAGAAGGGGAAAGGAGTCTGTGTCCAGGGAGGGGAATGGAGTCAGTGTCCAGGGAGGGGATGGAGTCTGTTTCCAGGGAGGGGATGGAGTTTTTGTCCAGGGACGGGAATGCAGTCTGTGTCCAGGGAGGGATATGTATTCTGTGTCCAGGGACGGGAATGGAGTCTGTGTCCAGCTAGGGGAACGGAGTCAGTGTCCAGGGAGGGGGATGGAGTCTGTGTCCAGGGAATGGAGTCTGTGTCCAGGGAGGGGATGGATTCTGTGTCCAGGGAGGGGATGGATTCTGTATCCAGGGAGTGGATGGATACTGTGTCCAGGGAGGGGATGGAGTCTGTGTCCAGGGAGGTGATGGAGTCAATGTACAGGGAGGGGAATGGAGTCTGTGTCCAGGGAGGGGATGGATTCTGTGTCCAGGGAGGGGATGGATTCTGTGTCCAGGGACGGGAATGGATTATGTGTCCAGGGTGGTGAACGGAGTCAGTGTCCAGGGAGGGGGATGGAATCTGTGTCCAGGGAATGGTGTCTGTGTCCAGGGAGGGAATGGAGTCAGTGTCCAGGGAGGGGATGGATTCTGTGTCCAGGAAGGGGATGGAGTCTGATTCCAGGTAGGGGATGGATTCTGTGTCCAGGGAATGGAGTTTGTGTCCAGGGACGGGAATGGAGTCTGTGTCCAGGGACAGGAATGGATTCTGTGTCCAGGGAATGGATTATGTGTCCAGGGAATGGACTCTGTGTCCAGGGAATGGAGTCTGTGTCCAGGGAGGGAATGGATTCTGTGTCCATGGAATGGAGTCTTTGTCCAGGGACGGGAATGGAGTCTGTGTCCAGGGAGGGGAATCGATTAAGTGTCCAGGTGTAGAATGGATTCTGTGTCCAGGGAGGGGATGGATTCTGTGTCCAGGGAGGGGAATGGAATATGTTTCCAGGGAGGGGAATGGAGTCTGTGATCAGGGAGGGGAATGGAGTCTGTTTCCAGGGAGGGCAATGGAGTCTGTGTCCAGGGAGGGGATGGATTCTGTGTCCAGGGAGCGGAATGGAGTATGTTTCCAGGAAGGGGAATGGAGTCTGTGTCCAGGGAGGGGAATGGAGTCAGTGTCCAGGGAGGGGATGGAGTCTGTTTCCAGGGAGGGGATGGAGTTTTTGTCCAGGGACGGGAATGCAGTATGTGTCCAGGGAGGGATATGGATTCTGTGTCCAGGGACGGGAATAGAGTCTGTGTCCAGCTAGGGGAACGGAGTCATTGTCCAGGGAGGGGGATGGAGTCTGTGTCAAGGGAATGGAGTCTGTGTCCAGGGAGGGGATGGATTCTGTGTCCTGAGAGGTGATGGATTCTGTATCCAGGGAGTGGATGGATACTAAGTCCAGGGAGGGGATGGAGTCTGTGTCCAGGGAGGGGATGGATTCTGCGTACGGGGAGGGGATGGATTCTGTGACCAGGGAGGGGATGGATTCTGTGTCCAGGGAGGGGATGGATTCTGTGTACAGGGAGGTGGATGGAGTGGTGTCCAGGGAATGGAGTCAGTGTCCAGGGAGGGGGATGGAGTCTGTGTCCAGGGAGGGGATGGATTCTGTGTCCAGGGAGGGGATGGATTATGTATCCAGGGAGTGGATGGATACTGTGTCCAGGGAGGGGATGGAGTCTGTGTCCAGGGAGGTGAGGGAGTCAATGTACAGGGAGGGGAATGGAGTCTGTGTCCAGGGAGGGGATGGATTCTGTGCCCAGGGAGGGGATGGATTCTGTGTCCAGGGAGGGGATGGATTCTGTGTCCAGGGAGGGGATGGATTCTGTGTCCAGGGACGGGAATGGATTCTGTGTCCAGGGTGGGGAACGGAGTCAGTGTCCAGGGAGGGGGATGGAATCTGTGTCCAGGGAATGGTGTATGTGTCCAGGGAGGGAATGGAGTCAGTGTCCAGGGAGGGGATGGATCTGTGTCCAGGAAGGGGATGGAGTCTGATTCCAGGTAGGGGATGGATTCTGTGTCCAGGGAATGGAGTTTGTGTCCAGGGACGGGAATGGAGTCTGTGTCCAGGGACAGGAATGGATTCTGTGTCCAGGGAATGGATTATGTGTCCAGGGAATGGACTCTGTGTCCAGTGAATGGAGTCTGTGTCCAGGGAGGGGATGGATTCTGTGTCCAGGGAGGGGAATGGAGTCTGTTTCCAGGAAGGGGAATGGAGTCTGTGTCCAGGGAGGGGAATGGAGTCAGTGTCCAGGGAGGGGATGGAGTCTGTTTCCAGGGAGGGGATGGAGTTTTTGTCCAGGGACGGGAATGCAGTCTGTGTCCAGGGAGGGATATGGATTCTGTGTCCAGGGAGGGGAATGGAGTCTGTGTCCAGCTAGGGGAACGGAGTCAGTGTCCAGGGAGGGGGATGGAGTCTGTGTCCAGGGAATGGAGTCTGTGTCGAGGGAGGGGATGGATTCTGTGTCCAGGGAGGGGATGGATTCTGGATCCAGGGAGTGGATGGATACTGTGTCCTGGGAGGGGATGGAGTCTGTGTCCAGGGAGGTGATGGAGTCAATGTACAGGGAGGGGAATGGAGTCTGTGTCCAGGGAGGGGATGGATTCTGTGCCCAGGGAGGGGATGGATTCTGTGTCCAGGGAGGGGATGGATTCTGTGTCCAGGGAGGGGATGGATTCTGTGTCCAGGGACGGGAATGGATTCTGTGTCCAGGGTGGGGAACGGAGTCAGTGTCCAGGGAGGGGGATGGAATCTGTGTCCAGGGAATGGTGTCTGTGTCCAGGGAGGGAATGGAGTCAGTGTCCAGGGAGGGGATGGATTCTGTGTCCAGGAAGTGGATGGAGTCTGATTCCAGGTAGGGGATGGATTCTGTGTCCAGGAAATGGAGTTTGTGTCCAGGGACGGGAATGGAGTCTGTGTCCAGGGACAGGAATGGATTCTGTGTCCAGGGAATGGATTATGTGTCCAGGGAATGGACTCTGTGTCCAGGGAATGGAGTCTGTGTCCAGGGAGGGAATGGATTCTGTGTCCAGGGAATGGAGTCTTTGTCCAGGGACGGGAATGGAGTCTGTGTCCAGGGAGGGGAATCGATTAAGTGTCCAGGTGGGGAATGGATTCTGTGTCCAGGGAGGGGAAGGATTCTGTGTCCAGGGAGGGGAATGGAATATGTTTCCAGGGAGGGGAATGGAGTCTGTGATCAGGGAGGGGAATGGAGTCTGTTTCCAGGGAGGGGAATGGAGTCTGTGTCCAGGGAGGGGATGGATTCTCTGTCCAGGGAGGGGAATGGAGTCTGTTTCCAGGAAGGGGAATGGAGTCTGTGTCCAGGGAGGGGAATGGAGTCAGTGTCCAGGGAGGGGATGGAGTCTGTTTCCAGGGAGGGGATGGAGTTTTTGTCCAGGGACGGGAATGCAGTATGTGTCCAGGGAGGGATATGGATTCTGTGTCCAGGGACGGGAATGGAGTCTGTGTCCAGCTAGGGGAACGGAGTCAGTGTCCAGGGAGGGGGATGGAGTCTGTGTCAAGGGAATGGAGTCTGTGTCCAGGGAGGGGATGGATTCTGTGTCCTGAGAGGGGATTGATTCTGTATCCAGGGAGTGGATGGATACTAAGTCCAGGGAGGGGATGGAGTCTCTGTCCAGGGAGGGGATGGATTCTGTGTACAGGGAGGGGATGGATTCTGTGACCAGGGAGGGGATGGATTCTGTGTCCAGGGAGGGGATGGATTCTGTGTACAGGGAGGTGGATGGAGTCTGTGTCCAGGGAATGGAGTCAGTGTCCAGGGAGGGGGATGGAGTCTGTGTCCAGGGAGGGGATGGATTCTGTGTCCAGGGAGGGGATGGATTCTGTATCCAGGAAGTGGATGGATACTGTGTCCAGGGAGGGGATGGAGTCTGTGTCCAGGGAGGTGAGGGAGTCAATGTACAGGGAGGGGAATGGAGTCTGTGTCCAGGGAGGGGATGGATTCTGTGCCCAGGGAGGGGATGGATTCTGTGTCCAGGGAGGGGATGGATTCTGTGTCCAGGGAGGGGTTGGATTCTGTGTCCAGGGACGGGAATGGATTCTGTGTCCAGGGTGGGGAACGGAGTCAGTGTCCAGGGAGGGGGATGGAATCTGTGTCCAGGGAATGGTGTCTGTGTCCAGGGAGGGAATGGAGTCAGTGTCCAGGGAGGGGATGGATTCTGTGTCCAGGAAGGGGATGGAGTCTGATTCCAGGTAGGGGATGGATTCTGTGTCCAGGGAATGGAGTTTGTGTCCAGGGACGGGAATGGAGTCTGTGTCCAAGGACAGGAATGGATTCTGTGTCCAGGGAATGGATTATGTGTCCAGGGAATGGACTCTGTGTCCAGGGAATGGAGTCTGTGTCCAGGGAGGGAATGGATTCTGTGTCCAGGGAATGGAGTCTTTGTCCAGGGACGGGAATGGAGTCTGTGTCCAGGGAGGGGAATCGATTAAGTGTCCAGGTGGGGAATGGATTCTGTGTCCAGGGAGGGGATGGATTCTGTGTCCAGGGAGGGGAATGGAATATGTTTCCAGGGAGGGGAATGGAGTCTGTGATCAGGGAGGGGAATGGAGTCTGTTTCCAGGGAGGGGAATGGAGTCTGTGTCCAGGGAGGGGATGGATTCTGTGTCCAGGGAGGGGAATGGAGTCTGTTTCCAGGAAGGGGAATGGAGTCTGTGTCCAGGGAGGGGAATGGAGTCAGTGTCCAGGGAGGGGATGGAGTCTGTTTCCAGGGAGGGGATGGAGTTTTTGTCCAGGGACGGGAATGCAGTATGTGTCCAGGGAGGGATATGGATTCTGTGTCCAGGGACGGGAATGGAGTCTGTGTCCAGCTAGGGGAACGGAGTCAGTGTCCAGGGAGGGGGATGGAGTCTGTGTCAAGGGAATGGAGTCTGTGTCCAGGGAGGGGATGGATTCTGTGTCCTGAGAGGGGATGGATTCTGTATCCAGGGAGTGGATGGATACTAATTCCAGGGAGGGGATGTAGCCTGTGTCCAGGGAGGGGATGGATTCTGTGTACAGGGAGGGGATGGATTCTGTGACCAGGGAGGGGATGGATTCTGTGTCCAGGGAGGGGATGGATTCTGTGTACAGGGAGGTGGATGGAGTCTGTGTCCAGGGAATGGAGTCAGTGTCCAGGGAGGGGGATGGAGTCTGTGTCCAGGGAGGGGATGGATTCTGTGTCCAGGGAGTGGATGGAGTCTGTGTCCAGGGAGGAGATGGATACTGTGTCCAGGGAGGGAATTGAGTCTGTGTCCAGGGACGGGATTGAACCTGTGTGCAGGGAGGGGAATGGAGTCTGTGTCCAGGGAGGGGATGGATTTTGTCTACAGGGAGGGGATGTATTCTGTGTCCAGAGAGGGGATGAAGTCTGTGTCCAGGGAGGGGATGGAGTCAGTGTCCAGGGAAGGGGATGGAGTCTGTGTCCAAGGAGGGGATGGATTCTGTGTCCAGGGAGGGGATGGAGTCTGTGTCCAGGGAGGGGTTGGAGTCTGTGTGCAGGCAGGGGAATGGTGTCTGTGTCCAGGGAGGGGAATGGAGTCTGTGTCCAGGGTGGGGAATGGAGTCTGTGTCCAGGGAGAGGAATGGAGTCTGTGTCCATGGAGGGGAATGGATTATGTGCCCAGGGAGGGGATGGATTCTGAGTTCAGGGAGGGGAATGGAGTCTGTGTCCAGGGAGGGGAACGGAGTCTGTGTCCAGGGAGGGGAATGGAGTCTGTGTCCAGTGAGGGGAATGGAGTCTGTGTCCAGGGAGGGGAATGGAGTCTGTGTCCAGGGAGGGGAATGGATTCTGTGTCCACGGAATGGAGTCTGTGTCCAGGGAGGGGAATGGATTCTGTGTCCAGGGAATGGAGTCTCTGTCCAGGGAGGGGAATGGAGTCTGTGTCCAGGGAGGGGAATGGAGTCAGTGTCCAGGGAGGGGATGGAGTCTGTGTCCAGGGAATGGAGTCTGTGTCCAGGGAGTGGAATGGAGTCTGTGTCCAGGGAGGGGATGGATTCTGTGTCCAGGGAGGTGAATGGATTCTTTGTCCAGCGAAAGGATTATGTGTCCAGGGAATGGATTCTGTGTCCAGGGAATGGAGTCTGTGTCCAGGGAGGGGAATGGATTCTGTGTCCAGGGAATGGAGTTTGTGTCCAGGGACGGGAATGGAGTCTGTGTCCAGGGACAGGAATGGATTCTGTGTCCAGGGAATGGATTATGTGTCCAGGGAATGGACTCTGTGTCCAGGGAATGGAGTCTGTGTCCAGGGAGGGAATGGATTCTGTGTCCAGGGAATGGAGTCTTTGTCCAGGGACGGGAATGGAGTCTGTGTCCAGGGAGGGGAATCGATTAAGTGTCCAGGTGGGGAATGGATTCTGTGTCCAGGGAGGGGATGGATTCTGTGTCCAGGGAGGGGAATGGAATATGTTTCCAGGGAGGGGAATGGAGTCTGTGATCAGGGAGGGGAATGGAGTCTTTTTCCAGGGAGGGGAATGGAGTCTGTGTCCAGGGAGGGGATGGATTCTGTGTCCAGGGAGGGGAATGGAGTCTGTTTCCAGGAAGGGGAATGGAGTCTTTGTCCAGGGAGGGGAATGGAGTCAGTGTCCAGGGAGGGGATGGAGTCTGTTTCCAGGGAGGGGATGGAGTTTTTGTCCAGTTACGGGAATGCAGTCTGTGTCCAGGGAGGGATATGGATTCTGTGTCCAGGGACGGGAATGGAGTCTGTGTCCAGCTAGGGGAACGGAATCAGTGTCCAGGGAGGGGGATGGAGTCTGTGTCCAGGGAATGGAGTCTGTGTCCAGGGAGGGGATGGATTCTGTGTCCAGGGAGTGGATGGATACTGTGTCCAGGGAGGGGATGGAGTCTGTGTCCAGGGAGGTGAGGGAGTCAATGTACAGGGAGGGGAATGGAGTCTGTGTCCAGGGAGGGGATGGATTCTGTGCCCAGGGAGGGGATGGATTCTGTGTCCAGGGAGGGGATGGATTCTGTGTCCAGGGAGGGGATGGATTCTGTGTCCAGGGACGGGAATGGATTCTGTGTCCAGGGTGCGGAACGGAGTCAGTGTCCAGGGAGGGGGATGGAATCTGTGTCCAGGGAATGGTGAATGTGTCCAGGGAGGGAATGGAGTCAGTGTCCAGGGAGGGGATGGAGTCTGTGTCCAGGAAGGGGATGGAGTCTGATTCCAGGTAGGGGATGGATTCTGTGTCCAGGGAATGGAGTTTGTGTCCAGGGACGGGAATGGAGTCTGTGTCCAGGGAGGGGATGGATTCTGTGTCCAGGGAGGTGAATGGATTCTTTGTCCAGCGAAAGGATTATGTGTCCAGGGAATGGATTCTGTGTCCAGGGAATGGAGTCTGTGTCCAGGGAGGGGAATGGATTCTGTGTCCAGGGAATGGAGTTTGTGTCCAGGGACGGGAATGGAGTCTGTGTCCAGGGACAGGAATGGATTCTGTGTCCAGGGAATGGATTATGTGTCCAGGGAATGGACTCTGTGTCCAGGGAATGGAGTCTGTGTCCAGGGAGGGAATGGATTCTGTGTCCAGGGAATGGAGTCTTTGTCCAGGGACGGGAATGGAGTCTGTGTCCAGGGAGGGGAATCGATTAAGTGTCCAGGTGGGGAATGGATTCTGTGTCCAGGGAGGGGATGGATTCTGTGTCCAGGGAGGGGAATGGAATATGTTTCCAGGGAGGGGAATGGAGTCTGTGATCAGGGAGGGGAATGGAGTCTTTTTCCAGGGAGGGGAATGGAGTCTGTGTCCAGGGAGGGGATGGATTCTGTGTCCAGGGAGGGGAATGGAGTCTGTTTCCAGGAAGGGGAATGGAGTCTTTGTCCAGGGAGGGGAATGGAGTCAGTGTCCAGGGAGGGGATGGAGTCTGTTTCCAGGGAGGGGATGGAGTTTTTGTCCAGTTACGGGAATGCAGTCTGTGTCCAGGGAGGGATATGGATTCTGTGTCCAGGGACGGGAATGGAGTCTGTGTCCAGCTAGGGGAACGGAGTCAGTGTCCAGGGAGGGGGATGGAGTCTGTGTCCAGGGAATGGAGTCTGTGTCCAGGGAGGGGATGGATTCTGTGTCCAGGGAGGGGATGGATTCTGTATCCAGGGAGTGGATGGACACTGTGTCCAGGGAGGGGATGGAGTCTGTGTCCAGGGAGGTGATGGAGTCAATGTACAGGGAGTGGAATGGAGTCTGTGTCCAGGGAGGGGATGGATTCTGTGCCCAGGGAGGGGATGGATTCTGTGTCCAGGGAGGGGATGGATTCTGTGTCCAGGGAGGGGATGGATTCTGTGTCCAGGAAGGGGATGGATTCTGTGTCCAGGGAATGGAGTCAGTGTCCAGGGAGGGGGATGGAGTCTTTGTCCAGGGAGGGGATGGATTCTGTGTCCAGGGAGGGGATGGATTCTGTATCCAGGGAGTGGATGGATACTGTGTCCAGGGAGGGGATGGAGTCTGTGTCCAGGGAGGTGAGGGAGTCAATGTACAGGGAGGGGAATGGAGTCTGTGTCCAGGGAGGGGATGGATTCTGTGCCCAGGGAGGGGATGGATTCTGTGTCCAGGGAGGGGATGGATTCTGTGTCCAGGGAAGGGATGGATTCTGTGTCCAGGGACGGGAATGGATTCTGTGTCCAGGGTGCGGAACGGAGTCAGTGTCCAGGGAGGGGGATGGAATCTGTGTCCAGGGAATGGTGAATGTGTCCAGGGAGGGAATGGAGTCAGTGTCCAGGGAGGGGATGGATTCTGTGTCCAGGAAGGGGATGGAGTCTGATTCCAGGTAGGGGATGGATTCTGTGTCCAGGGAATGGAGTTTGTGTCCAGGGACGGGAATGGAGTCTGTGTCCAGGGAGGGGATGGATTCTGTGTCCAGGGAGGGGAATGGAGTCTGTTTCCAGGAAGGGGAATGGAGTCTGTGTCCAGGGAAGGGAATGGAGTCAGTGTCCAGGGAGGGGATGGAGTCTGATTCCAGGTAGGGGATGGATTCTGTGTCCAGGGAATGGAGTTTGTGTCCAGGGACGGGAATGGAGTCTGTGTCCAGGGAGGGGATGGATTCTGTGTCCAGGGAGGGGAATGGAGTCTGTTTCCAGGAAGGGGAATGGAGTCTGTGTCCAGGGAAGGGAATGGAGTCAGTGTCCAGGGAGGGGATGGAGTCTGTTTCCAGGGAGGGGATGGAGTTTTTGTCCAGGGCCGGGAATGCAGTCTGTGTCCAGGGAGGGATATGGATTCTGTGTCCAGGGACGGGAATGGAGTCTGTGTCCAGCTAGGGGAACGGAGTCAGTGTCCAGGGAGGGGATGGATTCTGTGTCCAGGGAGGGGATGGATTCTGTGTCCAGGGAGGGGATGGATTCTGTGTCCAGGGACGGGAATGGATTCTGTGTCCAGGGTGGGGAACGGAGTCAGTGTCCAGGGAGGGGAATGGAGTCTGTTTCCAGGAAGGGGAATGGAGTCTGTGTCCAGGGAGGGGAATGGGGTCAGTGTCCAGGGAGGGGATGGAGTCTGTTTCCAGGGAGGGGATGGAGTTTTTGTCCAGTTACGGGAATGCAGTATGTGTCCAGGGAGGGATATGGATTCTGTGTCCAGGGACGGGAATGGAGTCTGTGTCCAGCTAGGGGAACGGAGTCAGTGTCCAGGGAGGGGGATGGAGTCTGTGTCCAGGGAATGGAGTCTGTGTCCAGGGAGGGGATGGATTCTGTGTCCAGGGAGGGGATGGATTCTGTATCCAGGGAGTGGATGGACACTGTGTCCAGGGAGGGGATGGAGTCTGTGTCCAGGGAGGTGATGGAGTCAATGTACAGGGAGTGGAATGGAGTCTGTGTCCAGGGAGGGGATGGATTCTGTGCCCAGGGAGGGGATGGATTCTGTGTCCAGGGAGGGGATGGATTCTGTGTCCAGGGAGGGGATGGATTCTGTGTACAGGGAGGTGGATGGAGTCTGTGTCCAGGGAATGGAGTCAGTGTCCAGGGAGGGGGATGGAGTCTGTGTCCAGGGAGGGGATGGATTCTGTGTCCAGGGAGGGGATGGATTCTGTATCCAGGGAGTGGATGGATACTGTGTCCAGGGAGGGGATGGAGTCTGTGTCCAGGGAGGTGAGGGAGTCAATGTACAGGGAGGGGAATGGAGTCTGTGTCCAGGGACGGGAATGGAGTCTGTGTCCAGCTAGGGGAACGGAGTCAGTGTCCAGGGAGGGGGATGGAGTCTGTGTCAAGGGAATGGAGTCTGTGTCCAGGGAGGGGATGGATTCTGTGTCCTGAGAGGGGATGGATTCTGTATCCAGGGAGTGGATGGATACTAAGTCCAGGGAGGGGATGTAGTCTGTGTCCAGGGAGGGGATGGATTCTGTGTACAGGGAGGGGATGGATTCTGTGACCAGGGAGGGGATGGATTCTGTGTCCAGGGAGGGGATGGATTCTGTGTACAGGGAGGTGGATGGAGTCTGTGTCCAGGGAATGGAGTCAGTGTCCAGGGAGGGGGATGGAGTCTGTGTCCAGGGTGGGGATGGATTCTGTGTCCAGGGAGTGGATGGAGTCTGTGTCCAGGGAGGGGATGGATACTGTGTCCAGGGAGGGAATGGAGTCTGTGTCCAGGGACGGGATTGAACCTGTGTGCAGGAAGGTGAATGGTGTCTGTGTCCAGGGAGGGGATGGATTTTGTCTACAGGGAGGGGATGTATTCTGTGTCCAGAGAGGGGATGAAGTCTGTGTCCAGGGAGGGGATGGAGTCAGTGTCCAGGGAAGGGGATGGAGTCTGTGTCCAAGGAGGGGATGGATTCTGTGTCCAGGGAGGGGATGGAGTCTGTGTCCAGGGAGGGGTTGGAGTCTGTGTGCAGGCAGGGGAATGGTGTCTGTGTCCAGGGAGGGGAATGGAGTCTGTGTCCAGGGAGGGGAATGGAGTCTGTGTCCAGGGAGAGGAATGGAGTCTGTGTCCATGGAGTGGAATGGATTATGTGTCCAGGGAGGGGATGGATTCTGAGTTCAGGGAGGGGAATGGAGTCTGTGTCCAGGGAGGGGAACGCATCTGTGTCCAGGGAGGGGAATGGAGTCTGTGTCCAGTGAGGGGAATGGAGTCTGTGTCCAGGGAGGGGAATGGAGTCTGTGTCCAGGGAAGGGAATGGATTCTGTGTCCAGGGAATGGAGTCTGTGTCCAGGGAGGGGAATGGATTCTGTGTCCAGGGAATGGAGTCTGTGTCCAGGGAGGGGAATGGAGTCAGTGTCCAGGGAGGGGATGGAGTCTGTGTCCAGGGAATGGAGTCTGTGTCCAGGGAGTGGAATGGAGTCTGTGTCCAGGGAGGGGATGGATTCTGTGTCCAGGGAGGTGAATGGATTCTTTGTCCAGCGAATGGATTATGTGTCCAGGGAATGGATTCTGTGTCCAGGGAATGGAGTCTGTGTCCAGGGAGGGGAATGGATTCTGTGTCCAGGGAATGGAGTTTGTGTCCAGGGACGGGAATGGAGTCTGTGTCCAGGGACAGGAATGGATTCTGTGTCCAGGGAATGGATTATGTGTCCAGGGAATGGACTCTGTGTCCAGGGAATGGAGTCTGTGTCCAGGGAGGGAATGGATTCTGTGTCCAGGGAATGGAGTCTTTGTCCAGGGACGGGAATGGAGTCTGTGTCCAGGGAGGGGAATGGAGTCTGTGTCCAGGGAAGGGAATGGATTCTGTGTCCAGGGAATGGAGTCTGTGTCCAGGGAGGGGAATGGATTCTGTGTCCAGGGAATGGAGTCTGTGTCCAGGGAGGGGAATGGAGTCAGTGTCCAGGGAGGGGATGGAGTCTGTGTCCAGGGAATGGAGTCTGTGTCCAGGGAGTGGAATGGAGTCTGTGTCCAGGGTGGGGATGGATTCTGTGTCCAGGGAGGTGAATGGATTCTTTGTCCAGCGAATGGATTATGTGTCCAGGGAATGGATTCTGTGTCCAGGGAATGGAGTCTGTGTCCAGGGAGGGGAATGGATTCTGTGTCCAGGGAATGGAGTTTGTGTCCAGGGACGGGAATGGAGTCTGTGTCCAGGGACAGGAATGGATTCTGTGTCCAGGGAATGGATTATGTGTCCAGGGAATGGACTCTGTGTCCAGGGAATGGAGTCTGTGTCCAGGGAGGGAATGGATTCTGTGTCCAGGGAATGGAGTCTTTGTCCAGGGACGGGAATGGAGTCTGTGTCCAGGGAGGGGAATCGATTAAGTGTCCAGGTGGGGAATGGATTCTGTGTCCAGGGAGGGGATGGATTCTGTGTCCAGGGAGGGGAATGGAATATGTTTCCAGGGAGGGGAATGGAGTCTGTGATCAGGGAGGGGAATGGAGTCTTTTTCCAGGGAGGGGAATGGAGTCTGTGTCCAGGGAGGGGATGGATTCTGTGTCCAAGGAGGGGAATGGAGTCTGTTTCCAGGAAGGGGAATGGAGTCTTTGTCCAGGGAGGGGAATGGAGTCAGTGTCCAGGGAGGGGATGGAGTCTGTTTCCAGGGAGGGGATGGAGTTTTTGTCCAGTTACGGGAATGCAGTCTGTGTCCAGGGAGGGATATGGATTCTGTGTCCAGGGATGGGAATGGAGTCTGTGTCCAGCTAGGGGAACGGAGTCAGTGTCCAGGGAGGGGGATGGAGTCTGTGTCCAGGTAATGGAGTCTGTGTCCAGGGAGTGGAATGGAGTCTGTGTCCAGGGAGGGGATGGATTCTGTGCCCAGGGAGGGGATGGATTCTGTGTCCAGGGAGGGGATGGATTCTGTGTCCAGGGAGGGGATGGATTCTGTGTCTAGGGAGGGGATGGATTCTGTGTACAGGGAGGTGGATGGAGTCTGTGTCCAGGGAATGGAGTCAGTGTCCAGGGAGGGGGATGGAGTCTGTGTCCAGGGAGGGGATGGATTCTGTGTCCAGGGAGTGGATGGAGTCTGTGTCCAGGGAGGGGATGGATTCTGTGTCCAGGGAGGGAATGGATTCTGTGTCCAGGGTGGGGATTGAACCTCTGTCCAGGGAGGGGAATGGAGTCTGTGTCCAGGGTGGGGATGGATTTTGTCTTCAGGGAGGGGATGTATTCTGTGTCCAGGGAGGGGATGAAGTCTGTGTCCAGTTAGGGGATGGAGTCAGTGTCCAGGGAAGGGGATGGAGTCTGTGTCGAGGGAGGGGTTGGATTCTGTCTCCAGGGAGGGGATGGAGTCTGTGTCCAGGGAGGGGTTGGAGTCTGTGTGCAGGCAGGGGAATGGTGTCTGTGTCCAGGGAGGGGAATGGAGTCTGTGTCCAGAGAGGGGGATGGAGTCTTTGTCCAGGGACGGGATTGAACCTGTGTGCAGGAAGGTGAATGGTGTCTGTGTCCAGGGAGGGGATGGATTTTGTCTACAGGGAGGGGATGTATTCTGTGTCCAGAGAGGGGATGAAGTCTGTGTCCAGGGAGGGGATGGAGTCAGTGTCCAGGGAAGGGGATGGAGTCTGTGTCCAAGGAGGGGATGGATTCTGTGTCCAGGGAGGGGATGGAGTCTGTGTCCAGGGAGGGGTTGGAGTCTGTGTGCAGGCAGGGGAATGGTGTCTGTGTCCAGGGAGGGGAATGGAGTCTGTGTCCAGGGAGGGGAATGGAGTCTGTGTCCAGGGAGAGGAATGGAGTCTGTGTCCATGGAGTGGAATGGATTATGTGTCCAGGGAGGGGATGGATTCTGAGTTCAGGGAGGGGAATGGAGTCTGTGTCCAGGGAGGGGAACGCATCTGTGTCCAGGGAGGGGA
Organism: Pristiophorus japonicus; assembly: GCF_044704955.1. Taxonomy (NCBI): domain Eukaryota; kingdom Metazoa; phylum Chordata; class Chondrichthyes; family Pristiophoridae; genus Pristiophorus; species Pristiophorus japonicus. The sequence goes on from NC_092005.1 coordinate 1,977,800, forward strand.
ATGGAGTCTGTGTCCAGTGAGGGGAATGGAGTCTGTGTCCAGGGAGGGGAATGGAGTCTGTGTCCAGGGAAGGGAATGGATTCTGTGTCCAGGGAATGGAGTCTGTGTCCAGGGAGGGGAATGGATTCTGTGTCCAGGGAATGGAGTCTGTGTCCAGGGAGGGGAATGGAGTCAGTGTCCAGGGAGGGGATGGAGTCTGTGTCCAGGGAATGGAGTCTGTGTCCAGGGAGTGGAATGGAGTCTGTGTCCAGGGAGGGGATGGATTCTGTGTCCAGGGAGGTGAATGGATTCTTTGTCCAGCGAATGGATTATGTGTCCAGGGAATGGATTCTGTGTCCAGGGAATGGAGTCTGTGTCCAGGGAGGGGAATGGATTCTGTGTCCAGGGAATGGAGTTTGTGTCCAGGGACGGGAATGGAGTCTGTGTCCAGGGACAGGAATGGATTCTGTGTCCAGGGAATGGATTATGTGTCCAGGGAATGGACTCTGTGTCCAGGGAATGGAGTCTGTGTCCAGGGAGGGAATGGATTCTGTGTCCAGGGAATGGAGTCTTTGTCCAGGGACGGGAATGGAGTCTGTGTCCAGGGAGGGGAATGGAGTCTGTGTCCAGGGAAGGGAATGGATTCTGTGTCCAGGGAATGGAGTCTGTGTCCAGGGAGGGGAATGGATTCTGTGTCCAGGGAATGGAGTCTGTGTCCAGGGAGGGGAATGGAGTCAGTGTCCAGGGAGGGGATGGAGTCTGTGTCCAGGGAATGGAGTCTGTGTCCAGGGAGTGGAATGGAGTCTGTGTCCAGGGTGGGGATGGATTCTGTGTCCAGGGAGGTGAATGGATTCTTTGTCCAGCGAATGGATTATGTGTCCAGGGAATGGATTCTGTGTCCAGGGAATGGAGTCTGTGTCCAGGGAGGGGAATGGATTCTGTGTCCAGGGAATGGAGTTTGTGTCCAGGGACGGGAATGGAGTCTGTGTCCAGGGACAGGAATGGATTCTGTGTCCAGGGAATGGATTATGTGTCCAGGGAATGGACTCTGTGTCCAGGGAATGGAGTCTGTGTCCAGGGAGGGAATGGATTCTGTGTCCAGGGAATGGAGTCTTTGTCCAGGGACGGGAATGGAGTCTGTGTCCAGGGAGGGGAATCGATTAAGTGTCCAGGTGGGGAATGGATTCTGTGTCCAGGGAGGGGATGGATTCTGTGTCCAGGGAGGGGAATGGAATATGTTTCCAGGGAGGGGAATGGAGTCTGTGATCAGGGAGGGGAATGGAGTCTTTTTCCAGGGAGGGGAATGGAGTCTGTGTCCAGGGAGGGGATGGATTCTGTGTCCAAGGAGGGGAATGGAGTCTGTTTCCAGGAAGGGGAATGGAGTCTTTGTCCAGGGAGGGGAATGGAGTCAGTGTCCAGGGAGGGGATGGAGTCTGTTTCCAGGGAGGGGATGGAGTTTTTGTCCAGTTACGGGAATGCAGTCTGTGTCCAGGGAGGGATATGGATTCTGTGTCCAGGGATGGGAATGGAGTCTGTGTCCAGCTAGGGGAACGGAGTCAGTGTCCAGGGAGGGGGATGGAGTCTGTGTCCAGGTAATGGAGTCTGTGTCCAGGGAGTGGAATGGAGTCTGTGTCCAGGGAGGGGATGGATTCTGTGCCCAGGGAGGGGATGGATTCTGTGTCCAGGGAGGGGATGGATTCTGTGTCCAGGGAGGGGATGGATTCTGTGTCTAGGGAGGGGATGGATTCTGTGTACAGGGAGGTGGATGGAGTCTGTGTCCAGGGAATGGAGTCAGTGTCCAGGGAGGGGGATGGAGTCTGTGTCCAGGGAGGGGATGGATTCTGTGTCCAGGGAGTGGATGGAGTCTGTGTCCAGGGAGGGGATGGATTCTGTGTCCAGGGAGGGAATGGATTCTGTGTCCAGGGTGGGGATTGAACCTCTGTCCAGGGAGGGGAATGGAGTCTGTGTCCAGGGTGGGGATGGATTTTGTCTTCAGGGAGGGGATGTATTCTGTGTCCAGGGAGGGGATGAAGTCTGTGTCCAGTTAGGGGATGGAGTCAGTGTCCAGGGAAGGGGATGGAGTCTGTGTCGAGGGAGGGGTTGGATTCTGTCTCCAGGGAGGGGATGGAGTCTGTGTCCAGGGAGGGGTTGGAGTCTGTGTGCAGGCAGGGGAATGGTGTCTGTGTCCAGGGAGGGGAATGGAGTCTGTGTCCAGAGAGGGGGATGGAGTCTTTGTCCAGGGACGGGAATGGAGACTGTCCAGTGAGGGGAACGGAGTCAGTGTCCAGGGAGGGGGATGGAGTCTGTGTCCAGGGAGGGGTATGGAGTCTGTGTCCGGGGACGGGAATGGAGTCTGTGTCCAGGGAGGGGAACGGAATCAGTGTCCAGGGAGGGGGATGGAGTCTGTGTCCAGGAAATGGAGTCTTTGTCCAGGGAGGGAATGGAGTCAGTGTCCAGGAAGGGGATGGATTCTGTGTCCAGGGAGGGAATGTAGTCTGTGTCCAGGGAGGGGATGCAGTCTGTGACCAGGGAGCAGATGGATGCTGTGTCCAGGGAGGGTATGGATTCTGTGTCCAGGGAGGGGAATGGATTCGGTGTCCAGGGAAAGGAGTCAGTGTCCAGGGAGGGGAATGAAGTCTGTGTCCAGGGAGGGGAATGGAGTCTTTGTCCAGGGAGGGGAATGGAGTCAGTGTCCAGGGAGGGGATGGAGTCGCTGTCCAGGGAGGGGATGGAGTCTTTTTCCAGGGAGGGGATGGAGTCTGTGTCCAGGGACGGGAATGGAGTCTGTGTCCACGGAGGGGGATGGAGACTGTGTCCAGGGACGGGAATGGATTCTGTGTCCAGGGTGGGGAACGGAGTCAGTGTCCAGGGAGGGGAATGGATTATGTGTCCAGGGAGGGGATGATGTCTGTGTCCAGGGAGGGGATGGATTCTGCGTCCAGATAGGGGATGGAGTCTGTGTCCAGGGAGGAGATGGAGTCTGTGTCGATGGAGGGGGATGGAGTCTGTGTCCAGGGAGGGGAATGGAGTCTGTGTCCAGGGAGGGGATGGAGTCTGTGTCCAGGGAGGGGAATGGAGTCTGTGTCCAGGGAATGGAGTCTGTGTCCAGGGAGGGGATGGATTCTGTCTCCAGGGAGGGGATGGATTCTGTGTCCATAGAGGGGAATGGAGTCTGTATCCAGGGAGGGAATGGAGTCAGTGTCCAGAGAGGGGAATGGATTCTGTGTCCAGGGAGGGGATGGATTCTGTGTCCCGGGAGGGGAATGGATTCTGTGTCCAGGGAGGGGATTGATTCTGTGCCCAGGGAGGGGAATGGAGTCTGTATCCAGGGAGGGGAATGGATTCTGTGTCCAGGGAGGGGAATGGAGTCTGTGTCCAGGGAATGGAGTCTGTGTCCAGGGAGGGAATGGAGTCAGTGTCCAAAAGGGGATGTATTCTGTGTCCAGGGAGGGGATGGAGTCTGTGTCCAGGGAGGGGATGGATTCTGTGACCAGGGAGGGGATGGATTCTGTGTCCAGGGAGGGTATGGATTCTGTGTCCAGGGAGGGGAATGGATTCGGTGTCCAGGGAGGGGATGGATTCTGTGTCCAGGGAGGGGATGGAGTCTGTGTCGAGGGAAGGGATGGAGTCTGTGTCTCGGGAGGGGAGTGGAGTCTGTGTCCAGGGAGGGGAATGGAGTCACTATCCAGCGAGGGGATGGAGTCGGTGTCCAGGGAGGGGATGGAGTCTGTGTCCAGGGAGGGGGATGGAGTCTGTGCCCAGGGACGGGAATGGATTCTGTGTCCAGCGAGGGGATGGAGTCGGTGTCCAGGGATGGGATGGAGTCAGTGTCCAGGGAGGGGGATGGAATCTGTGTCCAGGGAATGGTGTCTGTGTCCAGGGAGGGAATGGAGTCAATGCCCAGGGAGGGGATGGATTCTGTGTCCACGAAGGGGATGGAGTCTGTGTCCAGGGAGGGGATGGATTCTGTGTCCAGGGAATGGAGTTTGTGTCCAGGGACGGGAATGGAGTCTGTGTCCAGGGACAGGAATGGATTCTGTGTCCAGGGAATGGATTATGTGTCCAGGGAATGGACTCTGTGTCCAGGCAATGCAGTCTGTGTCCAGGGAGGGAATGGATTATGTGTCCAGTGAATGGAGTCTTTGTCCAGGGAGGGGATGGAGTCTATGTCCAGGGAGGGGTTGGAGTCTGTGTGCAGGCAGGGGAATGGAGTCTGTGTCCAGGGAAGGGAATGGAGACTGTCCAGGGAGGGGAACGGAGTCAGTGTCCAGGGAGGGGGATGGAGTCTGTGTCCAGGGAGGGGGATGGAGTCTGTGTCCGGGGACGGGAATGGAGTCTGTGTCCAGGGAGGGGAACGGAGTCAGTGTCCAGGGAGGGGGATGGAGTCTGTGTCCAGGAAATGGAGTCTGTGTCCAGGGAGGGAATGGAGTCAGTGTCCAGGAAGGGGATGGATTCTGTGTCCAGGGAGGGGATGGAGTCTGTGTCCAGGGAGGGGATGGAGTCTGTGACCAGGGAGCAGATGGATGCTGTGTCCAGGGAGGGTAAGGATTCTGTGTCCAGGGAGGGGAATGGATTCGGTGTCCAGGAAGGGGATGGATTCTGTGTCCAGCGAGGGGATGGAGTCTGTGTCCAGGGAAGGGATGGAGTCTGTGTCTAGTGAGGGGAGTGGAGTCTGTGTCCAGGGAGGGGATGGATTCTGTGTCCAGGGGGCGGTGGATTCTGTGTCCAGGGAGGGGATGGATTCTGTGTCCAGGGAGGGGATGGATTTTGTGTCCAGGGAGGGGATGGATTCTGTGTCCAGGGAGGGGGATGGATTCTGTGTCCAGGGAAAGGAGTCAGTGTCCAGGGAGGGGAATGAAGTCTGTGTCCAGGGAGGGGAATGGAGTCTGTGTCCAGGGAGGGGAATGGAGTCAGTGTCCAGGGAGGGGATGGAGTCGGTGTCCAGGGAAGGGATGGAGTCTGTGTCCAGGGAGGGGATGGAGTCTGTGTCCAGGGACGGGAATGGAGTCTGTGTCCACGGAGGGGGATGGAGACTTTGTCCAGGGACGGGAATGGATTCTGTGTCCAGAGTGGGGAACGGAATCAGTGTCCAGGGAGGGGGATGGAATCTGTGTCCAGGTAATGGTGTCTGTGTCCAGGGAGGGAATGGAGTCAGTGTCCAGGGAGGGGATGGATTCTGTGTCCAGGAAGGGGATGGAGTCTGTGTCCAGGGAGGGGATGGATTCTGTGTCCAGGGTGGGGAACGGAGTCAGTGTCCAGGGAGGGGAATGGATTATGTGTCCAGGGAGAGGATGAAGTCTGTGTCCAGGGAATGGAGTCTGTGTCCAGGAAGGGGATGGAGTCTGTGTCCAGGGAGGGGATGGATTCTGTGTCCAGGGTGGGGAACGGAGTCAGTGTCCAGGGAGGGGAATGGATTATGTGTCCAGGGAGGGGATGAAGTCTGTGTCCAGGGAGGGGATGGATTCTGCGTCCAGATAGGGGATGGAGTCTGTGTCCAGGGAGGAGATGGAGTCTGTGTCGATGGAGGGGGATGGAGTCTGTGTCCAGGGAGGGGAATGGAGTCTGTGTCCAGGGAGGGGATGGAGTCTGTGTCCAGGGAGGGGAATGGAGTCTGTGTCCAGGGAATGGAGTCTGTGTCCAGGGAGGGGATGGATTCTGTGTCCAGGGTGGGGATGGATTCTGTGTCCATAGAGGGGAATGGAGTCTGTATCCAGGGAGGGAATGGAGTCAGTGTCCAGAGAGGGGAATGGATTCTGTGTCCAGGGAGGGGATGGATTCTGTGTCCCGGGAGGGGAATGGATTCTGTGTCCAGGGAGGGGATTGATTCTGTGCCCATGGAGGGGAATGGAGTCTGTATCCAGGGAGGGGAATGGATTCTGTGTCCAGGGAGGGGAATGGAGTCTGTGTCCAGGGAATGGAGTCTGTGTCCAGGGAGGGAATGGAGTCAGTGTCCAGGAAGGGGATGGATTCTGTGTCCAGGGAGGGGATGGAGTCTGTTTCCAGGGAGGGGATGGAATCTGTGACCAGGGAGGGGATGGATTCTGTGTCCAGGGAGGGTATGGATTCTGTGTCCAGGGAGGGGAATGGATTCGGTGTCCAGGGAGGGGATGGATTCTGTGTCCAGGGAGGGGATGGAGTCTGTGTCGAGGGAAGGGATGGAGTCTGTGTCCAGGGAGGGGAGTGGAGTCTGTGTCCAGGGAGGGGAATGGAGTCACTATCCAGCGAGGGGATGGAGTCGGTGTCCAGGGAGGGGATGGAGTCTGTGTCCAGGGAGGGGGATGGAGTCTGTGCCCAGGGACGGGAATGGATTCTGTGTCCAGCGAGGGGATGGAGTCGGTGTCCAGGGATGGGATGGAGTCAGTGTCCAGGTAGGGGGATGGAATCTGTGTCCAGGGAATGGTGTCTGTGTCCAGGGAGGGAATGGAGTCAATGCCCAGGGAGGGGATGGATTCTGTGTCCAGGAAGGGGATGGAGTCTGTGTCCAGGGAGGGGATGGATTCTGTGTCCAGGGAATGGAGTTTGTGTCCAGGGACGGGAATGGAGTCTGTGTCCAGGGACAGGAATGGATTCTGTGTCCAGGGAATGGATTATGTGTCCAGGGAATGGACTCTGTGTCCAGGGAATGCAGTCTGTGTCCAGGGAGGGAATGGATTATGTGTCCAGTGAATGGAGTCTTTGTCCAGGGAGGGGATGGAGTCTATGTCCAGGGAGGGGTTGGAGTCTGTGTGCAGGGAGGGGAATGGAGTCTGTGTCCAGGGACGGGAATGGAGACTGTCCAGGGAGGGGAACGGAGTCAGTGTCCAGGGAGGGGGATGGAGTCTGTGTCCAGGGAGGGGGATGGAGTCTGTGTCCGGGGACGGGAATGGAGTCTGTGTCCAGGGAGGGGAACGGAGTCAGTGTCCAGGGAGGGGGATGGAGTCTGTGTCCAGGAAATGGAGTCTGTGTCCAGGGAGGAAATGGAGTCAGTGTCCAGGAAGGGGATGGATTCTGTGTCCAGGGAGGGGATGGAGTCTGTGTCCAGGGAGGGGATGGAGTCTGTGACCAGGGAGCAGATGGATGCTGTGTCCAGGGAGGGTAAGGATTCTGTGTCCAGGGAGGGGAATGGATTCGGTGTCCAGGAAGGGGATGGATTCTGTGTCCAGCGAGGGGATGGAGTCTGTGTCCAGGGAAGGGATGGAGTCTGTGTCTAGTGAGGGGAGTGGAGTCTGTGTCCAGGGAGGGGATGGATTCTGTGTCCAGGGGGCGGTGGATTCTGTGTCCAGGGTGGGGATGGATTCTGTGTCCAGGGAGGGGATGGATTTTGTGTCCAGGGAGGGGATGGATTCTGTGTCCAGGGAGGGGGATGGATTCTGTGTCCAGTGAAAGGAGTCAGTGTCCAGGGAGGGGAATGAAGTCTGTGTCCAGGGAGGGGAATGGAGTCTGTGTCCAGGGAGGGGAATGGAGTCAGTGTCCAGGGAGGGGATGGAGTCGGTGTCCAGGGAGGGGATGGAGTCTGTGTCCAGGGAGGCGATGGAGTCTGTGTCCAGGGACGGGAATGGAGTCTGTGTCCACGGAGGGGGATGGAGACTTTGTCCAGGGACGGGAATGGATTCTGTGTCCAGAGTGGGGAACGGAGTCAGTGTCCAGGGAGGGGGATGGAATCTGTGTCCAGGTAATGGTGTCTGTGTCCAGGGAGGGAATGGAGTCAGTGTCCAGGGAGGGGATGGATTCTGTGTCCAGGAAGGGGATGGAGTCTGTGTCCAGGGAGGGTGTGGAAGAACTTTAGTTCACGATATAGGAAGGGGTTAAATTTCTCTTTTCCTTTTAGTAAGTTTAATTCTGTGCTGAGACTGCAGAATCCTGCAAGGCCAGAAAATACTTGATGTCTCTTCTTTGTTAGAAAAGAACAGATAACATGAAAGCTGTACATCTGGTATTTGTATATGTTAAGATACCCCCATTGCCTGGACAAACTGATTTCTCTGATAAGAGGGGCTTTTAGTGATGATCTTGCTGACCCTCGAAAAGATTGAATAATGACGTGACAAGATACTGTTGGGCTGTGTAAACTGACCTTTGTGCCCTGTTTAGAATTGGTAATGTTCCTGAATAATGTAGGTGTCAATTGTAGAGATAAAATTCCTTTTTTTCTGTATAAAGATGGAACAAGTTTCTATAGAATTTCAGAGTATTGCCTTGGTAAGGACCAAGCATCTCTCCGAGATATCTCGCCTGTACATATTAAAAGAATCTCTTGAAGCAAGACTCTGAAATCTCCGCTTGAGTTACTTTAACTTAGAAATTTCCTCGACAGGTTCTGGCGTAGTCTGCAGGACCTCTGATCACGAGATCCCAAACGAACAAGTTTAAAAGTAAAAATTGGCTTAAAAGAAAGAGGAATTTTAAAAGGATTTTCCCAGCTTAAGGGGGAAAGTGCCTAGGCTGTCCTAGAAAAGGGGGCAAGCCGCCGAGATCCCGGAAGGGTGAGGCATAGGGTAGCTACCGTAAGAAGCTAAAATAACAAGAAAGCTAAAGGAGACCCGAGCCGAGCCGAAAAGAGACACCGGTGAGCGCTTTGTAAATACTGTGTGTGTATATATTTTTGTGGGCGTGTCTTAACCTCTCGTTTCAGGAAACACCGCGAGAAACTGCATCCGGAGAGAATGGGAAACAGCTCTAGTCGAGCAGGATGCTTGCGTCCAGTTCCTAGAAAAGGGAAGAAAACCGACCCTCCAACTAAAAGAATGAGTATGCAGCGTAAAACTGAAAAAAAGGATTCGTAAGGTAGTAAAGCAACGAGAGAAGGTAGGAGATCCAATTGTGCCACCCGGCTCGCCGGCGGACACTGCAATTAAAGAAACAGGAGATGACCGATACGCGGTAACGTTTAGTAGCGATTTATACGGTTGGTCTGATGGGGACTGGCCATATGGAGGAAGTTTTAAATTGTCTTTAATCGAAGAATGGAGGAAAATAACTAAGGAAGGGGGAGGAGACCCTACTTGGGACAAAGATTATATGGATAAATGTTTTATTAAATGGCTAGAGGTTGCAAAAAGACATCAGCCTCCGAAAGTAAAAATATCAGAGAATAAATCAGGAGAGAAAGAAAGGGGGAGCCAATCTGAGAGCTGGTATGGTCCTAAGGTCACAAACAACCCCAGCTCAGGCAGAAGCCGACTCTACCCTCCTCCTCCAAAATCCCCGAGTAATGATAGGAACCACAGCGGTTTTAAAACCCTGGTCTCCAGGAGAGGCCAGAGATATGATCTCTGCAGCCCCAAACCCGGTAAAGAAACCTGTTGCATTTCATAACTGGCTTGAGCAGACCTGTACAATTTATAATCCGCTACCAGGGGATGTTAAACTATTACTACAAGCAGCGTACGGATCTTCCTGGCAGGGAGTAAAAGATATGTTCCATATCCCGCCCGGAGAAGAAGGGGATTGGAGAGCTAATAATGATTTGCTAAATGAAGGAAACGAATCTTTAACACACTGGCTACAGAATAGAGGACGGAATGCAATTCTACAAGGGGCTAGACAACATGGGGATATAGGGGAGGTTACTCGCTATTTGCAGAAAGCGGAAGAATCAATGATAGATTTCGCAGCCAGGTGGAAAAATAGCTGGGAGGAGTATGCAGGAATACCCTTAGATACGAATGAACCTTTAGCAGTACAAACACTGCTGAACTGCATGTTACCACAGCATGCAAAGACCTACAAAATTTAAGTTTTAGATTGGCAAGGAAAAACCTGGAAAGAGACAGTCACTGTCTTGGCAAACATGGACAGGGAGGGATTGTTCAATTACGTAAGTAAAACCAAAGCAACAGGTCAATATTACCAGCAGAGAGGCGGAGGGCAGGCGCAGAATCGAGGGGGATTTAGGGGTGGAGGAAGAGGAAGAGGACAGTGGTCACAGCGAGATCGCTCTCAAGATGAGTGTAGAAATTGTGGAAGAATAGGGCATTGGGCTCGCGACTGTAGATGCCCGCCCAAACAGAATAGAGGGTCGCAAGGGAACTTTTCCAAACCTCCACCTCCACCAGCCCCTCAATTTTCCTTTTCTAACCCCAATCCGTATCAATCAGCATAGGGATGCCCCAGAGGCATAACAGTACAGGCAGCGACTCTTCGCTTATCAACGGACATAGAAGAAAATCCCTTAGCAATACTAAAAGTAGGAAACACTTATGTAAAGTTCCTGGTGGATACCGGCGCCACTATGTCCTCTGTACCGCCCTCTGTGGGATTACCCGTAAGCAACACCACTGTTTTAAGCATGGGTGTGGCCGGCGTCCCCTTGAAAGATTTTTTATCCGAACCTACTAAATTGACAATTGAAGGACAACAAGTTAATGACGAAACCCTGATAGTCTCTAAGACAACGCCTCTCCCTCTATTAGGAAGACAGACTTTGTGCAAACTAGGAGCCACAATATATTGCACAAAGGAAGGGATGTTTATGGAGATCCCTCCAAATAACATTCATCAGTTCTTTAATGGGATAGAAAGAGAGAAAGAGGAAAAGAATGAAGAAAGTGCTGCCCTTTATAGTTGGCAACTGAGTGGCAACTTCTACTCCCCCCTGATAAAAGAGGCAGTGGAAAACTTAAAGATTAAAATTGACCCTAATATTAAAGAGTTATTGTATATCATCTTAACAAGCTTTGAGGCAGTTCAGCTTCACTGTACAGCCTGGTATACTCGACACAGGGCTGAAGACTATCAGCGCTTTGTGCAACCGTTCTTAAATAAAAACGAAGTAATAGAAGCTACGCCCCACATTTATTTCGGATCTGAAGGGTTGGGGGTGGCCGTGGAGCTAACACCGTTACAACAAAAACGATTTAAAGAAGAAAATACGACACCCCATCTGACATTGGCTGTAAAGCCCCCAGCAAAACCTAAAGACATGGGCGGGATGATCTTAGACATAGAAGAGAAAAGACAGCGACCAGGTTATCAACCATGGGCGATGATAGAACTGCAGGATATACGGCTAGAATTTATCACCCGTGACAGAGGAATTCTCCACTGGGAGAGAAAAGGGCACGATGCTACGTTTGAAAAACAGCAACCCCCCGGACAAACTAGCCCTAACATACCAATGGCACTGAGTCAAGTGTCCCCCGAACTCTGGGCTAAACATAAAAACCATGTTGGACAAGTCTATTCTGCGGTGCCCCATAGGGTCCCCACCTAAAGTGGAATGGACCCCTGAGAGGGAAGAAGCATTTAAACAGTTAAAAAAAAATGCTATTACTAACGCTCCAGCATTGGGACTTCCGAACTATTCGAAACCTTTTCAAATGTATGTGAATGAAAAAGAAGGATTCGCAACAGCAGTGTTAACCCAAGAACATGGTGGGGGATTTAGAGAAGTTGCTTATTATTCTGTAATGCTCCCCCCAGTAGTACGAGGAATGCCTGCTTGTCTGCGTGCTGTAGCCGCTACTGCGGTCATGGTGGAAAAATCAGTACCAATTGTATTGGACTATCCGTGCACTGTTATCACCGCGCATGCGGTGCTGTTATTGTTGAATTCCGCAGCAACTCAGCATTTCACAGCATCCCGAAGGACAGGCTACGAGGTGCTGCTGTTGTCACACCCTAACTACACTTTTCGCCGTGCGCCTGCAGTAAACCCTGCTGTTTTTGTTCCTACCAGCTCCACTAGAGAAATAGAGGACCCAGACCAGCACGACTGTCTGTCAACAGTGGAGATGGCTACGATGCCTAGACCAGATTTGCTTACGGAACCAATGGACAATCCCGATCTCATTCTTTATACAGATGGGTCGTCTCACAGACCATCAGACAATTTGCTCCTGGCAGGCTATGCTATTGTGAACCCATATGAAATTGTTGAGGCATTTGCCTTGCCCCCCGGAACCTCGGCACAGGCAGCTGAATTGTTCGCCCTAACTAGAGCATGTATATTAGCTAAAAAATCAATCTTCTAATATATATACCGATTCAAGATATGCATTTGGTGTAGTCCATGATTTTGGACAACTATGGAAAAACAGAGGCTTCATCACCTCTGGCGGGAAGCATATTAAGCACTCACAATTAGTGCTTAACCTGATAGATGCCATTCAATTGCCAAAAAGGGTTGCTGTTATTAAATGCGCAGCCCACACAACTGGTGAAGATGATGTATCAATAGGAAATAGGAGGGCCGACGAGGCGGCCCGACGAGCCGCTTTGGAACAGACGTGCTGCCTACAGGCAGCCTCAGTCTCCCCTCTGCCAACACTGAGCGCCCAACAACTTGAAATAGCACAGCAACAAGTTACAGTGCAGGAAAGAAAAACATGGGAGAAACAAGGATGTTTTTTAAAAAATATCTGGACCCATCCTGACGGACGAACTGTATGTCCCAGGTCTTTGTTTTTGCCCTTGTCTCGCCTAGCTCATGGTCAGGCTCACATGGGCAAAGGAGGGATGATACATGCTATCAATGCGCAATGGTATGCACCAGGAATAACAGTAATAATTGAGAAAATTGCTAAAACCTGCCAAATTTGCCAACAAAACAATAGAGGAAAGACGCCTGCAGAATATGACCATCTACCCCAACCAAGCATGCCCTTTGAAAATTTGCAAATTGATTTTGTCCACATGCCTCCAGTATTAGGCTTTAAGTATCTATTAGTAATAGTAGATATGTTTACAAGGTGGGTAGAGGCATATGCAACAAGGAAGGATGATGCCCGAACAGTAGTGAAGATCCTATTTAAAGAAATAGTGCCAAGATATGGGATACCTATGGGAATCAACAGTGACAGAGGAACACATTTTACAGGAAAAATAGTGCAGAATCTAGCCGAAGCGCTAGGTTTCCAGTGGAAATTGCACATACCGTATCAACCTCAGTCCTCAGGCATGGTAGAAAGAGTCAATGGAGTGATAAAGTCCACCCTTACTAAAGTATGTCAAGAAACAGGACTAAAATGGCCAGATGCCCTTCCATTGGTACTATATACCATAAGAAACCAAAAGAACCGAAATACTGGTTTGACACCCCATGAAGCCTTATTAGGAAGGCCAATGCCTACTGGTGTGAAACCGCCACTAGGAGCAGAAAAGGTAGCATTAATTTGGAATGACGAAAAGTCGCTAAAATATGCTCAGGCCATGTGTGAAATAGCGAGAAGCCTGCATGAGCGAATAAAACAGACCCAAGTACCTCCGTCAGAGGGAAACATGCACCCTTTCAGGCCGGGAGAGCAAGTATTAGTGAAAACTCTAAACAAGGAATCTTTTTCTCCTAGGTGGAAGGGACCATATCAGATAATCCTCACAACAAGAACCGCCCTGAAACTGGAAAAACATCCAAATTGGATACACGCCACCCGATGTAAATACTACCTTCCAGACGAAACACAGCAAGAAGAAGAAATACCGAGCTAGGGCGGACACACCCCGAAAAGAACTGTACTCATCCCCTTTTGTTTCTACCGAGACAGGCTGACTAAGAGCATAATACCCCGAAGTATCAAGCTAGATGTCAGAACTTGCCTGTATACCAATTTGGGTCTTTATCTTGTAGATCACTGTTACTATTGTACTAGTAAGCTATTATTTTAACGAATTGGTTCAGGAGCATTATAGAAGAAAACAAAGGGAGGAAGATGAGGAAGGACTCCTGGCAAAACTATCAGGGGACACTGGGTATGTTAATCCTTCTGGCAGTGGGAAGAGTTAAAACAGAAGAAAGGTTTATAAAAGAAGGTAAAATATGGAAAGGAGAAATGGCCTGGGGCACGATTGACAAAGCAGGACAGCAGGACACTTATGTATGTTCGGAAAAAGAGGATTGCAAAGTAGGGAACTTCACAGTAAGGTGTGAGGCCTGCGGAATGACATGCCTGACCTGCAAGGAAATAGCTGAGAGCCAAGAAACTAATGGCACGTTTTGTGACCCCGAAGAAGATTGTCATTTTAAAATAGAAAACAGAGGATGGGTAAAGTGCATGAACCGTACAAAAGAGAGATCCGGGCCATTTAAAACGGATATTGACCACCTGCATATCGGTAGTAAGATCCCCAGGTATAGTAAATTTAACCATACAAATCCTATATCCGCTAAGGGAGAGGGATGGTTGCAACACGACCAGTGTTGGAGTCACACTGGACCGATCCTTGAGAAAAAAGCGAGACGTGCTGGGAACTGTATTAGGTGGGGTAGGAGTAGGAATGGGAGCCTTGAACACAATAGATATAGAGACCCTGCAAAACAAAATCCAGGTTGTAGGAGGACTAATAGGAGAAAGTATAGAGTTGAGAAACGTGTGGGATGAAGGGCTACAGCAACTACAGGTATCTGGCTACATAACAGACAAGTAATGAACCTAGTAGAAAAAATAGAGCAGAAAAATGTGATCGTGAAAGGAAGGTTAAACAGAATAGAGGGACAGTTAGATGACTATAATGAAAAAGAATGTTTAGAGATGAGACCTTACCCCGATGGGTATGAGCCTCCCTTTTCTTTCTAAGAAGGAAAGCATGTTGATCATTAAAGATAAAAGATCAACAAGGAGGGAGTTGTGGAAGAACTTTAGTTCACGATATAGGAAGGGGTTAAATTTCTCTTTTCCTTTTAGTAAGTTTAATTCTGTGCTGAGACTGCAGAATCCTGCAAGGCCAGAAAATACTTGATGTCTCTTCTTTGTTAGAAAAGAACAGATAACATTAAAGCTGTACATCTGGTATTTGTATATGTTAAGATACCCCCATTGCCTGGACAAACTGATTTCTCTGATAAGAGGGGCTTTTAGTGATGATCTTGCTGACCCTCGAAAAGATTGAATAATGACGTGACAAGATACTGTTGGGCTGTGTAAACTGACCTTTGTGCCCTGTTTAGAATTGGTAATGTTCCTGAATAATGTAGGTGTCAATTGTAGAGATAAAATTCCTTTTTTTCTGTATAAAGATGGAACAAGTTTCTATAGAATTTCAGAGTATTGCCTTGGTAAGGACCAAGCATCTCTCCGAGATATCTCGCCTGTACATATTAAAAGAATCTCTTGAAGCAAGACTCTGAAATCTCCGCTTGAGTTACTTTAACTTAGAAATTTCCTCGACAGAGGGGATGGATTCTGTGTCCAGGGATGAGATGAATTCTGTGTCCAGGGAGGGGAATGGATTATGTGTCCAGGGAGGGGATGGATTCTGCGTCCAGGGAGGGGATGGAGTCTGTGTCCATAGAGGGGAATGGAGTCTGTATCCAGGAAGGGAATGGAGTCAGTGTCCAGGGAGGGGATGGAGTCTGTGTCGATGGAGGGGGATGGGGTCTGTGTCCAGGGAGGGGAATGGAGTCTGTGTCCAGGGAGGGGATGGAGTCTGTGTCCAGGGAGGGGAATGGATTCTGTGTCCAGGGAAAGGAGTCTGTGTCCAGGGAGGCGAATGGAGTCAGTGTCCAGGGAGGGGATGGAGTCTGTGTCGATGGAGGGGGATGGGGTCTGTGTCCAGGGAGGGGAATGGAGTCTGTGTCCAGGGAGGGGATGGAGTCTGTGTCCAGGGAGGGGAATGGATTCTGTGTCCAGGGAATGGAGTCTGTGTCCAGGGAGGGGATGGATTCTGTGTCCAGGGAGGGGATGGATCCTGTGTCCATAGAGGGGAATGGAGTCTGTATCCTGGAAGGGAATGGAGTCAGTGTCCAGAGAGGGGAATGGATTCTGTGTCCAGGGAGGGGATGGATTCTATGTCCCGGGAGGGGAATGGATTCTGTGTCGAGGGAGGGAATTGATTCTCTGTCCAGGGAGGGGAATGGAGTCTGTATCCAGGGAGGGGAATGGATTCTGTGTCCAGGGAGGGGAATGGAGTCTGTGTCCAGGGAATGGAGTCTGTGTCCAGGGAGGGAATGGAGTCAGTGCCCAGGAAGGGGATGGATTCTGTGTCCAGGGACGGGATGGAGTCTGTGTCCAGGGAGGGGATGGAATCTGTGACCAGGGAGGGGATGGATTCTTTGTCCAGGGAAGGTATGGATTCTGTGTCCAGGGAGGGGAATGGATTCGGTGTCCAGGGAGGGGATGGATTCTGTGTCCAGGGAAAGGAGTCACTGTCCAGGGAGGGGAATGAAGTCTGTGTCCAGGGAGGGGAATGGAGTCTGTGTCCAGGGAGGGGAATGGAGTCAGTGTCCAGGGAGGGGATGGAGTCGGTGTCCAGGGAGGGGATGGAGTCTGTGTTCAGGGAGGGGATGGAGTCTGTGTCCAGGGACGGGAATGGAGTCTGTGTCCACGGAGGGGGATGGAGACTGTGTCCAGGGACGGGAATGGATTCTGTGTAATGGCTGTGGAACGGAGTCAGTGTCCAGGGAGGGGATGGAGTCTGTGTCCAGGGAGGGGATGGAGTCTGTGTCCAGGGAGGGGAATGGAGTCTGTGTCCAGGTAATGGAGTCTGTGTCCAGGGAGGGGATGGATTCTGTGTCCAGGGTGGGGATGGATTCTGTGTCCATAGAGGAGAATGGAGTCTGTATCCAGGGAGGGAATGGAGTCAGTGTCCAGAGAGGGGAATGGATTCTGTGTCCAGGGATGGGATGGATTCTATGTCCCGGGAGGGGCATGGATTCTGTGTCCAGGGAGGGGATTGATTCTGTGTCCAGGGAGGGGAATGGAGTCTGTATCCAGGGAGGGGAATGGATTCTGTGTCCAGGGAGGGGAATGGAGTCTGTGTCCAGGGAATGGAGTCTGTGTCCAGGGAGGGAATGGAGTCAGTGTCCAGGAAGGGGATGGATTCTGTGTCCAGGGAGGGGATGGAGTCTGTGTCCAGCGAGGGGATGGAATCTGTGACCAGGGAGGGGATGGATTCTGTGTCCAGGGAGGGTATGGATTCTGTGTCCAGGGAGGGGAATGGATTCTGTGTCCAGGGAGGGGATGGAGTCTGTGTCCAGGGAAGGGATGGAGTCTGTGTCTAGGGAGCGGAATGGAGTCTGTGTCCAGGGAAGGGGATGGAGTCTGTGTCCAGGGAGGGGTTGGATTCTGTCTCCAGGGAGGGGATGGAGTCTGTGTCCAATGAGGGGTTGGAGTCTGTGTGCAGGCAGGGGAATGGTGTCTGTGTCCAGGGAGGGGAATGGAGTCTGTGTCCAGGTAATGGAGTCTGTGTCCAGGGAGGGGATGGATTCTGTGTCCAGGGAGGGGATGGATTCTGTGTCCATAGAGGAGAATGGAGTCTGTATCCAGGGAGGGAATGGAGTCAGTGTCCAGAGAGGGGAATGGATTCTGTGTCCAGGGATGGGATGGATTCTATGTCCCGGGAGGGGAATGGATTCTGTGTCCAGGGAGGGGATTGATTCTGTGTCCAGGGAGGGGAATGAAGTCTGTATCCAGGGAGGGGAATGGATTCTGTGTCCAGGGAGGGGATGGAGTCTGTGTCCAGCGAGGGGATGGAATCTGTGACCAGGGAGGGGATGGATTCTGTGTCCAGGGAGGGTATGGATTCTGTGTCCAGGGAGGGGAATGGATTCTGTGTCCAGGGAGGGGATGGAGTCTGTGTCCAGGGAAGGGATGGAGTCTGTGTCTAGGGAGCGGAATGGAGTCTGTGTCCAGGGAAGGGGATGGAGTCTGTGTCCAGGGAGGGGTTGGATTCTGTCTCCAGGGAGGGGATGGAGTCTGTGTCCAATGAGGGGTTGGAGTCTGTGTGCAGGCAGGGGAATGGTGTCTGTGTCCAGGGAGGGGAATGGAGTCTGTGTCCAGAGAGGGGGATGGAGTCTGTGTCCAGGGACGGGAATGGAGACTGTCCAGGGAGGGGAACGGAGTCAGTGTCCAGGGAGGGGGATGGAGTCTGTGTCCAGGGAGGGGGATGGAGTCTGTGTCCGGGGACGGGAATGGAGTCTGTGTCCAGGGAGGGGAACGGATTCAGTGTCCAGGGAGGGGGATGGAGTCTGTGTCCAGGAAATGGAGTCTTTGTCCAGGGAGGGAATGGAGTCAGTGTCCAGGAAGGGGATGGATTCTGTGTCCAGGGAGGGGATGGAGTCTGTGTCCAGGGAGGGGAATGGATTCGGTGTCCAGGAAGGGGATGGATTCTGTGTCCAGCGAGGGGATGGAGTCTGTGTCCAGGGAAGGGATGGAGTCTGTGTCTAGGGAGGGGAGTGGAGTCTGTGTCCAGGGAGGGGATGGATTATGTGTCCAGGGGGGGGTGGATTATGTGTCCAGGGAGGGGATGGATTCTGTGTCCAGGGAGGGGATGGATTTTGTGTCCAGGGAGGGGATGGATTCTGTGTCCAGGGAGGGGGATGGATTCTGTGTCCAGGGAAAGGAGTCAGTGTCCAGGGAGGGGAATGAAGTCTGTGTCCAGGGAGGGGAATGGAGTCTGTGTCCAGGGACGGGAATGGAGTCAGTGTCCAGGGAGGGGATGGAGTCGCTGTCCAGGGAGGGGATGGAGTCTGTGTCCAGGGAGGGGATGGAGTCTGTGTCCAGGGACGGGAATGGAGTCTGTGTCCACGGAGGGGGACGGAGACTGTGTCCAGGGACGGGAATGGATTCTATGTCCAGGGTGGGGAACGGAGTCAGTGTCCAGGGAGGGGGATGGAATCTGTGTCCAGGGAATGGTGTCTGTGTCCAGGGAGGGAATGGAGTCAGTGTCCAGTGAGGGGATGGATTCTGTGTCCAGGAAGGGGATGGAGTCTGTTTCCAGGGAGGGGATGGATTCTGTGTCCAGGGATGGGATGAAATCTGTGTCCAGGGAGGGGATGGATTCTGTGTCCAGGGAGGGGAATGGATTATGTGTCCAGGGAGGGGATGGATTCTGCGTCCAGGGAGGGGATGGAGTCTGTGTCCAGGGAGGAGATGGAGTCTGTGTCGATGGAGGGGGATGGAGTCTGTGTTCAGGGAGGGGAATGGAGTCTGTGTCCAGGGAGGGGATGGAGTCTGTGTCCAGGGAGGGGAATGGAGTCTGTGTCCAGGGAATGGAGTCTGTGTCCAGGGAGGGGATGGATTATGTGTCCAGGGAGGGGATGGATTCTGTGTCCATAGAGGGAAATGGAGTCTGTATCCAGGGAGGGAATGGAGTCAGTGTCCAGAGAGGGGAATGGATTCTGTGTCCAGGGAGGGGATGGATTCTGTGTCCCGGGAGGGGAATGGATTCTGTGTCAGGGAGGGGATTGATTCTGTGCCCAGGGAGGGGAATGGAGTCTGTATCCAGGGAGGGGAATGGATTCTGTGTCCAGGGAGGGGAATGGAGTCTGTGTCCAGGGAATGGAGTCTGTGTCCAGGGAGGGAATGGAGTCATTGTCCAGGAAGGGGATGGATTCTGTGTCCAGGGAGGGGATGGAGTCTGTGTCCAGTGAGGGGATGGAATCTGTGACCAGGGAGGGGATGGATTCTGTGTCCAGGGAGGGTATGGATTCTGTGTCCTGGGAGGGGAATGGATTCGGTGTCCAGGGAGGGGATGGATTCTGTGTCCAGGGAGGGGATGGAGTCTGTGTCGAGGGAAGGGATGGAGTCTGTGTCTAGGGCGGGGAGTGGAGTCTGTGTCCAGGGAGGGGAATGGAGTCACTGTCCAGCGAGGGGATGGAGTCGGTGTCCAGGGAGGGGATGGAGTCTGTGTCCAGGGAGGGGGATGGAGTCTGTGTCCAGGGACGGGAATGGATTCTGTGTCCAGCGAGGGGATGGAGTCGGTGTCCAGGGAGGGGATGGAGTCAGTGTCCAGGGAGGGGGATGGAATCTGTGTCCAGGGAATGGTGTCTGTGTCCAGGGAGGGAATGGAGTCAATGCCAAGGGAGGGGATGGATTCTGTGTCCAGGGAATGGAGTTTGTGTCCAGGGACGGGAATGGAGTCTGTGTCCAGGGACAGGAATGGATTCTGTGTCCAGGGAATGGATTATGTGTCCAGGGAATGGACTCTGTGTCCAGGGAATGGAGTCTGTGTCCAGGGAATGGAGTCTTTGTCCAGGGACGGGAATGGATTCTATGTCCAGGGTGGGGAACGGAGTCAGTGTCCAGGGAGGGGGATGGAATCTGTGTCCAGGGAATGGTGTCTGTGTCCAGGGAGGGAATGGAGTCAGTGTCCAGTGAGGGGATGGATTCTGTGTCCAGGAAGGGGATGGAGTCTGTGTCCAGGGAGGGGATGGATTCTGTGTCCAGGGATGGGATGAAATCTGTGTCCAGGGAGGGGATGGATTCTGTGTCCAGGGAGGGGAATGGATTATGTGTCCAGGGAGGGGATGGATTCTGCGTCCAGGGAGGGGATGGAGTCTGTGTCCAGGGAGGAGATGGAGTCTGTGTCGATGGAGGGGAATGGAGTCTGTGTCCAGGGAATGGAGTCTGTGTCCAGGGAGGGGATGGATTCTGTGTCCAGGGAGGGGATGGATTCTGTGTCCATAGAGGGAAATGGAGTCTGTATCCAGGGAGGGAATGGAGTCAGTGTCCAGAGAGGGGAATGGATTCTGTGTCCAGGGAGGGGATGGATTCTATGTCCCGGGAGGGGAATGGATTCTGTGTCCAGGGAGGGGATTGATTCTGTGCCCAGGGAGGGGAATGGAGTCTGTATCCAGGGAGGGGAATGGATTCTGTGTCCAGGGAGGGGAATGGAGTCTGTGTCCAGGGAATGGAGTCTGTGTCCAGGGAGGGAATGGAGTCATTGTCCAGGAAGGGGATGGATTCTGTGTCCAGGGAGGGGATGGAGTCTGTGTCCAGTGAGGGGATGGAATCTGTGACCAGGGAGGGGATGGATTCTGTGTCCAGGGAGGGTATGGATTCTGTGTCCTGGGAGGGGAATGGATTCGGTGTCCAGGGAGGGGATGGATTCTGTGTCCAGGGAGCGGATGGAGTCTGTGTCGAGGGAAGGGATGGAGTCTGTGTCTAGGGCGGGGAGTGGAGTCTCTGTCCAGGGAGGGGAATGGAGTCACTGTTCAGCGAGGGGATGGAGTCGGTGTCCAAGGAGGGGATGGAGTCTGTGTCCAGGGAGGGGGATGGAGTCTGTGTCCAGGGACGGGAATGGATTCTGTGTCCAGCGAGGGGATGGAGTCGGTGTCCAGGGAGGGGATGGAGTCAGTGTCCAGGGAGGGGGATGGAATCTGTGTCCAGGGAATGGTGTCTGTGTCCAGGGAGGGAATGGAATCAATGCCCAGGGAGGGGATGGATTCTGTGTCCAGGGAATGGAGTTTGTGTCCAGGGACGGGAATGGAGTCTGTGTCCAGGGACAGGAATGGATTCTGTGTCCAAGGAATGGATTATGTGTCCAGGGAATGGACTCTGTGTCCAGGGAATGGAGTCTGTGTCCAGGGAGGGAATGGAGTCATTGTCCAGGAAGGGGATGGATTCTGTGTCCAGGGAGGGGATGGAGTCTGTGTCCAGTGAGGGGATGGAATCTGTGACCAGGGAGGGGATGGATTCTGTGTCCAGGGAGGGTATGGATTCTGTGTCCTGGGAGGGGAATGGATTCGGTGTCCAGGGAGGGGATGGATTCTGTGTCCAGGGAGCGGATGGAGTCTGTGTCGAGGGAAGGGATGGAGTCTGTGTCTAGGGCGGGGAGTGGAGTCTGTGTCCAGGGAGGGGAATGGAGTCACTGTTCAGCGAGGGGATGGAGTCGGTGTCCAGGGAGGGGATGGAGTCTGTGTCCAGGGAGGGGGATGGAGTCTGTGTCCAGGGACGGGAATGGATTCTGTGTC
Organism: Pristiophorus japonicus; assembly: GCF_044704955.1. Classification (NCBI taxonomy): domain Eukaryota; kingdom Metazoa; phylum Chordata; class Chondrichthyes; family Pristiophoridae; genus Pristiophorus; species Pristiophorus japonicus. The sequence goes on from NC_092005.1 coordinate 1,999,383, forward strand.
CAGCGAGGGGATGGAGTCGGTGTCCAGGGAGGGGATGGAGTCAGTGTCCAGGGAGGGGGATGGAATCTGTGTCCAGGGAATGGTGTCTGTGTCCAGGGAGGGAATGGAATCAATGCCCAGGGAGGGGATGGATTCTGTGTCCAGGGAATGGGAATGGAGTCACTGTTCAGCGAGGGGATGGAGTCGGTGTCCAGGGAGGGGATGGAGTCTGTGTCCAGGGAGGGGGATGGAGTCTGTGTCCAGGGACGGGAATGGATTCTGTGTCCAGGGACAGGAATGGATTCTGTGTCCAGGGAATGGATTATGTGTCCAGGGAATGGACTCTGTGTCCAGGGAATGGAGTCTGTGTCCAGGGAATGGAGTCTTTGTCCAGGGACGGGAATGGAGTCTGTGTCCAGGGAGGGGAATCGATTAAGTGTCCAGGTGGGGAATGGATTCTGTGTCCAGGGAGGGGATGGATTCTGTGTCCAGGGAGGGGAATGGAATATGTTTCCAGGGATGGGAATGGAGTCTGTGATCAGGGATGGGAATGGAGTCTGTTTCCAGGGAGGGGAATGGAGTCTGTGTCCAGGGAGGGGATTGATTCTGTGTCCAGGGAGGGGAATGGAGTCTGTTTCCAGGAAGGGGAATGGAGTCTGTGTCCAGGGAGGGGAATGGAGTCAGTGTCCAGGGAGGGGATGGAGTCTGTTTCCAGGGAGGGGATGGAGTTTTTGTCCAGGGACGGGAATGCAATATGTGTCCAGGGAGGGATATGGATTCTGTGTCCAGCTAGGGGAACGGAGTCAGTGTACAGGGAGGGGGATGGAGTCTGTGTCCAGGGAATGGAGTCTGTGTCCAGGGAGGGGATGGATTCTGTGTCGAGGGAGGGGATGGATTCTGTATCCAGGGAGTGGATGGATACTGTGTCCAGGGAGGGGATGGAGTCTGTGTCCAGGGAGGTGATGGAGTCAATGTACAGGGAGGGGAATGGAGTCTGTGTCCAGGGAGGGGATGGATTCTGTGCCCAGGGAGGGGATGGATTCTGTGTCCAGGGAGGGGATGGATTCTGTGTCCAGGGAGGGGATGGATTCTGTGTCCAGGGAGGGGTTGGAATCTGTGTACAGGGAGGTGGATGGAGTCTGTGTCCAGGGAATGGAGTCAGTGTCCAGGGAGGGGGATGGAGTCTGTGTCCAGGGAGGGGATGGATTCTGTGTCCAGGGAGTGGATGGAGTCTGTGTCCAGGGAGGGGATGGATTCTGTGTCCAGGGAGGGAATGGAGTCTGTGTCCAGGGACGGGATTGAACCTGTGTGCAGGGAGGGGAATGGAGTCTGTGTCCAGGGAGGGGATGGTTTTTGTCTACAGGGAGGGGATGTATTCTGTTTCCAGGGAGGGGATGAAGTCTGTGTCCAGAGAGGGGATGGAGTCAGTGTCCAGGGAAGGGGAGGGAGTCTGTGTCCAAGGAGGGGATGGATTCTGTGTCCAGGGAGGGGATGCAGTCTGTGTCCAGGGAGAGGTTGGAGTCTGTGTGCAGGCAGGGGAATGGAGTCTGTGTCCAGGGACGGGAATGGAGACTGTCCAGGGAGGGGAACGGAGTCAGTGTCCAGGGAGGGGGATGGAGTCTGTGTCCAGGGAGGGGGTTGGAGTCTGTGTCCGGGGACGGGAATGGAGTCTCTGTTCAGGGAGGGGACGGAGTCAGTGTCCAGGGAGGGGGATGGAGTCTGTGTCCAGGAAATGGAGTCTGTTTCCAGGGAGGGAATGGAGTCAGTGTCCAGGAAGGGGATGGATTCTGTGTCCAGGGAGGGGATGGAGTCTGTGTCCAGGGAGGGGATGGAGTCTGTGACCAGGGAGCAGATGGATGCTGTGTCCAGGGAGGGTAAGGATTCTGTGTCCAGGGAATGGAGTCTGTGTCCAGGGAGTGGAATGGAGTCTGTATCCAGGGAGGGGATGGATTCTGTGTCCAGAGAGGGGAATGGATTCTGTGTCCAGGGAGGGAATGGATTCTGTGTCCCGGGATGGGAATGGATTCTGTGTCCAGGGAGGGGATGGATTCTTTGTCCAGGGTGGGGAATGGAGTCTGTGTCCAGGATGGGGAATGGAGTCTGTGTCCAGGGAGGGGAATGGATTCGGTGTCCAGGGAGGGGATGGATACTGTGTCCAGGGAGTGGATGGAGTCTGTGTCCAGGGAAGGGATGGAGTCTGTGTCTAGGGAGCGGAATGGAGTCTGTGTCCAGGGAGGGGATGGATTCTGTGTCCAGGGAGGGGAGGAATTTTGTCTACAGGGAGGGGATGTATTCTTTGTCCAGGGTGGGGAATGGAGTCAGTGTCCAGGGAGGGGATGGAGTCGGTGTCCAGGGACGTGAATGGAGTCTTTGTCCACGGAGGGTGATGGAGACTGTGTCCAGGGACGGGAATGGATTCTGTGTCCAGGGTGGGGAACGGAGTCAGTGTCCAGGGAGGGGATGGAGTCTGTGTCCAGGGAGGAGATGGAGTCTGCGTCGATGGAGGGGGATGGAGTCTGGGTCCAGGGAGGGGAATGGAGTCTGTGTCCAGGGAGGGGATGGAGTCTGTGTCCAGGGAGGGGAATGGAGTCTGTGTCCAGGGAATGAAGTCTGTGTCCAGGGAGGGGATGGATTCTGTGTCCAGGGATGGGATGGATTCTGTGTCCATAGAGGGGAATGGAGTCTGTATCCAGGGAGGGAATGGAGTCAGTGTCCAGAGAGGGGAATGGAGTCTGTGTCCAGGGAATGGAGTCTGTGTCCAGGGAGGGAATGGAGTCAGTGTCCATGAAGGGGATGGATTCTATGTCCAGGGAGGGGATGGATTCTATGTCCCGGGAGGGGAATGGATTCTGTGTCCAGGGAGGGGATTGATTCTGTGTCCAGGAAGGGGAATGGAGTCTGTATCCAGGGAGGGGAATGGATTCTGTGTCCAGGGAGGGGAATGGAGTCTGTGTCCAGGGAATGGAGTCTGTGTCCAGGGAGGGAATGGAGTCAGTGTCCATGAAGGGGATGGATTCTATGTCCAGGGAGGGGATGGAGTCTGTGTCCAGGGAGGGGATGGAATCTGTGACCAGGGAGGGGATGGATTCTGTGTCCAGGGAGGGTATGGATTCTGTGTCCAGGGAGGGGAATGGATTCGGTGTCCAGGGAGGGGATGGATTCTGTGTCCAGGGAAGGGATGGAGTCTGTGTCCAGGGAAGGGATGGGGTCTGTGTCTAGGGAGCGGAATGGAGTCTGTGTCCAGGGAGGGGATGGATTCTGTGTCTAGGGAGGGGATGGAATCTGTGTCCACGGAGGGTATGGATTCTGTGTCCAGGGAGGGTATGGATTTTGTACCAGGGAGGGGATGGATTCTGTGTCCAGGGAGGGGGATGGATTCTGTGTCCAGGGAAAGGAGTCAGTGTCCAGGGAGGGGAATGAAGTCTGTGTCCAGGGAGGGGAATGGAGTCTGTGTCCAGGGAGGGGAATGGAGTCAGTGTCCAGCGAGGGGATGGAGTCGGTGTCCAGGGAGGGGATGGAGTCTGTGTCCAGGGAGGGGGATGGAGTCTGTGTCTAGGGACGGGAATGGATTCTGTGTCCAGGGTGGGGAACGGAGTCAGTGTCCAGGGAGGGGGATGGAATCTGTGTCCAGGGAAAGGTGTCTCTGTCCAGGGAGGGAATGGAGTCAGTGTCCAGGGAGGGGATGGATTCTGTGTCCAGGAAGGGGATGGAGTCTGTGTCCAGGGAGGGGATGGATTCTGTGTCCAGGGATGGGATGGATTCTGTGTCCAGGGAGGGGATGGATTCTGTGTCCAGGGAGGGGAATGGATTATGTGTCCAGGGAGGGGATGGATTCTGCGTCCAGGGAGGGGATGGAGACTGTGTCCAGGAGGGGGATGGTGTCTGTGTCCAGGGAGGGGAATGGAGTCTGTGTCCAGGGAGGGGATGGTGTCTGTATCCAGGGAGGGGAATGGAGTCTGTGTCCAGGGAATGGAGTCTGTATCCAGGGAGGGGATGGATCCTGTGTCCAGAGAGGGGAATGGATTCTGTGTCCAGGGAGTGGATGGATTCTGTGTCCCGGGAGGGGAACGGAGTCTGTGTCCAGGAGGGGGAATGGATTCTGTGTTCAGGGAGGGGATGGATTCTGTGTCCAGGGAGGGGAATAGAGTCTGTATCCAGAGAGGGGAATGGATTCTGTGTCCAGGGAGGGGAATGGAGTCTGTGTCCAGGGAGTGGAATGGAGTCTGTGTCCAGGGAGGGGAATGGATTCTGTGTCCAGGGAGTGGATGGATTCTGAGTCCAGGGAGGGGAATGGAGTCTTGTTACAGGGAGGGGAACGGAGTCTGTGTCCAGGAGGTGGAATGGATTCTGTGTCCAGGGAATGGAGTCTGTGTCCAGGGAGGGGAATGGAGTCTGTGTGCAGGGAGGGAAATGGAGTCTGTGTCCAGGGAGGGGATGGAGTCTGTGTCCAGGGAATGGAGTCTGTGTCCAGGGAGTGGAATGGAGTCTGTATCCAGGGAGGGGATGGATTCTGTGTCCAGAGAGGGGAATGGATTCTGTGTCCAGGGAGGGGATGGATTCTGTGTCCCGGGATGGGAATGGATTCTGTGTCCAGGGAGGGGATGGATTCCTTGTCCAGGGTGGGGAATGGAGTCTGTATCCAGGGAGGGGAATGGATTCTGTGTCCAGGGAGGGGAATGGAGTCTGTGTCCAGGATGGGGAATGGAGTCTGTGTCCAGGGAGGGGAATGGATTCGGTGTCCAGGGAGGGGATGGATTCTGTGTCCAGGGAGGGGATGGAGTCTGTGTCCAGGGAAGGGATGGGGTCTGTGTCTAGGGAGCGGAATGGAGTCTGTGTCCAGGGAGGGGATGGATTCTGTGTCCAGGGAGGGGATGGAATCTGTGTCCACGGAGGGTATGGATTCTGTGTCCAGGGAGGGTATGGATTTTGTGTCCAGGGAGGGGATGGAGTCTGTGTCCAGGGAGGGGATGGAGTCTGTGACCAGGGAGCAGATGGATGCTGTGTCCAGGGAGGGTAAGGAGTCTGTGTCCAGGGAGGGGAATGGATTCGGTGTCCAGGAAGGGGATGGATTCTGTGTCCAGCGAGAGGATGGAGTCTGTGTCCAGGGAAGAGATGGAGTCTGTGTCTAGGGAGGGGAGTGGAGTCTGTGTCCAGGGAGGGGATGGATTCTGTGTCCAGGGAGGGGGATGGATTCTGTGTCCAGGGAAAGGAGTCAGTGTCCAGGGAGGGGAATGAAGTCTGTGTCCAGGGAGGGGAATGGAGTCTGTGTCCAGGGAGGGGAATGGAGTCAGTGTCCAGGGAGGGGATGGAGTCGGTGTCCAGGGAGGGGATGGAATCTGTGTCCAGGGAGGGGATGGAGTCTGTGTCCAGGGACGGGAATGGAGTCTGTGTCCACGGAGGGGGATGGAGACTTTGTCCAGGGACGGGAATGGATTCTGTGTCCAGAGTGGGGATCGGAGTCAGTGTCCAGGGAGGGGGATGGAATCTGTGTCCAGGGAATGTTGTCTGTGTCCAGGGAGGGAATGGAGTCAGTGCCCAGGGAGGGGATGGATTCTGTGTCCAGGAAGGGGATGGAGTCTGTGTCCAGGGAGGGGATGGATTCTGTGTCCAGGGATGGGATGAATTCTGTGTCCAGGGAGGGGATGGATTCTGTGTCCAGGGAGGGGAATGGATTATGTGTCCAGGGAGGGGATGGATTCTGCTTCCAGGGAGGGGATGGAGTCTGTGTCCAGGGAGGAGATGGAGTCTGTGTCGATGGAGGGGGATGGAGTCTGTGTCCAGGGAGGGGAATGGAGTCTGTGTCCAGGGAGGGGATGGTGTCTGTGTCCAGGGAGGGGAATGGAGTCTGTGTCCAGGGAATGGAGTCTGTGTCCAGGGAGGGGATGGATTCTGTGTCCAGGGAGGGGATGGATTCTGTGTCCATAGAGGGGAATGGAGTCTGTATCCAGGAAGGGAATGGAGTCAGTGTCCAGAGAGGGGAATGGATTCTGTGTCCAGGGAGTGGATGGATTCTATGTCCCGGGAGGGGAATGGATTCTGTGTCCAGGGAGGGGATTGATTCTGTGTCCAGGGAGGGGAATGGAGTCTGTATCCAGGGAGAGGAATAGATTCTGTGTCCAGGGAGGGGAATGGAGTCTGTGTCCAGGGAATGGAGTCTGTGTCCAGGGAGGGAATGGAGTCAGTGTCCAGGAATGGGATGGATTCTGTGTCCAGGGACGGGATGGAGTCTGTGTCCAGGGAGGGGATGGAATCTGTGACCAGGGAGGGGATGGATTCTGTTTCCAGGGAGGGTATGGATTCTGTGTCCAGAGAGGGGAATGGATTCGGTGTCCAGGGAGGGGATGGATTCTGTGTCCAGGGAAAGGTGTCAGTCTCCAGGGAGGGGAATGAAGTCTGTGTCCAGGGAGGGGAATGGAGTCTGTGTCCAGGGAGGGGAATGGAGTCAGTGTCGAGGGAGGGGATAGAGTCGGTGTCCAGGGAGGGGATGGAGTCTGTGTTCAGGGACGGGAATGGAGTCTTTTTCCACGGAGGGGGATGGAGACTGTGTCCAGGGACGGGAATGGATTCTGTGTCCAGGGTGGGGAACGGAGTCAGTGTCCAGGGAGGGGATGGAGTCTGTGTCCAGGAAGGAGATGGAGTCTGTGTCGATGGAGGGGGATGGAGTCTGGGTGCAGGGAGGGGAATGGAGTCTGTGTCCAGGGTGGGGATGGAGTCTGTGTCCAGGGAGGGGAATGGAGTCTGTGTCCAGGGAATGGAGTCTGTGTCCAGGGAGGGTATGGATTCTGTGTCCAGGGAGGGGATGGATTCTGTGTCCATAGAGGGGAATGGAGTCTGTATCCAGGGAGGGAATGGAGTCAGTGTCCAGAGAGGGGAATGGATTCTGTGTCCAGGGATGGGATGGATTCTATGTCCCGGGAGGGGAATGGATTCTGTGTCCAGGGAGGGGATTGATTCTGTGTCCAGGGAGGGGAATGGAGTCTGTATCCAGGGAGGGGAATGGATTCTGTGTCCAGGGAAGGGAATGGAGTCTGTGTCCAGGGAATGGAGTCTGTGTCCAGGGAGGGAATCGAGTCAGTGTCCAGGAAGGGGATGGATTCTGTGTCCAGGGAGGGGATGGAGTCTGTGTCCAGGGAGGGGATGGAATCTGTGACCAGGGAGGGGATGGATTCTGTGTCCAGGGAGGGTATGGATTCTGTGACCAGGGAGGGGAATGGATTCGGTGTCCAGGGAGGGGATGGATTCTGTGTCCAGGGAGGGGATGGAGTCTGTGTCCAGGGAAGGGATGGAGTCTGTGTCTAGGGAGCGGAATGGAGTCTGTGTCCAGGGAGGGGATGGATTCTGTGTCCAGGGAGGGGATGGAATCTGTGTCCAGGGAGGGTATGGATTCTGTGTCCAGAGAGGGGATGGATTTTGTGTCCAGTGAGGGGATGGATTCTGTGTCCAGGGAGCGGGATGGATTCTGTGTCCAGGGAAAGGAGTCAGTGTCCAGGGAGGGGAATGAAGTCTGTGTCCAGGGAGGGGAATGGAGTCTGTGTCCAGGGAGGGGAATGGAGTCAGTGTCCAGCGAGGGGATGGAGTCGGTGTCCAGGGAGGGGATGGAGTCTGTGTCCAGGGAGGGGGATGGAGTCTGTGTCTTGGGACGGGAATGGATTCTGTGTCCAGGGTGGGGAACGGAGTCAGTGTCCAGGGAGGGGGATGGAATCTGTGTCGAGGGAATGGTGTCTGTGTCCAGGGAGGGAATGGAGTCAGTGTCCAGGGAGGGGATGGATTCTGTGTCCAGGAAGGGGATGGAGTCTGTGTCCAGGGAGGGGATGGATTCTGTGTCCAGGGATGGGATGGATTCTGTGTCCAGGGAGGGGATGGATTCTGTGTCCAGGGAGGGGAATGGATTATGTGTCCAGGGAGGGGATGGATTCTGCTTCCAGGGAGGGGATGGAGTCTGTGTCCAGGAGGGGGATGCTGTCTGTGTCCAGGGAGGGGAATGGAGTCTGTGTCCAGGGAGGGGATGGTTTCTGTGTCCAGGGAGGGGAATGGAGTCTGTGTCCAGGGAATGGAGTCTGTATCCAGGGAGGGGATGGATTCTGTGTCCAGAGAGGGGAATGGATTCTGTGTCCAGGGAGTGGATGGATTCTGTGTCCCGGCAGGGGAACGGAGTCTGTGTCCAGGAGGGGGAATGGATTCTGTGTTCAGGGAGTGGATGGATTCTGTGTCCAGGGAGGGGAATAGAGTCTGTATCCAGAGAGGGGAATGGAATCTGTGTCCAGGGAGGGGAATGGAGTCTGTGTCCAGGGAGTGGAATGGAGTCTGTGTCCAGGGAGGGGAATGGATTCTGTGTCCAGGGAGTGGATGGATTCTGAGTCCAGGGAGGGGAATGGAGTCTTTGTCCAGGGAGGGGAACGGCGTCTGTGTCCAGGAGGGGGAATGGATTCTGTGTCCAGGGAATGAAGTCTGTGTCCAGGGAGGGGAATGGATTCTGTGTCCAGGGAATGGAGTCTGTGTCCAGGGAGGGGAATGGAGTCTGTGTGCAGGGAGGGAAATGGAGTCTGTGTCCAGGGAGGGGATGGAGTCTGTGTCCAGGGAATGGAGTCTGTGTCCAGGGAGTGGAATGGAGTCTGTATCCAGGGAGGGGATGGATTCTGTGTCCAGAGAGGGGAATGGATTCTGTGTCCAGGGAGGGAATGGATTCTGTGTCCCGGGATGGGAATGGATTCTGTGTCCAGGGAGGGGATGGATTCTTTGTCCAGGGTGGGGAATGGAGTCTGTATCCAGGGAGGGGAATGGATTCTGTGTCCAGGGAGGGGAATGGAGTCTGTGTCCAGGATGGGGAATGGAGTCTGTGTCCAGGGAGGGGAATGGATTCGGTGTCCAGGGAGGGGATGGATTCTGTGTCCAGGGAGTGGATGGAGTCTGTGTCCAGGGAACGGATGGAGTCTGTGTCTAGGGAGCGGAATGGAGTCTGTGTCCAGGGAGGGGATGGATTCTGTGTCCAGGGAGGGGATGAATTTTGTCTACAGGGAGGGGATGTATTCTTTGTCCAGGGAGGGGAATGGAGTCAGTGTCCAGGGAGGGGATGGAGTCGGTGTCCAGGGACGTGAATGGAGTCTTTGTCCACGGAGGGGGATGGAGACTGTTTCCAGGGACGGGAATGGATTCTGTGTCCAGGGTGGGGAACGGAGTCAGTGTCCAGGGAGGGGATGGAGTCTGTGTCCAGGGAGGAGATGGAGTCTGTATCGATGGAGGGGGATGGAGTCTGGGTCCAGGGAGGGGAATGGAGTCTGTGTCCAGGGAGGGGATGGAGTCTGTGTCCAGGGAGGGGAATGGAGTCTGTGTCCAGGGAATGAAGTCTGTGTCCAGGGAGGGGATGGATTCTGTGTCCAGGGAGGGGATGGATTCTGTGTCCATAGAGGGGAATGGAGTCTGTATCCAGGGAGGGAATGGAGTCAGTGTCCAGAGAGGGGAATGGATTCTGTGTCCAGGGATGGGATGGATTCTATGTCCCGGGAGGGGAATGGATTCTGTGTCCAGGGAGGGGATTGATTCTGTGTCCAGGAAGGGGAATGGAGTCTGTATCCAGGGAGGGGAATGGATTCTGTGTCCAGGTAGGGGAATGGAGTCTGTGTCCAGGGAATGGAGTCTGTGTCCAGGAAGGGGAATGGAATCTGTGTCCAGGGAGGGGAATGGATTCTGTGTCCAGGGAATGGAGTCTGTGTCCAGGGAGGGGAATGGATTCTGTGTCCAGTGAATGGAGTCTGTGTCCAGGGAGGGGAAAGGAGTCTGTGTCCAGGGAGGGGAATGGAGTCAGTGTCCAGTGAGGGGAATGGATTCTGTGTCCAGAGAGTGGAATGGTGTCTGTGTCCAGGGAGGGGATGGAGTCTGTGTCCAGGGAATGGAGTCTGTGTCCAGGGAGTGGAATGGAGTCTGTGTCCAGGGAGGGGACGGATTCTGTGTCCAGGGAGGGGAATCGATTCTTTGTCCAGCGAATGGATTCTTTGTCCAGGGAATGGATTCTGTGTCCAGGGAATGGAGTCTGTGTCCATGGAGGGGAATGGATTCTGTGTCCAGGGAATGGAGTCTGTGTCCAGGGACGGGAATGGAGTCTGTGTTAAGGGACGGGAATGGATTCTGTGTCCAGGGAGGGGAATGGAGTCTGTGTCCAGGGAGGGGAATGGAGTCAGTTTCCAGGGAGGGGATGGAGTCTGTGTCCAGGGAGAGGATGGAGTCTGTGTCCAGGGACGGGAATGGAGTCTGTGTCCAGGGAGGGGAACGGAGTCAGTGTCCAGGGAGGGGGATGGAGTCTGTATCCAGGGACGGGAATGGAGTCAGTGTCCAGAGAGGGGATGGAGTCTGTGTCCAGGGAGGGGATGGAGTCTGTGTCCAGGGAGGGGATAGATTCTGTGTCCAGGGAGGTGATGGAGTCTGTGTCCAGGGAGGGGATGGATTCTGTGTCCAGGGAGGGGATGGAGTCTGTGTCCAGGGAGGGGATAGATTCTGTGTCCAGGGAGGTGATGGAGTCTGTGTCCAGGGAGGGGATGGAGACAGTGTCCAGGGAGGGGGATGGAGTCAGTGTCCAGGGAGGGGGATGGAGTCTGTGTCCAGGGAGGGGATGGAGTCTGTGTCCAGGCAGGGGAATGGAGTCTGTGTCCAGGGAGGGGTATGGTGTCTGTGTCCAGGGAGGGGGTTGGAGTCTATGTCCAGGGACGGGAATGAAGACTGTGTCCAGGGAGGGGAACGGAGTCAGTGTCCAGGGAGGGGGATGGAGTCTGTGTCCAGGGAGGGGGATGGAGTCTGTGTCCGGGGACGGGAATGGAGTTTGTGTCTTGGGAGGGGAACGGAGTCAGTGTCCAGGGAGGGAGATGGAGTCAGTGTCCAGGATGGGGATGGATTGTGTGTCTAGGGAGGGGATGGAGTCTGTGACCAGGGAGGGGATGGATTCTGTGTCCAGGGAGGGGATAGATTCTGTGAACAGGTAGGGGATGGATTCTGTGTCCAGGGAGGGGATAGATTCTGTGTCCAGGGAGGGGAATGGAATCTGTGTCCAGGGAGGGGATGGAGTCTGTGACCAGGGAGGGGATGGATTCTGTGTCCAGGGAGGGGATAGATTATGTGTCCAGGGAGGGGAATGGATTATGTGTTCAGGGAGGGGATGGATTCTGTGTCCAGGGAGGGGATGGAGTCTTTGTCCAGGGAGGGAATGGAGTCTGTTTCCAGAGAGGGGATGGATTCTGTGTCCAGGGAGGGGATGGAGTCTGTGTCCAGGGAGGGGAATGGAGTCTGTGTCCAGGGAGGGGATGGATTCTGTGTCCAGGGAGGGGATGGAGTCTGTGTCCAGGGAGGGGATGGAGTCTGTGTCCAGGGAGGGGAATGGAGTCTGTGTCCAGGGAGGGGATGGATTCAGTGTCCAGGGAGGGGATGGATTCTGTGTCCAGGGAGGGGATGGAGTCTGTGTCCAGGGAGGGGATGGAGACAGTGTCCAGGGAGAGGGATGGAGTCAGTGTCCAGGGAGGGGGATGGAGTCTGTGTCCAGGGAGGGGATGGAGTCTGTGTCCAGGGAGGGGATGGAGTCTGTGTCCAGGCAGGGGAATGGAGTCTGTGTCCAGGGAGGGGAATGGAGTCTGTGTCCAGGGAGGGGGATGGTGTCTGTGTCCAGGGACGGGAATGAAGACTGTCTCCAGGGAGGGGAACGGAGTCAGTGTCCAGGGAGGGGGATGGAGTCTGTGTCCAGGGAGGGGGATGGAGTCTGTGTCCGGGGACGGGAATGGAGTTTGTGTCCAGGGAGGGGAACGGAGTCAGTGTCCAGGGAGGGGGATGGAGTCAGTGTCCAGGAAGGGGATGGATTGTGTGTCTAGGGAGGGGATGGAGTCTGTGACCAGGGAGGGGATGGATTCTGTGTCCAGGGAGGGGATAGATTCTGTGACCACGGAGGGGATGGAGTCTGTGACCAGGGAGGGGAAGGATTCTGTGTCCAGGGAGGGGATAGATTATGTGTCCAGGGAGGGGAATGGATTATGTTTTCAGGGAGGGGATGGATTCTGTGTCCAGGGAGGGGATGGAGTCTGTGTCCAGGGAAGGGTATGGAGTCTGTGTCCAGGGAGTGGAATGCAGTCAGTGTCCAGGGAGGGAATTGATTCTGTGTCCAAGGAGGGGATGGATTTTGTGTCCAGGGAGGGGATGGATTCTGTGTCCAGGGAGGGGGATGGATTCTGTGTCCAGGGAAAGGAGTCAGTGTCCAGGGAGTGGAATGGAGTCTGTGTCCAGGGAGGGGATGGAGTCTGTGTCCAGGGAGGGGATGGAGTCTGTGTCCAGGGAGGGGATGGAGTCTGTGTCCAGGGACGGGAATGGAGTCTGTGTCCAGGGAGGGGGATGGAGTCTGTGTCCAGGGACAGGAATGGATTCTGTGTCTAGGGAGGGGAACGGAGTCAGTGTCCAGGGAGGGGGATGGAGTCTGTGTCCAGGGACGGGACTGGAGTCAGTGTCCAGGGAGGGGATGGATTCTGTGTCCAGGGAGGTGATGGAGTCTTTGTCCAGGGAGGGGATGGATTCTGTGTCCAGGGAATGGAGTCTGTGTCCAGGGAGGGAATGGAGTCAGTGTCCAGGGAGGGGATGGATTCTGTGTCCAGGGAGAGGATGGAGTCCGAGTCCAGGGAGGGGATGGAGTATGTGTCCAGGGAGGGGATGGATTATGTATCCAGGGAGGGGATGGATTCTGTGTCCAGGGCGGAGGATGGATTCTGTGTCCAGGGAGGGGAATGGAGTCTGTGTCCAGGGAGGGGATGGATTCTGTGTCCAGGTAGGGAATGGATTCTGTGTCCAGGGAGGGGATGGATTCTGCGTCCAGGGAGGTCATGGATTCCGTGTCCAGGGAGGGGGTTGGAGTCTGTGTGCAGGAAATGTAGTCAGTGTCCAGGTAGATGGATGGAGTCTGTGTCCAGGGAGGGGGATGGAGTCTGTGTCCGGGGACGGGAATGGAGTTTGTGTCCAGGGAGGGGAACGGAGTCAGTGTCCAGGGAAGGGGATGGAGTCAGTGTCCAGGATGGGGATGGATTGTGTGTCTAGGGAGGGGATGGAGACTGTGACCAGGGAGGGGATGGATTCTGTGTCCAGGGAGGGGATAGATTCTGTGACCAGGTAGTGGATGGATTCTGTGTCCAGGGAGGGGATGGAGTCTGTGACCAGGGAGGGGATGGATTCTGTGTCCAGGGAGGGGATAGATTATGTGTCCAGGGAGGGGAATGGATTATGTGTTCAGGGAGGGGATGGATTCTGTGTCCAGGGAGGGGATGGAGTCTTTGTCCAGGGAGGGAATGGAGTCTGTGTCCAGGGAGGGGATGGATTCTGTGTCCAGGGAGGGGATGGAGTCTGTGTCCAGGGAGGGGAATGGAGTCTGTGTGCAGGGAGGGGATGGATTCTGTGTCCAGGGAGGGGATGGAGTCTGTGTCCAGGGAGGGGATGGAGTCTGTGTCCAGGGAGGGGAATGGAGTCTGTGTCCAGGGAGGGGATGGATTCAGTGTCCAGGGAGGGGATGGATTCTGTGTCCAGGGAGGGGATGGAGTCTGTGTCCAGGGAGGGGATAGATTCTGTGTCCAGGGAGGGGATGGAGTCTGTGTCCAGGGAGGGGATGGAGACAGTGTCCAGGGAGAGGGATGGAGTCAGTGTCCAGGGAGGGGGATGGAGTCTGTGTCCAGGGAGGGGATGGAGTCTGTGTTCAGGGAGGGGAATGGAGTCTGTGTCCAGGGAGGGGGATGGAGTCTGTGTCCAGGGACGGGAATGAATACTGTGTCCAGGGAGGTGAACGGAGTCAGTGTCCAGGGAGGGGGATGGAGTCTGTGTCCAGGGAGGGGGATGGAGTCTGTGTCCGGGGACGGGAATGGAGTTTGTGTCCAGGGAGGGGAACGGAGTCAGTGTCCAGGGAGGGGGATGGAGTCAGTGTCCAGGAAGGGGATGGATTGTGTGTCTAGGGAGGGGATGGAGTCTGTGACCAGGGAGGGGATGTATTCTGTGTCCAGGGAGGGGATAGATTCTGTGACCAGGTAGGGGATGGATTCTGTGTCCAGGGAGGGGATAGATTCTGTGTCCAGGGAGGGGAATGGAATCTGTGTCCAGGGAGGGGATGGAGTCTGTGACCAGGGAGGGGATGGATTCTGTGTCCAGGGAGGGGATAGATTATGTGTCCAGGGAGGGGAATGGATTATGTGTTCAGGGAGGGGATGGATTCTGTGTCCAGGGAGGGGATGAAGTCTGTGTCCAGGGAAGGGAATGGAGTCTGTGTCCAGGGAGGGGAATGGAGTCTGTGTCCAGGGAGGGGATGGAGACAGTGTCCAGGGAGGGGGATGCAGTCAGTGTCCAGGGAGGGGGATGGAGTCTGTGTCCAGGGAGGGGATGGAGTCTGTGTCCAGGGAGGGGATGGAGTCTGTGTCCAGGCAGGGGAATGGAGTCTGTGTCCTGAGAGGGGATGGATTCAGTGTCCAGGGAGGGGATGGATTCTGTGTCCAGGGAGGGGATGGAGTCTGTGTCCAGGGAGGGGATGGATTCTGTGTCCAGTGAATGGAGTCTGTGTCCAGGGAGTGGAATGGAGTCTGTGCCCATGGAGGGGATGGATTCTGTGACCAGGGAGGGGAATGGATTCTTTGTCCATCGAATGGATTATGTGTCCATGGAATGGATTCTGTGTCCAGGGAATGGAGTCTGTGTCCAGTGAGGGGAATGGATACTGTGTCCAGGGAATGGAGTCTGTGTCCAGGGACGGGAATGGAGTCTGTGTCCAGGGACGGGAATGGATACTGTGTCCAGGGAGGGGAATGGATTCTGTGTCCAGGGAGGGGATGGATTCTGTGGCCATAGAGGGGATGGATTCTGTGTCCAGGGAGGGGGATGGAGTCTGTGTCCAGGGAGGGGATGGATTCTGTGTCCAGGTAGGGGAATGGAGTCTGTGTCCAGGGTGGGGAATGGAGTCAGTGTCCAGGGACGGGATGGATTCCGTGTCCAGGGAGAGGATGGAGTCTGTGTCCAGGGAGGGGATGGATTCTCTGTCCAGGAAATGGAGTCTTTGTCCAGGAAGGGAATGGGATCTGTGTCCAGGAAGGGGATGGATTCTGTGTCCAGGGAGGGCATGGAGCCTGTGTCCAGGGAGAGGATGGATTCTGTGTCCAGGGAGGTGAATGGTGTCTGTGTCCAGGGAGGGGAATGGAGTCAGTTTCCAGGGAGGGGATGGAGTCTGTGTCCAGGGAGGGGATGGAGTCTGTGTCCAGCGAGGGGATGGAGTCTGTGTCCAGGGACGGGAATGCAGTCTGTGTCCAGGGAGGGGAACGGAGTCAGTGTCCAGGGAGGGGGATGGATTCTGTGTCCAGGGACGGGAATGGAGTCAGTGTCCAGGGAGGGGATGGATTCTGTGTCCAGGGAGGGGATGGATTCTGTGTCTAGGGAATGGAGTCTGTGCCCAGGGAGGGAATGGAGTCAGTGTCCAGGGAGGGGATGGATTCTGTGTCCAGGGAGGGGATGGAGTCCGTGTCCAGGGAGGCGATGCATTCTGTGTCCAGGGAGGGGATGGATTCTGTGTCCAGGGAGGGGGATGGATTCTGTGTCCAGGGAGGGGACTGGAGTCTGTGACCAGGGAGGGAACGGAGCCAGTGCCCAGGGAGAGGGATGGAGTCTGTGTCCAGGGAATGGAGTCTGTGACCAGGGAGGGAATGGAGTCCGTGTCCAGGAAGGGAATGGATTCTGTGTCCAGGGAAGGGATGGAGTCTGTATCCAGGGAGGTGAATGGAGTCTCTGTCCAGGGAGCGGAATGAAGTATGTGTCTAGGGAGGAGAATGGAGTCTCTGTCCAGGGAGGTGATGGATTCTCTGTCCAGGGTGGCGAATGGATTCTGTGTCCAGAGAGGGGAATGGAGTCTGTGTCCAGGGAGGGGAATGGAATCTGTGTCCAGGGAGGGGAATGGATTCTGTGTCCAGGGAATGGAGTCTGTGTCCAGGGAGGGGAATGGATTCTGTGTCCAGGGAATGGAGTCTGTGTCCAGGGAGGGGAAAGGAGTCTGTGTCCAGGGAGGGGAATGGAGTCAGTGTCCAGTGAGGGGAATGGATTCTGTGTCCAGAGAGTGGAATGGAGTATGTGTCCAGGGAGGGGATGGAGTCTGTGTCCAGGGAATGGAGTCTGTGTCCAGGGAGTGGAATGGAGTCTGTGTCCAGGGAGGGGATGGATTCTGTGTCCAGGGAGGGGAATCGATTCTTTGTCCAGCGAATGGATTCTGTGTCCAGGGAATGGATTCTGTGTCCAGGGAATGGAGTCTGTGTCCATGGAGGGGAATGGATTCTGTGTCCAGGGAATGGAGTCTGTGTCCAGGGACGGGAATGGAGTCTGTGTCAAGGGACGAGAATGGATTCTGTGTCCAGGGAGGGGAATGGAGTCTGTGTCCAGGGAGGGGAATGGAGTCAGTGTCCAGGGAGGGGATGGAGTCTGTGTCCAGGGAGAGGATGGAGTCTGTGTCCAGGGACGGGAATGGAGTCTGTGTCCAGGGAGGGGAACGGAGTCAGTGTCCAGGGAGGGGGATGGAGTCTGTATCCAGGGACGGGAATGGAGTCAGTGTCCAGAGAGGGGATGGATTCTGTGTCCAGGGAGAGGATGGAGTCTGTGTCCAGGGAGGGGATGGATTCTGTGTCCAGGGAATGGAGTCTTTGTCCAGGGAGGGAATGGAGTCTGTGTCCAGGGAGGGGATGGATTCTGTGTCCAGGGAGGGCATGGAGTCTGTGTCCAGGGAGGGGATGGATTCTGTGTCCAGGGAATGGAGTCTGTGTCCAGGGAGTGGAATGGAGTCTGTGTCCAGGGAGGGGATGGATTCTGTGACCAGGGAGGGGAATGGATTCTTTGTCCATCGAATGGATTATGTGTCCAGGGACTGGATTCTGTGTCCAGGGAATGGAGTCTGTGTCCAGTGAGGGGAATGGATACTGTGTCCAGGGAATGGAGTCTGTGTCCAGGGACGGGAATGGAGTCTGTGTCCAGGGACGGGAATGGATACTGTGTCCAGGGAGGGGAATGGATTCTGTGTCCAGGGAGGGGATGGATTCTGTGGCCATAGAGGGGATGGATTCTGTGTCCAGGGAGGGGGATGGAGTCTGTGTCCAGGGAGGGGATGGATTCTGTGTCCAGGTAGGGGAATGGAGTCTGTGTCCAGGGTGGGGAATGGAGTCAGTGTCCAGGGAGGGGATGGATTCCGTGTCCAGGGAGAGGATGGAGTCTGTGTCCAGGGAGGGGATGGAGTCTGTGTCCAGGGAATGGATTCTGTGTCCAGGGAATGGAGTCTGTGTCCATGGAGGGGAATGGATTCTGTGTCCAGGGAATGGAGTCTGTGTCCAGGGACGGGAATGGAGTCTGTGTCAAGGGACGAGAATGGATTCTGTGTCCAGGGAGGGGAATGGAGTCTGTGTCCAGGGAGGGGAATGGAGTCAGTGTCCAGGGAGGGGATGGAGTCTGTGTCCAGGGAGAGGATGGAGTCTGTGTCCAGGGACGGGAATGGAGTCTGTGTCCAGGGAGGGGAACGGAGTCAGTGTCCAGGGAGGGGGATGGAGTCTGTATCCAGGGACGGGAATGGAGTCAGTGTCCAGAGAGGGGATGGATTCTGTGTCCAGGGAGAGGATGGAGTCTGTGTCCAGGGAGGGGATGGATTCTGTGTCCAGGGAATGGAGTCTTTGTCCAGGGAGGGAATGGAGTCTGTGTCCAGGGAGGGGATGGATTCTGTGTCCAGGGAGGGCATGGAGTCTGTGTCCAGGGAGGGGATGGATTCTGTGTCCAGGGAATGGAGTCTGTGTCCAGGGAGTGGAATGGAGTCTATGTCCAGGGAGGGGATGGATTCTGTGACCAGGGAGGGGAATGGATTCTTTGTCCATCGAATGGATTATGTGTCCAGGGACTGGATTCTGTGTCCAGGGAATGGAGGCTGTGTCCAGTGAGGGGAATGGATACTGTGTCCAGGGAATGGAGTCTGTGTCCAGGGACGGGAATGGAGTCTGTGTCCAGGGACGGGAATGGATACTGTGTCCAGGGAGGGGAATGGATTCTGTGTCCAGGGAGGGGATGGATTCTGTGGCCATAGAGGGGATGGATTCTGTGTCCAGGGAGGGGGATGGAGTCTGTGTCCAGGGAGGGGATGGATTCTGTGTCCAGGTAGGGGAATGGAGTCTGTGTCCAGGGTGGGGAATGGAGTCAGTGTCCAGGGAGGGGATGGATTCCGTGTCCAGGGAGAGGATGGAGTCTGTGTCCAGGGAGGGGATGGATTCTCTGTCCAGGAAATGGAGTCTTTGTCCAGGGAGGGAATGGGATCTGTGTCCAGGAAGGGGATGGATTCTGTGTCCAGGGAGGGCATGGAGCCTGTGTCCAGGGAGGGGATGGATTCTGTGTCCAGGGAGGTGAATGGTGTCTGTGTCCAGGGAGGGGAATGGAGCCAGTTTCCAGGGAGGGGATGGAGTCTGTGTCCAGGGAGGGGATGGAGTCTGTGTCCAGCGAGGGGATGGAGTCTCTGTCCAGGGACGGGAATGCAGTCTGTGTCCAGGGAGGGGAACGGAGTCAGTGTCCAGGGAGGGGGATGGATTCTGTGTCCAGGGACGGGAATGGAGTCAGTGTCCAGGGAGGGGATGGATTCTGTGTCCAGGGAGGGGATGGAGTCTGTGTCCAGGGAGGGGATGGAGTCCGTGTCCAGGGAGGCGATGCATTCTGTGTCCAGGGAGGGGATGGATTCTGTGTACAGGGAGGGGGATGGATTCTGTGTCCAGGGAGGGGACTGGAGTCTGTGACCAGGGACGGAACGGAGCCAGTGCCCAGGGAGAGGGATGGAGTCTGTGTCCAGTGAATGGAGTCTGTGACCAGGGAGGGAATGGAGTCCGTGTCCAGGAAGGGAATGGATTCTGTGTCCAGGCAAGGGATGGAGTCTGTGTCCAGGGAGGGGAATGGAGTCTCTGTCCAGGGAGGGGAATGGAGTATGTGTCTAGGGAGGAGAATGGAGTCTCTGTCCAGGGAGGTGATGGATTCTCTGTCCAGGGAGGGGAATGGATTCTGTGTCCAGAGAGGGGAATGGAGTCTGTGTCCAGGGAGGGGAATGGAATCTGTGTCCAGGGTGGGGAATGGATTCTGTGTCCAGGGAATGGAGTCTGTGTCCAGGGAGGGGAATGGATTCTGTGTCCAGGGAATGGAGTTTGTGTCCAGGGATAGGAAAGGAGTCTGTGTCCAGGGAGGGGAATGGAGTCAGTGTCCAGTGAGGGGAATCGATTCTGTGTCCAGAGAGTGGAATGGAGTATGTGTCCAGGGAGGGGATGGAGTCTGTGTCCAGGGAATGGAGTCTGTGTCCAGGGAGTGGAATGGAGTCTGTGTCCAGGGAGGGGATGGATTCTGTGTCCAGGGAGGGGAATCGATTCTTTCTCCAGCGAATGGATTCTGTTTCCAGGGAATGGATTCTGTGTCCAGGGAATGGAGTCTGTGTCCATGGAGGGGAATGGATTCTGTGTCCAGGGAATGGAGTCTGTGTCCAGGGACGGGAATGGAGTCTGTGTCAAGGGACGGGAATGGATTCTGTGTCCAGGGAGGGGAATGGAGTCTGTGTCCAGGGAGGGGAATGGAGTCAGTGTCCAGGGAGAGGATGGAGTCTGTGTCCAGGGAGAGGATGGAGTCTGTGTCCAGGGACGGGAATGGAGTCTGTGTCCAGGGAGGGGAACGGAGTCTGTATCCAGGGACGGGAATGGAGTCAGTGTCCATAGAGGGGATGGATTCTGTGTCCAGGGAGAGGATGGAGTCTGTGTCCAGGGAGGGGATGGATTCTGTGTCCAGGGAATGGAGCCTTTGTCCAGGGAGGGAATGGAGTCTGTGTCCAGGGAGGGGATGGATTCTGTGTCCAGGGAGGGCATGGAGCCTGTGTTCAGGGAGGGGATGGATTCTGTGTCCAGGGAGGGGAGGGAGTCTGTGTCCAGGGAGGGGATGGAGTCTGTGTCCAGGGAGGGGAATGGAGTCTGTGTCCAGAGAGGGGATGGATTCAGTGTCCAGGGAGGTGATGGATTCTGTGTCCAGGGAGGGGATGGAGTCTGTGTCCAGGGAGGGGATAGATTCTGTGTCCAGGGAGGTGATGGAGTCTGTATCCAGGGAGGGGATGGAGACAGTGTCCAGGGAGGGAGATGGAATCAGTGTCCAGGGAGGGGGATGGAGTCTGTGTCCAGGGACGGGAATGGAGTCTGTGTCCAGGTAGGGGAACGGAGTCAGTGTCCAGGGAGGGGGATGGAGTCTGTATCCAGGGACGGGAATGGAGTCAGTGTCCAGAGAGGGGATGGATTCTGTGTCCATAGAGAGGATGGAGTCTGTGTCCAGGGAGGGGATGGATTCTGTGTCCAGGGAATGGAGTCTTTGTCCAGGGAGGGAATGGAGTCTGTGTCCAGGGAGTGGATGGATTCTGTTTCCAGGGAGGGCATGGAGCCTGTGTTCAGGGAGGGGATGGATTCTGTGTCCAGGGAGGGGATGGAGTCTGTGTCCAGGGAGGGGATGGAGTCTGTGTCCAGGGAGGGGAATGGAGTTTGTGTCCAGAGAGGGGATGGATTCAGTGTCCAGGGAGGGGATGGATTCTGTGTCCAGGGAGAGGATGGAGTCTGTGTCCAGGGAGGGGATAGATTCTGTGTCCAGGGAGGTGATGGAGTCTGTGTCCAGGGAGGGGATGGAGACAGTGTCCAGGGAGGGGGATGGAGTCAGTGTCCAGGGAGGGGGATGGAGTCTGTGTCCAGGGAGGGGATGGAGTCTGTGTCCAGGCAGGGGAATGGAGTCTGTGTCCAGGGAGGGGAATGGTGTCTGTGTCCAGGGAGGGGGATGGAGTCTGTGTCCAGGGACGGGAATGAAGACTGTGTCCAGGGGGGGGAACGGAGTCAGTGTCCAGGGAGGGGGATGGAGTCTGTGTCCGGGGACGGGAATGGAGTTTGTGTCTTGGGAGGGAGATGGAGTCAGTGTCCAGGATGGGGATGGATTGTGTGTCTAGGGAGGGGATGGAGTCTGTGACCAGTGAGGGGATGGATTTAGTGTCCAGGGAATGGAGTCTTTGTCCAGGGAGGTAATGGAGTCTGTGTCCAGGGAGGGGATGGATTCTGTGTCCAGGGAGGGCATGGAGCCTGTGTTCAGGGAGGGGATGGATTCTGTGTCCAGGGAGGGGATGGAGTCTGTGTCCAGGGAGGGGATGGAGTCTGTGTCCAGGGAGGGGAATGGAGTCTGTGTCCAGAGAGGGGATGGATTCAGTGTCCAGGGAGGGGATGGATTCTGTGTCCAGGGAGGGGATGGAGTCTGTGTCCAGGGAGGGGATACATTCTGTGTCCAGGGAGGTGATGGAGTCTGTGTCCAGGGAGGGGATGGAGACAGTGTCCAGGGAGGGGGATGGAGTCAGTGTCCAGGGAGGGGGATGGAGTCTGTGTCCAGGGAGGGGATGGAGTCTGTGTCCAGGCAGGGGAATGGAGTCTGTGTCCAGGGAGGGGAATGGTGTCTGTGTCCAGGGAGGGGGATGGAGTCTGTGTCCAGGGACGGGAATGAAGACTGTGTCCAGGGAGGGGAACGGAGTCAGTGTCCAGGGAGGGGGATGGAGTCTGTGTCCAGGGAGGGGGATGGAGTCTGTGTCCGGGGACGGGAATGGAGTTTGTGTCTTGGGAGGGAGATGGAGTCAGTGTCCAGGATGGGGATGGATTGTGTGTCTAGGGAGGGGATGGAGTCTGTGACCAGGGAGGGGATGGATTCTATGTCCAGGGAGGGGATAGATTCTGTGAACAGGTAGGGGATGGATTCTGTGTCCAGGGAGGGGATAGATTCTGTGACCAGGGAGGGGATGGATTCTGTGTCCAGGGAGGGGATAGATTATGTGTCCAGGGAGGGGAATGGATTATGTGTTCAGGGAGGGGATGGATTCTGTGTCCAGGGAGGGGATGGAGTCTTTGTCCAGGGAGGGAATGGAGTCTGTGTCCAGGGAGGGGATGGATTCTGTGTCCAGGGAGGGGATGGAGTCTGTGTCCAGGGAGGGGAATGGAGTCTGTGTCCAGGGAGCGGATGGATTCTGTGTCCAGGGAAAGGAGTCAGTGTCCAGGGAGTGGAATGGAGTCTGTGTCCAGGGAGGTGATGGAGTCTGTGTCCAGGGAGGGGATGGAGTCTGTGTCCAGGGAGGGGATGGAGTCTATGTCCAGGGACGGGAATGGAGTCTATGTCCAGGGAGGGGGATGGAGTCTGTGTCCAGGGACAGGAATGGATTCTGTGTCCAGGGAGGGGAACGGAGTCAGTGTCCAGGGAGGGGGATGGAGTCTGTGTCCAGGGACGGGACTGGAGTCAGTGTCCAGGGAGGGGATGGATTCTGTGTCCAGGGAGGTGATGGAGTCTGTGTCCAGGGAGGGGATGGATTCTGTGTCCAGGGAATGGAGTCTGTGTCCAGGGAGGGAATGGAGTCAGTGTCCAGGGAGGGGATGGATTCTGTGTCCAGGGAGAGGATGGAGTCCGTGTCCAGGGAGGGGATGGAGTATGTGTCCAGGGAGGGGATGGATTATGTATCCAGGGAGGGGATGGATTCTGTGTCCAAGGCGGAGGATGGATTCTGTGTCCAGGGAGGGGAATGGAGTCTGTGTCCAGGGAGGGGAACGGAGTCAGTGTCCAGGGAGGGGGATGGAGTCTGTATCCAGGGACGGGAATGGAGTCAGTGTCCAGAGAGGGGATGGATTCTGTGTCCAGGGAGAGGATGGAGTCTGTGTCCAGGGAGGGGATGGATTCTGTGTCCAGGGAATGGAGTCTTTGTCCAGGGAGGGAATGGAGTCTGTGTCCAGGGAGGGGATGGATTCTGTGTCCAGGGAGGGCATGGAGTCTGTGTCCAGGGAGGGGATGGATTCTGTGTCCAGGGAATGGAGTCTGTGTCCAGGGAGTGGAATGGAGTCTATGTCCAGGGAGGGGATGGATTCTGTGACCAGGGAGGGGAATGGATTCTTTGTCCATCGAATGGATTATGTGTCCAGGGACTGGATTCTGTGTCCAGGGAATGGAGGCTGTGTCCAGTGAGGGGAATGGATACTGTGTCCAGGGAATGGAGTCTGTGTCCAGGGACGGGAATGGAGTCTGTGTCCAGGGACGGGAATGGATACTGTGTCCAGGGAGGGGAATGGATTCTGTGTCCAGGGAGGGGATGGATTCTGTGGCCATAGAGGGGATGGATTCTGTGTCCAGGGAGGGGGATGGAGTCTGTGTCCAGGGAGGGGATGGATTCTGTGTCCAGGTAGGGGAATGGAGTCTGTGTCCAGGGTGGGGAATGGAGTCAGTGTCCAGGGAGGGGATGGATTCCGTGTCCAGGGAGAGGATGGAGTCTGTGTCCAGGGAGGGGATGGATTCTCTGTCCAGGAAATGGAGTCTTTGTCCAGGGAGGGAATGGGATCTGTGTCCAGGAAGGGGATGGATTCTGTGTCCAGGGAGGGCATGGAGCCTGTGTCCAGGGAGGGGATGGATTCTGTGTCCAGGGAGGTGAATGGTGTCTGTGTCCAGGGAGGGGAATGGAGCCAGTTTCCAGGGAGGGGATGGAGTCTGTGTCCAGGGAGGGGATGGAGTCTGTGTCCAGCGAGGGGATGGAGTCTCTGTCCAGGGACGGGAATGCAGTCTGTGTCCAGGGAGGGGAACGGAGTCAGTGTCCAGGGAGGGGGATGGATTCTGTGTCCAGGGACGGGAATGGAGTCAGTGTCCAGGGAGGGGATGGATTCTGTGTCCAGGGAGGGGATGGAGTCTGTGTCCAGGGAGGGGATGGAGTCCGTGTCCAGGGAGGCGATGCATTCTGTGTCCAGGGAGGGGATGGATTCTGTGTACAGGGAGGGGGATGGATTCTGTGTCCAGGGAGGGGACTGGAGTCTGTGACCAGGGACGGAACGGAGCCAGTGCCCAGGGAGAGGGATGGAGTCTGTGTCCAGTGAATGGAGTCTGTGACCAGGGAGGGAATGGAGTCCGTGTCCAGGAAGGGAATGGATTCTGTGTCCAGGCAAGGGATGGAGTCTGTGTCCAGGGAGGGGAATGGAGTCTCTGTCCAGGGAGGGGAATGGAGTATGTGTCTAGGGAGGAGAATGGAGTCTCTGTCCAGGGAGGTGATGGATTCTCTGTCCAGGGAGGGGAATGGATTCTGTGTCCAGAGAGGGGAATGGAGTCTGTGTCCAGGGAGGGGAATGGAATCTGTGTCCAGGGTGGGGAATGGATTCTGTGTCCAGGGAATGGAGTCTGTGTCCAGGGAGGGGAATGGATTCTGTGTCCAGGGAATGGAGTTTGTGTCCAGGGATAGGAAAGGAGTCTGTGCCCAGGGAGGGGAATGGAGTCAGTGTCCAGTGAGGGGAATGGATTCTGTGTCCAGAGAGTGGAATGGAGTATGTGTCCAGGGAGGGGATGGAGTCTGTGTCCAGGGAATGGAGTCTGTGTCCAGGGAGTGGAATGGAGTCTGTGTCCAGGGAGGGGATGGATTCTGTGTCCAGGGAGGGGAATCGATTCTTTCTCCAGCGAATGGATTCTGTTTCCAGGGAATGGATTCTGTGTCCAGGGAATGGAGTCTGTGTCCATGGAGGGGAATGGATTCTGTGTCCAGGGAATGGAGTCTGTGTCCAGGGACGGGAATGGAGTCTGTGTCAAGGGACGGGAATGGATTCTGTGTCCAGGGAGGGGAATGGAGTCTTTGTCCAGGGAGGGGAATGGAGTCAGTGTCCAGGGAGAGGATGGAGTCTGTGTCCAGGGAGAGGATGGAGTCTGTGTCCAGGGACGGGAATGGAGTCTGTGTCCAGGGAGGGGAACGGAGTCAGTGTCCAGGGAGGGGGATGGAGTCTGTATCCAGGGACGGGAATGGAGTCAGTGTCCAGAGAGGGGATGGATTCTGTGTCCAGGGAGAGGATGGAGTCTGTGTCCAGGGAGGGGATGGATTCTGTGTCCAGGGAATGGAGCCTTTGTCCAGGGAGGGAATGGAGTCTGTGTCCAGGGAGGGGATGGATTCTGTGTCCAGGGAGGGGATGGAGTCTGTGTCCAGGGAGGGGATAGATTCTGTGTCCAGGGAGGTGATGGATTCTGTGTCCAGGGAGGGGATGGAGTCTGTGTCCAGGGAGGGGATAGATTCTGTGTCCAGGGAGGTGATGGAGTCTGTGTCCAGGGAGGGGAATGGAGTCTGTGTCCAGAGAGGGGATGGATTCTTTGTCCAGGGAGGTGATGGATTCTGTGTCCAGGGAGGGGATGGAGTCTGTGTCCAGGGAGGGGATAGATTCTGTGTCCAGGGAGGTGATGGAGTCTGTGTCCAGGGAGGGGATGGAGACAGTGTCCAGGGAGGGAGATGGAATCAGTGTCCAGGGAGGGGGATGGAGTCTGTGTCCAGGGACGGGAATGGAGTCTGTGTCCAGGTAGGGGAACGGAGTCAGTGTCCAGGGAGGGGGATGGAGTCTGTATCCAGGGACGGGAATGGAGTCAGTGTCCAGAGAGGGGATGGATTCTGTGTCCAGAGAGAGGATGGAGTCTGTGTCCAGGGAGGGGATGGATTCTGTGTCCAGGGAATGGAGTCTTTGTCCAGGGAGGGAATGGAGTCTGTGTCCAGGGAGTGGATGGATTCTGTTTCCAGGGAGGGCATGGAGCCTGTGTTCAGGGAGGGGATGGATTCTGTGTCCAGGGAGGGGATGGAGTCTGTGTCCAGGGAGGGGATGGAGTCTGTGTCCAGGGAGGGGAATGGAGTCTGTGTCCAGAGAGGGGATGGATTCAGTGTCCAGGGAGGGGATGGATTCTGTGTCCAGGGAGAGGATGGAGTCTGTGTCCAGGGAGGGGATAGATTCTGTGTCCAGGGAGGTGATGGAGTCTGTGTCCAGGGAGGGGATGGAGACAGTGTCCAGGGAGGGGGATGGAGTCAGTGTCCAGGGAGGGGGATGGAGTCTGTGTCCAGGGAGGGGATGGAGTCTGTGTCCAGGCAGGGGAATGGAGTCTGTGTCCAGGGAGGGGAATGGTGTCTGTGTCCAGGGAGGGGGATGGAGTCTGTGTCCAGGGACGGGAATGAAGACTGTGTCCAGGGGGGGGAACGGAGTCAGTGTCCAGGGAGGGGGATGGAGTCTGTGTCCGGGGACGGGAATGGAGTTTGTGTCTTGGGAGGGAAATGGAGTCAGTGTCCAGGATGGGGATGGATTGTGTGTCTAGGGAGGGGATGGAGTCTGTGACCAGTGAGGGGATGGATTTAGTGTCCAGGGAATGGAGTCTTTGTCCAGGGAGGTAATGGAGTCTGTGTCCAGGGAGGGGATGGATTCTGTGTCCAGGGAGGGCATGGAGCCTGTGTTCAGGGAGGGGATGGATTCTGTGTCCAGGGAGGGGATGGAGTCTGTGTCCAGGGAGGGGATGGAGTCTGTGTCCAGGGAGGGGAATGGAGTCTGTGTCCAGAGAGGGGATGGATTCAGTGTCCAGGGAGGGGATGGATTCTGTGTCCAGGGAGGGGATGGAGTCTGTGTCCAGGGAGGGGATAGATTCTGTGTCCAGGGAGGTGATGGAGTCTGTGTCCAGGGAGGGGATGGAGACAGTGTCCAGGGAGGGGGATGGAGTCAGTGTCCAGGGAGGGGGATGGAGTCTGTGTCCAGGGAGGGGATGGAGTCTGTGTCCAGGCAGGGGAATGGAGTCTGTGTCCAGGGAGGGGAATGGTGTCTGTGTCCAGGGAGGGGGATGGAGTCTGTGTCCAGGGACGGGAATGAAGACTGTGTCCAGGGAGGGGAACGGAGTCAGTGTCCAGGGAGGGGGATGGAGTCTGTGTCCAGGGAGGGGGATGGAGTCTGTGTCCGGGGACGGGAATGGAGTTTGTGTCTTGGGAGGGAGATGGAGTCAGTGTCCAGGATGGGGATGGATTGTGTGTCTAGGGAGGGGATGGAGTCTGTGACCAGGGAGGGGATGGATTCTATGTCCAGGGAGGGGATAGATTCTGTGAACAGGTAGGGGATGGATTCTGTGTCCAGGGAGGGGATAGATTCTGTGACCAGGGAGGGGATGGATTCTGTGTCCAGGGAGGGGATAGATTATGTGTCCAGGGAGGGGAATGGATTATGTGTTCAGGGAGGGGATGGATTCTGTGTCCAGGGAGGGGATGGAGTCTTTGTCCAGGGAGGGAATGGAGTCTGTGTCCAGGGAGGGGATGGATTCTGTGTCCAGGGAGGGGATGGAGTCTGTGTCCAGGGAGGGGAATGGAGTCTGTGTCCAGGGAGCGGATGGATTCTGTGTCCAGGGAAAGGAGTCAGTGTCCAGGGAGTGGAATGGAGTCTGTGTCCAGGGAGGTGATGGAGTCTGTGTCCAGGGAGGGGATGGAGTCTGTGTCCAGGGAGGGGATGGAGTCTGTGTCCAGGGACAGGAATGGAGTCTATGTCCAGGGAGGGGGATGGAGTCTGTGTCCAGGGACAGGAATGGATTCTGTGTCCAGGGAGGGGAACGGAGTCAGTGTCCAGGGAGGGGGATGGAGTCTGTGTCCAGGGACGGGACTGGAGT
This sequence comes from Pristiophorus japonicus, assembly GCF_044704955.1. NCBI lineage: Eukaryota > Metazoa > Chordata > Chondrichthyes > Pristiophoridae > Pristiophorus > Pristiophorus japonicus. The sequence continues at coordinate 2,026,845 of NC_092005.1, forward strand.
CAGTGTCCAGGGAGGGGATGGATTCTGTGTCCAGGGAGGTGATGGAGTCTGTGTCCAGGGAGGGGATGGATTCTGTGTCCAGGGAATGGAGTCTGTGTCCAGGGAGGGAATGGAGTCAGTGTCCAGGGAGGGGATGGATTCTGTGTCCAGGGAGAGGATGGAGTCCGTGTCCAGGGAGGGGATGGAGTATGTGTCCAGGGAGGGGATGGATTATGTATCCAGGGAGGGGATGGATTCTGTGTCCAAGGCGGAGGATGGATTCTGTGTCCAGGGAGGGGAATGGAGTCTGTGTCCAGGGAGGGGATGGATTCTGTGTCCAGGATGGGAATGGATTCTGTGTCCAGGGAGGGGATGGATTCTGTGTCCAGGGATGGCATGGATTCCGTGTCCAGGGAGGGGGTTGGAGTCTGTGTGCAGGAAATGTAGTCAGTGTCCAGGTAGATGGATGGAGTCTGTGTCCAGGGAGGGGGATGGAGTCTGTGTCCGGGGACGGGAATGGAGTTTGTGTCCAGGGAGGGGAACGGAGTCAGTGTCCAGGGAAGGGGATGGAGTCAGTGTCCAGGATGGGGATGGATTGTGTGTCTAGGGAGGGGATGGAGACTGTGACCAGGGAGGGGATGGATTCTGTGTCCAGGGAGGGGATAGATTCTGTGACCAGGTAGTGGATGGATTCTGTGTCCAGGGAGGGGATAGATTCTGTGTCCAGGGAGGGGACTGGAATCTGTGTCCAGGGAGGGGATGGAGTCTGTTACCAGGGAGGGGATGGATTCTGTGTCCAGGGAGGGGATATATTATGTGTCCAGGGAGGGGAATGGATTATGTGTTCAGGGAGGGGATGGATTCCGTGTCCAGGGAGGGGATGGAGTCTTTGTCCAGGGAGGGAATGGAGTCTGTGTCCAGGGAGGGGATGGATGCTATGTCCAGGGAGGGGATGGAGTCTGTGTCCAGGGAGGGGAATGGAGTCTGTGTCCAGGGAGGGGATGGAGTCTGTGTCCAGGGAGGGGATGGAGTCTGTGTCCAGGGAGGGGAATGGAGTCTGTGTCCAGGGAGGGGATGGATTCAGTGTCCAGGGAGGGGATGGATTCTGTGTCCAGGGAGGGGATGTAGTCTGTGTCCAGGGAGGGGATAGATTCTGTGTCCAGGGAGGGGATGGAGTCTGTGTCCAGGGAGGGGATGGAGACAGTGTCCAGGGAGAGGGATGGAGTCAGTGTCTAGGGAGGGGGATGGAGTCTGTGTCCAGGGAGGGGATGGAGTCTGTGTCCAGGGAGGGGAATGGAGTCTGTGTCCAGGGAGGGGGATGGAGTCTGTGTCCAGGGACGGGAATGAAGACTTTGTCCAGGGAGGGGAACGGAGTCAGTGTCCAGGGAGGGGGATGGAGTCTGTGTCCAGGGAGGGGGATGGAGTCTGTGTCCGGGGACGGGAATGGAGTTTGTGTCCAGGGAGGGGAACGGAGTCAGTGTCCCGGGAGGGGGATGGAGTCAGTGTCCAGGAAGGGGATGGATTGTGTGTCTAGGGATGGGATGGAGTCTGTGACCAGGGAGGGGATGGATTCTGTGTCCAGGGAGGGGATAGATTCTGTGACCAGGTAGGGGATGGATTCTGTGTCCAGGGAGGGGATAGATTCTGTGTGCAGGGAGGGGAATGGAGACAGTGTCCAGGGAGGGGGATGGAGTCTGTGTCCAGGGAGGGGATGGATTCTGTGTCCAGGTAGGGGAATGGAGTCTGTGTCCAGGATGGGGAATGGAGTCAGTTTCCAGGGAGGGAATGGATTCCGTGTCCAGGGAGAGGATGGAGTCTGTGTCCAGGGAGGGGATGGATTCTCTGTCCAGGAAATGGAGTCTTTGTCCAGGGAGGGAATGGGATCTGTGTCCAGGAAGGGGATGGATTCTGTGTCCAGGGAGGGCATGGAGCCTGTGTCCAGGGAGGGGATGGATTCTGTGTCCAGGGAGGTGATTGGTGTCTGTGTCCAGGGAGGGGAATGGAGTCAGTTTCCAGGGAGGGAATGGAGTCTGTGACCAGGGAGGGGATGGAGTCTGTGTCCAGCGAGGGGATGGAGTCTGTGTCCAGGGACGGTAATGCAGTCTGTGTCCAGGGAGGGGAACGTAGTCAGTGTCCAGGGAGGGGGATGGATTCTGTGTCCAGGGACGGGAATAGAGTCAGTGTCCAGTGAGGGGATGGATTCTGTGTCCAGGGAGGGAATGGAGTCAGTGTCCTGGGAGGGGATGGATTCTGTGTCCAGGGAGGGGATGGAGTCCGTGTCCAGGGAGGCGATGCATTCTGTGTCCAGGGAGGGGATGGATTCTGTGTCCAGGGAGGGGGATGGATTCTGTGTCCAGGGAGGGGACTGGAGTCTGTGACGAGGGAGGGAACGGAGCCAGTGCCCAGGGAGAGGGATGGAGTCTGTGTCCAGGGAATGGAGTCTGTGACCAGGGAGGGGATGGATTCTGTGTCCAGGGAGGGCATGGAGCCTGTGTTCAGGGAGGGGATGGATTCTGTGTCCAGGGAGGGGATGGAGTCTGTGTCCAGGGAGGGGATGGAGTCTGTGTCCAGGGAGGGGAATGGAGTCTGTGTCCAGAGAGGGGATGGATTCAGTGTCCAGGGAGGGGATGGATTCTGTGTCCAGGGAGGGGATGGAGTCTGTGTCCAGGGAGGGGATAGATTCTGTGTCCAGGGAGGTGATGGAGTCTGTGTCCAGGGAGGGGATGGAGACAGTGTCCAGGGAGGGGGATGGAGTCAGTGTCCAGGGAGGGGGATGGAGTCTGTGTCCAGGGAGGGGATGGAGTCTGTGTCCAGGCAGGGGAATGGAGTCTGTGTCCAGGGAGGGGAATGGTGTCTGTGTCCAGGGAGGGGGATGGAGTCTGTGTCAAGGGACGGGAATGAAGACTGTGTCCAGGGAGGGGAACGGAGTCAGTGTACAGGGAGGGGGATGGAGTCTGTGTCCAGGGAGGGGGATGGAGTCTGTGTCCGGGGACGGGAATGGAGTTTGTGTCTTGGGAGGGAGATGGAGTCAGTGTCCAGGATGGGGATGGATTGTGTGTCTAGGGAGGGGATGGAGTCTTTGACCAGGGAGGGGATGGATTCTGTGTCCAGGGAGGGGATAGATTCTGTGAACAGGTAGGGGATGGATTCTGTGTCCAGGGAGGGGATAGATTCTGTGTCCAGGGAGGGGAATGGAATCTGTGTCCAGGGAGGGGATGGAGTCTGTGACCAGGGAGGGGATGGATTCTGTGTCCAGGGAGGGGATAGATTATGTGTCCAGGGAGGGGAATGGATTATGTGTTCAGGGAGGGGATGGATTCTGTGTCCAGGGAGGGGATGGAGTCTTTGTCCAGGGAGGGAATGGAGTCTGTGTCCAGGGAGGGGATGGATTCTGTGTCCAGGGAGGGGATGGAGTCTGTGTCCAGGGAGGGGAATGGAGTCTGTGTCCAGGGAGGGGATGGAGTCTGTGTCCAGGGAGGGGATGGATTCTGTGTCCAGGGAGGGGAATGGAGTCTGTGTCCAGGGAGGGGATGGATTCAGTGTCCAGGGAGGGGATAGATTCTGTGTCCAGGGAGGGGATGGAGTCTGTGTCCAGGGAGGGGATGGAGACAGTGTCCAGGGAGAGGGATGGAGTCAGTGTCCAGGGAGGGGGATGGAGTCTGTGTCCAGGGAGGGGATGGAGTCTGTGTCCAGGGAGGGGATGGAGTCTGTGTCCAGGCAGGGGAATGGAGTCTGTGTCCAGGGAGGGGAATGGAGTCTGTGTCCAGGGAGGGGGATGGTGTCTGTGTCCAGGGACGGGAATGAAGACTGTGTCCAGGGAGGGGAACGGAGTCAGTGTCCAGGGAGGGGGATGGAGTCTGTGTCCAGGGAGGGGGATGGAGTCTGTGTCCGGGGACGGGAATGGAGTTTGTGTCCAGGGAGGGAACGGAGTCAGTGTCCAGGGAGGGGGATGGAGTCAGTGTCCAGGAAGGGGATGGATTGTGTGTCTAGGGAGGGGATGGAGTCTGTGACCAGGGAGGGGATGGATTCTGTGTCCAGGGAGGGGATAGATTATGTGACCACGGAGGGGATGGAGTCTGTGACCAGGGAGGGGATGGATTCTGTGTCCAGGGAGGGGATAGATTATGTGTCCAGGGAGGGGAATGGATTATGTTTTCAGGGAGGGGATGGATTCTGTGTCCAGGGAGGGGATGGAGTCTGTGTCCAGGGAAGGGAATGGAGTCTGTGTCCAGGGAGTGGAATGCAGTCAGTGTCCAGGGAGGGAATTGATTCTGTGTCCAGGGAGGGGATGGATTTTGTGTCCAGGGAGGGGATGGATTCTGTGTCCAGGGAGGGGGATGGATTCTGTGTCCAGGGAAAGGAGTCAGTGTCCAGGGAGTGGAATGGAGTCTGTGTCCAGGGAGGGGATGGAGTCTGTGTCCAGGGAGGGGATGGAGTCTGTGTCCAGGGAGGGGATGGAGTCTGTGTCCAGGGACGGGAATGGAGTCTGTGTCCAGGGAGGGGGATGGAGTCTGTTTCCAGGGACAGGAATGGATTCTGTGTCCAGGGAGGGGAACGGAGTCAGTGTCCAGGGAGGGGGATGGAGTCTGTGTCCAGGGACGGGACTGGAGTCAGTGTCCAGGGAGGGGATGGATTCTGTGTCCAGGGAGGTGATGGAGTCAGTGTCCAGGGAGGGGATGGATTCTGTGTCCAGGGAATGGAGTCTGTGTCCAGGGAGGGAATGGAGTCAGTTTCCAGGGAGGGGATGGATTCTGTGTCCAGGGAGAGGATGGAGTCCGTGTCCAGGGAGGGGATGGAGTATGTGTCCAGGGAGGGGATGGATTATGTATCCAGGGAGGGGATGGATTCTGTGTCCAGGGCGGAGGATGGATTCTGTGTCCAGGGAAGGGAATGGAGTCTGTGTCCAGGGAGGGGATGGATTCTGTGTCCAGGTAGGGAATGGATTCTGTGTCCAGGGAGGGGATGGATTCTGTGTCCAGGGAGGGCATGGATTCCGTGTCCAGGGAGGGAGTTGGAGTCTGTGTGCAGGAAATGTAGTCAGTGTCCAGGTAGATGGATGGAGTCTGTGTCCAGGGAGGGGGATGGAGTCTGTGTCCGGGGACGGGAATGGAGTTTGTGTCCAGGGAGGGGAACGGAGTCAGTGTCCAGGGAAGGGGATGGAGTCAGTGTCCAGGATGGGGATGGATTGTGTGTCTAGGGAGGGGATGGAGACTGTGACCAGGGAGGGGATGGATTCTGTGTCCAGGGAGGGGATAGATTCTGTGACCAGGTAGTGGATGGATTCTGTGTCCAGGGAGGGGATATATTATGTGTCCAGGGAGGGGAATGGATTATGTGTTCAGGGAGGGGATGGATTCTGTGTCCAGGGAGGGGATGGAGTCTTTGTCCAGGGAGGGAATGGAGTCTGTGTCCAGGGAGGGGATGGATTCTGTGTCCAGGGAGGGGATGGAGTCTGTGTCCAGGGAGGGGAATGGAGTCTGTGTCCAGGGAGGGGATGGATTCTGTGTCCAGGGAGGGGATGGAGTCTGTGTCCAGGGAGGGGATGGAGTCTGTGTCCAGGGAGGGGAATGGAGTCTGTGTCCAGGGAGGGGATGGATTCAGTGTCCAGGGAGGGGATGGATTCTGTGTCCAGGGAGGGGATGTAGTCTGTGTCCAGGGAGGGGATAGATTCTGTGTCCAGGGAGGGGATGGAGTCTGTGTCCAGGGAGGGGATGGAGACAGTGTCCAGGGAGAGGGATGGAGTCAGTGTCCAGGGAGGGGGATGGAGTCTGTGTCCAGGGAGGGGATGGAGTCTGTGTCCAGGGAGGGGAATGGAGTCTGTGTCCAGGGAGGGGGATGGAGTCTGTGTCCAGGGACGGGAATGAAGACTTTGTCCAGGGAGGGGAACGGAGTCAGTGTCCAGGGAGGGGGATGGAGTCTGTGTCCAGGGAGGGGGATGGAGTCTGTGTCCGGGGACGGGAATGGAGTTTGTGTCCAGGGAGGGGAACGGAGTCAGTGTCCAGGGAAGGGGATGGAGTCAGTGTCCAGGAAGGGGTTGGATTGTGTGTCTAGGGAGGGGATGGAGTCTGTGACCAGGGAGGGGATGGATTCTGTGTCCAGGGAGGGGATAGATTCTGTGACCAGGTAGGGGATGGATTCTGTGTCCAGGGAGGGGATAGATTCTGTGTGCAGGGAGGGGAATGGAATCTGTGTCCAGGGAGGGGATGGAGTCTGTGACCAGGGAGGGGATGGATTCTGTGTCCAGGGAGGGGATAGATTATGTGTCCAGGGTAGGGAATGGATTATGTGTTCAGGGAGGGGATGGATTCTGTGTCCAGGGAGGGGATGAAGTCTGTGTCCAGGGAAGGGAATGGAGTCTGTGTCCAGGGAGGGGAATGGAGTCTGTGTCCAGGGAGGGGATGGAGACAGTGTCCAGGGAGGGGGATGGAGTCAGTGTCCAGGGAGGGGGATGGAGTCTGTGTCCAGGGAGGGGATGAAGTCTGTGTCCAGGGAGGGGATGGAGTCTGTGTCCAGGCAGGGGAATGGAGTCTGTGTCCTGAGAGGGGATGGATTCAGTGTCCAGGGAGGGGATGGATTCTGTGTCCAGGGAGGGGATGGAGTCTGTGTCCAGGGAGGGGATGGATTCTGTGTCCAGGGAATGGAGTCTGTGTCCAGGGAGTGGAATGGAGTCTGTGTCCAGGGAGGGGCTGGATTCTGTGACCAGGGAGGGGAATGGATTCTTTGTCCATCGAATGGATTATGTGTCCAGGGAATGGATTCTGTGTCCAGGGAATGGAGTCTGTGTCCAGTGAGGGGAATGGATACTGTGTCCAGGGAATGGAGTCTGTGTCCAGGGACGGGAATGGAGTCTTTGTCCAGGGACGGGAATGGATACTGTGTCCAGGGAGGGGAATGGATTCTGTGTCCAGGGAGGGGATGGATTCTGTGGCCATAGAGGGGATGGATTCTGTGTCCAGGGAGGGGGATGGAGCCTGTGTCCAGGGAGGGGATGGATTCTGTGTCCAGGTAGGGGAATGGAGTCTGTGTCCAGGGTGGGGAATGGAGTCAGTTTCCAGGGAGGGGATGGATTCCGTGTCCAGGGAGAGGATGGAGTCTGTGTCCAGGGAGGGGATGGATTCTCTGTCCAGGAAATGGAGTCTTTGTCCAGGGAGGGAATGGGATCTGTGTCCAGGAAGGGGATGGATTCTGTGTCCAGGGAGGGCATGGAGCCTGTGTCCAGGGAGGGGATGGATTCTGTGTCCAGGGAGGTGATTGGTGTCTGTGTCCAGGGAGGGGAATGGAGTCAGTTTCCAGGGAGGGAATGGAGTCTGTGTCCAGGGCGGGGATGGAGTCTGTGTCCAGCGAGGGGATGGAGTCTGTGTCCAGGGACGGGAATGCAGTCTGACCAGGGAGGGGAACGGAGTCAGTGTCCAGGGAGGGGGATGGATTCTGTGTCCAGGGACGGGAATAGAGTCAGTGTCCAGGGAGGGGATGGATTCTGTGTCCAGGGAGGGGATGGAGTCTGCGTCCAGGGAGGGGATGGATTCTGTGTCCAGGGAATGGAGTCTGTGCCCAGGGAGGGAATGGAGTCAGTGTCCAGGGAGGGGATGGATTCTGTGTCCAGGGAGGGGATGGAGTCCGTGTCCAGGGAGGCGATGCATTCTGTGTCCAGGGAGGGGATGGATTCTGTGTCCAGGGAGGGGGATGGATTCTGTGTCCAGGGAGGGGACTGGAGTCTGTGACCAGGGAGGGAACGGAGCCAGTGCCCAGGGAGAGGGATGGAGTCTGTGTCCAGGGAATGGAGTCTGTGACCAGGGAGGGAATGGAGTCAGTGTCCAGGAAGTGAATGGATTCTGTGTCCAGGGAAGGGATGGAGTCTGTGTCCAGGGAGGGGAATGGAGTCTCTGTCCAGGGAGGGGAATGGAGTATGTGTCTAGGGAGGAGAATGGAGTATCTGTCCAGGGAGGTGATGGATTCTCTGTCCAGGGAGGGGAATGGATTCTGTGTCCAGAGAGGGGAATGGAGTCTGTGTCCAGGGAGGGGAATGGAATCTGTGTCCAGGGAGGGGAATGGATTCTGTGTCCAGGGAATGGAGTCTGTGTCCAGGGAGGGGAATGGATTCTGTGTCCAAGGAATGGAGTCTGTGTCCAGGGAGGGGAAAGGAGTCTGTGTCCAGGGAGGGGAATGGAGTCAGTGTCCAGTGAGGGGAATGGATTCTGTGTCCAGAGAGTGGAATGGAGTATGTGTCCAGGGAGGGGATGGAGTCTGTGTCCAGGGAATGGAGTCTGTGTCCAGGGAGTGGAATGGAGTCTGTGTCCAGGGAGGGGATGGATTCTGTGTCCAGGGAGGGGAATCGATTCTTTGTCCAGCGAATGGATTCTGTGTCCAGGGAATGGATTCTGTGTCCAGGGAATGGAGTCTGTGTCCAGGGACGGGAATGGAGTCTGTGTCAAGGGACGGGAATGGATTCTGTGTCCAGGGAGGGGAATGGAGTCTGTGTCCAGGGAGGGGAATGGAGTCAGTGTCCAGGGAGGGGATGGAGTCTGTGTCCAGGGAGAGGATGGAGTCTGTGTCCAGGGACGGGAATGGAGTCTGTGTCCAGGGAGGGGAACGGAGTCAGTGTCCAGGGAGGGGGATGGAGTCTGTATCCAGGGACGGGAATGGAGTCAGTGTCCAGAGAGGGGATGGATTCTGTGTCCAGGGAGAGGATGGAGTCTGTGTCCAGGGAGGGGATGGATTCTGTGTCCAGGGAATGGAGTCTTTGTCCAGGGAGAGAATGGAGTCTGTGTCCAGGGAGGGGATGGATTCTGTGTCCAGGGAGGGCATGGAGTCTGTGTCCAGGGAGGGGATGGATTCTGTGTCCAGGGAATGGAGTCTGTGTCCAGGGAGTGGAATGGAGTCTGTGTCCAGGGAGGGGATGGATTCTGTGACCAGGGAGGGGAATGGATTCTTTGTCCATCGAATGGATTATGTGTCCAGGGAATGAATTCTGTGTCCAGGGAATGGAGTCTGTGTCCAGTGAGGGGAATGAATACTGTGTCCAGGGAATGGAGTCTGTGTCCAGGGACGGGAATGGAGTCTGTGTCCAGGGACGGGAATGGATACTGTGTCCAGGGAGGGGAATGGATTCTGTGTCCAGGGAGGGGATGGATTCTGTGGCCATAGAGGGGATGGATTCTGTGTCCAGGGATGGGGATGGAGTCTGTGTCCAGGGAGGGGATGGATTCTGTGTCCAGGTCGGGGAATGGAGTCTGTGTCCAGGGTGGGGAATGGAGTCAGTGTCCAGGGAGGGGATGGATTCCGTGTCCAGGGAGAGGATGGAGTCTGTGTCCAGGGAGGGGATGGATTCTCTGTCCAGGAAATGGAGTCTTTGTCCAGGGAGGGAATGGGATCTGTGTCCAGGAAGGGGATGGATTCTGTGGTCAGGGAGGGCATGGAGCCTGTGTCCAGGGAGGGGATGGATTCTGTGTCCAGGGAGGTGAATGGTGTCTGTGTCCAGGGAGGGGAATGGAGTCAGTTTCCAGGGAGGGGATGGAGTCTGTGTCCAGGGAGGGCATGGAGTCTGTGTCCAGCGAGGGGATGGAGTCTGTGTCCAGGGACGGGAATGCAGTCTGTGTCCAGGGAGGGGAACGGAGTCAGTGTCCAGGGAGGGGGATGGATTCTGTGTCCAGGGACGGGAATGGAGTCAGTGTCCAGGGAGGGGATGGATTCTGTGTCCAGGGAGGGGATGGAGTCTGTGTCCAGGGAGGGGATGGAGTCCGTGTCCAGGGAGGCGATGCATTCTGTGTCCAGGGAGGGGATGGATTCTGTGTCCAGGGAGGGGGATGGATTCTGTGTCCAGGGAGGGGACTGGAGTCTGTGACCAGGGAGGGAACGGAGCCAGTGCCCAGGGAGAGGGATGGAGTCTGTGTCCAGGGAATGGAGTCTGTGACCAGGGAGGGAATGGAGTCCGTGTCCAGGAAGGGAATGGATTCTGTGTCCAGGGAAGGGATGGAGTCTGTGTCCAGGGAGGGGAATGGAGTCTCTGTCCAGGGAGGGGAATGGAGTATGTGTCTAGGGAGGAGAATGGAGTCTCTGTCCAGGGAGGTGATGGATTCTTTGTCCAGGGAGGGGAACGGATTCTGTGTCCAGAGAGGGGAATGGAGTCTGTGTCCAGGGAGGGGAATGGAATCTGTGTCCAGGGAGGGGAATGGATTCTGTGTCCAGGGAATGGAGTCTGTGTCCAGGGAGGGGAATGGATTCTGTGTCCAGGGAATGGAGTCTGTGTCCAGGGAGGGGAAAGGAGTCTGTGTCCAGGGAGGGGAATGGAGTCAGTGTCCAGTGAGGGGAATGGATTCTGTGTCCAGAGAGTGGAATGGAGTATGTGTCCAGGGAGGGGATGGAGTCTGTGTCCAGGGAATGGAGTCTGTGTCCAGGGAGTGGAATGGAGTCAGTGTCCAGGGAGGGGATGGATTCTGTGTCCAGGGAGGGGAATCGATTCTTTGTCCAGCGAATGGATTCTGTGTCCAGGGAATGGATTCTGTGTCCAGGGAATGGAGTCTGTGTCCATGGAGGGGAATGGATTCTGTGTCCAGGGAATGGAGTCTGTGTCCAGGGACGGGAATGGATCTGTGTCAAGGGACGGGAATGGATTCTGTGTCCAGGGAGGGGAATGGAGTCTGTGTCCAGGGAGGGGAATGGAGTCAGTGTCCAGGGAGGGGATGGAGTCTGTGTCCAGGGAGAGGATGGAGTCTGTGTCCAGGGACGGGAATGGAGTCTGTGTCCAGGGAGGAGAACGGAGTCAGTGTCCAGGGAGGGGGATGGAGTCTGTATCCAGGGACGGGAATGGAGTCAGTGTCCAGAGAGGGGATGGATTCTGTGTCCAGGGAGAGGATGGAGTCTGTGTCCAGGGAGGGGATGGATTATGTGTCCAGGGAATGGAGTCTTTGTCCAGGGAGGGAATGGAGTCTGTGTCCAGGGAGGGGATGGATTCTGTGTCCAGGGAGGGCATGGAGCCTGTTTTCAGGGAGGGGATGGATTCTGTGTCCAGGGAGGGGAGGGAGTCTGTGTCCAGGGAGGGGATGGAGTCTGTGTCCAGGGAGGGGAATGGAGTCTGTGTCCAGAGAGGGGATGGATTCAGTGTCCAGGGAGGGGATGGATTCTGTGTCCAGGGAGGGGATGGAGTCTGTGTCCAGGGAGGGGATAGATTCTGTGTCCAGGGAGGTGATGGAGTCTGTGTCCAGGGAGGGGATGGAGACAGTGTCCAGGGAGGTAGATGGAGTCAGTGTCCAGGGAGGGGGATGGAGTCTGTGTCCAGGGAGGGGATGGAGTCTGTGTCCAGGGAGGGGATGGAGTCTGTGTCCAGGCAGGGGAATGGAGTCTGTGTCCAGGGAGGGGAATGGAGTCTGTGTCCAGGGAGGGGGATGGAGTCTGTGTCCAGGGACGGGAATGAAGACTGTGTCCAGGGAGGGGAACGGAGTCAGTGTCCAGGGAGGGGGATGGAGTCTGTGTCCAGGGAGGGGGATGGAGTCTGTGTCCGGGGACGGGAATGGAGTTTGTGTCCAGGGAGGGGAACGGAGTCAGTGTCCACGGAGGGGGATGGAGTCAGTGTCCAGGATGGGGATGGATTGTGTGTCTAGGGAGGGGATGAAGTCTGTGACCAGGGAGGGGATGGATTCTGTGTCGAGGGAGGGGATAGATTCTGTGAACAGGTAGGGGATGGATTCTGTGTCCAGGAAGGGGATAGATTCTGTGTCCAGGGAGGGGAATGAAATCTGTGTCCAGGGAGGGGATGGAGTCTGTGACCAGGGAGGGGATGGATTCTGTGTCCAGGGAGGGGATAGATTATGTGTCCAGGGAGGGGAATGGATTATGTGTTCAGGGAGGGGATGGATTCTGTGTCCAGGGAGGGGATGGAGTATTTGTCCAGGGAGGGAATGGAGTCTGTGTCCAGGGAGGGGATGGATTCTGTGTCCAGGGAGGGGATGGAGTCTGTGTCCAGGGAGGGGAATGGAGTCTGTGTCCAGGGAGGGGATGGATTCTGTGTCCAGGGAGGGGATGGATTCTGTGTCCAGGGAGGGGATGGAGTCTGTGTCCAGGGAGGGGATGGAGTCTGTGTCCAGGGAGGGGAATGGAGTCTGTGTCCAGGGAGGGGATGGATTCAGTGTCCAGGGAGGGGATGGATTCTGTGTCCAGGGAGGGGATGGAGTCTGTGTCCAGGGAGGGGATAGATTCTGTGTCCAGGGAGGGGATGGAGTCTGTGTCCAGGGAGGGGATGGAGACAGTGTCCAGAGAGAGGGATAGAGTCAGTGTCCAGGGAGGGGGATGGAGTCTGTGTCCAGGGAGGGGATGGAGTCTGTGTCCAGGGAATGGAGTCTGTGTCCAGGGAGGGAATGGAGTCAGTGTCCAGGGAGGGGATGGATTCTGTGTCCAGGGAGAGGTTGGAGTCCGTGTCCAGGGAGGGGATGGAGTATGTGTCCAGGGAGGGGATGGATTATGTATCCAGGGAGGGGATGGATTCTGTGTCCAGGGAGGAGGATGGATTCTGTGTCCAGGGAGGGGAATGGAGTCTGTGTCCAGGGAGGGGATGGATTCTGTGTCCAGGTAGGGGATGGATTCTGTGTCCAGGGAGGGGATGGATTCTGTGTCCAGGGAGGGCATGGATTCCGTGTCCAGGGAGGGGGTTGGAGTCTGTGTGCAGGAAATGTAGTCAGTGTCCAGGTAGATGGATGGAGTCTGTGTCCAGGGAGGGGGATGGAGTCTGTGTCCGGGTACGGGAATGGAGTTTGTGTCCAGGGAGGGGAACGGAGTCAGTGTCCAGGGAGGGGGATGGAGTCAGTGTCCAGGATGGGGATGGATTGTGTGTCTAGGGAGGGGATGGAATCTGTGACCAGGGAGGGGATGGATTCTGTGTCCAGGGAGGGGATAGATTCTGTGACCAGGTAGTGGATGGATTCTGTGTCCAGGGAGGGCATAGATTCTGTGTCCAGGGAGGGGATGGATTCTGTGTCCAGGGAGGGGATGGAGTCTGTGTCCAGGGAGGGGAATGGAGTCTGTGTCCAGGGAGGGGATGGATTCTGTGTCCAGGGAGGGGATGGAGTCTGTGTCCAGGGAGGGGCTGGAGTCTGTTGTCCAGGGAGTGGAATGGAGTCTGTGTCCAGGGAGGGGATGGATTCAGTGTCCAGGGAGGGGATGGATTCTGTGTCCAGGGAGGGGATGGAGTCTGTGTCCAGGGAGGGGATGGAGTCTGTGTCCAGGGAGGGGATGGAGACAGTGTCCAGGGAGAGGGATGGAGTCAGTGTCCAGGGAGGGGGATGGAGTCTGTGTCCAGGGAGGGGATGGAGTCTGTGTCCAGGGAGGGGATGGAGTCTGTGTCCAGGCAGGGGAATGGAGTCTGTGTCCAGGGAGGGGAATGGAGTCTGTGTCCAGGGAGGGGGATGGAGTCTGTGTCCAGGGAAGGGAATGAAGACTGTGTCCAGGGAGGGGAACGGAGTCAGTGTCCAGGGAGGGGGATGGAGTCTGTGTCCAGGGAGGGGGATGGAGTCTGTGTCCGGGGACGGGAATGGAGTTTGTGTCCAGGGAGGGGAACGGAGTCAGTGTCCAGGGAGGGGGATGGAGTCAGTGTCCAGGAAGGGGATGGATTGTGTGTCTAGGGAGGGGATGGAGTCTGTGACCAGGGAGGGGATGGATTCTGTGTCCAGGGAGGGGATAGATTCTGTGACCAGGTAGGGGATGGATTCTGTGTCCAGGGAGGGGATAGATTCTGTGTCCAGGGAGGGGAATGGAATCTGTGTCCAGGGAGGGTATGGAGTCTGTCACCAGGGAGGGGATGGATTCTGTGTCCAGGGAGGGGATAGATTATATGTCCAGGGAGGGGAATGGATTATGTGTTCAGGGAGGGGATGGATTCTGTGTCCAGGGAGGGGATGGAGTCTGTGTCCAGGGAAGGGAATGGAGTCTGTGTCCAGGGAGGGGAATGGAGTCAGTGTCCAGGGAGGGAATTGATTCTGTGTCCAGGGAGGGGATGGATTTTGTGTCCAGGGAGGGGATGGATTCTGTGTCCAGGGAGGGCGATGGATTCTGTGTCCAGGGAAAGGAGTCAGTGTCCAGGGAGTGGAATGGAGTCTGTGTCCAGCGAGGGGATGGAGTCTGTATCCAGGGAGGGGATGGAGTCTGTATCCAGGGAGGGGATGAAGTCTGTGTCCAGGGACGGGAATGGAGTCTGTGTCCAGGGAGGGGGATGGAGTCTGTGTCCAGGGACAGGAATGGATTCTGTGTCCAGGGAGGGGAACGGAGTCAGTGTCCAGGGAGGGGGATGGAGTCTGTGTCCAGGGACGGGACTGGAGTCAGTGTCCAGGGAGGGGATGGATTCTGTGTCCAGGGAGGGGATGGAGTCTGTGTCCAGGGAGGGGATGGATTCTGTGTCCAGGGAATGGAGTCTGTGTCCAGGGAGGGAATGGAGTCAGTGTCCAGGGAGGGGATGGATTCTGTGTCCAGGGAGAGGATGGAGTCCGTGTCCAGGGAGGGGATGGAGTATGTGTCCAGGGAGGGGAAAGATTATGTATCCAGGGAGGGGATGGATTCTGTGTCCAGTGAGGAGGATGGATTCTGTGTCCAGGGAGAGGAATGGAGTCGGTGTCCAGGGAGGGGATGGATTCTGTGTCCAGGTAGGGGATGGATTCTGTGTCCAGGGAGGGGATGGATTCTGTGTCCAGGGGAGGGCATGGATTCCGTGTCCAGGGAGGGGATTGGAGTCTGTGTGCAGGAAATGTAGTCAGTGCCCAGGTAGATGGATGGAGTCTGTGTCCAGGGAGAGGATGGATTCTGTGTCCAGAGAGGGGATGGAGTCTGTGTCCAGGGTTGGGATGGAGTCTGTGTCCAGGGAGGGGAATAGAGTCTGTGTCCAGGGAGAGGATGGATTCTGTGTCCAGGGAGGGGATGGATTCTGTGTCCAGGGAGGGGATGGATTCTGTGTCCAGGGAGGGGATGGATTCTGTGTCCAGGTAGGGGGATGGAGTCTCTGTCCAGGGAATGAAGTCAGTGTCCAGGGAGGGGGATGGAGTCTGTGTCCAGTGAGGGGATGGATTCTGTGTCCAGGGAGGGGATGGAGCCTGTGTCCAGGGAGGGGATAGATTCTGTGTCCAGGGAGGGGAGGGAGTCTGTGTCCAGGGAGGGGATGGAGTCTGTGTCCAGGGAGGGGAATGGAGTCTGTGTCCAGAGAGGGGATGGATTCAGTGTCCAGGGAGGGGATGGATTCTGTGTCCAGGGAGGGGATGGAGTCTGTGTCCAGGGAGGGGATAGATTCTGTGTCCAGGGAGGTGATGGAGTCTGTGTCCAGGGAGGGAATGGAGACAGTGTCCAAGGAGGGAGATGGAGTCAGTGTCCAGGGAGGGGGATGAAATCTGTGTCCAGGGAGGGGATGGAGTCTGTGACCAGGGAGGGGATGGATTCTGTGTCCAGGGAGGGGATAGATTATGTGTCCAGGGAGGGGAATGGATTATGTGTTCAGGGAGGGGATGGATTCTGTGTCCAGGGAGGGGATGGAGTCTTTGTCCAGGGAGGGAATGGAGTCTGTGTCCAGGGAGGGGATGGATTCTGTGTCCAGGGAGGGGATGGAGTCTGTGTCCAGGGAGGGGAATGGAGTCTGTGTCCAGGGAGGGGATGGATTCTGTGTCCAGGGAGGGGATGGATTCTGTGTCCAGGGAGGGGATGGAGTCTGTGTCCAGGGAGGGGATGGAGTCTGTGTCCAGGGAGGGGAATGGAGTCTGTGTCCAGGGAGGGGATGGATTCAGTGTCCAGGGAGGGGATGGATTCTGTGTCCAGGGAGGGGATGGAGTCTGTGTCCAGGGAGGGGATAGATTCTGTGTCCAGGGAGGGGATGGAGTCTGTGTCCAGGGAGGGGATGGAGACAGTGTCCAGAGAGAGGGATAGAGTCAGTGTCCAGGGAGGGGGATGGAGTCTGTGTCCAGGGAGGGGATGGAGTCTGTGTCCAGGGAATGGAGTCTGTGTCCAGGGAGGGAATGGAGTCAGTGTCCAGGGAGGGGATGGATTCTGTGTCCAGGGAGAGGTTGGAGTCCGTGTCCAGGGAGGGGATGGAGTATGTGTCCAGGGAGGGGATGGATTATGTATCCAGGGAGGGGATGGATTCTGTGTCCAGGGAGGAGGATGGATTCTGTGTCCAGGGAGGGGAATGGAGTCTGTGTCCAGGGAGGGGATGGATTCTGTGTCCAGGTAGGGGATGGATTCTGTGTCCAGGGAGGGGATGGATTCTGTGTCCAGGGAGGGCATGGATTCCGTGTCCAGGGAGGGGGTTGGAGTCTGTGTGCAGGAAATGTAGTCAGTGTCCAGGTAGATGGATGGAGTCTGTGTCCAGGGAGGGGGATGGAGTCTGTGTCCGGGTACGGGAATGGAGTTTGTGTCCAGGGAGGGGAACAGAGTCAGTGTCCAGGGAGGGGGATGGAGTCAGTGTCCAGGATGGGGATGGATTGTGTGTCTAGGGAGGGGATGGAATCTGTGACCAGTGAGGGGGTGGATTCTGTGTCCAGGGAGGGGATAGATTCTGTGACCAGGTAGTGGATGGATTCTGTGTCCAGGGAGGGGATAGATTCTGTGTCCAGGGAGGGGATGGATTCTGTGTCCAGGGAGGGGATGGAGTCTGTGTCCAGGGAGGGGAATGGAGTCTGTGTCCAGGGAGGGGATGGATTCTGTGTCCAGGGAGGGGATGGAGTCTGTGTCCAGGGAGGGGCTGGAGTCTGTTGTCCAGGGAGTGGAATGGAGTCTGTGTCCAGGGAGGGGATGGATTCAGTGTCCAGGGAGGGGATGGATTCTGTGTCCAGGGAAGGGATGGAGTCTGTGTCCAGCGAGGGGATAGATTCTGTGTCCAGGGAGGGGATGGAGTCTGTGTCCAGGGAGGGGATGGAGACAGTGTCCAGGGAGAGGGATGGAGTCAGTGTCCAGGGAGGGGGATGGAGTCTGTGTCCAGGGAGGGGATGGAGTCTGTGTCCAGGGAGGGGATGGAGTCTGTGTCCAGGCAGGGGAATGGAGTCTGTGTCCAGGGAGGGGAATGGAGTCTGTGTCCAGGGAGGGGGATGGAGTCTGTGTCCAGGGAAGGGAATGAAGACTGTGTCCAGGGAGGGGAACGGAGTCAGTGTCCAGGGAGGGGGATGGAGTCTGTGTCCAGGGAGGGGGATGGAGTCTGTGTCCGGGGACGGGAATGGAGTTTGTGTCCAGGGAGGGGAACGGAGTCAGTGTCCAGGGAGGGGGATGGAGTCAGTGTCCAGGAAGGGGATGGATTGTGTGTCTAGGGAGGGGATGGAGTCTGTGACCAGGGAGGGGATGGATTCTGTGTCCAGGGAGGGGATAGATTCTGTGACCAGGTAGGGGATGGATTCTGTGTCCAGGGAGGGGATAGATTCTGTGTCCAGGGAGGGGAATGGAATCTGTGTCCAGGGAGGGGATGGAGTCTGTGACTTTGGAGGGGATGGATTCTGTGTCCAGGGAGGGGATAGATTATATGTCCAGGGAGGGGAATGGATTATGTGTTCAGGGAGGGGATGGATTCTGTGTCCAGGGAGGGGATGGAGTCTGTGTCCAGGGAAGGGAATGGAGTCTGTGTCCAGGGAGGGGAATGGAGTCAGTGTCCAGGGAGGGAATTGATTCTGTGTGCAGGGAGGGGATGGATTTTGTGTCCAGGGAGGGGATGGATTCTGTGTCCAGGGAGGGCGATGGATTCTGTGTCCAGGGAAAGGAGTCAGTGTCCAGGGAGTGGAATGGAGTCTGTGTCCAGCGAGGGGATGGAGTCTGTGTCCAGGGAGGGGATGGAGTCTGTATCCAGGGAGGGGATGAAGTCTGTGTCCAGGGACGGGAATGGAGTCTGTGTCCAGGGAGGGGGATGGAGTCTGTGTCCAGGGACAGGAATGGATTCTGTGTCCAGGGAGGGGAACGGAGTCAGTGTCCAGGGAGGGGGATGGAGTCTGTGTCCAGGGACGGGACTGGAGTCAGTGTCCAGGGAGGGGATGGATTCTGTGTCCAGGGAGGGGATGGAGTCTGTGTCCAGGGAGGGGATGGATTCTGTGTCCAGGGAATGGAGTCTGTGTCCAGGGAGGGAATGGAGTCAGTGTCCAGGGAGGGGATGGATTCTGTGTCCAGGGAGAGGATGGAGTCCGTGTCCAGGGAGGGGATGGAGTATGTGTCCAGGGAGGGGAAAGATTATGTATCCAGGGAGGGGATGGATTCTGTGTCCAGTGAGGAGGATGGATTCTGTGTCCAGGGAGAGGAATGGAGTCGGTGTCCAGGGAGGGGATGGATTCTGTGTCCAGGTAGGGGATGGATTCTGTGTCCAGGGAGGGGATGGATTCTGTGTCCAGGGGAGGGCATGGATTCCGTGTCCAGGGAGGGGATTGGAGTCTGTGTGCAGGAAATGTAGTCAGTGCCCAGGTAGATGGATGGAGTCTGTGTCCAGGGAGAGGATGGATTCTGTGTCCAGAGAGGGGATGGAGTCTGTGTCCAGGGTTGGGATGGAGTCTGTGTCCAGGGAGGGGAATAGAGTCTGTGTCCAGGGAGAGGATGGATTCTGTGTCCAGGGAGGGGATGGATTCTGTGTCCAGGGAGGGGATGGATTCTGTGTCCAGGGAGGGGATGGATTCTGTGTCCAGGTAGGGGGATGGAGTCTCTGTCCAGGAAATGAAGTCAGTGTCCAGGGAGGGGGATGGAGTCTGTGTCCAGTGAGGGGATGGATTCTGTGTCCAGGGAGGGGATGGAGCCTGTGTCCAGGGAGGGGATAGATTCTGTGTCCAGGGAGGGGAGGGAGTCTGTGTCCAGGGAGGGGATGGAGTCTGTGTCCAGGGAGGGGAATGGAGTCTGTGTCCAGAGAGGGGATGGATTCAGTGTCCAGGGAGGGGATGGATTCTGTGTCCAGGGAGGGGATGGAGTCTGTGTCCAGGGAGGGGATAGATTCTGTGTCCAGGGAGGTGATGGTGTCTGTGTCCAGGGAGGGGATGGAGACAGTGTCCAGGGAGGGAGATGGAGTCAGTGTCCAGGGAGGGGGATGGAGTCTGTGTCCAGGCAGGGGAATGGAGTCTGTGTCCAGGGAGGGGAATGGAGTCTGTGTCCAGGGAGGGGGATGGAGCCTGTGTCCAGGAACGGGAATGAAGACTGTGTCCAGGGAGGGGAACGGAGTCAGTGTCCAGGGAGGGGGATGGAGTCTGTGTCCAGGGAGGGGGATGGAGTCTGTGTCCGAGGACGGGAATGGAGTTTCTGTCCAGGGAGGGGAACGGAGTCAGTGTCCAGGGAGGGGGATGGAGTCAGTGTCCAGGATGGGGATGGATTGTGTGTCTAGGGAGGGGATGGAGTCTGTGACCAGGGAGGGGATGGATTCTGTGTCCAGGGAGGGGATAGATTCTGTGAACAGGTAGGGGATGGATTCTGTGTCCAGGGAGGGGATAGATTCTGTGTCCAGGGAGGGGAATGGAATCTGTGTCCAGGGAGGGGATGGAGTCTGTGACCAGGGAGGGGATGGATTCTGTGTCCAGGGAGGGGATAGATTATGTGTCCAGGGAGGGGAATGGATTATGTGTTCAGGGAGGGGATGGATTCTGTGTCCAGGGAGGGGATGGAGTCTTTGTCCAGGGAGGGAATGGAGTCTGTGTCCAGGGAGGGGATGGATTCTGTGTCCAGGGAGGGGATGGAGTCTGTGTCCAGGGAGGGGAATGGAGTCTGTGTCCAGGGAGGGGATGGATTCAGTGTCCAGGGAGGGGATGGATTCTGTGTCCAGGGAGGGGATGGAGTCTGTGTCCAGGGAGGGGATAGATTCTGTGTCCAGGGAGGGGATGGAGTCTGTGTCCAGGGAGGGGATGGATACAGTGTCCAGGGAGAGGGATAGAGTCAGTGTCCAGGGAGGGGGATGGAGTCTGTGTCCAGGGAGGGGATGGAGTCTGTGTCCAGGGAATGGAGTCTGTGTCCAGGGAGGGAATGGAGTCAGTGTCCAGGGAGGGGATGGATTCTGTGTCCAGGGAGAGGTTGGAGTCCGTGTCCAGGGAGGGGATGGAGTATGTGTCCAGGGAGGGGATGGATTATGTATCCAGGGAGGGGATGGATTCTGTGTCCAGGGAGGAGGATGGATTCTGTGTCCAGGGAGGGGAATGGAGTCTGTGTCCAGGGAGGGGATGGATTCTGTGTCCAGGTAGGGGATGGATTCTGTGTCCAGGGAGGAGATGGATTCTGTGTCCAGGGAGGGCATGGATTCCGTGTCCAGGGAGGGGGTTGGAGTCTGTGTGCAGGAAATGTAGTCAGTGTCCAGGTAGATGGATGGAGTCTGTGTCCAGGGAGGGGGATGGAGTCTGTGTCCGGGTACGGGAATGGAGTTTGTGTCCAGGGAGGGGAACGGAGTCAGTGTCCAGGGAGGGGGATGGAGTCAGTGTCCAGGATGGGGATTGATTGTGTGTCTAGGGAGGGGATGGAGTCTGTGACCAGGGAGGGGATGGATTCTGTGTCCAGGGAGGGGATAGATTCTGTGACCAGGTAGTGGATGGATTCTGTGTCCAGGGAGGGGATAGATTCTGTGTCCAGGGAGGGGAATGGAATCTGTGTCCAGGGATGGGATGGAGTCTGTGACCAGGGAGGGGATAGATTATGTGTCCAGGGAGGGGAATGGATTATATGTTCAGGGAGGGGATGGATTCTGTGTCCAGGGAGGGGATGGAGTCTTTGTCCAGGGAGGGAATGGAGTCTGTGTCCAGGGAGGGGATGGATTCTGTGTCCAGGGAGGGGATGGAGTCTGTGTCCAGGGAGGGGAATGGAGTCTGTGTCCAGGGAGGGGATGGATTCTGTGTCCAGGGAGGGGATGGAGTCTGTGTCCAGGGAGGGGCTGGAGTCTGTTGTCCAGGGAGTGGAATGGAGTCTGTGTCCAGGGAGGGGATGGATTCAGTGTCCAGGGAGGGGATGGATTCTGTGTCCAGGGAGGGGATGGAGTCTGTGTCCAGGGAGGGGATAGATTCTGTGTCCAGGGAGGGGATGGAGTCTGTGTCCAGGGAGGGGATGGAGACAGTGTCCAGGGAGAGGGATGGAGTCAGTGTCTAGGGAGGGGGATGGAGTCTGTGTCCAGGGAGGGGATGGAGTCTGTGTCCAGGGAGGGGATGGAGTCTGTGTCCAGGCAGGGGAATGGAGTCTGTGTCCAGGGAGGGGAATGGAGTCTGTGTCCAGGGAGGGGGATGGAGTCTGTGTCCAGGGAAGGGAATGAAGACTGTGTCCAGGGAGGGGAATGGAGTCTGTGTCCAGGGAGGGGATGGATTCTGTGTCCAGGTAGGGGATGGATTCTGTGTCCAGGGAGGGGATGGATTCTGTGTCCAGGGAGGGCATGGATTCCGTGTCCAGGGAGGGGGTTGGAGTCTGTGTGCAGGAAATGTAGTCAGTGTCCAGGTAGATGGATGGAGTCTGTGTCCAGGGAGGGGGATGGAGTCTGTGTCCGGGTACGGGAATGGAGTTTGTGTCCAGGGAGGGGAACGGAGTCAGTGTCCAGGGAGGGGGATGGAGTCAGTGTCCAGGATGGGGATGGATTGTGTGTCTAGGGAGGGGATGGAATCTGTGACCAGTGAGGGGGTGGATTCTGTGTCCAGGGAGGGGATAGATTCTGTGACCAGGTAGTGGATGGATTCTGTGTCCAGGGAGGGGATAGATTCTGTGTCCAGGGAGGGGATGGATTCTGTGTCCAGGGAGGGGATGGAGTCTGTGTCCAGGGAGGGGAATGGAGTCTGTGTCCAGGGAGGGGATGGATTCTGTGTCCAGGGAGGGGATGGAGTCTGTGTCCAGGGAGGGGCTGGAGTCTGTTGTCCAGGGAGTGGAATGGAGTCTGTGTCCAGGGAGGGGATGGATTCAGTGTCCAGGGAGGGGATGGATTCTGTGTCCAGGGAAGGGATGGAGTCTGTGTCCAGCGAGGGGATAGATTCTGTGTCCAGGGAGGGGATGGAGTCTGTGTCCAGGGAGGGGATGGAGACAGTGTCCAGGGTGAGGGATGGAGTCAGTGTCCAGGGAGGGGGATGGAGTCTGTATCCAGGGAGGGGATGGAGTCTGTGTCCAGGGAGGGGATGGAGTCTGTGTCCAGGCAGGGGAATGGAGTCTGTGTCCAGGGAGGGGAATGGAGTCTGTGTCCAGGGAGGGGGATGGAGTCTGTGTCCAGGGAAGGGAATGAAGACTGTGTCCAGGGAGGGGAACGGAGTCAGTGTCCAGGGAGGGGGATGGAGTCTGTGTCCAGGGAGGGGGATGGAGTCTGTGTCCGGGGACGGGAATGGAGTTTGTGTCCAGGGAGGGGAACGGAGTCAGTGTCCAGGGAGGGGGATGGAGTCAGTGTCCAGGAAGGGGATGGATTGTGTGTCTAGGGAGGGGATGGAGTCTGTGACCAGGGAGGGGATGGATTCTGTGTCCAGGGAGGGGATAGATTCTGTGACCAGGTAGGGGATGGATTCTGTGTCCAGGGAGGGGATAGATTCTGTGTCCAGGGAGGGGAATGGAATCTGTGTCCAGGGAGGGTATGGAGTCTGTCACCAGGGAGGGGATGGATTCTGTGTCCAGGGAGGGGATAGATTATATGTCCAGGGAGGGGAATGGATTATGTGTTCAGGGAGGGGATGGATTCTGTGTCCAGGGAGGGGATGGAGTCTGTGTCCAGGGAAGGGAATGGAGTCTGTGTCCAGGGAGGGGAATGGAGTCAGTGTCCAGGGAGGGAATTGATTCTGTGTGCAGGGAGGGGATGGATTTTGTGTCCAGGGAGGGGATGGATTCTGTGTCCAGGGAGGGCGATGGATTCTGTGTCCAGGGAAAGGAGTCAGTGTCCAGGGAGTGGAATGGAGTCTGTGTCCAGCGAGGGGATGGAGTCTGTGTCCAGGGAGGGGATGGAGTCTGTATCCAGGGAGGGGATGAAGTCTGTGTCCAGGGACGGGAATGGAGTCTGTGTCCAGGGAGGGGGATGGAGTCTGTGTCCAGGGACAGGAATGGATTCTGTGTCCAGGGAGGGGAACGGAGTCAGTGTCCAGGGAGGGGGATGGAGTCTGTGTCCAGGGACGGGACTGGAGTCAGTGTCCAGGGAGGGGATGGATTCTGTGTCCAGGGAGGGGATGGAGTCTGTGTCCAGGGAGGGGATGGATTCTGTGTCCAGGGAATGGAGTCTGTGTCCAGGGAGGGAATGGAGTCAGTGTCCAGGGAGGGGATGGATTCTGTGTCCAGGGAGAGGATGGAGTCCGTGTCCAGGGAGGGGATGGAGTATGTGTCCAGGGAGGGGAAAGATTATGTATCCAGGGAGGGGATGGATTCTGTGTCCAGTGAGGAGGATGGATTCTGTGTCCAGGGAGAGGAATGGAGTCGGTGTCCAGGGAGGGGATGGATTCTGTGTCCAGGTAGGGGATGGATTCTGTGTCCAGGGAGGGGATGGATTCTGTGTCCAGGGGAGGGCATGGATTCCGTGTCCAGGGAGGGGATTGGAGTCTGTGTGCAGGAAATGTAGTCAGTGCCCAGGTAGATGGATGGAGTCTGTGTCCAGGGAGAGGATGGATTCTGTGTCCAGAGAGGGGATGGAGTCTGTGTCCAGGGTTGGGATGGAGTCTGTGTCCAGGGAGGGGAATAGAGTCTGTGTCCAGGGAGAGGATGGATTCTGTGTCCAGGGAGGGGATGGATTCTGTGTCCAGGGAGGGGATGGATTCTGTGTCCAGGGAGGGGATGGATTCTGTGTCCAGGTAGGGGGATGGAGTCTCTGTCCAGGAAATGAAGTCAGTGTCCAGGGAGGGGGATGGAGTCTGTGTCCAGTGAGGGGATGGATTCTGTGTCCAGGGAGGAGATGGAGCCTGTGTCCAGGGAGGGGATAGATTCTGTGTCCAGGGAGGGGAGGGAGTCTGTGTCCAGGGAGGGGATGGAGTCTGTGTCCAGGGAGGGGAATGGAGTCTGTGTCCAGGGAGGGGATGGATTCAGTGTCCAGGGAGGGGATGGATTCTGTGTCCAGGGAGGGGATGGAGTCTGTGTCCAGGGAGGGGATAGATTCTGTGTCCAGGGAGGTGATGGTGTCTGTGTCCAGGGAGGGGATGGAGACAGTGTCCAGGGAGGGAGATGGAGTCAGTGTCCAGGGAGGGGGATGGAGTCTGTGTCCAGGCAGGGGAATGGAGTCTGTGTCCAGGGAGGGGAATGGAGTCTGTGTCCAGGGAGGGGGATGGAGCCTGTGTCCAGGAACGGGAATGAAGACTGTGTCCAGGGAGGGGAACGGAGTCAGTGTCCAGGGAGGGGGATGGAGTCTGTGTCCAGGGAGGGGGATGGAGTCTGTGTCCGAGGACGGGAATGGAGTTTCTGTCCAGGGAGGGGAACGGAGTCAGTGTCCAGGGAGGGGGATGGAGTCAGTGTCCAGGATGGGGATGGATTGCGTGTCTAGGGAGGGGATGGAGTCTGTGACCAGGGAGGGGATGGATTCTGTGTCCAGGGAGGGGATAGATTCTGTGAACAGGTAGGGGATGGATTCTGTGTCCAGGGAGGGGATAGATTCTGTGTCCAGGGAGGGGAATGGAATCTGTGTCCAGGGAGGGGATGGAGTCTGTGACCAGGGAGGGGATGGATTCTGTGTCCAGGGAGGGGATAGATTATGTGTCCAGGGAGGGGAATGGATTATGTGTTCAGGGAGGGGATGGATTCTGTGTCCAGGGAGGGGATGGAGTCTTTGTCCAGGGAGGGAATGGAGTCTGTGTCCAGGGAGGGGATGGATTCTGTGTCCAGGGAGGGGATGGAGTCTGTGTCCAGGGAGGGGAATGGAGTCTGTGTCCAGGGAGGGGATGGATTCAGTGTCCAGGGAGGGGATGGATTCTGTGTCCAGGGAGGGGATGGAGTCTGTGTCCAGGGAGGGGATAGATTCTGTGTCCAGGGAGGGGATGGAGTCTGTGTCCAGGGAGGGGATGGAGACAGTGTCCAGGGAGAGGGATAGAGTCAGTGTCCAGGGAGGGGGATGGAGTCTGTGTCCAGGGAGGGGATGGAGTCTGTGTCCAGGGAATGGAGTCTGTGTCCAGGGAGGGAATGGAGTCAGTGTCCAGGGAGGGGATGGATTCTGTGTCCAGGGAGAGGTTGGAGTCCGTGTCCAGGGAGGGGATGGAGTATGTGTCCAGGGAGGGGATGGATTATGTATCCAGGGAGGGGATGGATTCTGTGTCCAGGGAGGAGGATGGATTCTGTGTCCAGGGAGGGGAATGGAGTCTGTGTCCAGGGAGGGGATGGATTCTGTGTCCAGGTAGGGGATGGATTCTGTGTCCAGGGAGGAGATGGATTCTGTGTCCAGGGAGGGCATGGATTCCGTGTCCAGGGAGGGGGTTGGAGTCTGTGTGCAGGAAATGTAGTCAGTGTCCAGGTAGATGGATGGAGTCTGTGTCCAGGGAGGGGGATGGAGTCTGTGTCCGGGTACGGGAATGGAGTTTGTGTCCAGGGAGGGGAACGGAGTCAGTGTCCAGGGAGGGGGATGGAGTCAGTGTCCAGGATGGGGATGGATTGTGTGTCTAGGGAGGGGATGGAGTCTGTGACCAGGGAGGGGATGGATTCTGTGTCCAGGGAGGGGATAGATTCTGTGACCAGGTAGTGGATGGATTCTGTGTCCAGGGAGGGGATAGATTCTGTGTCCAGGGAGGGGAATGGAATCTGTGTCCAGGGATGGGATGGAGTCTGTGACCAGGGAGGGGATAGATTATGTGTCCAGGGAGGGGAATGGATTATATGTTCAGGGAGGGGATGGATTCTGTGTCCAGGGAGGGGATGGAGTCTTTGTCCAGGGAGGGAATGGAGTCTGTGTCCAGGGAGGGGATGGATTCTGTGTCCAGGGAGGGGATGGAGTCTGTGTCCAGGGAGGGGAATGGAGTCTGTGTCCAGGGAGTGGATGGATTCTGTGTCCAGGGAGGGGATGGAGTCTGTGTCCAGGGAGGGGCTGGAGTCTGTTGTCCAGGGAGTGGAATGGAGTCTGTGTCCAGGGAGGGGATGGATTCAGTGTCCAGGGAGGGGATGGATTCTGTGTCCAGGGAGGGGATGGAGTCTGTGTCCAGGGAGGGGATAGATTCTGTGTCCAGGGAGGGGATGGAGTCTGTGTCCAGGGAGGGGATGGAGACAGTGTCCAGGGAGAGGGATGGAGTCAGTGTCCAGGGAGGGGGATGGAGTCTGTGTCCAGGGAGGGGATGGAGTCTGTGTCCAGGGAGGGGATGGAGTCTGTGTCCAGGCAGGGGAATGGAGTCTGTGTCCAGGGAGGGGAATGGAGTCTGTGTCCAGGGAGGGGGATGGAGTCTGTGTCCAGGGAAGGGAATGAAGACTGTGTCCAGGGAGGGGAACGGAGTCAGTGTCCAGGGAGGGGGATGGAGTCTGTGTCCAGGGAGGGGGATGGAGTCTGTGTCCGGGGACGGGAATGGAGTTTGTGTCCAGGGAGGGGAACGGAGTCAGTGTCCAGGGAGGGGGATGGAGTCAGTGTCCAGGAAGGGGATGGATTGTGTGTCTAGGGAGGGGATGGAGTCTGTGACCAGGGAGGGGATGGATTCTGTGTCCAGGGAGGGGATAGATTCTGTGACCAGGTAGGGGATGGATTCTGTGTCCAGGGAGGGGATAGATTCTGTGTCCAGGGAGGGGAATGGAATCTGTGTCCAGGGAGGGGATGGAGTCTGTGACCAGGGAGGGGATGGATTCTGTGTCCAGGGAGGGGATAGATTATATGTCCAGGGAGGGGAATGGATTAAGTGTTCAGGGAGGGGATGGATTCTGTGTCCAGGGAGGGGATGGAGTCTGTGTCCAGGGAAGGGAATGGAGTCTGTGTCCAGGGAGGGGAATGGAGTCAGTGTCCAGGGAGGGAATTGATTCTGTGTCCAGGGAGGGGATGGATTTTGTGTCCAGGGAGGGGATGGATTCTGTGTCCAGGGAGGGCGATGGATTCTGTGTCCAGGGAAAGGAGTCAGTGTCCAGGGAGTGGAATGGAGTCTGTGTCCAGCGAGGGGATGAAGTCTGTGTCCAGGGAGGGGATGGAGTCTGTATCCAGGGAGGGGATGAAGTCTGTGTCCAGGGACGGGAATGGAGTCTGTGTCCAGGGAGGGGGATGGAGTCTGTGTCCAGGGACAGGAATGGATTCTGTGTCCAGGGAGGGGAACGGAGTCAGTGTCCAGGGAGGGGGATGGAGTCTGTGTCCAGGGACGGGACTGGAGTCAGTGTCCAGGGAGGGGATGGATTCTGTGTCCAGGGAGGGGATGGAGTCTGTGTCCAGGGAGGGGATGGATTCTGTGTCCAGGGAATGGAGTCTGTGTCCAGGGAGGGTATGGAGTCAGTGTCCAGGGAGGGGATGGATTCTGTGTCCAGGGAGAGGATGGAGTCCGTGTCCAGGGAGGGGATGGAGTATGTGTCCAGGGAGGGGAAAGGTTATGTATCCAGGGAGGGGATGGATTCTGTGTCCAGTGAGGAGGATGGATTCTGTGTCCAGGGAGAGGAATGGAGTCGGTGTCCAGGGAGGGGATGGATTCTGTGTCCAGGTAGGGGATGGATTCTGTGTCCAGGGAGGGGATGGATTCTGTGTCCAGGGGAGGGCATGGATTCCGTGTCCAGGGAGGGGGTTGGAGTCTGTGTGCAGGAAATGTAGTCAGTGCCCAGGTAGATGGATGGAGTCTGTGTCCAGGGAGAGGATGGATTCTGTGTCCAGAGAGGGGATGGAGTCTGTGTCCAGGGTTGGGATGGAGTCTGTGTCCAGGGAGGGGAATAGAGTCTGTGTCCAGGGAGAGGATGGATTCTGTGTCCAGGGAGGGGATGGATTCTGTGTCCAGGGAGGGGATGGATTCTGTGTCCAGGGTGGGGATGGATTCTGTGTCCAGGTAGGGGGATGGAGTCTCTGTCCAGGGACTGAAGTCAGTGTCCAGGGAGGGGGATGGAGTCTGTGTCCAGTGAGGGGATGGATTCTGTGTCCAGGGAGGGGATGGAGCCTGTGTCCAGGGAGGGGATAGATTCTGTGTCCAGGGAGGGGAGGGAGTCTGTGTCCAGGGAGGGGATGGAGTCTGTGTCCAGGGAGGGGAATGGAGTCTGTGTCCAGAGAGGGGATGGATTCAGTGTCCAGGGAGGGGATGGATTCTGTGTCCAGGGAGGGGATGGAGTCTGTGTCCAGGGAGGGGATAGATTCTGTGTCCAGGGAGGTGATGGAGTCTGTGTCCAGGGAGGGGATGGAGACAGTGTCCAGGGAGGGAGATGGAGTCAGTGTCCAGGGAGGGGGATGGAGTCTGTGTCCAGGCAGGGGAATGGAGTCTGTGTCCAGGGAGGGGAATGGAGTCTGTGTCCAGGGAGGGGGATGGAGCCTGTGTCCAGGAACGGGAATGAAGACTGTGTCCAGGGAGGGGAACGGAGTCAGTGTCCAGGGAGGGGGATGGAGTCTGTGTCCAGGGAGGGGGATGCAGTCTGTGTCCGGGGACGGGAATGGAGTTTCTGTCCAGGGAGGGGAACGGAGTCAGTGTCCAGGGAGGGGGATGGAGTCAGTGTCCAGGATGGGGATGGATTGTGTGTCTAGGGAGGGGATGGAGTCTGTGACCAGGGAGGGGATGGATTCTGTGTCCAGGGAGGGGATAGATTCTGTGAACAGGTAGGGGATGGATTCTGTGTCCAGGGAGGGGATAGATTCTGTGTCCAGGGAGGGGAATGGAATCTGTGTCCAGGGAGGGGATGGAGTCTGTGACCAGGGAGGGGATGGATTCTGTGTCCAGGGAGGGGATAGATTATGTGTCCAGGGAGGGGAATGGATTATGTGTTCAGGGAGGGGATGGATTCTGTGTCCAGGGAGGGGATGGAGTCTTTGTCCAGGGAGGGAATGGAGTCTGTGTCCAGGGAGGGGATGGATTCTGTGTCCAGGGAGGGGATGGAGTCTGTGTCCAGGGAGGGGAATGGAGTCTGTGTCCAGGGTGGGGATGGATTCTGTGTCCAGGGAGGGGATGGATTCTGTGTCCAGGGAGGGGATGGAGTCTGTGTCCAGGGAGGGGATGGAGTCTGTGTCCAGGGAGGGGAATGGAGTCTGTGTCCAGGGAGGGGATGGATTCAGTGTCCAGGGAGGGGATGGAATCTGTGTCCAGGGATGGGATGGAGTCTGTGTCCAGGGAGGGGATAGATTCTGTGTCCAGGGAGGGGATGGAGTCTGTGTCCAGGGAGGGGATGGAGACAGTGTCCAGTGAGAGGGATGGAGTCAGTGTCCAGGGAGGGGGATGCAGTCTGTGTCCAGGGAGGGGATGGAGTCTGTGTCCAGGGAGGGGATGGAGTCTGTGTCCAGGCAGGGGAATGGAGTCTGTGTCCAGGGAGGGGAATGGAGTCTGTGTCCAGGGAGGGGGATGGAGTCTGTGTCCAGGGAGGGGAATGGAGTCTGTGTCCAGGGAGGGGATGGATTCTGTGTCCAGGGAGGGGATGGAGTCTGTGTCCAGGGAGGGGAATGGAGTCTGTGTCCAGGGAGGGGATGGATTCTGTGTCCAGGGAGGGGATGGATTCTGTGTCCAGGGAGGGGATGGAGTCTGTGTCCAGGGAGGGGAATGGAGTCTGTGTCCAGGGAGGGGATGGATTCTGTGTCCAGGGAGGGGATGGAGTCTGTGTCCAGGGAGGGGCTGGAGTCTGTTGTCCAGGGAGTGGAATGGAGTCTGTGTCCAGGGAGGGGATGGATTCAGTGTCCAGGGAGGGGATGGATTCTGTGTCCAGGGAGGGGATGGAGTCTGTGTCCAGGGAGGGGATGGAGACAGTGTCCAGGGAGAGGGATGGAGTCAGTGTCCAGGGAGGGGGATGGAGTCTGTGTCCAGGGAGGGGATGGAGTCTGTGTCCAGGGAGGGGATGGAGTCTGTGTCCAGGCAGGGGAATGGAGTCTGTGTCCAGGGAGGGGAATGGAGTCTGTGTCCAGGGAGGGGGATGGAGTCTGTGTCCAGGGAAGGGAATGAAGACTGTGTCCAGGGAGGGGAACGGAGTCAGTGTCCAGGGAGGGGGATGGAGTCTGTGTCCAGGGAGGGGGATGGAGTCTGTGTCCGGGGACGGGAATGGAGTTTGTGTCCAGGGTGGGGAACGGAGTCAGTGTCCAGGGAGGGGGATGGAGTCAGTGTCCAGGAAGGGGATGGATTGTGTGTCTAGGGAGGGGATGGAGTCTGTGACCAGGGAGGGGATGGATTCTGTGTCCAGGGAGGGGATAGATTCTGTGACCAGGTAGGGGATGGATTCTGTGTCCAGGGAGGGGATAGATTCTGTGTCCAGGGAGGGGAATGGAATCTGTGTCCAGGGAGGGGATGGAGTCTGTGACTTTGGAGGGGATGGATTCTGTGTCCAGGGAGGGGATAGATTATATGTCCAGGGAGGGGAATGGATTATGTGTTCAGGGAGGGGATGGATTCTGTGTCCAGGGAGGGGATGGAGTCTGTGTCCAGGGAAGGGAATGGAGTCTGTGTCCAGGGAGGGGAATGGAGTCAGTGTCCAGGGAGGGAATTGATTCTGTGTGCAGGGAGGGGATGGATTTTGTGTCCAGGGAGGGGATGGATTCTGTGTCCAGGGAGGGCGATGGATTCTGTGTCCAGGGAAAGGAGTCAGTGTCCAGGGAGTGGAATGGAGTCTGTGTCCAGCGAGGGGATGGAGTCTGTGTCCAGGGAGGGGATGGAGTCTGTATCCAGGGAGGGGATGAAGTCTGTGTCCAGGGACGGGAATGGAGTCTGTGTCCAGGGAGGGGGATGGAGTCTGTGTCCAGGGACAGGAATGGATTCTGTGTCCAGGGAGGGGAACGGAGTCAGTGTCCAGGGAGGGGGATGGAGTCTGTGTCCAGGGACGGGACTGGAGTCAGTGTCCAGGGAGGGGATGGATTCTGTGTCCAGGGAGGGGATGGAGTCTGTGTCCAGGGAGGGGATGGATTCTGTGTCCAGGGAATGGAGTCTGTGTCCAGGGAGGGAATGGAGTCAGTGTCCAGGGAGGGGATGGATTCTGTGTCCAGGGAGAGGATGGAGTCCGTGTCCAGGGAGGGGATGGAGTATGTGTCCAGGGAGGGGAAAGATTATGTATCCAGGGAGGGGATGGATTCTGTGTCCAGTGAGGAGGATGGATTCTGTGTCCAGGGAGAGGAATGGAGTCGGTGTCCAGGGAGGGGATGGATTCTGTGTCCAGGTAGGGGATGGATTCTGTGTCCAGGGAGGGGATGGATTCTGTGTCCAGGGGAGGGCATGGATTCCGTGTCCAGGGAGGGGATTGGAGTCTGTGTGCAGGAAATGTAGTCAGTGCCCAGGTAGATGGATGGAGTCTGTGTCCAGGGAGAGGATGGATTCTGTGTCCAGAGAGGGGATGGAGTCTGTGTCCAGGGTTGGGATGGAGTCTGTGTCCAGGGAGGGGAATAGAGTCTGTGTCCAGGGAGAGGATGGATTCTGTGTCCAGGGAGGGGATGGATTCTGTGTCCAGGGAGGGGATGGATTCTGTGTCCAGGGAGGGGATGGATTCTGTGTCCAGGTAGGGGGATGGAGTCTCTGTCCAGGAAATGAAGTCAGTGTCCAGGGAGGGGGATGGAGTCTGTGTCCAGTGAGGGGATGGATTCTGTGTCCAGGGGAGGGCATGGATTCCGTGTCCAGGGAGGGGGTTGGAGTCTGTGTGCAGGAAATGTAGTCAGTGCCCAGGTAGATGGATGGAGTCTGTGTCCAGGGAGAGGATGGATTCTGTGTCCAGAGAGGGGATGGAGTCTGTGTCCAGGGTTGGGATGGAGTCTGTGTCCAGGGAGGGGAATAGAGTCTGTGTCCAGGGAGAGGATGGATTCTGTGTCCAGGGAGGGGATGGATTCTGTGTCCAGGGAGGGGATGGATTCTGTGTCCAGGGTGGGGATGGATTCTGTGTCCAGGTAGGGGGATGGAGTCTCTGTCCAGGGAATGAAGTCAGTGTCCAGGGAGGGGGATGGAGTCTGTGTCCAGTGAGGGGATGGATTCTGTGTCCAGGGAGGGGATGGAGCCTGTGTCCAGGGAGGGGATAGATTCTGTGTCCATGGAGGGGAGGGAGTCTGTGTCCAGGGAGGGGATGGAGTCTGTGTCCAGGGAGGGGAATGGAGTCTGTGTCCAGAGAGGGGATGGATTCAGTGTCCAGGGAGGGGATGGATTCTGTGTCCAGGGAGGGGATGGAGTCTGTGTCCAGGGAGGGGATAGATTCTGTGTCCAGGGAGGTGATGGAGTCTGTGTCCAGGGAGGGGATGGAGACAGTGTCCAGGGAGGGAGATGGAGTCAGTGTCCAGGGAGGGGGATGGAGTCTGTGTCCAGGCAGGGGAATGGAGTCTGTGTCCAGGGAGGGGAATGGAGTCTGTGTCCAGGGAGGGGGATGGAGCCTGTGTCCAGGAACGGGAATGAAGACTGTGTCCAGGGAGGGGAACGGAGTCAGTGTCCAGGGAGGGGGATGGAGTCTGTGTCCAGGGAGGGGGATGCAGTCTGTGTCCGGGGACGGGAATGGAGTTACTGTCCAGGGAGGGGAACGGAGTCAGTGTCCAGGGAGGGGGATGGAGTCAGTGTCCAGGATGGGGATGGATTGTGTGTCTAGGGAGGGGATGGAGTCTGTGACCAGGGAGGGGATGGATTCTGTGTCCAGGGAGGGGATAGATTCTGTGAACAGGTAGGGGATGGATTCTGTGTCCAGGGAGGGGATAGATTCTGTGTCCAGGGAGGGGAATGGAATCTGTGTCCAGGGAGGGGATGGAGTCTGTGACCAGGGAGGGGATGGATTCTGTGTCCAGGGAGGGGATAGATTATGTGTCCAGGGAGGGGAATGGATTATGTGTTCAGGGAGGGGATGGATTCTGTGTCCAGGGAGGGGATGGAGTCTTTGTCCAGGGAGGGAATGGAGTCTGTGTCCAGGGAGGGGATGGATTCTGTGTCCAGGGAGGGGATGGAGTCTGTGTCCAGGGAGGGGAATGGAGTCTGTGTCCAGGGAGGGGATGGATTCTGTGTCCAGGGAGGGGATGGATTCTGTGTCCAGGGAGGGGATGGAGTCTGTGTCCAGGGAGGGGATGGAGTCTGTGTCCAGGGAGGGGAATGGAGTCTGTGTCCAGGGAGGGGATGGATTCAGTGTCCAGGGAGGGGATGGAATCTGTGTCCAGGGATGGGATGGAGTCTGTGTCCAGGGAGGGGATAGATTCTGTGTCCAGGGAGGGGATGGAGTCTGTGTCCAGGGAGGGGATGGAGACAGTGTCCAGTGAGAGGGATGGAGTCAGTGTCCAGGGAGGGGGATGGAGTCTGTGTCCAGGGAGGGGATGGAGTCTGTGTCCAGGGAGGGGATGGAGTCTGTGTCCAGGCAGGGGAATGGAGTCTGTGTCCAGGGAGGGGAATGGAGTCTGTGTCCAGGGAGGGGGATGGAGTCTGTGTCCAGGGAGGGGAATGGAGTCTGTGTCCAGGGAGGGGATGGATTCTGTGTCCAGGGAGGGGATGGAGTCTGTGTCCAGGGAGGGGAATGGAGTCTGTGTCCAGGGAGGGGATGGATTCTGTGTCCAGGGAGGGGATGGATTCTGTGTCCAGGGAGGGGATGGAGTCTGTGTCCAGGGAGGGGAATGGAGTCTGTGTCCAGGGAGGGGATGGATTCTGTGTCCAGGGAGGGGATGGAGTCTGTGTCCAGGGAGGGGCTGGAGTCTGTTGTCCAGGGAGTGGAATGGAGTCTGTGTCCAGGGAGGGGATGGATTCAGTGTCCAGGGAGGGGATGGATTCTGTGTCCAGGGAAGGGATGGAGTCTGTGTCCAGCGAGGGGATAGATTCTGTGTCCAGGGAGGGGATGGAGTCTGTGTCCAGGGAGGGGATGGAGACAGTGTCCAGGGAGAGGGATGGAGTCAGTGTCCAGGGAGGGGGATGGAGTCTGTGTCCAGGGAGGGGATGGAGTCTGTGTCCAGGGAGGGGATGGAGTCTGTGTCCAGGCAGGGGAATGGAGTCTGTGTCCAGGGAGGGGAATGGAGTCTGTGTCCAGGGAGGGGGATGGAGTCTGTGTCCAGGGAAGGGAATGAAGACTGTGTCCAGGGAGGGGAACGGAGTCAGTGTCCAGGGAGGGGGATGGAGTCTGTGTCCAGGGAGGGGGATGGAGTCTGTGTCCGGGGACGGGAATGGAGTTTGTGTCCAGGGAGGGGAACGGAGTCAGTGTCCAGGGAGGGGGATGGAGTCAGTGTCCAGGAAGGGGATGGATTGTGTGTCTAGGGAGGGGATGGAGTCTGTGACCAGGGAGGGGATGGATTCTGTGTCCAGGGAGGGGATAGATTCTGTGACCAGGTAGGGGATGGATTCTGTGTCCAGGGAGGGGATAGATTCTGTGTCCAGGGAGGGGAATGGAATCTGTGTCCAGGGAGGGGATGGAGTCTGTGACTTTGGAGGGGATGGATTCTGTGTCCAGGGAGGGGATAGATTATATGTCCAGGGAGGGGAATGGATTATGTGTTCAGGGAGGGGATGGATTCTGTGTCCAGGGAGGGGATGGAGTCTGTGTCCAGGGAAGGGAATGGAGTCTGTGTCCAGGGAGGGGAATGGAGTCAGTGTCCAGGGAGGGAATTGATTCTGTGTGCAGGGAGGGGATGGATTTTGTGTCCAGGGAGGGGATGGATTCTGTGTCCAGGGAGGGCGATGGATTCTGTGTCCAGGGAAAGGAGTCAGTGTCCAGGGAGTGGAATGGAGTCTGTGTCCAGCGAGGGGATGGAGTCTGTGTCCAGGGAGGGGATGGAGTCTGTATCCAGGGAGGGGATGAAGTCTGTGTCCAGGGACGGGAATGGAGTCTGTATCCAGGGAGGGGGATGGAGTCTGTGTCCAGGGACAGGAATGGATTCTGTGTCCAGGGAGGGGAACGGAGTCAGTGTCCAGGGAGGGGGATGGAGTCTGTGTCCAGGGACGGGACTGGAGTCAGTGTCCAGGGAGGGGATGGATTCTGTGTCCAGGGAGGGGATGGAGTCTGTGTCCAGGGAGGGGATGGATTCTGTGTCCAGGGAATGGAGTCTGTGTCCAGGGAGGGAATGGAGTCAGTGTCCAGGGAGGGGATGGATTCTGTGTCCAGGGAGAGGATGGAGTCCGTGTCCAGGGAGGGGATGGAGTATGTGTCCAGGGAGGGGAAAGATTATGTATCCAGGGAGGGGATGGATTCTGTGTCCAGTGAGGAGGATGGATTCTGTGTCCAGGGAGAGGAATGGAGTCGGTGTCCAGGGAGGGGATGGATTCTGTGTCCAGGTAGGGGATGGATTCTGTGTCCAGGGAGGGGATGGATTCTGTGTCCAGGGGAGGGCATGGATTCCGTGTCCAGGGAGGGGATTGGAGTCTGTGTGCAGGAAATGTAGTCAGTGCCCAGGTAGATGGATGGAGTCTGTGTCCAGGGAGAGGATGGATTCTGTGTCCAGAGAGGGGATGGAGTCTGTGTCCAGGGTTGGGATGGAGTCTGTGTCCAGGGAGGGGAATAGAGTCTGTGTCCAGGGAGAGGATGGATTCTGTGTCCAGGGAGGGGATGGATTCTGTGTCCAGGGAGGGGATGGATTCTGTGTCCAGGGAGGGGATGGATTCTGTGTCCAGGTAGGGGGATGGAGTCTCTGTCCAGGAAATGAAGTCAGTGTCCAGGGAGGGGGATGGAGTCTGTGTCCAGTGAGGGGATGGATTCTGTGTCCAGGGAGGGGATGGAGCCTGTGTCCAGGGAGGGGATAGATTCTGTGTCCAGGGAGGGGAGGGAGTCTGTGTCCAGGGAGGGGATGGAGTCTGTGTCCAGGGAGGGGAATGGAGTCTGTGTCCAGAGAGGGGATGGATTCAGTGTCCAGGGAGGGGATGGATTCTGTGTCCAGGGAGGGGATGGAGTCTGTGTCCAGGGAGGGGATAGATTCTGTGTCCAGGGAGGTGATGGAGTCTGTGTCCAGGGAGGGGATGGAGACAGTGTCCAGGGAGGGAGATGGAGTCAGTGTCCAGGGAGGGGGATGGAGTCTGTGTCCAGGCAGGGGAATGGAGTCTGTGTCCAGGGAGGGGAATGGAGTCTGTGTCCAGGGAGGGGGATGGAGCCTGTGTCCAGGAACGGGAATGAAGACTGTGTCCAGGGAGGGGAACGGAGTCAGTGTCCAGGGAAGGGGATGGAGTCTGTGTCCAGGGAGGGGGATGGAGTCTGTGTCCGAGGACGGGAATGGAGTTTCTGTCCAGGGAGGGGAACGGAGTCAGTGTCCAGGGAGGGGGATGGAGTCAGTGTCCAGGATGGGGATGGATTGTGTGTCTAGAGAGGGGATGGAGTCTGTGACCAGGGAGGGGATGGATTCTGTGTCCAGGGAGGGGATAGATTCTGTGAACAGGTAGGGGATGGATTCTGTGTCCAGGGAGGGGATAGATTCTGTGTCCAGGGAGGGGAATGGAATCTGTGTCCAGGGAGGGGATGGAGTCTGTGACCAGGGAGGGGATGGATTCTGTGTCCAGGGAGGGGATAGATTATGTGTCCAGGGAGCGGAATGGATTATGTGTTCAGGGAGGGGATGGATTCTGTGTCCAGGGAGGGGATGGAGTCTTTGTCCAGGGAGGGAATGGAGTCTGTGTCCAGGGAGGGGATGGATTCTGTGTCCAGGGAGGGGATGGAGTCTGTGTCCAGGGAGGGGAATGGAGTCTGTGTCCAGGGAGGGGATGGATTCAGTGTCCAGGGAGGGGATGGATTCTGTGTCCAGGGAGGGGATGGAGTCTGTGTCCAGGGAGGGGATAGATTCTGTGTCCAGGGAGGGGATGGAGTCTGTGTCCAGGGAGGGGATGGAGACAGTGTCCAGGGAGAGGGATAGAGTCAGTGTCCAGGGAGGGGGATGGAGTCTGTGTCCAGGGAGGGGATGGAGTCTGTGTCCAGGGAATGGAGTCTGTGTCCAGGGAGGGAATGGAGTCAGTGTCCAGGGAGGGGATGGATTCTGTGTCCAGGGAGAGGTTGGAGTCCGTGTCCAGGGAGGGGATGGAGTATGTGTCCAGGGAGGGGATGGATTATGTATCCAGGGAGGGGATGGATTCTGTGTCCAGGGAGGAGGATGGATTCTGTGTCCAGGGAGGGGAATGGAGTCTGTGTCCAGGGAGGGGATGGATTCTGTGTCCAGGTAGGGGATGGATTCTGTGTCCAGGGAGGAGATGGATTCTGTGTCCAGGGAGGGCATGGATTCCGTGTCCAGGGAGGGGGTTGGAGTCTGTGTGCAGGAAATGTAGTCAGTGTCCAGGTAGATGGATGGAGTCTGTGTCCAGGGAGGGGGATGGAGTCTGTGTCCGGGTACGGGAATGGAGTTTGTGTCCAGGGAGGGGAACGGAGTCAGTGTCCAGGGAGGGGGATGGAGTCAGTGTCCAGGATGGGGATGGATTGTGTGTCTAGGGAGGGGATGGAGTCTGTGACCAGGGAGGGGATGGATTCTGTGTCCAGGGAGGGGATAGATTCTGTGACCAGGTAGTGGATGGATTCTGTGCCCAGGGAGGGGATAGATTCTGTCTCCAGGGAGGGGAATGGAATCTGTGTCCAGGGATGGGATGGAGTCTGTGACCAGGGAGGGGATAGATTATGTGTCCAGGGAGGGGAATGGATTATATGTTCAGGGAGGGGATGGATTCTGTGTCCAGGGAGGGGATGGAGTCTTTGTCCAGGGAGGGAATGGAGTCTGTGTCCAGGGAGGGGATGGATTCTGTGTCCAGGGAGGGGATGGAGTCTGTGTCCAGGGAGGGGAATGGAGTCTGTGTCCAGGGAGGGGATGGATTCTGTGTCCAGGGAGGGGATGGAGTCTGTGTCCAGGGAGGGGCTGGAGTCTGTTGTCCAGGGAGTGGAATGGAGTCTGTGTCCAGGGAGGGGATGGATTCAGTGTCCAGGGAGGGGATGGATTCTGTGTCCAGGGAGGGGATGGAGTCTGTGTCCAGGGAGGGGATAGATTCTGTGTCCAGGGAGGGGATGGAGTCTGTGTCCAGGGAGGGGATGGAGACAGTGTCCAGGGAGAGGGATGGAGTCAGTGTCCAGGGAGGGGGATGGAGTCTGTGTCCAGGGAGGGGATGGAGTCTGTCCAGGGAGGGGATGGAGTCTGTGTCCAGGCAGGGGAATGGAGTCTGTGTCCAGGGAGGGGAATGGAGTCTGTGTCCAGGGAGGGGGATGGAGTCTGTGTCCAGGGAAGGGAATGAAGACTGTGTCCAGGGAGGGGAACGGAGTCAGTGTCCAGGGAGGGGGATGGAGTCTGTGTCCAGGGAGGGGGATGGAGTCTGTGTCCGGGGACGGGAATGGAGTTTGTGTCCAGGGAGGGGAACGGAGTCAGTGTCCAGGGAGGGGGATGGAGTCAGTGTCCAGGAAGGGGATGGATTGTGTGTCTAGGGAGGGGATGGAGTCTGTGACCAGGGAGGGGATGGATTCTGTGTCCAGGGAGGGGATAGATTCTGTGACCAGGTAGGGGATGGATTCTGTGTCCAGGGAGGGGATAGATTCTGTGTCCAGGGAGGGGAATGGAATCTGTGTCCAGGGAGGGGATGGAGTCTGTGACCAGGGAGGGGATGGATTCTGTGTCCAGGGAGGGGATAGATTATGTGTCCAGGGAGGGGAATGGATTATGTGTTCAGGGAGGGGATGGATTCTGTGTCCAGGGAGGGGATGGAGTCTTTGTCCAGGGAGGGAATGGAGTCTGTGTCCAGGGAGGGGATGGATTCTGTGTCCAGGGAGGGGATGGAGTCTGTGTCCAGGGAGGGGAATGGAGTCTGTGTCCAGGGAGGGGATGGATTCTGTGTCCAGGGAGGGGATGGATTCTGTGTCCAGGGAGGGGATGGGGTCTGTGTCCAGGGAGGGGATGGAGTCTGTGTCCAGGGAGGGGAATGGAGTCTGTGTCCAGGGAGGGGATGGATTCAGTGTCCAGGGAGGGGATGGAATCTGTGTCCAGGGATGGGATGGAGTCTGTGTCCAGGGAGGGGATAGATTCTGTGTCCAGGGAGGGGATGGAGACTGTGTCCAGGGAGGGGATGGAGACAGTGTCCAGTGAGAGGGATGGAGTCAGTGTCCAGGGAGGGGGATGGAGTCTGTGTCCAGGGAGGGGATGGAGTCTGTGTCCAGGGAGGGGATGGAGTCTGTGTCCAGGCAGGGGAATGGAGTCTGTGTCCAGGGAGGGGAATGGAGTCTGTGTCCAGGGAGGGGGATGGAGTCTGTGTCCAGGGAGGGAAATGGAGTCTGTGTCCAGGGAGGGGATGGATTCTGTGTCCAGGGAGGGGATGGAGTCTGTGTCCAGGGAGGGGATGGAGTCTGTGTCGAGGGAGGGGAATGGAGTCTGTGTCCAGGGACGGGAATGAAGACTGTGTCCAGGGAGGGGAACGAAGTCAGTGTCCAGGGAGGGGGATGGAGTCTGTGTCCAGGGAGGTGGATGGAGTCTGTGTCCGGGGACGGGAATGGAGTTTGTGTCCAGGGAGGGGAACGGAGTCAGTGTCCAGGGAGGGGGATGGAGTCAGTGTCCAGGAAGGGGATGGATTCTGTGTCCAGGGAGGGGATAGATTCTGTGACCAGGTAGTGGATGGATTCTGTGTCCAGGGAGGGGATAGATTCTGTGTCCAGGGAGGGGAATGGAATCTGTGTCCAGGGAGGGGATGGAGTCTGTGACCAGGGAGGGGATAGATTATGTGTCCAGGGAGGGGAATGGATTATATGTTCAGGGAGGGGATGGATTCTGTGTCCAGGGAGGGGATGGAGTCTTTGTCCAGGGAGGGAATGGAGTCTGTGTCCAGGGAGGGGATGGATTCTGTGTCCAGGGAGGGGATGGAGTCTGTGTCCAGGGAGGGGAATGGAGTCTGTGTCCAGGGAGGGGATGGATTCTGTGTCCAGGGAAGGGATGGAGTCTATGTCCAGGGAGGGGATGGAGTCTGTTGTCCAGGGAGTGGAATGGAGTCTGTGTCCAGGGAGGGGATGGATTCAGTGTCCAGGGAGGGGATGGATTCTGTGTCCAGGGAGGGGATGGAGTCTGTGTCCAGGGAGGGGATAGATTCTGTGTCCAGGGAGGGGATGGAGTCTGTGTCCAGGGAGGGGATGGAGACAGTGTCCAGGGAGAGGGATGGAGTCAGTGTCCAGGGAGGGGGATGGAGTCTGTGTCCAGGGAGGGGATGGAGTCTGTGTCCAGGGAGGGGATGGAGTCTGTGTCCAGGCAGGGGAATGGAGTCTGTGACCAGGGAGGGGATGGATTCTGTGTCCAGGGAGGGGATAGATTCTGTGACCAGGTAGGGGATGGATTCTGTGTCCAGGGAGGGGATAGATTCTGTGTCCAGGGAGGGGAATGGAATCTGTGTCCAGGGAGGGGATGGAGTCTGTGACCAGGGAGGGGATGGATTCTGTGTCCAGGGAGGGGATAGATTATATGTCCAGGGAGGGGAATGGATTATGTGTTCAGGGAGGGGATGGATTCTGTGTCCAGGGAGGGGATGGAGTCTGTGTCCAGGGAAGGGAATGGAGTCTGTGTCCAGGGAGGGGAATGGAGTCAGTGTCCAGGGAGGGAATTGATTCTGTGTCCAGGGAGGGGATGGATTTTGTGTCCAGGGAGGGGATGGATTCTGTGTCCAGGGAGGGCGATGGATTCTGTGTCCAGGGAAAGGAGTCAGTGTCCAGGGAGTGGAATGGAGTCTGTGTCCAGCGAGGGGATGGAGTCTGTGTCCAGGGAGGGGATGGAGTCTGTATCCAGGGAGGGGATGAAGTCTGTGTCCAGGGACGGGAATGGAGTCTGTGTCCAGGGAGGGGGATGGAGTCTGTGTCCAGGGACAGGAATGGATTCTGTGTCCAGGGAGGGGAACGGAGTCAGTGTCCAGGGAGGGGGATGGAGTCTGTGTCCAGGGACGGGACTGGAGTCAGTGTCCAGGGAGGGGATGGATTCTGTGTCCAGGGAGGGGATGGAGTCTGTGTCCAGGGAGGGGATGGATTCTGTGTCCAGGGAATGGAGTCTGTGTCCAGGGAGGGAATGGAGTCAGTGTCCAGGGAGGGGATGGATTCTGTGTCCAGGGAGAGGATGGAGTTCGTGTCCAGGGAGGGGATGGAGTATGTGTCCAGGGAGGGGAAAGATTATGTATCCAGGGAGGGGATGGATTCTGTGTCCAGTGAGGAGGATGGATTCTGTGTCCAGGGAGAGGAATGGAGTCGGTGTCCAGGGAGGGGATGGATTCTGTGTCCAGGTAGGGGATGGATTCTGTGTCCAGGGAGGGGATGGATTCTGTGTCCAGGGGAGGGCATGGATTCCGTGTCCAGGGAGGGGGTTGGAGTCTGTGTGCAGGAAATGTAGTCAGTGCCCAGGTAGATGGATGGAGTCTGTGTCCAGGGAGAGGATGGATTCTGTGTCCAGAGAGGGGATGGAGTCTGTGTCCAGGGTTGGGATGGAGTCTGTGTCCAGGGAGGGGAATAGAGTCTGTGTCCAGGGAGAGGATGGATTCTGTGTCCAGGGAGGGGATGGATTCTGTGTCCAGGGAGGGGATGGATTCTGTGTCCAGGGAGGGGATGGATTCTGTGTCCAGGTAGGGGGATGGAGTCTCTGTCCAGGGAATGAAGTCAGTGTCCAGGGAGGGGGATGGAGTCTGTGTCCAGTGAGGGGATGGATTCTGTGTCCAGGGAGGGGATGGAGCCTGTGTCCAGGGAGGGGATAGATTCTGTGTCCAGGGAGGGGAGGGAGTCTCTGTCCAGGGAGGGGATGGAGTCTGTGTCCAGGGAGGGGAATGGAGTCTGTGTCCAGAGAGGGGATGGATTCAGTGTCCAGGGAGGGGATGGATTCTGTGTCCAGGGAGGGGATGGAGTCTGTGTCCAGGGAGGGGATAGATTCTGTGTCCAGGGAGGTGATGGAGTCTGTGTCCAGGGAGGGGATGGAGACAGTGTCCAGGGAGGGAGATGGAGTCAGTGTCCAGGGAGGGGGATGGAGTCTGTGTCCAGGCAGTGGAATGGAGTCTGTGTCCAGGGAGGGGAATGGAGTCTGTGTCCAGGGAGGGGGATGGAGCCTGTGTCCAGGGACGGGAATGAAGACTGTGTCCAGGGAGGGGAACGGAGTCAGTGTCCAGGGAGGGGGATGGAGTCTGTGTCCAGGGAGGGGGATGGAGTCTGTGTCCGGGGACGGGAATGGAGTTTGTGTCCAGGGAGGGGAACGGAGTCTGTGTCCAGGGAGGGGGATGGAGTCAGTGTCCAGGATGGGGATGGATTGTGTGTCTAGGGAGGGCATGGAGTCTGTGACCAGGGAGGGGATGGATTCTGTGTCCAGGGAGAGGATAGATTCTGTGAGCAGGTAGGGGATGGATTCTGTGTCCAGGGAGGGGATAGATTCTGTGTCCAGGGAGGGGAATGGAATCTGTGTCCAGGGAGGGGATGGAGTCTGTGACCAGGGAGGGGATGGATTCTGTGTCCAGGGAGGGGAAAGATTATGTGTCCAGGGAGGGGAATGGATTATGTGTTCAGGGAGGGGATGGATTCTGTGTCCAGGGAGGGGATGGATTCTTTGTCCAGGGAGGGGAATGGAGTCTGTGTCCAGGGAGGGGAATGGAGTCTGTGTCCAGGGAGGGGATGGATTCTGTGTCCAGGGAGGGGATGGATTCTGTGTCCAGGGAGGGGATGGAGTCTGTGTCCAGGGATGGGATGGAGTCTGTGTCCAGGGAGGGGAATGGAGTCTGTGTCCAGGGAGGGGATGGATTCAGTGTCCAGGGAGGGGATGGATTCTGTGTCCAGGGAGGGGATGGAGTCTGTGTCCAGGGAGGGGATAGATTCTGTGTCCAGGGAGGGGATGGAGTCTGTGTCCAGGGAGGGGATGGAGACAGTGTCCAGGGAAAGGGATGGAGTCAGTGTCCAGGGAGGGGGATGGAGTCTGTGTCCAGGGAGGGGATGGAGTCTGTGTCCAGGGAGGGGATGGAGTCTGTGTCCAGGCAGGGGAATGGAGTCTGTGTCCAGGGAGGGGAATGGAGTCTGTGTCCAGGGAGGGGGATGGAGTCTGTGTCCAGGGAGGGGAATGGAGTCTGTGTCCAGGGAGGGGATGGACTCTGTGTCCAGGGAGGGGATGGAGTCTGTGTCCAGGGAGGGGATGGAGTCTGTGTCCAGGGAGGGGAATGGAGTCTGTGTCCAGGGACGGGAATGAAGACTGTGTCCAGGGAGGGGAACGAAGTCAGTGTCCAGGGAGGGGGATGGAGTCTGTGTCCAGGGAGGTGGATGGAGTCTGTGTCCGGGGACGGGAATGGAGTTTGTGTCCAGGGAGGGGAACGGAGTCAGTGTCCAGGGAGGGGGATGGAGTCAGTGTCCAGGAAGGGGATGGATTGTGTGTCTAGGGAGGGGATGGAGTCTGTGACCAGGGAGGGGATGGATTCTGTGTCCAGGGAGGGGATAGATTCTGTGACCAGGGAGGGGATGGAGTCTGTGACCAGGGAGGGGATGGATTCTGTGTCCAGGGAGCGGATAGATTATGTGTCCAGGGAGGGGAATGGATTATGTTTTCAGGGAGGGGATGGAGTCTGTGTCCAGGGAGGGGATGGAGACAGTGTCCAGGGAGAGGGATGGAGTCAGTGTCCAGGGAGGGGGATGGAGTCTGTGTCCAGGGAGAGGATGGAGTCTGTGTCCAGGGAGGGTATGGAGTCTGTGTCCAGGCAGGGGAATGGAGTCTGTGTCCAGGGAGGGGAATGGAGTCTGTGTCCAGGGAGGGGGATGGAGTCTGTGTCCAGGGAAGGGAATGAAGACTGTGTCCAGGGAGGGGAACGGAGTCAGTGTCCAGGGAGGGGGATGGAGTCTGTGTCCAGGGAGGGGGATGGAGTCTGTGTCCGGGGACGGGAATGGAGTTTGTGTCCAGGGAGGGGAACGGAGTCAGTGTCCAGGGAGGGGGATGGAGTCAGTGTCCAGGAAGGGGATGGATTGTGTGTCTAGGGAGGGGATGGAGTCTGTGACCAGGGAGGGGATGGATTCTGTGTCCAGGGAGGGGATAGATTCTGTGACCAGGTAGGGGATGGATTCTGTGTCCAGGGAGGGGATAGATTCTGTGTCCAGGGAGGGGAATGGAATCTGTGTCCAGGGAGGGGATGGAGTCTGTGACCAGGGAGGGGATGGATTCTGTGTCCAGGGAGGGGATAGATTATATGTCCAGGGAGGGGAATGGATTATGTGTTCAGGGAGGGGATGGATTCTGTGTCCAGGGAGGGGATGGAGTCTGTGTCCAGGGAAGGGAATGGAGTCTGTGTCCAGGGAGGGGAATGGAGTCAGTGTCCAGGGAGGGAATTGATTCTGTGTCCAGGGAGCGGATGGATTTTGTGTCCAGGGAGGGGATGGATTCTGTGTCCAGGGAGGGCGATGGATTCTGTGTCCAGGGAAAGGAGTCAGTGTCCAG
This sequence comes from Pristiophorus japonicus, assembly GCF_044704955.1. Lineage (NCBI taxonomy): Eukaryota > Metazoa > Chordata > Chondrichthyes > Pristiophoridae > Pristiophorus > Pristiophorus japonicus. Next base: position 2,071,036 of record NC_092005.1, read on the forward strand.
GGAGTGGAATGGAGTCTGTGTCCAGCGAGGGGATGGAGTCTGTGTCCAGGGAGGGGATGGAGTCTGTATCCAGGGAGGGGATGAAGTCTGTGTCCAGGGACGGGAATGGAGTCTGTGTCCAGGGAGGGGGATGGAGTCTGTGTCCAGGGACAGGAATGGATTCTGTGTCCAGGGAGGGGAACGGAGTCAGTGTCCAGGGAGGGGGATGGAGTCTGTGTCCAGGGACGGGACTGGAGTCAGTGTCCAGGGAGGGGATGGATTCTGTGTCCAGGGAGGGGATGGAGTCTGTGTCCAGGGAGGGGATGGATTCTGTGTCCAGGGAATGGAGTCTGTGTCCAGGGAGGGAATGGAGTCAGTGTCCAGGGAGGGGATGGATTCTGTGTCCAGGGAGAGGATGGAGTCCGTGTCCAGGGAGGGGATGGAGTATGTGTCCAGGGAGGGGAAAGATTATGTATCCAGGGAGGGGATGGATTCTGTGTCCAGTGAGGAGGATGGATTCTGTGTCCAGGGAGAGGAATGGAGTCGGTGTCCAGGGAGGGGATGGATTCTGTGTCCAGGTAGGGGATGGATTCTGTGTCCAGGGAGGGGATGGATTCTGTGTCCAGGGGAGGGCATGGATTCCGTGTCCAGGGAGGGGGTTGGAGTCTGTGTGCAGGAAATGTAGTCAGTGCCCAGGTAGATGGATGGAGTCTGTGTCCAGGGAGAGGATGGATTCTGTGTCCAGAGAGGGGATGGAGTCTGTGTCCAGGGTTGGGATGGAGTCTGTGTCCAGGGAGGGGAATAGAGTCTGTGTCCAGGGAGAGGATGGATTCTGTGTCCAGGGAGGGGATGGATTCTGTGTCCAGGGAGGGGATGGATTCTGTGTCCAGGGAGGGGATGGATTCTGTGTCCAGGTAGGGGGATGGAGTCTCTGTCCAGGGAATGAAGTCAGTGTCCAGGGAGGGGGATGGAGTCTGTGTCCAGTGAGGGGATGGATTCTGTTTCCAGGGAGGGGATGGAGCCTGTGTCCAGGGAGGGGATAGATTCTGTGTCCAGGGAGGGGAGGGAGTCTGTGTCCAGGGAGGGGATGGAGTCTGTGTCCAGGGAGGGGAATGGAGTCTGTGTCCAGAGAGGGGATGGATTCAGTGTCCAGGGAGGGGATGGATTCTGTGTCCAGGGAGGGGATGAAGTCTGTGTCCAGGGAGGGGATAGATTCTGTGTCCAGGGAGGTGATGGAGTCTGTGTCCAGGGAGGGGATGGAGACAGTGTCCAGGGAGGGAGATGGAGTCTGTGTCCAGGGAGGGGGATGGAGTCTGTGTCCAGGCAGTGGAATGGAGTCTGTGTCCAGGGAGGGGAATGGAGTCTGTGTCCAGGGAGGGGGATGGAGCCTGTGTCCAGGGACGGGAATGAAGACTGTGTCCAGGGAGGGGAACGGAGTCAGTGTCCAGGGAGGGGGATGGAGTCTGTGTCCAGGGAGGGGGATGGAGTCTGTGTCCGGGGACGGGAATGGAGTTTGTGTCCAGGGAGGGGAACGGAGTCTGTGTCCAGGGAGGGGGATGGAATCAGTGTCCAGGATGGGGATGGATTGTGTGTCTAGGGAGGGGATGGAGTCTGTGACCAGGGAGGGGATGGATTCTGTGTCCAGGGAGGGGATAGATTCTGTGAGCAGGTAGGGGATGGATTCTGTGTCCAGGGAGGGGATAGATTCTGTGTCCAGGGAGGGGAATGGAATCTGTGTCCAGGGAGGGGATGGAGTCTGTGACCAGGGAGGGGATGGATTCTGTGTCCAGGGAGGGGATAGATTATGTGTCCAGGGAGGGGAATGGATTATGTGTTCAGGGAGGGGATGGATTCTGTGTCCAGGGAGGGGATGGAGTCTTTGTCCAGGGAGGGAATGGAGTCTGTGTCCAGAGAGGGGATGGATTCTGTGTCCAGGGAGGGGATGGAGTCTGTGTCCAGGGAGGGGAATGGAGTCTGTGTCCAGGGAGGGGATGGATTCTGTGTCCAGGGAGGGGATGGATTCTGTGTCCAGGGAGGGGATGGAGTCTGTGTCCAGGGATGGGATGGAGTCTGTGTCCAGGGAGGGGAATGGAGTCTGTGTCCAGGGAGGGGATGGATTCAGTGTCCAGGGAGGGGATGGATTCTGTGTCCAGGGAGGGGATGGAGTCTGTGTCCAGGGAGGGGATAGATTCTGTGTCCAGGGAGGGGATGGAGTCTGTGTCCAGGGAGGGGATGGAGACAGTGTCCAGGGAAAGGGATGGAGTCAGTGTTCCAGGGAGGGGGATGGAGTCTGTGTCCAGGGAGGGGATGGAGTCTGTGTCCAGGTAGGGGATGGAGTCTGTGTCCAGGCAGGGGAATGGAGTCTGTGTCCAGGGAGGGGAATGGAGTCTGTGTCCAGGGAGGGGGATGGAGTCTGTGTCCAGGGAGGGGAATGGAGTCTGTGTCCAGGGAGGGGATGGACTCTGTGTCCAGGGAGGGGATGGAGTCTGTGTCCAGGGAGGGGATGGAGTCTGTGTCCAGGGAGGGGAATGGAGTCTGTGTCCAGGGACGGGAATGAAGACTGTGTCCAGGGAGGGGAACGAAGTCAGTGTCCAGGGAGGGGGATGGAGTCTGTGTCCAGGGAGGTGGATGGAGTCTGTGTCCGGCGACGGGAATGGAGTTTGTGTCCAGGGAGGGGAACGGAGTCAGTGTCCAGGGAGGGGGATGGAGTCAGTGTCCAGGAAGGGGATGGATTGTGTGTCTAGGGAGGGGATGGAGTCTGTGACCAGGGAGGGGATGGATTCTGTGTCCAGGGAGGGGATAGATTCTGTGACCAGGGAGGGGATGGAGTCTGTGACCAGGGAGGGGATGGATTCTGTGTCCAGGGAGCGGATAGATTATGTGTCCAGGGAGGGGAATGGATTATGTTTTCAGGGAGGGGATGGATTCTGTGTCCAGGGAGGGGATGGAGTCTGTGTCCAGGGAAGGGAATGGAGTCTGTGTCCAGGGAGGGGAATGGAGTCAGTGTTCAGGGAGGGAATTGATTCTGTGTCCAGGGTGGGGATGGATTTTGTGTCCAGGGAGGGGATGGATTCTGTGTCAAGGAAAGGAGTCAGTGTCCAGGGAGTGGAATGGAGTCTGTGTCCAGGGAGGGGATGGAGTCTGTGTCCAGGGAGGGGATGGAGTCTGTGTCCAGGGAGGGGATGGAGTCTGTGTCCAGGGACGGGAATGGAGTCTGTGTCCAGGGAGGGGGATGGAGTCTGTGTCCAGGGACAGGAATGGATTCTGTGTCCAGGGAGGGGAACGGAGTCAGTGTCCAGGGAGGGGGATGGAGTCTGTGTCCAGGGACGGGACTGGAGTCAGTGTCCAGGGAGGGGATGGATTCTGTGTCCAGGGAGGGGATGGAGTCTGTGTCCAGGGAGGGGATGGATTCTGTGTCCAGGGAATGGAGTCTGTGTCCAGGGAGGGAATGGAGTCAGTGTCCAGGGAGGGGATGGATTCTGTGTCCAGGGAGCGGATGGAGTCCGTGTCCAGGGAGGGGATGGAGTATGTGTCCAGGGAGGGGATGGATTATGTATCCAGGGAGGGGATGGATTCTGTGTCCAGGGAGGAGGATGGATTCTGTGTCCAGGGAGGGGAATGGAGTCTGTGTCCAGGGAGGGGATGGATTCTGTGTCCAGGTAGGGGATGGATTCTGTGTCCAGGGAGGGGATGGATTCTGTGTCCAGGGAGGGCATGGATTCCGTGTCCAGGGAGGGGGTTGGAGTCTGTGTGCAGGAAATGTAGTCAGTGTCCAGGTAGATGGATGGAGTCTGTGTCCAGGGAGGGGGATGGAGTCTGTGTCCGGGTACGGGAATGGAGTTTGTGTCCAGGGAGGGGAACGGAGTCAGTGTCCAGGGAGGGGGATGGAGTCAGTGTCCAGGATGGGGATGGATTGTGTGTCTAGGGAGGGAATGGAGTCTGTGACCAGGGAGGGGATGGATTCTGTGTCCAGGGAGGGGATAGATTCTGTGACCAGGTAGTGGATGGAGACAGTGTCCAGGGAGGGGGATGGAGTCTGTGTCCAGGGAGGGGATGGAGTCTGTGTCCAGGGAGGGGATGGAGTCTGTGTCCAGGCAGGGGAATGGCGTCTGTGTCCAGGGAGGGGAATGGAGTCTGTGTCCAGGGAGGGGGATGGAGTCAGTGTCCAGGAAGGGGATGGATTGTGTGTCTAGGGAGGGGATGGAGTCTGTGACCAGGGAGGGGATGGATTCTGTGTCCAGGGAGGGGATAGATTCTGTGACCAGGTAGGGGATGGATTCTGTGTCCAGGGAGGGGATAGATTCTGTGTCCAGGGAGGGGAATGGAATCTGTGTCCAGGGAAGGGATGGAGTCTGTGACCAGGGAGGGGATGGATTCTGTGTCCACGAAGGGGATAGATTATATGTCCAGGGAGGGGAATGGATTATGTGTTCAGGGAGGGGATGGATTCTGTGTCCAGGGAGGGGATGGAGTCTGTGTCCAGGGAAGGGAATGGAGTCTGTGTCCAGGGAGGGGAATGGAGTCAGTGTCCAGGGAGGGAATTGATTCTGTGTCCAGGGAGGGGATGGATTTTGTGTCCAGTGAGGGGATGGATTCTGTGTCCAGGGAGGGGGATGGAGTCTGTGTCCAGGGAAAGGAGTCAGTGTCCAGGGAGTGGAATGGAGTCTGTGTCCAGCGAGGGGATGGAGTCTGTGTCCAGGGAGGGGATGGAGTCTGTATCCAGGGAGGGGATGAAGTCTGTGTCCAGGGACGGGAATGGAGTCTGTGTTCAGGGAGGGGGATGGAGTCTGTGTCCAGGGACAGGAATGGATTCTGTGTCCAGGGAGGGGAACGGAGTCAGTGTCCAGGGAGGGGGATGGAGACTGTGTCCAGGGACGGGACTGGAGTCAGTGTCCAGGGAGGGGATGGATTCTGTGTCCAGGGAGGGGATGGAGTCTGTGTCCAGGGAGGGGATGGATTCTGTGTCCAGGGAATGGAGTCTGTGTCCAGGGAGGGAATGGAGTCAGTTTCCAGGGAGGGGATGGATTCTGTGTCCAGGGAGAGGATGGAGTCCGTGTCCAGGGAGGGGATGGAGTATGTGTCCAGGGAGGGGAAAGATTATGTATCCAGGGAGGGGATGGATTCTGTGTCCAGGGAGGAGGATGGATTCTGTGTCCAGGGAGAGGAATGGAGTCGGTGTCCAGGGAGGGGATGGATTCTGTGTCCAGGTAGGGGATGGATTCTGTGTCCAGGGAGGGGATGGATTCTGTGTCCAGGGGAGGGCATGGATTCCGTGTCCAGGGAGGGGGTTGGAGTCTGTGTGCAGGAAATGTAGTCAGTGCCCAGGTAGATGGATGGAGTCTGTGTCCAGGGAGAGGATGGATTCTGTGTCCAGAGAGGGGATGGAGTCTGTGACCAGGGTTGGGATGGAGTCTGTGTCCGGTGAGGGGAATAGAGTCTGTGTCCAGGGAGAGGATGGATTCTGTGTCCAGGGAGGGGATGGATTCTGTGTCCAGGGAGGGGATGGATTCTGTGTCCAGGGAGGGGATGGATTCTGTGTCCAGGGAGGGGGATGGAGTCTCTGTCCAGGGAATGAAGTCAGTGTCCAGGAAGGGGGATGGAGTCTGTGTCCAGTGAGGGGATGGATTCTGTGTCCAGGGAGGGGATGTAGCCTGTGTCCAGGGAGGGAATAGATTCTGTGTCCAGGGAGGGGAGGGAGTCTGTGTCCAGGGAGGGGATGGAGTCTGTGTCCAGGAAGGGGAATGGAGTCTGTGTCCAGAGAGGGGATGGATTCAGTGTCCAGGGAGGGGATGGATTCTGTGTCCAGGGAGGGGATGGAGTCTGTGTCCAGGGAGGGGATAGATTATGTGTCCAGGGAGGTGATGGAGTCTGTGTCCAGGGAGGGGATGGAGACAGTGTCCAGGGAGGGAGATGGAGTCAGTGTCCAGGGAGGGGGATGGAGTCTGTGTCCAGGGAGGGGATGGAGTCTGTGTCCAGGGAGGGGATGGAGTCTGTGTCCAGGCAGGGGAATGGAGTCTGTGTCCAGGGAGGGGAATGGAGTCTGTGTCCAGGGAGGGGGATGGAGTCTGTGTCCAGGGACGGGAATGAAGACTGTGTCCAGGGAGGGGAACGGAGTCAGTGTCCAGGGAGGGGGATGGAGTCTGTGTCCAGGGAGGGGGATGGAGTCTGTGTCCGGGGACGGGAATGGAGTTTGTGTCCAGGGAGGGGAACGGAGTCAGTGTCCAGGGAGGGGGATGGAGTCAGTGTCCAGGATGGGGATGGATTGTGTGTCTAGGGAGGGGATGGAGTCTGTGACCAGGGAGGGGATGGATTCTGTGTCCAGGGAGGGGATAGATTCTGTGAACAGGTAGGGGATGGATTCTGTGTCCAGGGAGGGGATAGATTCTGTGTCCAGGGAGGGGAATGGAATCTGTGTCCAGGGAGGGGATGGAGTCTGTGACCAGGGAGGGGATGGATTCTGTGTCCAGGGAGGGGATAGATTATGTGTCCAGGGGGGGGAATGGATTATGTGTTCAGGGAGGGGATGGATTCTGTGTCCAGGGAGGGGATGGAGTCTTTGTCCAGGGAGGGAATGGAGTCTGTGTCCAGGGAGGGGATGGATTCTGTGTCCAGGGAGGGGATGGAGTCTGTGTCCAGGGAGGGGAATGGAATCTGTGTCCAGGGAGGGGATGGATTCTGTGTCCAGGGAGGGGATGGATTCTTTATCCAGGGAGGGGATGGAGTCTGTGTCCAGGGAGGGGATGGAGTCTGTGTCCAGGGAGGGGAATGGAGTCTGTGTCCAGGGAGGGGATGGATTCAGTGTCCAGGGAGGGGATGGATTCTGTGTCCAGGGAGGGGATGGAGTCTGTGTCCAGGGAGGGGATAGATTCTGTGTCCAGGGAGGGGATGGAGTCTGTGTCCAGGGAGGGGATGGAGACAGTGTCCAGGGAGAGGGATGGAGTCAGTGTCCAGGGAGGGGGATGGAGTCTGTGTCCAGGGAGGGGATGGAGTCTGTGTCCAGGGAGGGGATGGAGTCTGTGTCCAGGCAGGGGAATGGAGTCTGTGTCCAGGGAGGGGAATGGAGTCTGTGTCCAGGGAGGGGGATGGAGTCTGTGTCCAGGGAGGGGAATGGAGTCTGTGTCCAGGGAGGGGATGGATTCTGTGTCCAGGGAGGGGAATGGAGTCTGTGTCCAGGGACGGGAATGAAGACTGTGTCCAGGGAGGGGAACGGAGTCAGTGTCCAGGGAGGGGGATGGAGTCTGTGTCCAGGGAGGGGGATGGAGTCTGTGTCCGGGGACGGGAATGGAGTTTGTGTCCAGGGAGGGGAACGGAGTCAGTGTCCAGGGAGGGGGATGGAGTCAGTGTCCAGGAAGGGGATGGATTGTGTGTCTAGGGAGGGGATGGAGTCTGTGACCAGGGAGGGGATGGATTCTGTGTCCAGGGAGGGGATATATTCTGTGACCAGGGAGGGGATGGAGTCTGTGACCAGGGAGGGGATGGATTCTGTGTCCAGGGAGCGGATAGCTTATGTGTCCAGGGAGGGGAATGGATTATGTTTTCAGGGAGGGGATGGATTCTGTGTCCAGGGAGGGGATGGAGTCTGTGTCCAGGGAAGGGAATGGAGTCTGTGTCCAGGGAGGGGAATGGAGTCAGTGTCCAGGGAGGGAATTGATTCCCTGTCCAGGGTGGGTATGGATTTTGTGTCCAGGGAGGGGATGGATTCTGTGTCCAGGGAGGGGGATGGATTCTGTGTCCAGGGAAAGGAGTCAGTGTCCAGGGAGTGGAATGGAGTCTGTGTCCAGGGAGGGGATGGAGTCTGTGTCCAGGGAGGGGATGGAGTCTGTGTCCAGGGAGGGGATGGAGTCTGTGTCCAGGGACGGGAATGGAGTCTGTGTCCAGGGAGGGGGATGGAGTCTGTGTCCAGGGACAGGAATGGATTCTGTGTCCAGGGAGGGGAACGGAGTCAGTGTCCAGGGAGGGGGATGCAGTCTGTGTCCAGGGACGGGACTGGAGTCAGTGTCCAGGGAGGGGATGGATTCTGTGTCCAGGGAGGGGATGGAGTCTGTGTCCAGGGAGGGGATGGATTCTGTGTCCAGGGAATGGAGTCTGTGTCCAGGGAGGGAATGGAGTCAGTGTCCAGGGAGGGGATGGATTCTGTGTCCAGGGAGAGGATGGAGTCCGTGTCCAGGGAGGGGATGGAGTATGTGTCCAGGGAGGGGATGGATTATGTATCCAGGGAGGGGATGGATTCTGTGTCCAGGGAGGAGGGTGGATTCTGTGTCCAGGGAGGGGAATGGAGTCTGTGTCCAGGGAGGGGATGGATTCTGTGTCCAGGTAGGGGATGGATTCTGTGTCCAGGGAGGGGATGGATTCTGTGTCCAGGGAGGGCATGGATTCCGTGTCCAGGGAGGGGGTTGGAGTCTGTGTGCAGGAAATGTAGTCAGTATCCAGGTAGATGGATGGAGTCTGTGTCCAGGGAGGGGGATGGAGTCTGTGTCCGGGTACGGGAATGGAGTTTGTGTCCAGGGAGGGGAACGGAGTCTGTGTCCAGGGAGGGGGATGGAGTCAGTGTCCAGGATGGGGATGGATTGTGTGTCTCGGGAGGGGATGGAGTCTGTGACCAGGGAGGGGATGGATTCTGTGTCCAGGGAGGGGATAGATTCTGTGACCAGGTAGTGGATGGATTCTGTGTCCAGGGAGGGGATAGATTCTGTGTCCAGGGAGGGGAATGGAATCTGTGTCCAGGGAGGGGATGGAGTCTGTGACCAGGGAGGGGATGGATTCTGTGTCCAGGGAGGGGATAGATTATGTGTCCAATGAGGGGAATGGATTATATGTTCAGGGAGGGGATGGATTCTGTGTCCAGGGAGGGGATGGAGTCTTTGTCCAGGGAGGGAATGGAGTCTGTGTCCAGGGAGGGGATGGATTCTGTGTCCAGGGAGTGAATGGAGTCTGTGTCCAGGGAGGGGAATGGAGTCTGTGTCCAGGGAGGGGATGGATTCTGTGTCCAGGGAGGGGATGGAGTCTGTGTCCAGGGAGGGGATGGAGTCTGTGTCCAGGGAGTGGAATGGAGTCTGTGTCCAGGGAGGGGATGGATTCAGTGTCCAGGGAGGGGATGGATTCTGTGTCCAGGGAGGGGATGGAGTCTGTGTCCAGGGAGGGGATAGATTCTGTGTCCAGGGAGGGAATGGAGTCTGTGTCCAGGGAGGGGATGGAGACAGTGTCCAGGGAGAGGGATGGAGTCAGTGTCCAGGGAGGGGGATGGAGTCTGTGTCCAGGGAGGGGATGGATTCTGTGTCCAGGGAGGGGATAGATTCTGTGTCCAGGGAGGGGAATGGAATCTGTGTCCAGGGAGGGGATGGAGTCTGTGACCAGGGAGGGGATGGATTCTGTGTCCAGGGAGGGGATAGATTATATGTCCAGGGAGGGGAATGGATTATGTGTTCAGGGAGGGGATGGATTCTGTGTCCAGGGAGGGGATGGAGTCGGTGTCCAGGGAAGGGAATGGAGTCTGTGTCCAGGGAGGGGAATGGAGTCAGTGTCCAGGGAGGGAATTGATTCTGTGTCCAGGGAGGGGATGGATTTTGTGTCCAGGGAGTGGATGGATTCTGTGTCCAGGGAGGGGGATGGATTCTGTGTCCAGGGAAAGGAGTCAGTGTCCAGGGAGTGGAATGGAGTCTGTGTCCAGCGAGGGGATGGAGTCTGTGTCCAGGGAGGGGATGGAGTCTGTATCCAGGGAGGGGATGAAGTCTGTGTCCAGGGACGGGAATGGAGTCTGTGTCCAGGGAGGGGGATGGAGTCTGTGTCCAGGGACAGGAATGGATTCTGTGTCCAGGGAGGGGAACGGAGTCAGTGTCCAGGGAGGGGGATGGAGTCTGTGTCAAGGGACGGGACTGGAGTCAGTGTCCAGGGAGGGGATGGATTCTGTGTCCAGGGAGGGGATGGAGTCTGTGTCCAGGGAGGGGATGGATTCTGTGTCCAGGGAATGGAGTCTGTGTCCAGGGAGGGAATGGAGTCAGTGTCCAGGGAGGGGATGGATTCTGTGTCCAGGGAGAGGATGGAGTCCGTGTCCAGGGAGGGGATGGAGTATGTGTCCAGGGAGGGAAAAGTTTATGTATCCAGGGAGGGGATGGATTCTGTGTCCAGGGAGGAGGATGGATTCTGTGTCCAGGGAGAGGAATGGAGTCGGTGTCCAGGGAGGGGATGGATTCTGTGTCCAGGTAGGGGATGGATTCTGTGTCCAGGGAGGGGATGGATTCTGTGTCCAGGGGAGGGCATGGATTCCGTGTCCAGGGAGGGGGTTGGAGTCTGTGTGCAGGAAATGTAGTCAGTGCCCAGGTAGATGGATGGAGTCTGTGTCCAGGGAGAGGATGGATTCTGCGTCCAGAGAGGGGATGGAGTCTGTGTCCAGGGTTGGGATGGAGTCTGTGTCCAGGGAGGGGAATAGAGTCTGTGTCCAGGGAGAGGATGGATTCTGTGTCCAGGGAGGGGATGGATTCTGTGTCCAGGGAGGGGATGGATTCTGTGTCCAGGGAGGGGATGGATTCTGTGTCCAGGGAGGGGGATGGAGTCTCTGTCCAGGGAATGAAGTCAGTGTCCAGGGAGGGGGATGGAGTCTGTGTCCAGTGAGGGGATGGATTCTGTGTCCAGGGAGGGGATGGAGCCTGTGTCCAGGGAGGGGATAGATTCTGTGTCCAGGGAGGGAATGGAGTCTGTGTCCAGGGAGGGGATGGAGTCTGTGTCCAGGGAGGGGAATGGAGTCTGTGTCCAGGGAGGGGATGGATTCAGTGTCCAGGGTGGGGATGGATTCTGTGTCCAGGGAGGGGATGGAGTCTGTGTCCAGGGAGGGGATAGATTCTGTGTCCAGTGAGGGGATGGAGTCTGTGTCCAGGGAGTGGATGGAGTCAGTGTCCAGGATGGGGATGGATTGTGTGTCTAGGGAGGGGATGGAGTCTGTGACCAGGGAGGGGATGGATTCTGTGTCCAGGGAGGGGATAGATTCTGTGAACAGGTAGGGGATGGAATCTGTGTCCAGGGAGGGGATAGATTCTGTGTCCAGGGAGGGGAATGGAATCTGTGTCCAGGGAGGGGATGGAGTCTGTGACCAGGGAGGGGATGGATTCTGTGTCCAGGGAGGGGATAGATTATGTGTGCAGGGGGGGGAATGGATTATGTGTTCAGGGAGGGGATGGATTCTGTGTCCAGGGAGGGGATGGAGTCTTTGTCCAGGGAGGGAATGGAGTCTGTGTCCAGGGAGGGGATGGATTCTGTGTCCAGGGAGGGGATGGAGTCTGTGTCCAGGGAGGGGACTGGAGTCTGTGTCCAGGGAGGGGATGGATTCTGTGTCCAGGGAGGGGATGGATTCTGTATCCAGGGAGGGGATGGAGTCTGTGTCCAGGGAGGGGATGGAGTCTGTGTCCAGGGAGGGGAATGGAGTCTGTGTCCAGGGAGGGGATGGATTCAGTGTCCAGGGAGGGGATGGATTCTGTGTCCAGGGAGGGGATGGAGTCTGTGTCCAGGGAGGGGATAGATTCTGTGTCCAGGGAGGGGATGGAGTCTGTGTCCAGGGAGGGGATGGAGACAGTGTCCAGGGAGAGGGATGGAGTCAGTGTCCAGGGAGGGGGATGGAGTCTGTGTCCAGGGAGGGGATGGAGTCTGTGTCCAGGGAGGGGATGGAGTCTGTGTCCAGGCAGGGGAATGGAGTCTGTGTCCAGGGAGGGGAATGGAGTCTGTGTCCAGGGAGGGGGATGGAGTCTGTGTCCAGGGAGGGGAATGGAGTCTGTGTCCAGGGAGGGGATGGATTCTGTGTCCAGGGAGGGGAATGGAGTCTGTGTCCAGGGACGGGAATGAAGACTGTGTCCAGGGAGGGGAACGGAGTCAGTGTCCAGGGAGGGGGATGGAGTCTGTTTCCAGGGAGGGGGATGGAGTCTGTGTCCGGGGACGGGAATGGAGTTTGTGTCCAGGGAGGGGAACGGAGTCAGTGTCCAGGGAGGGGGATGGAGTCAGTGTCCAGGAAGGGGATGGATTGTGTGTCTAGGGAGCGGATAGATTATGTGTCCAGGGAGGGGAATGGATTATGTTTTCAGGGAGGGGATGGAGTCTGTGTCCAGGGAGGGGATGGAGTCTGTGTCCAGGCAGGGGAACGGAGTCAGTGTCCAGGGAGGGGGATGGAGTCTGTGACCAGGGAGGGGATGGATTCTGTGTCCAGGGAGGGGATATATTCTGTGACCAGGGAGGGGATGGAGTCTGTGACCAGGGAGGGGATGGATTCTGTGTCCAGGGAGCGGATAGATTATGTGTCCAGGGAGGGGAATGGATTATGTTTTCAGGGAGGGGATGGATTCTGTGTCCAGGGAGGGGATGGAGTCTGTGTCCAGGGAAGGGAATGGAGTCTGTGTCCAGGGAGGGGAATGGAGTCAGTGTCCAGGGAGGGAATTGATTCTGTGTCCAGGGTGGGTATGGATTTTGTGTCCAGGGAGGGGATGGATTCTGTGTCCAGGGAGGGGGATGGATTCTGTGTCCAGGGAAAGGAGTCAGTGTCCAGGGAGTGGAATGGAGTCTGTGTCCAGGGAGGGGATGGAGTCTGTGTCCAGGGAGGGGATGGAGTCTGTGTCCAGGGAGGGGATGGAGTCTGTGTCCAGGGACGGAATGGAGTCTGTGTCCAGGGAGGGGGATGGAGTCTGTGTCCAGGGACAGGAATGGATTCTGTGTCCAGGGAGGGGAACGGAGTCAGTGTCCAGGGAGGGGGATGCAGTCTGTGTCCAGGGACGGGACTGGAGTCAGTGTCCAGGGAGGGGATGGATTCTGTGTCCAGGGAGGGGATGGAGTCTGTGTCCAGGGAGGGGATGGATTCTGTGTCCAGGGAATGGAGTCTGTGTCCAGGGAGGGAATGGAGTCAGTGTCCAGGGAGGGGATGGATTCTGTGTCCAGGGAGAGGATGGAGTCCGTGTCCAGGGAGGGGATGGAGTATGTGTCCAGGGAGGGGATGGATTATGTATCCAGGGAGGGGATGGATTCTGTGTCCAGGGAGGAGGGTGGATTCTGTGTCCAGGGAGGGGAATGGAGTCTGTGTCCAGGGAGGGGATGGATTCTGTGTCCAGGTAGGGGATGGATTCTGTGTCCAGGGAGGGGATGGATTCTGTGTCCAGGGAGGGCATGGATTCCGTGTCCAGGGAGGGGGTTGGAGTCTGTGTGCAGGAAATGTAGTCAGTATCCAGGTAGATGGATGGAGTCTGTGTCCAGGGAGGGGGATGGAGTCTGTGTCCGGGTACGGGAATGGAGTTTGTGTCCAGGGAGGGGAACGGAGTCTGTGTCCAGGGAGGGGGATGGAGTCAGTGTCCAGGATGGGGATGGATTGTGTGTCTCGGGAGGGGATGGAGTCTGTGACCAGGGAGGGGATGGATTCTGTGTCCAGGGAGGGGATAGATTCTGTGACCAGGTAGTGGATGGATTCTGTGTCCAGGGAGGGGATAGATTCTGTGTCCAGGGAGGGGAATGGAATCTGTGTCCAGGGAGGGGATGGAGTCTGTGACCAGGGAGGGGATGGATTCTGTGTCCAGGGAGGGGATAGATTATGTGTCCAATGAGGGGAATGGATTATATGTTCAGGGAGGGGATGGATTCTGTGTCCAGGGAGGGGATGGAGTCTTTGTCCAGGGAGGGAATGGAGTCTGTGTCCAGGGAGGGGATGGATTCTGTGTCCAGGGAGTGAATGGAGTCTGTGTCCAGGGAGGGGAATGGAGTCTGTGTCCAGGGAGGGGATGGATTCTGTGTCCAGGGAGGGGATGGAGTCTGTGTCCAGGGAGGGGATGGAGTCTGTGTCCAGGGAGGGGATAGATTCTGTGTCCAGGGAGGGAATGGAGTCTGTGTCCAGGGAGGGGATGGAGACAGTGTCCAGGGAGAGGGATGGAGTCAGTGTCCAGGGAGGGGGATGGAGTCTGTGTCCAGGGAGGGGATAGATTCTGTGTCCAGGGAGGGGAATGGAATCTGTGTCCAGGGAGGGGATGGAGTCTGTGACCAGGGAGGGGATGGATTCTGTGTCCAGGGAGGGGATAGATTATATGTCCAGGGAGGGGAATGGATTATGTGTTCAGGGAGGGGATGGATTCTGTGTCCAGGGAGGGGATGGAGTCGGTGTCCAGGGAAGGGAATGGAGTCTGTGTCCAGGGAGGGGAATGGAGTCAGTGTCCAGGGAGGGAATTGATTCTGTGTCCAGGGAGGGGATGGATTTTGTGTCCAGGGAGTGGATGGATTCTGTGTCCAGGTAGGGGGATGGATTCTGTGTCCAGGGAAAGGAGTCAGTGTCCAGGGAGTGGAATGGAGTCTGTGTCCAGCGAGGGGATGGAGTCTGTGTCCAGGGAGGGGATGGAGTCTGTATCCAGGGAGGGGATGAAGTCTGTGTCCAGGGACGGGAATGGAGTCTGTGTCCAGGGAGGGGGATGGAGTCTGTGTCCAGGGACAGGAATGGATTCTGTGTCCAGGGAGGGGAACGGAGTCAGTGTCCAGGGAGGGGGATGGAGTCTCTGTCAAGGGACGGGACTGGAGTCAGTGTCCAGGGAGGGAATGGATTCTGTGTCCAGGGAGGGGATGGAGTCTGTGTCCAGGGAGGGGATGGATTCTGTGTCCAGGGAATGGAGTCTGTGTCCAGGGAGGGAATGGAGTCAGTGTCCAGGGAGGGGATGGATTCTGTGTCCAGGGAGAGGATGGAGTCCGTGTCCAGGGAGGGGATGGAGTATGTGTCCAGGGAGGGAAAAGATTATGTATCCAGGGAGGGGATGGATTCTGTGTCCAGGGAGGAGGATGGATTCTGTGTCCAGGGAGAGGAATGGAGTCGGTGTCCAGGGAGGGGATGGATTCTGTGTCCAGGTAGGGGATGGATTCTGTGTCCAGGGAGGGGATGGATTCTGTGTCCAGGGGAGGGCATGGATTCCGTGTCCAGGGAGTGGGTTGGAGTCTGTGTGCAGGAAATGTAGTCAGTGCCCAGGTAGATGGATGGAGTCTGTGTCCAGGGAGAGGATGGATTCTGTGTCCAGAGAGGGGATGGAGTCTGTGTCCAGGGTTGGGATGGAGTCTGTGTCCAGGGAGGGGAATAGAGTCTGTGTCCAGGGAGAGGATGGATTCTGTGTCCAGGGAGGGGATGGATTCTGTGTCCAGGGAGGGGATGGATTCTGTGTCCAGGGAGGGGATGGATTCTGTGTCCAGGGAGGAGGATGGAGTCTCTGTCCAGGGAATGAAGTCAGTGTCCAGGGAGGGGGATGGAGTCTGTGTCCAGTGAGGGGATGGATTCTGTGTCCAGGGAGGGGATGGAGCCTGTGTCCAGGAAGGGGATAGATTCTGTGTCCAGGGAGGGAATGTAGTCTGTGTCCAGGGAGGGGATGGAGTCTGTGTCCAGGGAGGGGAATGGAGTCTGTGTCCAGGGAGGGGATGGATTCAGTGTCCAGGGTGGGGATGGATTCTGTGTCCAGGGAGGGGATGGAGTCTGTGTCCAGGGAGGGGATAGATTCTGTGTCCAGTGAGGGGATGGAGTCTGTGTCCAGGGAGTGGATGGAGTCAGTGTCCAGGGAGGGGGATGGAGTCAGTGTCCAGGGAGGGGGATGGAGTCTGTGTCCACGGAGGGGATGGATTCTGTGTCCAGGGAGGGAATGGATACTGTGTCCAGGGAGGGGATGGATTCTGTGTCCAGGGAGGGGATGGATTCTGTGTCCAGGGAGGGGGATGGAGTCTGTGTCCAGGGAATGGAGTCAGTGTCCAGGGAGGGGGATGGATTCTGTGTCCAGGGAGGGGATGGATTCTGTGTCCAGGGAGGGGATGGAGCCTGTGTCCAGGGAGAGGATGGATTCTGTGTCCGGGGAGGGAATCGAGTCTGTGTCCAGGGAGGGGATGGAGTTTATGTCCAGGGAGGGGAATGGAGTCTGTGTCCAGGGAGGGGATGGATTCAGTGTCCAGGGAGGGGATGGATTCTGTGTCCAGGGAGGAGATGGAGTCTGTGTCCAGGAAGGGGATAGATTCTGTGTCCATGGAGGGGATGGAGTCTGTGTCCCGGGAGGGGATGGAGTCAGTATCCAGGGAGGGGGATGGAGTCAATGTCCAGGGAGGGGGATGGAGTCTGTGTCCACGGAGGGGTTGGATTCTGTGTCCAGGGAATGGAGTCTGTGTCCAGGGAGGTGAATGGAGTCTGTGTCCAGGGAGGGCAATGGAGTCAGTGTCCAGGGAGGGGAATGGATTCTGTGTCCAGAGAGTGGAATTGAGTCTGTGTCCAGGGATGGGATGGAGTCTTTGTCCAGGGAATGGAGTCTGTGTCCAGGGAGCGGAATGGAGTCTGTGTCCAGGGAGGGGATGGATTCTGTGTCCAGGGAGGGGAATGGATTCTTTGTCCAGGGAATGGATTATGTGTCCAATGAATGGATTCTGTGTCCAGGGAATGGAGTCTGTGTCCAGTTAGGGGAATGGATTCTGTGTCCAGGGAATGGAGTCTATGTCCAGGGATGGGAATGGAGTCTGTGTCCAGGGAGGGGAATGGATTCTGTGTCCAGGGAGGGGAATGGATTCTGTGTCCAGGGAGGGGATGGATTCTGTGTCCAGGGAGGGGATGGAGTCTGTGTCCAGGGAGGGGATGGATTCTGTGTCCAGGGAGGGGAATGGATTCGGTGTCCAGTGAGCGGATGGAGTCTGTGTCCAGGGAGGGGAATGGAGTCTGTGTCCAGGGAAGGGATGGAGTCTGTGTCTATGGAGGGGAGTGGAGTCTGTGTCCAGGGAGGGGATGGATTCTGTGTCCAGGGAGGGGATGGATTCTGTGTCCAGGGAGGGAATGGATTCTGTGTCCAGGGACGGGATGGATTTTGTGTCCAGGGAGGGGATGGATTCTGTGTCTAGGGAGGGGGATGGATTCTGTGTCCAGGGAGGGGATGGAGTCTGTGTCCAGGGAGGGGATGGATTCTGTGTCCAGGGAATGGAGTCTGTGCCCAGGGAGGGAATGGAGTCAGTGTCCAGGGAGGGTATGGATTCTGTGACCAGGGAGGGGATGGATTCTGTGTCCAGGGAGGGGATAGATTATGTGTCCAATGAGGGGAATGGATTATATGTTCAGGGAGGGGATGGATTCTGTGTCCAGGGAGGGGATGGAGTCTTTGTCCAGGGAGGGAATGGAGTCTGTCTCCAGGGAGGGGATGGATTCAGTGTCCAGGGAGGGGATGGAGTCTGTGTCCAGGGAGGGGAATGGAGTCTGTGTCCAGGGAGGGGATGGATTCTGTGTCCAGGGAGGGGATGGAGTCTGTGTCCAGGGAGGGGATGGAGTCTGTGTCCAGGGAGTGGAATGGAGTCTGTGTCCAGGGAGGGGATGGATTCAGTGTCCAGGGAGGGGATGGATTCTGTGTCCAGGGAGGGGATGGAGTCTGTGTCCAGGGAGGGGATAGATTCTGTGTCCAGGGAGGGAATGGAGTCTGTGTCCAGGGAGGGGCTGGAGACAGTGTCCAGGGAGAGGGATGGAGTCAGTGTCCAGGGAGGGGGATGGAGTCTGTGTCCAGGGAGGGGATGGATTCTGTGTCCAGGGAGGGGATAGATTCTGTGTCCAGGGAGGGGAATGGAATCTGTGTCCAGGGAGGGGATGGAGTCTGTGACCAGGGAGGGGATGGATTCTGTGTCCAGGGAGGGGATAGATTATATGTCCAGGGAGGGGAATGGATTATGTGTTCAGGGAGGGGATGGATTCTGTGTCCAGGGAGGGGATGGAGTCTGTGTCCAGGCAGGGGAACGGAGTCAGTGTCCAGGGAGGGGGATGGAGTCTGTGACCAGGGAGGGGATGGATTCTGTGTCCAGGGAGGGGATATATTCTGTGACCAGGGAGGGGATGGAGTCTGTGACCAGGGAGGGGATGGATTCTGTGTCCAGGGAGCGGATAGATTATGTGTCCAGGGAGGGGAATGGATTATGTTTTCAGGGAGGGGATGGATTCTGTGTCCAGGGAGGGGATGGAGTCTGTGTCCAGGGAAGGGAATGGAGTCTGTGTCCAGGGAGGGGAATGGAGTCAGTGTCCAGGGAGGGAATTGATTCTGTGTCCAGGGTGGGTATGGATTTTGTGTCCAGGGAGGGGATGGATTCTGTGTCCAGGGAGGGGGATGGATTCTGTGTCCAGGGAAAGGAGTCAGTGTCCAGGGAGTGGAATGGAGTCTGTGTCCAGGGAGGGGATGGAGTCTGTGTCCAGGGAGGGGATGGAGTCTGTGTCCAGGGAGGGGATGGAGTCTGTGTCCAGGGACGGAATGGAGTCTGTGTCCAGGGAGGGGGATGGAGTCTGTGTCCAGGGACAGGAATGGATTCTGT
The DNA here is from genome assembly GCF_044704955.1 of Pristiophorus japonicus. Classification (NCBI taxonomy): domain Eukaryota; kingdom Metazoa; phylum Chordata; class Chondrichthyes; family Pristiophoridae; genus Pristiophorus; species Pristiophorus japonicus. Next base: position 2,089,309 of record NC_092005.1, read on the forward strand.
GTCCAGGGAGGGGAACGGAGTCAGTGTCCAGGGAGGGGGATGCAGTCTGTGTCCAGGGACGGGACTGGAGTCAGTGTCCAGGGAGGGGATGGATTCTGTGTCCAGGGAGGGGATGGAGTCTGTGTCCAGGGAGGGGATGGATTCTGTGTCCAGGGAATGGAGTCTGTGTCCAGGGAGGGAATGGAGTCAGTGTCCAGGGAGGGGATGGATTCTGTGTCCAGGGAGAGGATGGAGTCCGTGTCCAGGGAGGGGATGGAGTATGTGTCCAGGGAGGGGATGGATTATGTATCCAGGGAGGGGATGGATTCTGTGTCCAGGGAGGAGGGTGGATTCTGTGTCCAGGGAGGGGAATGGAGTCTGTGTCCAGGGAGGGGATGGATTCTGTGTCCAGGTAGGGGATGGATTCTGTGTCCAGGGAGGGGATGGATTCTGTGTCCAGGGAGGGCATGGATTCCGTGTCCAGGGAGGGGGTTGGAGTCTGTGTGCAGGAAATGTAGTCAGTATCCAGGTAGATTGATGGAGTCTGTGTCCAGGGAGGGGGATGGAGTCTGTGTCCGGGTACGGGAATGGAGTTTGTGTCCAGGGAGGGGAACGGAGTCTGTGTCCAGGGAGGGGGATGGAGTCAGTGTCCAGGATGGGGATGGATTGTGTGTCTCGGGAGGCGATGGAGTCTGTGACCAGGGAGGGGATGGATTCTGTGTCCAGGGAGGGGATAGATTCTGTGACCAGGTAGTGGATGGATTCTGTGTCCAGGGAGGGGATAGATTCTGTGTCCAGGGAGGGGAATGGAATCTGTGTCCAGGGAGGGGATGGAGTCTGTGACCAGGGAGGGGATGGATTCTGTGTCCAGGGAGGGGATAGATTATGTGTCCAATGAGGGGAATGGATTATATGTTCAGGGAGGGGATGGATTCTATGTCCAGGGAGGGGATGGAGTCTTTGTCCAGGGAGGGAATGGAGTCTGTGTCCAGGGAGGGGATGGATTCTGTGTCCAGGGAGTGAATGGAGTCTGTGTCCAGGGAGGGGAATGGAGTCTGTGTCCAGGGAGGGGATGGATTCTGTGTCCAGGGAGGGGATGGAGTCTGTGTCCAGGGAGAGGATGGAGTCTGTGTCCAGGGAGTGGAATGGAGTCTGTGTCCAGGGAGGGGATGGATTCAGTGTCCAGGGAGGGGATGGATTCTGTGTCCAGGGAGGGGATGGAGTCTGTGTCCAGGGAGGGGATAGATTCTGTGTCCAGGGAGGGAATGGAGTCTGTGTCCAGGGAGGGGATGGAGACAGTGTCCAGGGAGAGGGATGGAGTCAGTGTCCAGGGAGGGGGATGGAGTCTGTGTCCAGGGAGGGGATGGATTCTGTGTCCAGGGAGGGGATAGATTCTGTGTCCAGGGAGGGGAATGGAATCTGTGTCCAGGGAGGGGATGGAGTCTGTGACCAGGGAGGGGATGGATTCTGTGTCCAGGGAGGGGATAGATTATATGTCCAGGGAGGGGAATGGATTATGTGTTCAGGGAGGGGATGGATTCTGTGTCCAGGGAGGGGATGGAGTCGGTGTCCAGGGAAGGGAATGGAGTCTGTGTCCAGGGAGGGGAATGGAGTCAGTGTCCAGGGAGGGAATTGATTCTGTGTCCAGGGAGGGGATGGATTTTGTGTCCAGGGAGTGGATGGATTCTGTGTCCAGGGAGGGGGATGGATTCTGTGTCCAGGGAAAGGAGTCAGTGTCCAGGGAGTGGAATGGAGTCTGTGTCCAGCGAGGGGATGGAGTCTGTGTCCAGGGAGGGGATGGAGTCTGTATCCAGGGAGGGGATGAAGTCTGTGTCCAGGGACGGGAATGGAGTCTGTGTCCAGGGAGGGGGATGGAGTCTGTGTCCAGGGACAGGAATGGATTCTGTGTCCAGGGAGGGGAACGGAGTCAGTGTCCAGGGAGGGGGATGGAGTCTGTGTCAAGGGACGGGACTGGAGTCAGTGTCCAGGGAGGGGATGGATTCTGTGTCCAGGGAGGGGATGGAGTCTGTGTCCAGGGAGGGGATGGATTCTGTGTCCAGGGAATGGAGTCTGTGTCCAGGGAGGGAATGGAGTCAGTGTCCAGGGAGGGGATGGATTCTGTGTCCAGGGAGAGGATGGAGTCCGTGTCCAGGGAGGGGATGGAGTATGTGTCCAGGGAGGGAAAAGATTATGTATCCAGGGAGGGGATGGATTCTGTGTCCAGGGAGGAGGATGGATTCTGTGTCCAGGGAGAGGAATGGAGTCGGTGTCCAGGGAGGGGATGGATTCTGTGTCCAGGTAGGGGATGGATTCTGTGTCCAGGGAGGGGATGGATTCTGTGTCCAGGGGAGGGCATGGATTCCGTGTCCAGGGAGGGGGTTGGAGTCTGTGTGCAGGAAATGTAGTCAGTGCCCAGGTAGATGGATGGAGTCTGTGTCCAGGGAGAGGATGGATTCTGTGTCCAGAGAGGGGATGGAGTCTGTGTCCAGGGTTGGGATGGAGTCTGTGTCCAGGGAGGGGAATAGAGTCTGTGTCCAGGGAGAGGATGGATTCTGTGTCCAGGGAGGGGATGGATTCTGTGTCCAGGGAGGGGATGGATTCTGTGTCCAGGGAGGGGATGGATTCTGTGTCCAGGGAGGGGGATGGAGTCTCTGTCCAGGGAATGAAGTCAGTGTCCAGGGAGGGGGATGGAGTCTGTGTCCAGTGAGGGGATGGATTCTGTGTCCAGGGAGGGGATGGAGCCTGTGTCCAGGGAGGGGATAGATTCTGTGTCCAGGGAGGGAATGGAGTCTGTGTCCAGGGAGGGGATGGAGTCTGTGTCCAGGGAGGGGAATGGAGTCTGTGTCCAGGGAGGGGATGGATTCAGTGTCCAGGGTAGGGATGGATTCTTTGTCCAGGGAGGGGATGGAGTCTGTGTCCAGGGAGGGGATAGATTCTGTCTCCAGTGAGGGGATGGAGTCTGTGTCCAGGGAGTGGATGGAGTCAGTGTCCAGGGAGGGGGATGGAGTCAGTGTCCAGGGAGGGGGATGGAGTCTGTGTCCACGGAGGGGATGGATTCTGTGTCCAGGGAGGGAATGGATACTGTGTCCAGGGAGGGGATGGATTCTGTGTCCAGGGAGGGCATGGATTCTGTGTCCAGGGAGGGGGATGGAGTCTGTGTCCAGGGAATGGAGTCAGTGTCCAGGGAGGGGGATGGATTCTGTGTCCAGGGAGGGGATGGATTCTGTGTCCAGGGAGGGGATGGAGCCTGTGTCCAGGGAGAGGATGGATTCTGTGTCCGGGGAGGGAATCGAGTCTGTGTCCAGGGAGGGGATGGAGTTTATGTCCAGGGAGGGGAATGGAGTCTGTGTCCAGGGAGGGGATGGATTCAGTGTCCAGGGAGGGGATGGATTCTGTGTCCAGGGAGGAGATGGAGTCTGTGTCCAGGAAGGGGATAGATTCTGTGTCCATGGAGGGGATGGAGTCTGTGTCCCGGGAGGGGATGGAGTCAGTATCCAGGGAGGGGGATGGAGTCAATGTCCAGGGAGGGGGATGGAGTCTGTGTCCACGGAGGGGTTGGATTCTGTGTCCAGGGAATGGAGTCTGTGTCCAGGGAGGTGAATGGAGTCTGTGTCCAGGGAGGGCAATGGAGTCAGTGTCCAGGGAGGGGAATGGATTCTGTGTCCAGAGAGTGGAATTGAGTCTGTGTCCAGGGATGGGATGGAGTCTTTGTCCAGGGAATGGAGTCTGTGTCCAGGGAGCGGAATGGAGTCTGTGTCCAGGGAGGGGATGGATTCTGTGTCCAGGGAGGGGAATGGATTCTTTGTCCAGGGAATGGATTATGTGTCCAATGAATGGATTCTGTGTCCAGGGAATGGAGTCTGTGTCCAGTTAGGGGAATGGATTCTGTGTCTAGGGAATGGAGTCTATGTCCAGGGATGGGAATGTAGTCTGTGTCCAGGGAGGGGAATGGATTCTGTGTCCAGGGAGGGGAATGGATTCTGTGTCCAGGGAGGGGATGGATTCTGTGTCCAGGGAGGGGATGGAGTCTGTGTCCAGGGAGGGGATGGATTCTGTGTCCAGGGAGGGGAATGGATTCGGTGTCCAGTGAGCGGATGGAGTCTGTGTCCAGGGAGGGGAATGGAGTCTGTATCCAGGGAAGGGATGGAGTCTGTGTCTAGGGAGGGGAGTGGAGTCTGTGTCCAGGGAGGGGATGGATTCTGTGTCCAGGGAGGGGATGGATTCTGTGTCCAGGGAGGGAATGGATTCTGTGTCCAGGGACGGGATGGATTTTGTGTCCAGGGAGGGGATGGATTCTGTGTCTAGGGAGGGGGATGGATTCTGTGTCCAGGGAGGGGATGGAGTCTGTGTCCAGGGAGGGGATGGATTCTGTGTCCAGGGAATGGAGTCTTTGCCCAGGGAGGGAATGGAGTCAGTGTCCAGGGAGGGTATGGATTCTGTGACCAGGGAGGGGATGGATTCTGTGTCCAGGGAGGGGATAGATTATGTGTCCAATGAGGGGAATGGATTATATGTTCAGGGAGGGGATGGATTCTGTGTCCAGGGAGGGGATGGAGTCTTTGTCCAGGGAGGGAATGGAGTCTGTCTCCAGGGAGGGGATGGATTCTGTGTCCAGGGAGGGGATGGAGTCTGTGTCCAGGGAGGGGAATGGAGTCTGTGTCCAGGGAGGGGATGGATTCTGTGTCCAGGGAGGGGATGGAGTCTGTGTCCAGGGAGGGGATGGAGTCTGTGTCCAGGGAGTGGAATGGAGTCTGTGTCCAGGGAGGGGATGGATTCAGTGTCCAGGGAGGGGATGGATTCTGTGTCCAGGGAGGGGATGGAATCTGTGTCCAGGGATGGGATAGATTCTGTGTCCAGGGAGGGAATGGAGTCTGTGTCCAGGGAGGGGCTGGAGACAGTGTCCAGGGAGAGGGATGGAGTCAGTGTCCAGGGAGGGGGATGGAGTCTGTGTCCAGGGAGGGGATGGATTCTGTGTCCAGGGAGGGGATAGATTCTGTGTCCAGGGAGGGGAATGGAATCTGTGTCCAGGGAGGGGATGGAGTCTGTGACCAGGGAGGGGATGGATTCTGTGTCCAGGGAGTGGATAGATTATATGTCCAGGGAGGGGAATGGATTATGTGTTCAGGGAGGGGATGGATTCTGTGTCCAGGGAGGGGATGGAGTCTGTGTCCAGGGAAGGGAATGGAGTCTGTGTCCAGGGAGGGGAATGGAGTCAGTGTCCAGGGAGGGAATTGATTCTGTGTCCAGGGAGGGGATGGATTTTGTGTCCAGGGAGGGGATGGATTCTGTGTCCAGGGACGGGGATGGATTCTGTGTCCAGGGAAAGGAGTCAGTGTCCAGGGAGTGGAATGGAGTCTGTGTCCAGCGAGGGGATGGAGTCTGTGTCCAGGGAGGGGATGGAGTCTGTATCCAGGGAGGGGATGAAGTCTGTGTCCAGGGACGGGAATGGAGTCTTTGTCCAGGGAGGGGGATGGAGTCTGTGTCCTGGGACAGGAATGGATTCTGTGTCCAGGGAGGGGAACGGAGTCAGTGTCCAGGGAGGGGGATGGAGTCTGTGTCCAGGGACGGGACTGGAGTCAGTGTCCAGGGAGGGGGTGGATTCTGTGTCCAGGGAGGGGATGGATTCTGTGTCCAGGGAATGGAGTCTGTGTCCAGGGAGGGAATGGAGTCAGTGTCCAGGGAGGGGATGGATTCTGTGTCCAGGGAGGGAATTGATTCTGTGTCCAGGGTGGGGATGGATTTTGTGTCCAGGGAGGGGATGGATTCTGTGTCCAGGGAGGGGGATGGATTCTGTGTCCAGGGAAAGGAGTCAGTGTCCAGGGAGTGGAATGGAGTCTGTGTCCAGGGAGGGGATGGAGTCTGTGTCCAGGGAGGGGATGGAGTCTGTGTCCAGGGAGGGGATGGAGTCTGTGTCCAGGGACGGGAATGGAGTCTGTGTCCAGGGAGGGGGATGGAGTCTATGTCCAGGGACAGGAATGGATTCTGTGTCCAGGCAGGGGAACGGAGTCAGTGTCCAGGGAGGGGGATGCAGTCTGTGTCCAGGGACGGGACTGGAGTCAGTGTCCAGGGAGGGGATGGATTCTGTGTCCAGGGAGGGGATGGAGTCTGTGTCCAGGGAGGGGATGGTTCTGTGTCCAGGGAATGGAGTCTGTGTCCAGGGAGGGAATGGAGTAAGTGTCCAGGGAGGGGATGGATTCTGTGTCCAGGGAGAGGATGGAGTCCGTGTCCAGGGAGGGGATGGAGTATGTGTCCAGGGAGGGGATGGATTATGTATCCAGGGAGGGGATGGATTCTGTGTCCAGGGAGGTGAATGGAGTCTGTGTCCAGGGAGGGCAATGGAGTCAGTGTCCAGGGAGGGGAATGGATTCTGTGTCCAGAGAGTGGAATTGAGTCTGTGTCCAGGGATGGGATGGAGTCTTTGTCCAGGGAATGGAGTCTGTGTCCAGGGAGCGGAATGGAGTCTGTGTCCAGGGAGGGGATGGATTCTGTGTCCAGGGAGGGGAATGGATTCTTTGTCCAGGGAATGGATTATGTGTCCAATGAATGGATTCTGTGTCCAGGGAATGGAGTCTGTGTCCAGTTAGGGGAATGGATTCTGTGTCTAGGGAATGGAGTCTATGTCCAGGGATGGGAATGGAGTCTGTGTCCAGGGAGGGGAATGGATTCTGTGTCCAGGGAGGGGAATGGATTCTGTGTCCAGGGAGGGGATGGATTCTGTGTCCAGGGAGGGGATGGAGTCTGTGTCCAGGGAGGGGATGGATTCTGTGTCCAGGGAGGGGAATGGATTCGGTGTCCAGTGAGCGGATGGAGTCTGTGTCCAGGGAGGGGAATGGAGTCTGTGTCCAGGGAAGGGATGGAGTCTGTGTCTAGGGAGGGGAGTGGAGTCTGTGTCCAGGGAGGGGATGGATTCTGTGTCCAGGGAGGGGATGGATTCTGTGTCCAGGGAGGGAATGGATTCTGTGTCCAGGGACGGGATGGATTTTGTGTCCAGGGAGGGGATGGATTCTGTGTCTAGGGAGGGGGATGGATTCTGTGTCCAGGGAGGGGATGGAGTCTGTGTCCAGGGAGGGGATGGATTCTGTGTCCAGGGAATGGAGTCTGTGCCCAGGGAGGGAATGGAGTCAGTGTCCAGGGAGGGTATGGATTCTGTGACCAGGGAGGGGATGGATTCTGTGTCCAGGGAGGGGATAGATTATGTGTCCAATGAGGGGAATGGATTATATGTTCAGGGAGGGGATGGATTCTGTGTCCAGGGAGGGGATGGAGTCTTTGTCCAGGGAGGGAATGGAGTCTGTCTCCAGGGAGGGGATGGATTCTGTGTCCAGGGAGGGGATGGAGTCTGTGTCCAGGGAGGGGAATGGAGTCTGTGTCCAGGGAGGGGATGGATTCTGTGTCCAGGGAGGGGATGGAGTCTGTGTCCAGGGAGGGGATGGAGTCTGTGTCCAGGGAGTGGAATGGAGTCTGTGTCCAGGGAGGGGATGGATTCAGTGTCCAGGGAGGGGATGGATTCTGTGTCCAGGGAGGGGATGGAATCTGTGTCCAGGGAGGGGATAGATTCTGTGTCCAGGGAGGGAATGGAGTCTGTGTCCAGGGAGGGGCTGGAGACAGTGTCCAGGGAGAGGGATGGAGTCAGTGTCCAGGGAGGGGGATGGAGTCTGTGTCCAGGGAGGGGATGGATTCTGTGTCCAGGGAGGGGATAGATTCTGTGTCCAGGGAGGGGAATGGAATCTGTGTCCAGGGAGGGGATGGAGTCTGTGACCAGGGAGGGGATGGATTCTGTGTCCAGGGAGTGGATAGATTACATGTCCAGGGAGGGGAATGGATTATGTGTTCAGGGAGGGGATGGATTCTGTGTCCAGGGAGGGGATGGAGTCTGTGTCCAGGGAAGGGAATGGAGTCTGTGTCCAGGGAGGGGAATGGAGTCAGTGTCCAGGGAGGGAATTGATTCTGTGTCCAGGGAGGGGATGGATTTTGTGTCCAGGGAGGGGATGGATTCTGTGTCCAGGGAGGGGGATGGATTCTGTGTCCAGGGAAAGGAGTCAGTGTCCAGGGAGTGGAATGGAGTCTGTGTCCAGCGAGGGGATGGAGTCTGTGTCCAGGGAGGGGATGGAGTCTGTATCCAGGGAGGGGATGAAGTCTGTGTCCAGGGACGGGAATGGAGTCTTTGTCCAGGGAGGGGGATGGAGTCTGTGTCCTGGGACAGGAATGGATTCTGTGTCCAGGGAGGGGAAAGGAGTCAGTGTCCAGGGAGGGGGATGGAGTCTGTGTCCAGGGACGGGACTGGAGTCAGTGTCCAGGGAGGGGGTGGATTCTGTGTCCAGGGAGGGGATGGATTCTGTGTCCAGGGAATGGAGTCTGTGTCCAGGGAGGGAATGGAGTCAGTGTCCAGGGAGGGGATGGATTCTGTGTCCAGGGAGGGAATTGATTCTGTGTCCAGGGTGGGGATGGATTTTGTGTCCAGGGAGGGGATGGATTCTGTGTCCAGGGAGGGGGATGGATTCTGTGTCCAGGGAAAGGAGTCAGTGTCCAGGGAGTGGAATGGAGTCTGTGTCCAGGGAGGGGATGGAGTCTGTGTCCAGGGAGGGGATGGAGTCTGTGTCCAGGGAGGGGATGGAGTCTGTGTCCAGGGACGGGAATGGAGTCTGTGTCCAGGGAGGGGGATGGAGTCTATGTCCAGGGACAGGAATGGATTCTGTGTCCAGGCAGGGGAACGGAGTCAGTGTCCAGGGAGGGGGATGCAGTCTGTGTCCAGGGACGGGACTGGAGTCAGTGTCCAGGGAGGGGATGGATTCTGTGTCCAGGGAGGGGATGGAGTCTGTGTCCAGGGAGGGGATGGATTCTGTGTCCAGGGAATGGAGTCTGTGTCCAGGGAGGGAATGGAGTAAGTGTCCAGGGAGGGGATGGATTCTGTGTCCAGGGAGAGGATGGAGTCCGTGTCCAGGGAGGGGATGGAGTATGTGTCCAGGGAGGGGATGGATTATGTATCCAGGGAGGGGATGGATTCTGTGTCCAGGGAGGAGGGTGGATTCTGTGTCCAGGGAGGGGAATGGAGTCTGTGTCCAGGGAGGGGATGGATTCTGTGTCCAGGTAGGGGATGGATTCTGTGTCCAGGGAGGGGATGGATTCTGTGTCCAGGGAGGGCATGGATTCCGTGTCCAGGGAGGGGGTTGGAGTCTGTGTGCAGGAAATGTAGTCAGTATCCAGGTAGATGGATGGAGTCTGTGTCCAGGGAGGGGGATGGAGTCTGTGTCCGGGTACGGGAATGGAGTTTGTGTCCAGGGAGGGGAACGGAGTCTGTGTCCAGGGAGGGGGATGGAGTCAGTGTCCAGGATGGGGATGGATTGTGTGTCTCGGGAGGGGATGGAGTCTGTGACCAGGGAGGGGATGGATTCTGTGTCCAGGGAGGGGATAGATTCTGTGACCAGGTAGTGGATGGATTCTGTGTCCAGGGAGGGGATAGATTCTGTGTCCAGGGAGGGGAATGGAATCTGTGTCCAGGGAGGGGATGGAGTCTGTGACCAGGGAGGGGATGGATTCTGTGTCCAGGGAGGGGATAGATTATGTGTCCAATGAGGGGAATGGATTATATGTTCAGGGAGGGGATGGATTCTGTGTCCAGGGAGGGGATGGAGTCTTTGTTATGGGAGGGAATGGAGTCTGTGTCCAGGGAGGGGATGGATTCTGTGTCCAGGGAGTGAATGGAGTCTGTGTCCAGGGAGGGGAATGGAGTCTGTGTCCAGGGAGGGGATGGATTCTGTGTCCAGGGAGGGGATGGAGTCTGTGTCCAGGGAGGGGATGGAGTCTGTGTCCAGGGAGTGGAATGGAGTCTGTGTCCAGGGAGGGGATGGATTCAGTGTCCAGGGAGGGGATGGATTCTGTGTCCAGGGAGGGGATGGAGTCTGTGTCCAGGGAGGGGATAGAGTCTGTGTCCAGGGAGGGAATGGAGTCTGTGTCCAGGGAGGGGATGGAGACAGTGTCCAGGGAGAGGGATGGAGTCAGTGTCCAGGGAGGGGGATGGAGTCTGTGTCCAGGGAGGGGATGGATTCTGTGTCCAGGGAGGGGATAGATTCTGTGTCCAGGGAGGGGAATGGAATCTGTGTCCAGGGAGGGGATGGAGTCTGTGACCAGGGAGGGGATGGATTCTGTGTCCAGGGAGGGGATAGATTATATGTCCAGGGAGGGGAATGGATTATGTGTTCAGGGAGGGGATGGATTCTGTGTCCAGGGAGGGGATGGAGTCGGTGTCCAGGGACGGGAATGGAGTCTGTGTCCAGGGAGGGGAATGGAGTCAGTGTCCAGGGAGGGAATTGATTCTGTGTCCAGGGAGTGGATGGATTTTGTGTCCATGGAGTGGATGGATTCTGTGTCCAGGGAGGGGGATGGATTCTGTGTCCAGGGAAAGGAGTCAGTGTCCAGGGAGTGGAATGGAGTCTGTGTCCAGCGAGGGGATGGAGTCTGTGTCCAGGGAGGGGATGGAGTCTGTATCCAGGGAGGGGATGAAGTCTGTGTCCAGGGACGGGAATGGTGTCTGTGTCCAGGGAGGGGGATGGAGTCTGTGTCCAGGGACAGGAATGGATTCTGTGTCCAGGGAGGGGAACGGAGTCAGTGTCCAGGGAGGGGGATGGAGTCTGTGTCCAGGGACGGGACTGGAGTCAGTGTCCAGGGAGGGGATGGATTCTGTGTCCAGGGAGGGGATGGAGTCTGTGTCCAGGGAGGGGATGGATTCTGTGTCCAGGGAATGGAGTCTGTGTCCAGGGAGGGAATGGAGTCAGTGTCCAGGGAGGGGATGGATTCTGTGTCCAGGGAGAGGATGGAGTCCGTGTCCAGGGAGGGGATGGAGTATGTGTCCAGGGAGGGAAAAGATTATGTATCCAGGGAGGGGATGGATTCTGTGTCCAGGGAGGAGGATGGATTCTGTGTCCAGGGAGAGGAATGGAGTCGGTGTCCAGGGAGGGGATGGATTCTGTGTCCAGGTAGGGGATGGATTCTGTGTCCAGGGAGGGGATGGATTCTGTGTCCAGGGGAGGGCATGGATTCCGTGTCCAGGGAGGGGGTTGGAGTCTGTGTGCAGGAAATGTAGTCAGTGCCCAGGTAGATGGATGGAGTCTGTGTCCAGGGAGAGGATGGATTCTGTGTCCAGAGAGGGGATGGAGTCTGTGTCCAGGGTTGGGATGGAGTCTGTGTCCAGGGAGGGGAATAGAGTCTGTGTCCAGGGAGAGGATGGATTCTGTGTCCAGGGAGGGGATGGATTCTGTGTCCAGGGAGGGGATGGATTCTGTGTCCAGGGAGGGGATGGATTCTGTGTCCAGGGAGGGGGATGGAGTCTCTGTCCAGGGAATGAAGTCAGTGTCCAGGGAGGGGGATGGAGTCTGTGTCCAGTGAGGGGATGGATTCTGTGTCCAGGGAGGGGATGGAGCCTGTGTCCAGGGAGGGGATAGATTCTGTGTCCAGGGAGGGAATGGAGTCTGTGTCCAGGGAGGGGATGGAGTCTGTGTCCAGGGAGGGGAATGGAGTCTGTGTCCAGGGAGGGGATGGATTCAGTGTCCAGGGTGGGGATGGATTCTGTGTCCAGGGAGGGGATGGAGTCTGTGTCCAGGGAGGGGATAGATTCTGTGTCCAGTGAGGGGATGGAGTCTGTGTCCAGGGAGTGGATGGAGTCAGTGTACAGGGAGGGGGATGGAGTCAGTGTCCAGGGAGGGGGATGGAGTCTGTGTCCACGGAGGGGATGGATTCTGTGTCCAGGGAGGGAATGGATACTGTGTCCAGGGAGGGGATGGATTCTGTGTCCAGGGAGGGGATGGATTCTGTGTCCAGGGAGGGGGATGGAGCCTGTATCCAGGGAATGGAGTCAGTGTCCAGGGAGGGGGATGGATTCTGTGTCCAGGGAGGGGATGGATTCTGTGTCCAGGGAGGGGATGGAGCCTGTGTCCAGGGAGAGGATGGATTCTGTGTCCGGGGAGGGAATCGAGTCTGTGTCCAGGGAGGGGATGGAGTTTATGTCCAGGGAGGGGAATGGAGTCTGTGTCCAGGGAGGGGATGGATTCAGTGTCCAGGGAGGGGATGGATTCTGTGTCCAGGGAGGAGATGGAGTCTGTGTCCAGGAAGGGGATAGATTCTGTGTCCAGGGAGGGGATGGAGTCTGTGTCCCGGGAGGGGATGGAGTCAGTATCCAGGGAGGGGGATGGAGTCAATGTCCAGGGAGGGGGATGGAGTCTGTGTCCACGGAGGGGTTGGATTCTGTGTCCAGGGAATGGAGTCTGTGTCCAGGGAGGTGAATGGATTCTGTGTCCAGGGAGGGCAATGGAGTCAGTGTCCAGGGAGGGGAATGGATTCTGTGTCCAGAGAGTGGAATTGAGTCTGTGTCCAGGGATGGGATGGAGTCTTTGTCCAGGGAATGGAGTCTGTGTCCAGGGAGCGGAATGGAGTCTGTGTCCAGGGAGGGGATGGATTCTGTGTCCAGGGAGGGGAATGGATTCTTTGTCCAGGGAATGGATTATGTGTCCAATGAATGGATTCTGTGTCCAGGGAATGGAGTCTGTGTCCAGTTAGGGGAATGGATTCTGTGTCCAGGGAATGGAGTCTATGTCCAGGGATGGGAATGGAGTCTGTGTCCAGGGAGGGGAATGGATTCTGTGTCCAGGGAGGGGAATGGATTCTGTGTCCAGGGAGGGGATGGATTCTGTGTCCAGGGAGGGGATGGAGTCTGTGTCCAGGGAGGGGATGGATTCTGTGTCCAGGGAGGGGAATGGATTCGGTGTCCAGTGAGCGGATGGAGTCTGTGTCCAGGGAGGGGAATGGAGTCTGTGTCCAGGGAAGGGATGGAGTCTGTGTCTAGGGGGGGGAGTGGAGTCTGTGTCCAGGGAGGGGATGGATTCTGTGTCCAGGGAGGGGATGGATTCTGTGTCCAGGGAGGGAATGGATTCTGTGTCCAGGGACGGGATGGATTTTGTGTCCAGGGAGGGGATGGATTCTGTGTCTAGGGAGGGGGATGGATTCTGTGTCCAGGGAGGGGATGGAGTCTGTGTCCAGGGAGGGGATGGATTCTGTGTCCAGGGAATGGAGTCTGTGCCCAGGGAGGGAATGGAGTCAGTGTCCAGGGAGGGTATGGATTCTGTGACCAGGGAGGGGATGGATTCTGTGTCCAGGGAGGGGATAGATTATGTGTCCAATGAGGGGAATGGATTATATGTTCAGGGAGGGGATGGATTCTGTGTCCAGGGAGGGGATGGAGTCTTTGTCCAGGGAGGGAATGGAGTCTGTCTCCAGGGAGGGGATGGATTCTGTGTCCAGGGAGGGGATGGAGTCTGTGTCCAGGGAGGGGAATGGAGTCTGTGTCCAGGGAGGGGATGGATTCTGTGTCCAGGGAGGGGATGGAGTCTGTGTCCAGGGAGGGGATGGAGTCTGTGTCCAGGGAGTGGAATGGAGTCTGTGTCCAGGGAGGGGATGGATTCAGTGTCCAGGGAGGGGATGGATTCTGTGTCCAGGGAGGGGATGGAGTCTGTGTCCAGGGAGGGGATAGATTCTGTGTCCAGGGAGGGAATGGAGTCTGTGTCCAGGGAGGGGATGGAGACAGTGTCCAGGGAGAGGGATGGAGTCAGTGTCCAGGGAGGGGGATGGAGTCTGTGTCCAGGGAGGGGATGGATTCTGTGTCCAGGGAGGGGATAGATTCTGTGTCCAGGGTGGGGAATGGAATCTGTGTCCAGGGAGGGGATGGAGTCTGTGACCAGGGAGGGGATGGATTCTGTGTCCAGGGAGGGGATAGATTATATGTCCAGGGAGGGGAATGGATTATGTGTTCAGGGAGGGGATGGATTCTGTGTCCAGGGAGGGGATGGAGTCTGTGTCCAGGGAAGGGAATGGAGTCTGTGTCCAGGGAGGGGAATGGAGTCAGTGTCCAGGGAGGGAATTGATTCTGTGTCCAGGGAGGGGATGGATTTTGTGTCCAGGGAGAGGATGGATTCTGTGTCCAGGGAATGGAGTCTGTGTCCAGGGAGGGAATGGAGTCAGTGTCCAGGGAGGGGATGGATTCTGTGTCCAGGGAGAGGATGGAGTCCGTGTCCAGGGAGGGGATGGAGTATGTGTCCAGGGAGGGAAAAGATTATGTATCCAGGGAGGGGATGGATTCTGTGTCCAGGGAGGAGGATGGATTCTGTGTCCAGGGAGAGGAATGGAGTCGGTGTCCAGGGAGGGGATGGATTCTGTGTCCAGGTAGGGGATGGATTCTGTGTCCAGGGAGGGGATGGATTCTGTGTCCAGGGGAGGGCATGGATTCCGTGTCCAGGGAGGGGGTTGGAGTCTGTGTGCAGGAAATGTAGTCAGTGCCCAGGTAGATGGATGGAGTCTGTGTCCAGGGAGAGGATGGATTCTGTGTCCAGAGAGGGGATGGAGTCTGTGTCCAGGGTTGGGATGGAGTCTGTGTCCAGGGAGGGGAATAGAGTCTGTGTCCAGGGAGAGGATGGATTCTGTGTCCAGGGAGGGGATGGATTCTGTGTCCAGGGAGGGGATGGATTCTGTGTCCAGGGAGGGGATGGATTCTGTGTCCAGGGAGGGGGATGGAGTCTCTGTCCAGGGAATGAAGTCAGTGTCCAGGGAGGGGGATGGAGTCTGTGTCCAGTGAGGGGATGGATTCTGTGTCCAGGGAGGGGATGGAGCCTGTGTCCAGGGAGGGGATAGATTCTGTGTCCAGGGAGGGAATGGAGTCTGTGTCCAGGGAGGGGATGGAGTCTGTGTCCAGGGAGGAGAATGGAGTCTGTATCCAGGGAGGGGTTGGATTCAGTGTCCAGGGTGGGGATGGATTCTGTGTCCAGGGAGGGGATGGAGTCTGTGTCCAGGGAGGGGATAGTTTCTGTGTCCAGTGAGGGGATGGAGTCTGTGTCCAGGGAGTGGATGGAGTCAGTGTCCAGGGAGGGGGATGGAGTCAGTGTCCAGGGAGGGGGATGGAGTCTGTGTCCACGGAGGGGATGGATTCTGTGTCCAGGGAGGGAATGGATACTGTGTCCAGGGAGGGGATGGATTCTGTGTCCAGGGAGGGGATGGATTCTGTGTCCAGGGAGGGGGATGGAGTCTGTGTCCAGGGAATGGAGTCAGTGTCCAGGGAGGGGGATGGATTCTGTGTCCAGGGAGGGGATGGATTCTGTGTCCAGGGAGGTGATGGAGCCTGTGTCCAGGGAGAGGATGGATTCTGTGTCCGGGGAGGGAATGGAGTCTGTGTCCAGGGAGGGGATGGAGTTTATGTCCAGGGAGGGGAATGGAGTCTGTGTCCAGGGAGGGGATGGATTCAGTGTCCAGGGAGGGGATGGATTCTGTGTCTAGGGAGGGGGATGGATTCTGTGTCCATGGAGGGGATGGAGTCTGTTTCCAGGGAGGGGATGGATTCTGTGTCCAGGGAATGGAGTCTGTGCCCAGGGAGGGAATGGAGTCAGTGTCCAGGGAGGGTATGGATTCTGTGACCAGGGAGGGGATGGATTCTGTGTCCAGGGAGGGGATAGATTATGTGTCCAATGAGGGGAATGGATTATATGTTCAGGGAGGGGATGGATTCTGTGTCCAGGGAGGGGATGGAGTCTTTGTCCAGGGAGGGAATGGAGTCTGTCTCCAGGGAGGGGATGGATTCTGTGTCCAGGGAGGGGATGGAGTCTGTGTCCAGGGAGGGGAATGGAGTCTGTGTCCAGGGAGGGGATGGATTCTGTGTCCAGGGAGGGGATGGAGTCTGTGTCCAGGGAGGGGATGGAGTCTGTGTCCAGGGAGTGGAATGGAGTCTGTGTCCAGGGAGGGGATGGATTCAGTGTCCAGGGAGGGGATGGATTCTGTGTCCAGGGAGGGGATGGAGTCTGTGTCCAGGGAGGGGATAGATTCTGTGTCCAGGGAGGGAATGGAGTCTGTGTCCAGGGAGGGGATGGAGACAGTGTCCAGGGAGAGGGATGGAGTCAGTGTCCAGGGAGGGGGATGGAGTCTGTGTCCAGGGAGGGGATGGATTCTGTGTCCAGGGAGGGGATAGATTCTGTGTCCAGGGAGGGGAATGGAATCTGTGTCCAGGGAGGGGATGGAGTCTGTGACCAGGGAGGGGATGGATTCTGTGTCCAGGGAGGGGATAGATTATATGTCCAGGGAGGGGAATGGATTATGTGTTCAGGGAGGGGATGGATTCTGTGTCCAGGGAGGGGATGGAGTCTGTGTCCAGGGAAGGGAATGGAGTCTGTGTCCAGGGAGGGGAATGGAGTCAGTGTCCAGGGAGGGAATTGATTCTGTGTCCAGGGAGGGGATGGATTTTGTGTCCAGGGAGGGGATGGATTCTGTGTCCAGGGAGGGGGATGGATTCTGTGTCCAGGGAAAGGAGTCAGTGTCCAGGGAGTGGAATGGAGTCTGTGTCCAGCGAGGGGATGGAGTCTGTGTCCAGGGAGGGGATGGAGTCTGTATCCAGGGAGGGGATGAAGTCTGTGTCCAGGGACGGGAATGGAGTCTGTGTCCAGGGAGGGGGATGGAGTCTGTGTCCTGGGACAGGAATGGATTCTGTGTCCAGGGAGGGGAACGGAGTCAGTGTCCAGGGAGGGGGATGGAGTCTGTGTCCAGGGACGGGACTGGAGTCAGTGTCCAGGGAGGGGGTGGATTCTGTGTCCAGGGAGGGGATGGATTCTGTGTCCAGGGAATGGAGTCTGTGTCCAGGGAGGGAATGGAGTCAGTGTCCAGGGAGGGGATGGATTCTGTGTCCAGGGAGGGAATTGATTCTGTGTCCAGGGTGGGGATGGATTTTGTGTCCAGGGAGGGGATGGATTCTGTGTCCAGGGAGGGGGATGGATTCTGTGTCCAGGGAAAGGAGTCAGTGTCCAGGGAGTGGAATGGAGTCTGTGTCCAGGGAGGGGATGGAGTCTGTGTCCAGGGAGGGGATGGAGTCTGTGTCCAGGGAGGGGATGGAGTCTGTGTCCAGGGACGGGAATGGAGTCTGTGTCCAGGGAGGGGGATGGAGTCTATGTCCAGGGACAGGAATGGATTCTGTGTCCAGGCAGGGGAACGGAGTCAGTGTCCAGGGAGGGGGATGCAGTCTGTGTCCAGGGACGGGACTGGAGTCAGTGTCCAGGGAGGGGATGGATTCTGTGTCCAGGGAGGGGATGGAGTCTGTGTCCAGGGAGGGGATGGTTCTGTGTCCAGGGAATGGAGTCTGTGTCCAGGGAGGGAATGGAGTAAGTGTCCAGGGAGGGGATGGATTCTGTGTCCAGGGAGAGGATGGAGTCCGTGTCCAGGGAGGGGATGGAGTATGTGTCCAGGGAGGGGATGGATTATGTATCCAGGGAGGGGATGGATTCTGTGTCCAGGGAGGTGAATGGAGTCTGTGTCCAGGGAGGGCAATGGAGTCAGTGTCCAGGGAGGGGAATGGATTCTGTGTCCAGAGAGTGGAATTGAGTCTGTGTCCAGGGATGGGATGGAGTCTTTGTCCAGGGAATGGAGTCTGTGTCCAGGGAGCGGAATGGAGTCTGTGTCCAGGGAGGGGATGGATTCTGTGTCCAGGGAGGGGAATGGATTCTTTGTCCAGGGAATGGATTATGTGTCCAATGAATGGATTCTGTGTCCAGGGAATGGAGTCTGTGTCCAGTTAGGGGAATGGATTCTGTGTCTAGGGAATGGAGTCTATGTCCAGGGATGGGAATGGAGTCTGTGTCCAGGGAGGGGAATGGATTCTGTGTCCAGGGAGGGGAATGGATTCTGTGTCCAGGGAGGGGATGGATTCTGTGTCCAGGGAGGGGATGGAGTCTGTGTCCAGGGAGGGGATGGATTCTGTGTCCAGGGAGGGGAATGGATTCGGTGTCCAGTGAGCGGATGGAGTCTGTGTCCAGGGAGGGGAATGGAGTCTGTGTCCAGGGAAGGGATGGAGTCTGTGTCTAGGGAGGGGAGTGGAGTCTGTGTCCAGGGAGGGGATGGATTCTGTGTCCAGGGAGGGGATGGATTCTGTGTCCAGGGAGGGAATGGATTCTGTGTCCAGGGACGGGATGGATTTTGTGTCCAGGGAGGGGATGGATTCTGTGTCTAGGGAGGGGGATGGATTCTGTGTCCAGGGAGGGGATGGAGTCTGTGTCCAGGGAGGGGATGGATTCTGTGTCCAGGGAATGGAGTCTGTGCCCAGGGAGGGAATGGAGTCAGTGTCCAGGGAGGGTATGGATTCTGTGACCAGGGAGGGGATGGATTCTGTGTCCAGGGAGGGGATAGATTATGTGTCCAATGAGGGGAATGGATTATATGTTCAGGGAGGGGATGGTTTCTGTGTCCAGGGAGGGGATGGAGTCTTTGTCCAGGGAGGGAATGGAGTCTGTCTCCAGGGAGGGGATGGATTCTGTGTCCAGGGAGGGGATGGAGTCTGTGTCCAGGGAGGGGAATGGAGTCTGTGTCCAGGGAGGGGATGGATTCTGTGTCCAGGGAGGGGATGGAGTCTGTGTCCAGGGAGGGGATGGAGTCTGTGTCCAGGGAGTGGAATGGAGTCTGTGTCCAGGGAGGGGATGGATTCAGTGTCCAGGGAGGGGATGGATTCTGTGTCCAGGGAGGGGATGGAATCTGTGTCCAGGGAGGGGATGGATTCTGTGTCCAGGGAGGGGATAGATTATGTGTCCAATGAGGGGAATGGATTATATGTTCAGGGAGGGGATGGATTCTGTGTCCAGGGAGGGGATGGAGTCTTTGTCCAGGGAGGGAATGGAGTCTGTCTCCAGGGAGGGGATGGATTCTGTGTCCAGGGAGGGGATGGAGTCTGTGTCCAGGGAGGGGAATGGAGTCTGTGTCCAGGGAGGGGATGGATTCTGTGTCCAGGGAGGGGATGGAGTCTGTGTCCAGGGAGGGGATGGAGTCTGTGTCCAGGGAGTGGAATGGAGTCTGTGTCCAGGGAGGGGATGGATTCAGTGTCCAGGGAGGGGATGGATTCTGTGTCCAGGGAGGGGATGGAATCTGTGTCCAGGGAGGGGATAGATTCTGTGTCCAGGGAGGGAATGGAGTCTGTGTCCAGGGAGGGGCTGGAGACAGTGTCCAGGGAGAGGGATGGAGTCAGTGTCCAGGGAGGGGGATGGAGTCTGTGTCCAGGGAGGGGATGGAGTCTGTGACCAGGGAGGGGATGGATTCTGTGTCCAGGGAGTGGATAGATTATATGTCCAGGGAGGGGAATGGATTATGTGTTCAGGGAGGGGATGGATTCTGTGTTCAGGGAGGGGATGGAGTCTGTGTCCAGGGAAGGGAATGGAGTCTGTGTCCAGGGAGGGGAATGGAGTCAGTGTCCAGGGAGGGAATTGATTCTGTGTCCAGGGAGGGGATGGATTTTGTGTCCAGGGAGGGGATGGATTCTGTGTCCAGGGAGGGGGATGGATTCTGTGTCCAGGGAAAGGAGTCAGTGTCCAGGGAGTGGAATGGAGTCTGTGTCCAGCGAGGGGATGGAGTCTGTGTCCAGGGAGGGGATGGAGTCTGTATCCAGGGAGGGGATGAAGTCTGTGTCCAGGGACGGGAATGGAGTCTTTGTCCAGGGAGGGGGATGGAGTCTGTGTCCTGGGACAGGAATGGATTCTGTGTCCAGGGAGGGGAACGGAGTCAGTGTCCAGGGAGGGGGATGGAGTCTGTGTCCAGGGACGGGACTGGAGTCAGTGTCCAGGGAGGGGGTGGATTCTGTGTCCAGGGAGGGGATGGATTCTGTGTCCAGGGAATGGAGTCTGTGTCCAGGGAGGGAATGGAGTCAGTGTCCAGGGAGGGGATGGATTCTGTGTCCAGGGAGGGAATTGATTCTGTGTCCAGGGTGGGGATGGATTTTGTGTCCAGGGAGGGGATGGATTCTGTGTCCAGGGAGGGGGATGGATTCTGTGTCCAGGGAAAGGAGTCAGTGTCCAGGGAGTGGAATGGAGTCTGTGTCCAGGGAGGGGATGGAGTCTGTGTCCAGGGAGGGGATGGAGTCTGTGTCCAGGGAGGGGATGGAGTCTGTGTCCAGGGACGGGAATGGAGTCTGTGTCCAGGGAGGGGGATGGAGTCTATGTCCAGGGACAGGAATGGATTCTGTGTCCAGGCAGGGGAACGGAGTCAGTGTCCAGGGAGGGGGATGCAGTCTGTGTCCAGGGACGGGACTGGAGTCAGTGTCCAGGGAGGGGATGGATTCTGTGTCCAGGGAGGGGATGGAGTCTGTGTCCAGGGAGGGGATGGATTCTGTGTCCAGGGAATGGAGTCTGTGTCCAGGGAGGGAATGGAGTAAGTGTCCAGGGAGGGGATGGATTCTGTGTCCAGGGAGAGGATGGAGTCCGTGTCCAGGGAGGGGATGGAGTATGTGTCCAGGGAGGGGATGGATTATGTATCCAGGGAGGGGATGGATTCTGTGTCCAGGGAGGAGGGTGGATTCTGTGTCCAGGGAGGGGAATGGAGTCTGTGTCCAGGGAGGGGATGGATTCTGTGTCCAGGTAGGGGATGGATTCTGTGTCCAGGGAGGGGATGGATTCTGTGTCCAGGGAGGGCATGGATTCCGTGTCCAGGGAGGGGGTTGGAGTCTGTGTGCAGGAAATGTAGTCAGTATCCAGGTAGATGGATGGAGTCTGTGTCCAGGGAGGGGGATGGAGTCTGTGTCCGGGTACGGGAATGGAGTTTGTGTCCAGGGAGGGGAACGGAGTCTGTGTCCAGGGAGGGGGATGGAGTCAGTGTCCAGGATGGGGATGGATTGTGTGTCTCGGGAGGGGATGGAGTCTGTGACCAGGGAGGGGATGGATTCTGTGTCCAGGGAGGGGATAGATTCTGTGACCAGGTAGTGGATGGATTCTGTGTCCAGGGAGGGGATAGATTCTGTGTCCAGGGAGGGGAATGGAATCTGTGTCCAGGGAGGGGATGGAGTCTGTGACCAGGGAGGGGATGGATTCTGTGTCCAGGGAGGGGATAGATTATGTGTCCAATGAGGGGAATGGATTATATGTTCAGGGAGGGGATGGATTCTGTGTCCAGGGAGGGGATGGAGTCTTTGTTATGGGAGGGAATGGAGTCTGTGTCCAGGGAGGGGATGGATTCTGTGTCCAGGGAGTGAATGGAGTCTGTGTCCAGGGAGGGGAATGGAGTCTGTGTCCAGGGAGGGGATGGATTCTGTGTCCAGGGAGGGGATGGAGTCTGTGTCCAGGGAGGGGATGGAGTCTGTGTCCAGGGAGTGGAATGGAGTCTGTGTCCAGGGAGGGGATGGATTCAGTGTCCAGGGAGGGGATGGATTCTGTGTCCAGGGAGGGGATGGAGTCTGTGTCCAGGGAGGGGATAGAGTCTGTGTCCAGGGAGGGAATGGAGTCTGTGTCCAGGGAGGGGATGGAGACAGTGTCCAGGGAGAGGGATGGAGTCAGTGTCCAGGGAGGGGGATGGAGTCTGTGTCCAGGGAGGGGATGGATTCTGTGTCCAGGGAGGGGATAGATTCTGTGTCCAGGGAGGGGAATGGAATCTGTGTCCAGGGAGGGGATGGAGTCTGTGACCAGGGAGGGGATGGATTCTGTGTCCAGGGAGGGGATAGATTATATGTCCAGGGAGGGGAATGGATTATGTGTTCAGGGAGGGGATGGATTCTGTGTCCAGGGAGGGGATGGAGTCGGTGTCCAGGGACGGGAATGGAGTCTGTGTCCAGGGAGGGGAATGGAGTCAGTGTCCAGGGAGGGAATTGATTCTGTGTCCAGGGAGTGGATGGATTTTGTGTCCATGGAGTGGATGGATTCTGTGTCCAGGGAGGGGGATGGATTCTGTGTCCAGGGAAAGGAGTCAGTGTCCAGGGAGTGGAATGGAGTCTGTGTCCAGCGAGGGGATGGAGTCTGTGTCCAGGGAGGGGATGGAGTCTGTATCCAGGGAGGGGATGAAGTCTGTGTCCAGGGACGGGAATGGTGTCTGTGTCCAGGGAGGGGGATGGAGTCTGTGTCCAGGGACAGGAATGGATTCTGTGTCCAGGGAGGGGAACGGAGTCAGTGTCCAGGGAGGGGGATGGAGTCTGTGTCCAGGGACGGGACTGGAGTCAGTGTCCAGGGAGGGGATGGATTCTGTGTCCAGGGAGGGGATGGAGTCTGTGTCCAGGGAGGGGATGGATTCTGTGTCCAGGGAATGGAGTCTGTGTCCAGGGAGGGAATGGAGTCAGTGTCCAGGGAGGGGATGGATTCTGTGTCCAGGGAGAGGATGGAGTCTGTGTCCAGGGAGGGGATGGAGTATGTGTCCAGGGAGGGAAAAGATTATGTATCCAGGGAGGGGATGGATTCTGTGTCCAGGGAGGAGGATGGATTCTGTGTCCAGGGAGAGGAATGGAGTCGGTGTCCAGGGAGGGGATGGATTCTGTGTCCAGGTAGGGGATGGATTCTGTGTCCAGGGAGGGGATGGATTCTGTGTCCAGGGGAGGGCATGGATTCCGTGTCCAGGGAGGGGGTTGGAGTCTGTGTGCAGGAAATGTAGTCAGTGCCCAGGTAGATGGATGGAGTCTGTGTCCAGGGAGAGGATGGATTCTGTGTCCAGAGAGGGGATGGAGTCTGTGTCCAGGGTTGGGATGGAGTCTGTGTCCAGGGAGGGGAATGGAGTCTGTGTCCAGGGAGGGGATGGATTCTGTGTCCAGGGAGGGGAATGGATTCTTTGTCCAGGGAATGGATTATGTGTCCAATGAATGGATTCTGTGTCCTCGGGAATGGAGTCTGTGTCCAGTTAGGGGAATGGATTCTGTGTCTAGGGAATGGAGTCTATGTCCAGGGATGGGAATGGAGTCTGTGTCCAGGGAGGGGAATGGATTCTGTGTCCAGGGAGGGGAATGGATTCTGTGTCCAGGGAGGGGATGGATTCTGTGTCCAGGGAGGGGATGGAGTCTGTGTCCAGGGAGGGGATGGATTCTGTGTCCAGGGAGGGGAATGGATTCGGTGTCCAGTGAGCGGATGGAGTCTGTGTCCAGGGAGGGGAATGGAGTCTGTGTCCAGGGAAGGGATGGAGTCTGTGTCTAGGGAGGGGAGTGGAGTCTGTGTCCAGGGAGGGGATGGATTCTGTGTCCAGGGAGGGGATGGATTCTGTGTCCAGGGAGGGAATGGATTCTGTGTCCAGGGACGGGATGGATTTTGTGTCCAGGGAGGGGATGGATTCTGTGTCTAGGGAGGGGGATGGATTCTGTGTCCAGGGAGGGGATGGAGTCTGTGTCCAGGGAGGGGATGGATTCTGTGTCCAGGGAATGGAGTCTGTGCCCAGGGAGGGAATGGAGTCAGTGTCCAGGGAGGGTATGGATTCTGTGACCAGGGAGGGGATGGATTCTGTGTCCAGGGAGGGGATAGATTATGTGTCCAATGAGGGGAATGGATTATATGTTCAGGGAGGGGATGGATTCTGTGTCCAGGGAGGGGATGGAGTCTTTGTCCAGGGAGGGAATGGAGTCTGTCTCCAGGGAGGGGATGGATTCTGTGTCCAGGGAGGGGATGGAGTCTGTGTCCAGGGAGGGGAATGGAGTCTGTGTCCAGGGAGGGGATGGATTCTGTGTCCAGGGAGGGGATGGAGTCTGTGTCCAGGGAGGGGATGGAGTCTGTGTCCAGGGAGTGGAATGGAGTCTGTGTCCAGGGAGGGGATGGATTCAGTGTCCAGGGAGGGGATGGATTCTGTGTCCAGGGAGGGGATGGAATCTGTGTCCAGGGAGGGGATAGATTCTGTGTCCAGGGAGGGAATGGAGTCTGTGTCCAGGGAGGGGCTGGAGACAGTGTCCAGGGAGAGGGATGGAGTCAGTGTCCAGGGAGGGGGATGGAGTCTGTGTCCAGGGAGGGGATGGATTCTGTGTCCAGGGAGGGGATAGATTCTGTGTCCAGGGAGGGGAATGGAATCTGTGTCCAGGGAGGGGATGGAGTCTGTGACCAGGGAGGGGATGGATTCTGTGTCCAGGGAGTGGATAGATTATATGTCCAGGGAGGGGAATGGATTATGTGTTCAGGGAGGGGATGGATTCTGTGTCCAGGGAGGGGATGGAGTCTGTGTCCAGGGAAGGGAATGGAGTCTGTGTCCAGGGAGGGGAATGGAGTCAGTGTCCAGGGAGGGAATTGATTCTGTGTCCAGGGAGGGGATGGATTTTGTGTCCAGGGAGGGGATGGATTCTGTGTCCAGGGAGGGGGATGGATTCTGTGTCCAGGGAAAGGAGTCAGTGTCCAGGGAGTGGAATGGAGTCTGTGTCCAGCGAGGGGATGGAGTCTGTGTCCAGGGAGGGGATGGAGTCTGTATCCAGGGAGGGGATGAAGTCTGTGTCCAGGGACGGGAATGGAGTCTTTGTCCAGGGAGGGGGATGGAGTCTGTGTCCTGGGACAGGAATGGATTCTGTGTCCAGGGAGGGGAACGGAGTCAGTGTCCAGGGAGGGGGATGGAGTCTGTGTCCAGGGACGGGACTGGAGTCAGTGTCCAGGGAGGGGGTGGATTCTGTGTCCAGGGAGGGGATGGATTCTGTGTCCAGGGAATGGAGTCTGTGTCCAGGGAGGGAATGGAGTCAGTGTCCAGGGAGGGGATGGATTCTGTGTCCAGGGAGGGAATTGATTCTGTGTCCAGGGTGGGGATGGATTTTGTGTCCAGGGAGGGGATGGATTCTGTGTCCAGGGAGGGGGATGGATTCTGTGTCCAGGGAAAGGAGTCAGTGTCCAGGGAGTGGAATGGAGTCTGTGTCCAGGGAGGGGATGGAGTCTGTGTCCAGGGAGGGGATGGAGTCTGTGTCCAGGGAGGGGATGGAGTCTGTGTCCAGGGACGGGAATGGAGTCTGTGTCCAGGGAGGGGGATGGAGTCTATGTCCAGGGACAGGAATGGATTCTGTGTCCAGGCAGGGGAACGGAGTCAGTGTCCAGGGAGGGGGATGCAGTCTGTGTCCAGGGACGGGACTGGAGTCAGTGTCCAGGGAGGGGATGGATTCTGTGTCCAGGGAGGGGATGGAGTCTGTGTCCAGGGAGGGGATGGATTCTGTGTCCAGGGAATGGAGTCTGTGTCCAGGGAGGGAATGGAGTAAGTGTCCAGGGAGGGGATGGATTCTGTGTCCAGGGAGAGGATGGAGTCCGTGTCCAGGGAGGGGATGGAGTATGTGTCCAGGGAGGGGATGGATTATGTATCCAGGGAGGGGATGGATTCTGTGTCCAGGGAGGAGGGTGGATTCTGTGTCCAGGGAGGGGAATGGAGTCTGTGTCCAGGGAGGGGATGGATTCTGTGTCCAGGTAGGGGATGGATTCTGTGTCCAGGGAGGGGATGGATTCTGTGTCCAGGGAGGGCATGGATTCCGTGTCCAGGGAGGGGGTTGGAGTCTGTGTGCAGGAAATGTAGTCAGTATCCAGGTAGATGGATGGAGTCTGTGTCCAGGGAGGGGGATGGAGTCTGTGTCCGGGTACGGGAATGGAGTTTGTGTCCAGGGAGGGGAACGGAGTCTGTGTCCAGGGAGGGGGATGGAGTCAGTGTCCAGGATGGGGATGGATTGTGTGTCTCGGGAGGGGATGGAGTCTGTGACCAGGGAGGGGATGGATTCTGTGTCC
Source organism: Pristiophorus japonicus (assembly GCF_044704955.1). Taxonomy (NCBI): domain Eukaryota; kingdom Metazoa; phylum Chordata; class Chondrichthyes; family Pristiophoridae; genus Pristiophorus; species Pristiophorus japonicus. Next base: position 2,114,751 of record NC_092005.1, read on the forward strand.
AGGGAGGGGATAGATTCTGTGACCAGGTAGTGGATGGATTCTGTGTCCAGGGAGGGGATAGATTCTGTGTCCAGGGAGGGGAATGGAATCTGTGTCCAGGGAGGGGATGGAGTCTGTGACCAGGGAGGGGATGGATTCTGTGTCCAGGGAGGGGATAGATTATGTGTCCAATGAGGGGAATGGATTATATGTTCAGGGAGGGGATGGATTCTGTGTCCAGGGAGGGGATGGAGTCTTTGTTATGGGAGGGAATGGAGTCTGTGTCCAGGGAGGGGATGGATTCTGTGTCCAGGGAGTGAATGGAGTCTGTGTCCAGGGAGGGGAATGGAGTCTGTGTCCAGGGAGGGGATGGATTCTGTGTCCAGGGAGGGGATGGAGTCTGTGTCCAGGGAGGGGATGGAGTCTGTGTCCAGGGAGTGGAATGGAGTCTGTGTCCAGGGAGGGGATGGATTCAGTGTCCAGGGAGGGGATGGATTCTGTGTCCAGGGAGGGGATGGAGTCTGTGTCCAGGGAGGGGATAGAGTCTGTGTCCAGGGTGGGAATGGAGTCTGTGTCCAGGGAGGGGATGGAGACAGTGTCCAGGGAGAGGGATGGAGTCAGTGTCCAGGGAGGGGGATGGAGTCTGTGTCCAGGGAGGGGATGGATTCTGTGTCCAGGGAGGGGATAGATTCTGTGTCCAGGGAGGGGAATGGAATCTGTGTCCAGGGAGGGGATGGAGTCTGTGACCAGGGAGGGGATGGATTCTGTGTCCAGGGAGGGGATAGATTATATGTCCAGGGAGGGGAATGGATTATGTGTTCAGGGAGGGGATGGATTCTGTGTCCAGGGAGGGGATGGAGTCGGTGTCCAGGGACGGGAATGGAGTCTGTGTCCAGGGAGGGGAATGGAGTCAGTGTCCAGGGAGGGAATTGATTCTGTGTCCAGGGAGTGGATGGATTTTGTGTCCATGGAGTGGATGGATTCTGTGTCCAGGGAGGGGGATGGATTCTGTGTCCAGGGAAAGGAGTCAGTGTCCAGGGAGTGGAATGGAGTCTGTGTCCAGCGAGGGGATGGAGTCTGTGTCCAGGGAGGGGATGGAGTCTGTATCCAGGGAGGGGATGAAGTCTGTGTCCAGGGACGGGAATGGTGTCTGTGTCCAGGGAGGGGGATGGAGTCTGTGTCCAGGGACAGGAATGGATTCTGTGTCCAGGGAGGGGAACGGAGTCAGTGTCCAGGGAGGGGGATGGAGTCTGTGTCCAGGGACGGGACTGGAGTCAGTGTCCAGGGAGGGGATGGATTCTGTGTCCAGGGAGGGGATGGAGTCTGTGTCCAGGGAGGGGATGGATTCTGTGTCCAGGGAATGGAGTCTGTGTCCAGGGAGGGAATGGAGTCAGTGTCCAGGGAGGGGATGGATTCTGTGTCCAGGGAGAGGATGGAGTCCGTGTCCAGGGAGGGGATGGAGTATGTGTCCAGGGAGGGAAAAGATTATGTATCCAGGGAGGGGATGGATTCTGTGTCCAGGGAGGAGGATGGATTCTGTGTCCAGGGAGAGGAATGGAGTCGGTGTCCAGGGAGGGGATGGATTCTGTGTCCAGGTAGGGGATGGATTCTGTGTCCAGGGAGGGGATGGATTCTGTGTCCAGGGGAGGGCATGGATTCCGTGTCCAGGGAGGGGGTTGGAGTCTGTGTGCAGGAAATGTAGTCAGTGCCCAGGTAGATGGATGGAGTCTGTGTCCAGGGAGAGGATGGATTCTGTGTCCAGAGAGGGGATGGAGTCTGTGTCCAGGGTTGGGATGGAGTCTGTGTCCAGGGAGGGGAATAGAGTCTGTGTCCAGGGAGAGGATGGATTCTGTGTCCAGGGAGGGGATGGATTCTGTGTCCAGGGAGGGGATGGATTCTGTGTCCAGGGAGGGGATGGATTCTGTGTCCAGGGAGGGGGATGGAGTCTCTGTCCAGGGAATGAAGTCAGTGTCCAGGGAGGGGGATGGAGTCTGTGTCCAGTGAGGGGATGGATTCTGTGTCCAGGGAGGGGATGGAGCCTGTGTCCAGGGAGGGGATAGATTCTGTGTCCAGGGAGGGAATGGAGTCTGTGTCCAGGGAGGGGATGGAGTCTGTGTCCAGGGAGGGGAATGGAGTCTGTGTCCAGGGAGGGGATGGATTCAGTGTCCAGGGTGGGGATGGATTCTGTGTCCAGGGAGGGGATGGAGTCTGTGTCCAGGGAGGGGATAGATTCTGTGTCCAGTGAGGGGATGGAGTCTGTGTCCAGGGAGTGGATGGAGTCAGTGTACAGGGAGGGGGATGGAGTCAGTGTCCAGGGAGGGGGATGGAGTCTGTGTCCACGGAGGGGATGGATTCTGTGTCCAGGGAGGGAATGGATACTGTGTCCAGGGAGGGGATGGATTCTGTGTCCAGGGAGGGGATGGATTCTGTGTCCAGGGAGGGGGATGGAGCCTGTATCCAGGGAATGGAGTCAGTGTCCAGGGAGGGGGATGGATTCTGTGTCCAGGGAGGGGATGGATTCTGTGTCCAGGGAGGGGATGGAGCCTGTGTCCAGGGAGAGGATGGATTCTGTGTCCGGGGAGGGAATCGAGTCTGTGTCCAGGGAGGGGATGGAGTTTATGTCCAGGGAGGGGAATGGAGTCTGTGTCCAGGGAGGGGATGGATTCAGTGTCCAGGGAGGGGATGGATTCTGTGTCCAGGGAGGAGATGGAGTCTGTGTCCAGGAAGGGGATAGATTCTGTGTCCAGGGAGGGGATGGAGTCTGTGTCCCGGGAGGGGATGGAGTCAGTATCCAGGGAGGGGGATGGAGTCAATGTCCAGGGAGGGGGATGGAGTCTGTGTCCACGGAGGGGTTGGATTCTGTGTCCAGGGAATGGAGTCTGTGTCCAGGGAGGTGAATGGATTCTGTGTCCAGGGAGGGCAATGGAGTCAGTGTCCAGGGAGGGGAATGGATTCTGTGTCCAGAGAGTGGAATTGAGTCTGTGTCCAGGGATGGGATGGAGTCTTTGTCCAGGGAATGGAGTCTGTGTCCAGGGAGCGGAATGGAGTCTGTGTCCAGGGAGGGGATGGATTCTGTGTCCAGGGAGGGGAATGGATTCTTTGTCCAGGGAATGGATTATGTGTCCAATGAATGGATTCTGTGTCCAGGGAATGGAGTCTGTGTCCAGTTAGGGGAATGGATTCTGTGTCCAGGGAATGGAGTCTATGTCCAGGGATGGGAATGGAGTCTGTGTCCAGGGAGGGGAATGGATTCTGTGTCCAGGGAGGGGAATGGATTCTGTGTCCAGGGAGGGGATGGATTCTGTGTCCAGGGAGGGGATGGAGTCTGTGTCCAGGGAGGGGATGGATTCTGTGTCCAGGGAGGGGAATGGATTCGGTGTCCAGTGAGCGGATGGAGTCTGTGTCCAGGGAGGGGAATGGAGTCTGTGTCCAGGGAAGGGATGGAGTCTGTGTCTAGGGAGGGGAGTGGAGTCTGTGTCCAGGGAGGGGATGGATTCTGTGTCCAGGGAGGGGATGGATTCTGTGTCCAGGGAGGGAATGGATTCTGTGTCCAGGGACGGGATGGATTTTGTGTCCAGGGAGGGGATGGATTCTGTGTCTAGGGAGGGGGATGGATTCTGTGTCCAGGGAGGGGATGGAGTCTGTGTCCAGGGAGGGGATGGATTCTGTGTCCAGGGAATGGAGTCTGTGCCCAGGGAGGGAATGGAGTCAGTGTCCAGGGAGGGTATGGATTCTGTGACCAGGGAGGGGATGGATTCTGTGTCCAGGGAGGGGATAGATTATGTGTCCAATGAGGGGAATGGATTATATGTTCAGGGAGGGGATGGATTCTGTGTCCAGGGAGGGGATGGAGTCTTTGTCCAGGGAGGGAATGGAGTCTGTCTCCAGGGAGGGGATGGATTCTGTGTCCAGGGAGGGGATGGAGTCTGTGTCCAGGGAGGGGAATGGAGTCTGTGTCCAGGGAGGGGATGGATTCTGTGTCCAGGGAGGGGATGGAGTCAGTGTCCAGGGAGGGAATTGATTCTGTGTCCAGGGAGGGGATGGATTTTGTGTCCAGGGAGAGGATGGATTCTGTGTCCAGGGAATGGAGTCTGTGTCCAGGGAGGGAATGGAGTCAGTGTCCAGGGAGGGGATGGATTCTGTGTCCAGGGAGAGGATGGAGTCCGTGTCCAGGGAGGGGATGGAGTATGTGTCCAGGGAGGGAAAAGATTATGTATCCAGGGAGGGGATGGATTCTGTGTCCAGGGAGGAGGATGGATTCTGTGTCCAGGGAGAGGAATGGAGTCGGTGTCCAGGGAGGGGATGGATTCTGTGTCCAGGTAGGGGATGGATTCTGTGTCCAGGGAGGGGATGGATTCTGTGTCCAGGGGAGGGCATGGATTCCGTGTCCAGGGAGGGGGTTGGAGTCTGTGTGCAGGAAATGTAGTCAGTGCCCAGGTAGATGGATGGAGTCTGTGTCCAGGGAGAGGATGGATTCTGTGTCCAGAGAGGGGATGGAGTCTGTGTCCAGGGTTGGGATGGAGTCTGTGTCCAGGGAGGGGAATAGAGTCTGTGTCCAGGGAGAGGATGGATTCTGTGTCCAGGGAGGGGATGGATTCTGTGTCCAGGGAGGGGATGGATTCTGTGTCCAGGGAGGGGATGGATTCTGTGTCCAGGGAGGGGGATGGAGTCTCTGTCCAGGGAATGAAGTCAGTGTCCAGGGAGGGGGATGGAGTCTGTGTCCAGTGAGGGGATGGATTCTGTGTCCAGGGAGGGGATGGAGCCTGTGTCCAGGGAGGGGATAGATTCTGTGTCCAGGGAGGGAATGGAGTCTGTGTCCAGGGAGGGGATGGAGTCTGTGTCCAGGGAGGAGAATGGAGTCTGTATCCAGGGAGGGGTTGGATTCAGTGTCCAGGGTGGGGATGGATTCTGTGTCCAGGGAGGGGATGGAGTCTGTGTCCAGGGAGGGGATAGTTTCTGTGTCCAGTGAGGGGATGGAGTCTGTGTCCAGGGAGTGGATGGAGTCAGTGTCCAGGGAGGGGGATGGAGTCAGTGTCCAGGGAGGGGGATGGAGTCTGTGTCCACGGAGGGGATGGATTCTGTGTCCAGGGAGGGAATGGATACTGTGTCCAGGGAGGGGATGGATTCTGTGTCCAGGGAGGGGATGGATTCTGTGTCCAGGGAGGGGGATGGAGTCTGTGTCCAGGGAATGGAGTCAGTGTCCAGGGAGGGGGATGGATTCTGTGTCCAGGGAGGGGATGGATTCTGTGTCCAGGGAGGTGATGGAGCCTGTGTCCAGGGAGAGGATGGATTCTGTGTCCGGGGAGGGAATGGAGTCTGTGTCCAGGGAGGGGATGGAGTTTATGTCCAGGGAGGGGAATGGAGTCTGTGTCCAGGGAGGGGATGGATTCAGTGTCCAGGGAGGGGATGGATTCTGTGTCTAGGGAGGGGGATGGATTCTGTGTCCATGGAGGGGATGGAGTCTGTTTCCAGGGAGGGGATGGATTCTGTGTCCAGGGAATGGAGTCTGTGCCCAGGGAGGGAATGGAGTCAGTGTCCAGGGAGGGTATGGATTCTGTGACCAGGGAGGGGATGGATTCTGTGTCCAGGGAGGGGATAGATTATGTGTCCAATGAGGGGAATGGATTATATGTTCAGGGAGGGGATGGATTCTGTGTCCAGGGAGGGGATGGAGTCTTTGTCCAGGGAGGGAATGGAGTCTGTCTCCAGGGAGGGGATGGATTCTGTGTCCAGGGAGGGGATGGAGTCTGTGTCCAGGGAGGGGAATGGAGTCTGTGTCCAGGGAGGGGATGGATTCTGTGTCCAGGGAGGGGATGGAGTCTGTGTCCAGGGAGGGGATGGAGTCTGTGTCCAGGGAGTGGAATGGAGTCTGTGTCCAGGGAGGGGATGGATTCAGTGTCCAGGGAGGGGATGGATTCTGTGTCCAGGGAGGGGATGGAGTCTGTGTCCAGGGAGGGGATAGATTCTGTGTCCAGGGAGGGAATGGAGTCTGTGTCCAGGGAGGGGATGGAGACAGTGTCCAGGGAGAGGGATGGAGTCAGTGTCCAGGGAGGGGGATGGAGTCTGTGTCCAGGGAGGGGATGGATTCTGTGTCCAGGGAGGGGATAGATTCTGTGTCCAGGGAGGGGAATGGAATCTGTGTCCAGGGAGGGGATGGAGTCTGTGACCAGGGAGGGGATGGATTCTGTGTCCAGGGAGGGGATAGATTATATGTCCAGGGAGGGGAATGGATTATGTGTTCAGGGAGGGGATGGATTCTGTGTCCAGGGAGGGGATGGAGTCTGTGTCCAGGGAAGGGAATGGAGTCTGTGTCCAGGGAGGGGAATGGAGTCAGTGTCCAGGGAGGGAATTGATTCTGTGTCCAGGGAGGGGATGGATTTTGTGTCCAGGGAGGGGATGGATTCTGTGTCCAGGGAGGGGGATGGATTCTGTGTCCAGGGAAAGGAGTCAGTGTCCAGGGAGTGGAATGGAGTCTGTGTCCAGCGAGGGGATGGAGTCTGTGTCCAGGGAGGGGATGGAGTCTGTATCCAGGGAGGGGATGAAGTCTGTGTCCAGGGACGGGAATGGAGTCTGTGTCCAGGGAGAGGGATGGAGTCTGTGTCCTGGGACAGGAATGGATTCTGTGTCCAGGGAGGGGAACGGAGTCAGTGTCCAGGGAGGGGGATGGAGTCTGTGTCCAGGGACGGGACTGGAGTCAGTGTCCAGGGAGGGGATGGATTCTGTGTCCAGGGAGGGGATGGAGTCTGTGTCCAGGGAGGGGATGGATTCTGTGTCCAGGGAATGGAGTCTGTGTCCAGGGAGGGAATGGAGTCAGTGTCCAGGGAGGGGATGGATTCTGTGTCCAGGGAGAGGATGGAGTCCGTGTCCAGGGAGGGGATGGAGTATGTGTCCAGGGAGGGAAAAGATTATGTATCCAGGGAGGGGATGGATTCTGTGTCCAGGGAGGAGGATGGATTCTGTGTCCAGGGAGAGGAATGGAGTCGGTGTCCAGGGAGGGGATGGATTCTGTGTCCAGGTAGGGGATGGATTCTGTGTCCAGGGAGGGGATGGATTCTGTGTCCAGGGGAGGGCATGGATTCCGTGTCCAGGGAGGGGGTTGGAGTCTGTGTGCAGGAAATGTAGTCAGTGCCCAGGTAGATGGATGGAGTCTGTGTCCAGGGAGAGGATGGATTCTGTGTCCAGAGAGGGGATGGAGTCTGTGTCCAGGGTTGGGATGGAGTCTGTGTCCAGGGAGGGGAATAGAGTCTGTGTCCAGGGAGAGGATGGATTCTGTGTCCAGGGAGGAGATGGATTCTGTGTCCAGGGAGGGGATGGATTCTGTGTCCAGGGAGGGGATGGATTCTGTGTCCAGGGAGGGGGATGGAGTCTCTGTCCAGGGAATGAAGTCCGTGTCCAGGGAGGGGGATGGAGTCTGTGTCCAGTGAGGGGATGGATTCTGTGTCCAGGGAGGGGATGGAGCCTGTGTCCAGGGAGGGGATGGATTCTGTGTCCAGGGAGGGGATAGATTATATGTCCAGGGAGGGGAATGGATTATGTGTTCAGGGAGGGGATGGATTCTGTGTCCAGGGAGGGGATGGAGTCTGTGTCCAGGGAAGGGAATGGAGTCTGTGTCCAGGGAGGGGAATGGGGTCAGTGTCCAGGGAGGGAATTGATTCTGTGTCCAGGGAGGGGATGGATTTTGTGTCCAGGGAGGGGATGGATTCTGTGTCCAGGGAGGGGGATGGATTCTGTGTCCAGGGAAAGGAGTCAGTGTCCAGGGAGTGGAATGGAGTCTGTGTCCAGCGAGGGGATGGAGTCTGTGTCCAGGGAGGGGATGGAGTCTGTATCCAGGGAGGGGATGAAGTCTGTGTCCAGGGACGGGAATGGAGTCTGTGTCCAGGGAGGGGGATGGAGTCTGTGTCCTGGGACAGGAATGGATTCTGTGTCCAGGGAGGGGAACGGAGTCAGTGTCCAGGGAGGGGGATGGAGTCTGTGTCCAGGGACGGGACTGGAGTCAGTGTCCAGGGAGGGGATGGATTCTGTGTCCAGGGAGGGGATGGAGTCTGTGTCCAGGGACGGGACTGGAGTCAGTGTCCAGGGAGGGGATGGATTCTGTGTCCAGGGAGGGGATGGAGTCTGTGTCCAGGGAGGGGATGGATTCTGTGTCCAGGGAATGGAGTCTGTGTCCAGGGAGGGAATGGAGTCAGTGTCCAGGGAGGGAAAAGATTATGTATCCAGGGAGGGGATGGATTCTGTGTCCAGGGAGGAGGATGGATTCTGTGTCCAGGGAGAGGAATGGAGTCGGTGTCCAGGGAGGGGATGGATTCTGTGTCCAGGTAGGGGATGGATTCTGTGTCCAGGGAGGGGATGGATTCTGTGTCCAGGGGAGGGCATGGATTCCGTGTCCAGGGAGGGGGTTGGAGTCTGTGTGCAGGAAATGTAGTCAGTGCCCAGGTAGATGGATGGAGTCTGTGTCCAGGGAGAGGATGGATTCTGTGTCCAGAGAGGGGATGGAGTCTGTGTCCAGGGAGGGGATGGATTCAGTGTCCAGGGAGGGGATGGATTCTGTGTTCAAGGAGGGGATGGAGTCTGTGTCCAGGGAGGGGATAGATTCTGTGTCCAGGGAGGGAATGGAGTCTGTGTCCAGGGAGGGGATGGAGACAGTGTCCAGGGAGAGGGATGGAGTCAGTGTCCAGGGAGGGGGATGGAGTCTGTGTCCAGGGAGGGGATGGATTCTGTGTCCAGGGAGGGGATAGATTCTGTGTCCAGGGAGGGGAATGGAATCTGTGTCCAGGGAGGGGATGGAGTCTGTGACCAGGGAGGGGATGGATTCTGTGTCCAGGGAGGGGATAGATTATATGTCCAGGGAGGGGAATGGATTATGTGTTCAGGGAGGGGATGGATTCTGTGTCCAGGGAGGGGATGGAGTCTGTGTCCAGGGAAGGGAATGGAGTCTGTGTCCAGGGAGGGGAATGGAGTCAGTGTCCAGGGAGGGAATTGATTCTGTGTCCAGGGAGGGGATGGATTTTGTGTCCAGGGAGGGGATGGATTCTGTGTCCAGGGAGGGGGATGGATTCTGTGTCCAGGGAAAGGAGTCAGTGTCCAGGGAGTGGAATGGAGTCTGTGTCCAGCGAGGGGATGGAGTCTGTGTCCAGGGAGGGGATGGAGTCTGTATCCAGGGAGGGGATGAAGTCTGTGTCCAGGGACGGGAATGGAGTCTGTGTCCAGGGAGGGGGATGGAGTCTGTGTCCTGGGACAGGAATGGATTCTGTGTCCAGGGAGGGGAACGGAGTCAGTGTCCAGGGAGGGGGATGGAGTCTGTGTCCAGGGACGGGACTGGAGTCAGTGTCCAAGGAGGGGATGGATTCTGTGTCCAGGGAGGGGATGGAGTCTGTGTCCAGGGAGGGGATGGATTCTGTGTCCAGGGAATGGAGTCTGTTTCCAGGGAGGGAATGGAGTCAGTGTCCAGGGAGGGGATGGATTCTGTGTCCAGGGAGAGGATGGAGTCCGTGTCCAGGGAGGGGATGGAGTATGTGTCCAGGGAGGGAAAAGATTATGTATCCAGGGAGGGGATGGATTCTGTGTCCAGGGAGGAGGATGGATTCTGTGTCCAGGGAGAGGAATGGAGTCGGTGTCCAGGGAGGGGATGGATTCTGTGTCCAGGTAGGGGATGGATTCTGTGTCCAGGGAGGGGATGGATTCTGTGTCCAGGGGAGGGCATGGATTCCGTGTCCAGGGAGGGGGTTGGAGTCTGTGTGCAGGAAATGTAGTCAGTGCCCAGGTAGATGGATGGAGTCTGTGTCCAGGGAGAGGATGGATTCTGTGTCCAGAGAGGGGATGGAGTCTGTGTCCAGGGTTGGGATGGAGTCTGTGTCCAGGGAGGGGAATAGAGTCTGTGTCCAGGGAGAGGATGGATTCTGTGTCCAGGGAGGGGATGGATTCTGTGTCCAGGGAGGGGATGGATTCTGTGTCCAGGGAGGGGATGGATTCTGTGTCCAGGGAGGGGGATGGAGTCTCTGTCCAGGGAATGAAGTCCGTGTCCAGGGAGGGGGATGGAGTCTGTGTCCAGTGAGGGGATGGATTCTGTGTCCAGGGAGGGGATGGAGCCTGTGTCCAGGGAGGGGATGGATTCTGTGTCCAGGGAGGGGATAGATTATATGTCCAGGGAGGGGAATGGATTATGTGTTCAGGGAGGGGATGGATTCTGTGTCCAGGGAGGGGATGGAGTCTGTGTCCAGGGAAGGGAATGGAGTCTGTGTCCAGGGAGGGGAATGGGGTCAGTGTCCAGGGAGGGAATTGATTCTGTGTCCAGGGAGGGGATGGATTTTGTGTCCAGGGAGGGGATGGATTCTGTGTCCAGGGAGGGGGATGGATTCTGTGTCCAGGGAAAGGAGTCAGTGTCCAGGGAGTGGAATGGAGTCTGTGTCCAGCGAGGGGATGGAGTTTGTGTCCAGGGAGGGGATGGAGTCTGTATCCAGGGAGGGGATGAAGTCTGTGTCCAGGGACGGGAATGGAGTCTGTGTCCAGGGAGGGGGATGGAGTCTGTGTCCTGGGACAGGAATGGATTCTGTGTCCAGGGAGGGGAACGGAGTCAGTGTCCAGGGAGGGGGATGGAGTCTGTGTCCAGGGACGGGACTGGAGTCAGTGTCCAGGGAGGGGATGGATTCTGTGTCCAGGGAGGGGATGGAGTCTGTGTCCAGGGACGGGACTGGAGTCAGTGTCCAGGGAGGGGATGGATTCTGTGTCCAGGGAGGGGATGGAGTCTGTGTCCAGGGAGGGGATGGATTCTGTGTCCAGGGAATGGAGTCTGTGTCCAGGGAGGGAATGGAGTCAGTGTCCAGGGAGGGGATGGATTCTGTGTCCAGGGAGAGGATGGAGTCCGTGTCCAGGGAGGGGATGGAGTATGTGTCCAGGGAGGGAAAAGATTATGTATCCAGGGAGGGGATGGATTCTGTGTCCAGGGAGGAGGATGGATTCTGTGTCCAGGGAGAGGAATGGAGTCGGTGTCCAGGGAGGGGATGGATTCTGTGTCCAGGTAGGGGATGGATTCTGTGTCCAGGGAGGGGATGGATTCTGTGTCCAGGGGAGGGCATGGATTCCGTGTCCAGGGAGGGGGTTGGAGTCTGTGTGCAGGAAATGTAGTCAGTGCCCAGGTAGATGGATGGAGTCTGTGTCCAGGGAGAGGATGGATTCTGTGTCCAGAGAGGGGATGGAGTCTGTGTCCAGGGTTGGGATGGAGTCTGTGTCCAGGGAGGGGAATAGAGTCTGTGTCCAGGGAGAGGATGGATTCTGTGTCCAGGGAGGGGATAGATTCTGTGTCCAGGGAGGGGATGGATTCTGTGTCCAGGGAGGGGATGGATTCTGTGTCCAGGGAGGGGGATGGAGTCTCTGTCCAGGGAATGAAGTCAGTGTCCAGGGAGGGGGATGGAGTCTGTGTCCAGTGAGGGGATGGATTCTGTGTCCAGGGAGGGGATGGAGCCTGTGTCCAGGGAGGGGATAGATTCTGTGTCCAGGGAGGGAATGGAGTCTGTGTCCAGGGAGGGGATGGAGTCTGTGTCCAGGGAGGGGAATGGAGTCTGTATCCAGGGAGGGGATGGATTCAGTGTCCCGGGTGGGGATGGATTCTGTGTCCAGGGAGGGGATGGAGTCTGTGTCCAGGGAGGGGATAGTTTCTGTGTCCAGTGAGGGGATGGAGTCTGTGTCCAGGGAGTGGATGGAGTCAGTGTCCAGGGAGGGGGATGGAGTCAGTGTCCAGGGAGGGGGATGGAGTCTGTGTCCACGGAGGGGATGGATTCTGTGTCCAGGGAGGGAATGGATACTGTGTCCAGGGAGGGGATGGATTCTGTGTCCAGGGAGGGGATGGATTCTGTGTCCAGGGAGGGGGATGGAGTCTGTGTCCAGGGAATGGAGTCAGTGTCCAGGGAGGGGGATGGATTCTGTGTCCAGGGAGGGGATGGATTCTGTGTCCAGGGAGGTGATGGAGCCTGTGTCCAGGGAGAGGATGGATTCTGTGTCCGGGGAGGGAATGGAGTCTGTGTCCAGGGAGGGGATGGAGTTTATGTCCAGGGAGGGGAATGGAGTCTGTGTCCAGGGAGGGGATGGATTCAGTGTCCAGGGAGGGGATGGATTCTGTGTCCAGGGAGGAGATGGAGTCTGTGTCCAGGAAGGGGATAGATTCTGTGTCCAGGGAGGGGATGGAGTCTGTGTCCCGGGAGGGGATGGAGTCAGTATCCAGGGAGGGGGATGGAGTCAATGTCCAGGGAGGGGGATGGAGTCTGTGTCCACGGAGGGGTTGGATTCTGTGTCCAGGGAATGGAGTCTGTGTCCAGGGAGGTGAATGGTGTCTGTGTCCAGGGAGGGCAATGGAGTCAGTGTCCAGGGAGGGGAATGGATTCTGTGTCCAGAGAGTGGAATTGAGTCTGTGTCCAGGGATGGGATGGAGTCTTTGTCCAGGGAATGGAGTCTGTGTCCAGGGAGCGGAATGGAGTCTGTGTCCAGGGAGGGGATGGATTCTGTGTCCAGGGAGGGGAATGGATTCTTTGTCCAGGGAATGGATTATGTGTCCAATGAATGGATTCTGTGTCCAGGGAATGGAGTCTGTGTCCAGTTAGGGGAATGGATTCTGTGTCCAGGGAATGGAGTCTATGTCCAGGGATGGGAATGGAGTCTGTGTCCAGGGAGGGGAATGGATTCTGTGTCCAGGGAGGGGAATGGATTCTTTGTCCAGGGAGGGGATGGATTCTGTGTCCAGGGAGGGGATGGAGTCTGTGTCCAGGGAGGGGAATGGAGTCTGTGTCCAGGGAAGGGATGGAGTCTGTGTCTAGGGAGGGGAGTGGAGTCTGTGTCCAGGGAGGGGATGGATTCTGTGTCCAGGGAGGGGATGGATTCTGTGTCCAGGGAGGGAATGGATTCTGTGTCCAGGGACGGGATGGATTATGTGTCCAGGGAGGGGATGGATTCTGTGTCTAGGGAGGGGGATGGATTCTGTGTCCAGGGAGGGGATGGAGTCTGTGTCCAGGGAGGGGATGGATTCTGTGTCCAGGGAGGGGATGGATTCTGTGTCCAGGGAGGGGATGGATTCTGTGTCCAGGGAGGGGGATGGAGTCTCTGTCCAGGGAATGAAGTCCGTGTCCAGGGAGGGGGATGGAGTCTGTGTCCAGTGAGGGGATGGATTCTGTGTCCAGGGAGGGGATGGAGCCTGTGTCCAGGGAGGGGATGGATTCTGTGTCCAGGGAGGGGATAGATTATATGTCCAGGGAGGGGAATGGATTATGTGTTCAGGGAGGGGATGGATTCTGTGTCCAGGGAGGGGATGGAGTCTGTGTCCAGGGAAGGGAATGGAGTCTGTGTCCAGGGAGGGGAATGGGGTCAGTGTCCAGGGAGGGAATTGATTCTGTGTCCAGGGAGGGGATGGATTTTGTGTCCAGGGAGGGGATGGATTCTGTGTCCAGGGAGGGGGATGGATTCTGTGTCCAGGGAAAGGAGTCAGTGTCCAGGGAGTGGAATGGAGTCTGTGTCCAGCGAGGGGATGGAGTCTGTGTCCAGGGAGGGGATGGAGTCTGTATCCAGGGAGGGGATGAAGTCTGTGTCCAGGGACGGGAATGGAGTCTGTGTCCAGGGAGGGGGATGGAGTCTGTGTCCTGGGACAGGAATGGATTCTGTGTCCAGGGAGGGGAACGGAGTCAGTGTCCAGGGAGGGGGATGGAGTCTGTGTCCAGGGACGGGACTGGAGTCAGTGTCCAGGGAGGGGATGGATTCTGTGTCCAGGGAGGGGATGGAGTCTGTGTCCAGGGACGGGACTGGAGTCAGTGTCCAGGGAGGGGATGGATTCTGTGTCCAGGGAGGGGATGGAGTCTGTGTCCAGGGAGGGGATGGATTCTGTGTCCAGGGAATGGAGTCTGTGTCCAGGGAGGGAATGGAGTCAGTGTCCAGGGAGGGGATGGATTCTGTGTCCAGGGAGAGGATGGAGTCCGTGTCCAGGGAGGGGATGGAGTATGTGTCCAGGGAGGGAAAAGATTATGTATCCAGGGAGGGGATGGATTCTGTGTCCAGGGAGGAGGATGGATTCTGTGTCCAGGGAGAGGAATGGAGTCGGTGTCCAGGGAGGGGATGGATTCTGTGTCCAGGTAGGGGATGGATTCTGTGTCCAGGGAGGGGATGGATTCTGTGTGCAGGGGAGGGCATGGATTCCGTGTCCAGGGAGGGGGTTGGAGTCTGTGTGCAGGAAATGTAGTCAGTGCCCAGGTAGATGGATGGAGTCTGTGTCCAGGGAGAGGATGGATTCTGTGTCCAGAGAGGGGATGGAGTCTGTGTCCAGGGTTGGGATGGAGTCTGTGTCCAGGGAGGGGAATAGAGTCTGTGTCCAGGGAGAGGATGGATTCTGTGTCCAGGGAGGGGATGGATTCTGTGTCCAGGGAGGGGATGGATTCTGTGTCCAGGGAGGGGATGGATTCTGTGTCCAGGGAGGGGGATGGAGTCTCTGTCCAGGGAATGAAGTCAGTGTCCAGGGAGGGGGATGGAGTCTGTGTCCAGTGAGGGGATGGATTCTGTGTCCAGGGAGGGGATGGAGCCTGTGTCCAGGGAGGGGATAGATTCTGTGTCCAGGGAGGGAATGGAGTCTGTGTCCAGGGAGGGGATGGAGTCTGTGTCCAGGGAGGGGAATGGAGTCTGTATCCAGGGAGGGGATGGATTCAGTGTCCAGGGTGGGGATGGATTCTGTGTCCAGGGAGGGGATGGAGTCTGTGTCCAGGGAGGGGATAGTTTCTGTGTCCAGTGAGGGGATGGAGTCTGTGTCCAGGGAGTGGATGGAGTCAGTGTCCAGGGAGGGGGATGGAGTCAGTGTCCAGGGAGGGGGATGGAGTCTGTGTCCACGGAGGGGATGGATTCTGTGTCCAGGGAGGGAATGGATACTGTGTCCAGGGAGGGGATGGATTCTGTGTCCAGGGAGGGGATGGATTCTGTGTCCAGGGAGGGGGATGGAGTCTGTGTGCAGGGAATGGAGTCAGTGTCCAGGGAGGGGGATGGATTCTGTGTCCAGGGAGGGGATGGATTCTGTGTCCAGGGAGGTGATGGAGCCTGTGTCCAGGGAGAGGATGGATTCTGTGTCCGGGGAGGGAATGGAATCTGTGTCCAGGGAGGGGATGGAGTTTATGTCCAGGGAGGGGAATGGAGTCTGTGTCCAGGGAGGGGATGGATTCAGTGTCCAGGGAGGGGATGGATTCTGTGTCCAGGGAGGAGATGGAGTCTGTGTCCAGGAAGGGGATAGATTCTGTGTCCAGGGAGGGGATGGAGTCTGTGTCCCGGGAGGGGATGGAGTCAGTATCCAGGGAGGGGGATGGAGTCAATGTCCAGGGAGGGGGATGGAGTCTGTGTCCACGGAGGGGTTGGATTCTGTGTCCAGGGAATGGAGTCTGTGTCCAGGGAGGTGAATGGTGTCTGTGTCCAGGGAGGGCAATGGAGTCAGTGTCCAGGGAGGGGAATGGATTCTGTGTCCAGAGAGTGGAATTGAGTCTGTGTCCAGGGATGGGATGGAGTCTTTGTCCAGGGAATGGAGTCTGTGTCCAGGGAGCGGAATGGAGTCTGTGTCCAGGGAGGGGATGGATTCTGTGTCCAGGGAGGGGAATGGATTCTTTGTCCAGGGAATGGATTATGTGTCCAATGAATGGATTCTGTGTCCAGGGAATGGAGTCTGTGTCCAGTTAGGGGAATGGATTCTGTGTCCAGGGAATGGAGTCTATGTCCAGGGATGGGAATGGAGTCTGTGTCCAGGGAGGGGAATGGATTCTGTGTCCAGGGAGGGGAATGGATTCTTTGTCCAGGGAGGGGATGGATTCTGTGTCCAGGGAGGGGATGGAGTCTGTGTCCAGGGAGGGGATGGATTCTGTGTCCAGGGAGGGGAATGGATTCGGTGTCCAGTGAGCGGATGGAGTCTGTGTCCAGGGAGGGGAATGGAGTCTGTGTCCAGGGAAGGGATGGAGTCTGCGTCTAGGGAGGGGAGTGGAGTCTGTGTCCAGGGAGGGGATGGATTCTGTGTCCAGGGAGGGGATGGATTCTGTGTCCAGGGAGGGAATGGATTCTGTGTCCAGGGACGGGATGGATTATGTGTCCAGGGAGGGGATGGATTCTGTGTCTAGGGAGGGGGATGGATTCTGTGTCCAGGGAGGCGATGGAGTCTGTGTCCAGGGAGGGGATGGATTCTGTGTCCAGGGAATGGAGTCTGTGCCCAGGGAGGGAATGGAGTCAGTGTCCAGGGAGGGGATGGATTCTGTGTCCAGGGAGGGGATGGAGTCCGTTTCCAGGCAGGGGATGGATTCTGTGTCCAGGGAGGGGATGGATTCTCTGTCCAGGGAGAGGGATGGATTCTGTGTCCAGGGAGGGGAATTGAGTTTGTGTCCAGAGAGGGGAACGGAGCAAGTGCCCAGGGAGATGGATGGAGTCTGTGTCCAGGGAATGGAGTATGTGACCAGGGAGGGAATGGAGTCAGTGTCCAGGAAGGGGATGGATTCTGTATCCAGGGAAGGGATGGAGTCTGTGTCCAGGGAGGGGAATGGAGTCTGTGTCCAGGGAGGGGATGGATTCTGTGTCCAGGGAGGGGATGGAGTCTGTGTCCAGGGAGGGGATGGAGTCTGTGTCCAGGGAGTGGAATGGAGTCTGTGTCCAGGGAGGGGATGGATTCAGTGTCCAGGGAGGGGATGGATTCTGTGTCCAGGGAGGGGATGGAGTCTGTGTCCAGGGAGGGGATACATTCTGTGTCCAGGGAGGGAATGGAGTCTGTGTCCAGGGAGGGGATGGAGACAGTGTCCAGGGAGAGGGATGGAGTCAGTGTCCAGGGAGGGGGATGGAGTCTGTGTCCAGGGAGGGGATGGATTCTGTGTCCAGGGAGGGGATAGATTCTGTGTCCAGGGAGGGGAATGGAATCTGTGTCCAGGGAGGGGATGGAGTCTGTGACCAGGGAGGGGATGGATTCTGTGTCCAGGGAGGGGATAGATTATATGTCCAGGGAGGGGAATGGATTATGTGTTCAGGGAGGGGATGGATTCTGTGTCCAGGGAGGGGATGGAGTCTGTCTCCAGGGAAGGGAATGGAGTCTGTGTCCAGGGAGGGGAATGGAGTCAGTGTCCAGGGAGGGAATTGATTCTGTGTCCAGGGAGGGGATGGATTTTGTGTCCAGGGAGGGGATGGATTCTGTGTCCAGGGAGGGGGATGGATTCTGTGTCCAGGGAAAGGAGTCAGTGTCCAGGGAGTGGAATGGAGTCTGTGTCCAGCGAGGGGATGGAGTCTGTGTCCAGGGAGGGGATGGAGTCTGTATCCAGGGAGGGGATGAAGTCTGTGTCCAGGGACGGGAATGGAGTCTGTGTCCAGGGAGGGGGATGGAGTCTGTGTCCTGGGACAGGAATGGATTCTGTGTCCAGGGAGGGGAACGGAGTCAGTGTCCAGGGAGGGGGATGGAGTCTGTGTCCAGGGACGGGACTGGAGTCAGTGTCCATGGAGGGGATGGATTCTGTGTCCAGGGAGGGGATGGAGTCTGTGTCCAGGGACGGGACTGGAGTCAGTGTCCAGGGAGGGGATGGATTCTGTGTCCAGGGAGGGGATGGAGTCTGTGTCCAGGGAGGGGATGGATTCTGTGTCCAGGGAATGGAGTCTGTGTCCAGGGAGGGAATGGAGTCAGTGTCCAGGGAGGGGATGGATTCTGTGTCCAGGGAGAGGATGGAGTCCGTGTCCAGGGAGGGGATGGAGTATGTGTCCAGGGAGGGAAAAGATTATGTATCCAGGGAGGGGATGGATTCTGTGTCCAGGGAGGAGGATGGATTCTGTGTCCAGGGAGAGGAATGGAGTCGGTGTCCAGGGAGGGGATGGATTCTGTGTCCAGGTAGGGGATGGATTCTGTGTCCAGGGAGGGGATGGATTCTGTGTCCAGGGGAGGGCATGGATTCCGTGTCCAGGGAGGGGGTTGGAGTCTGTGTGCAGGAAATGTAGTCAGTGCCCAGGTAGATGGATGGAGTCTGTGTCCAGGGAGAGGATGGATTCTGTGTCCAGAGAGGGGATGGAGTCTGTGTCCAGGGTTGGGATGGAGTCTGTGTCCAGGGAGGGGAATAGAGTCTGTGTCCAGGGAGAGGATGGATTCTGTGTCCAGGGAGGGGATGGATTCTGTGTCCAGGGAGGGGATGGATTCTGTGTCCAGGGAGGGGATGGATTCTGTGTCCAGGGAGGGGGATGGAGTCTCTGTCCAGGGAATGAAGTCAGTGTCCAGGGAGGGGGATGGAGTCTGTGTCCAGTGAGGGGATGGATTCTGTGTCCAGGGAGGGGATGGAGCCTGTGTCCAGGGAGGGGATAGATTCTGTGTCCAGGGAGGGAATGGAGTCTGTGTCCAGGGAGGGGATGGAGTCTGTGTCCAGGGAGGGGAATGGAGTCTGTATCCAGGGAGGGGATGGATTCAGTGTCCAGGGTGGGGATGGATTCTGTGTCCAGGGAGGGGATGGAGTCTGTGTCCAGGGAGGGGATAGTTTCTGTGTCCAGTGAGGGGATGAAGTCTGTGTCCAGGGAGTGGATGGAGTCAGTGTCCAGGGAGGGGGATGGAGTCAGTGTCCAGGGAGGGGGATGGAGTCTGTGTCCACGGAGGGGATGGATTCTGTGTCCAGGGAGGGAATGGATACTGTGTCCAGGGAGGGGATGGATTCTGTGTCCAGGGAGGGGATGGATTCTGTGTCCAGGGAGGGGGATGGAGTCTGTGTCCAGGGAATGGAGTCAGTGTCCAGGGAGGGGGATGGATTCTGTGTCCAGGGAGGGGATGGATTCTGTGTCCAGGGAGGTGATGGAGCCTGTGTCCAGGGAGAGGATGGATTCTGTGTCCGGGGAGGGAATGGAGTCTGTGTCCAGGGAGGGGATGGAGTTTATGTCCAGGGAGGGGAATGGAGTCTGTGTCCAGGGAGGGGATGGATTCAGTGTCCAGGGAGGGGATGGATTCTGTGTCCAGGGAGGAGATGGAGTCTGTGTCCAGGAAGGGGATAGATTCTGTGTCCAGGGAGGGGATGGAGTCTGTGTCCCGGGAGGGGATGGAGTCAGTATCCAGGGAGGGGGATGGAGTCAATGTCCAGGGAGGGGGATGGAGTCTGTGTCCACGGAGGGGTTGGATTCTGTGTCCAGGGAATGGAGTCTGTGTCCAGGGAGGTGAATGGTGTCTGTGTCCAGGGAGGGCAATGGAGTCAGTGTCCAGGGAGGGGAATGGATTCTGTGTCCAGAGAGTGGAATTGAGTCTGTGTCCAGGGATGGGATGGAGTCTTTGTCCAGGGAATGGAGTCTGTGTCCAGGGAGCGGAATGGAGTCTGTGTCCAGGGAGGGGATGGATTCTGTGTCCAGGGAGGGGAATGGATTCTTTGTCCAGGGAATGGATTATGTGTCCAATGAATGGATTCTGTGTCCAGGGAATGGAGTCTGTGTCCAGTTAGGGGAATGGATTCTGTGTCCAGGGAATGGAGTCTATGTCCAGGGATGGGAATGGAGTCTGTGTCCAGGGAGGGGAATGGATTCTGTGTCCAGGGAGGGGAATGGATTCTGTGTCCAGGGAGGGGATGGATTCTGTGTCCTGGGACAGGAATGGATTCTGTGTCCAGGGAGGGGAACGGAGTCAGTGTCCAGGGAGGGGGATGGAGTCTGTGTCCAGGGACGGGACTGGAGTCAGTGTCCAGGGAGGGGATGGATTCTGTGTCCAGGGAGGGGATGGAGTCTGTGTCCAGGGACGGGACTGGAGTCAGTGTCCAGGGAGGGGATGGATTCTGTGTCCAGGGAGGGGATGGAGTCTGTGTCCAGGGAGGGGATGGATTCTGTGTCCAGGGAATGGAGTCTGTGTCCAGGGAGGGAATGGAGTCAGTGTCCAGGGAGGGGATGGATTCTGTGTCCAGGGAGAGGATGGAGTCCGTGTCCAGGGAGGGGATGGAGTATGTGTCCAGGGAGGGAAAAGATTATGTATCCAGGGAGGGGATGGATTCTGTGTCCAGGGAGGAGGATGGATTCTGTGTCCAGGGAGAGGAATGGAGTCGGTGTCCAGGGAGGGGATGGATTCTGTGTCCAGGTAGGGGATGGATTCTGTGTCCAGGGAGGGGATGGATTCTGTGTCCAGGGGAGGGCATGGATTCCGTGTCCAGGGAGGGGGTTGGAGTCTGTGTGCAGGAAATGTAGTCAGTGCCCAGGTAGATGGATGGAGTCTGTGTCCAGGGAGAGGATGGATTCTGTGTCCAGAGAGGGGATGGAGTCTGTGTCCAGGGTTGGGATGGAGTCTGTGTCCAGGGAGGGGAATAGAGTCTGTGTCCAGGGAGAGGATGGATTCTGTGTCCAGGGAGGGGATGGATTCTGTGTCCAGGGAGGGGATGGATTCTGTGTCCAGGGAGGGGATGGATTCTGTGTCCAGGGAGGGGGATGGAGTCTCTGTCCAGGGAATGAAGTCAGTGTCCAGGGAGGGGGATGGAGTCTGTGTCCAGTGAGGGGATGGATTCTGTGTCCAGGGAGGGGATGGAGCCTGTGTCCAGGGAGGGGATAGATTCTGTGTCCAGGGAGGGAATGGAGTCTGTGTCCAGGGAGGGGATGGAGTCTGTGTCCAGGGAGGGGAATGGAGTCTGTATCCAGGGAGGGGATGGATTCAGTGTCCAGGGTGGGGATGGATTCTGTGTCCAGGGAGGGGATGGAGTCTGTGTCCAGGGAGGGGATAGTTTCTGTGTCCAGTGAGGGGATGGAGTCTGTGTCCAGGGAGTGGATGGAGTCAGTGTCCAGGGAGGGGGATGGAGTCAGTGTCCAGGGAGGGGGATGGAGTCTGTGTCCACGGAGGGGATGGATTCTGTGTCCAGGGAGGGAATGGATACTGTGTCCAGGGAGGGGATGGATTCTGTGTCCATGGAGGGGATGGATTCTGTGTCCAGGGAGGGGGATGGAGTCTGTGTCCAGGGAATGGAGTCAGTGTCCAGGGAGGGGGATGGATTCTGTGTCCAGGGAGGAAATGGATTCTGTGTCCAGGGAGGTGATGGAGCCTGTGTCCAGGGAGAGGATGGATTCTGTGTCCGGGGAGGGAATGGAGTCTGTGTCCAGGGAGGGGATGGAGTTTATGTCCAGGGAGGGGAATGGAGTCTGTGTCCAGGGAGGGGATGGATTCAGTGTCCAGGGAGGGGATGGATTCTGTGTCCAGGGAGGAGATGGAGTCTGTGTCCAGGAAGGGGATAGATTCTGTGTCCAGGGAGGGGATGGAGTCTGTGTCCCGGGAGGGGATGGAGTCAGTATCCAGGGAGGGGGATGGAGTCAATGTCCAGGGAGGGGGATGGAGTCTGTGTCCACGGAGGGGTTGGATTCTGTGTCCAGGGAATGGAGTCTGTGTCCAGGGAGGTGAATGGTGTCTGTGTCCAGGGAGGGCAATGGAGTCAGTGTCCAGGGAGGGGAATGGATTCTGTGTCCAGAGAGTGGAATTGAGTCTGTGTCCAGGGATGGGATGGAGTCTTTGTCCAGGGAATGGAGTCTGTGTCCAGGGAGCGGAATGGAGTCTGTGTCCAGGGAGGGGATGGATTCTGTGTCCAGGGAGGGGAATGGATTCTTTGTCCAGGGAATGGATTATGTGTCCAATGAATGGATTCTGTGTCCAGGGAATGGAGTCTGTGTCCAGTTAGGGGAATGGATTCTGTGTCCAGGGAATGGAGTCTATGTCCAGGGATGGGAATGGAGTCTGTGTCCAGGGAGGGGAATGGATTCTGTGTCCAGGGAGGGGAATGGATTCTGTGTCCAGGGAGGGGATGGATTCTGTGTCCAGGGAGGGGATGGAGTCTGTGTCCAGGGAGGGGATGGATTCTGTGTCCAGGGAAAGGAGTCAGTGTCCAGGGAGTGGAATGGAGTCTGTGTCCAGCGAGGGGATGGAGTCTGTGTCCAGGGAGGGGATGGAGTCTGTATCCAGGGAGGGGATGAAGTCTGTGTCCAGGGACGGGAATGGAGTCTGTGTCCAGGGAGGGGGATGGAGTCTGTGTCCTGGGACAGGAATGGATTCTGTGTCCAGGGAGGGGAACGGAGTCAGTGTCCAGGGAGGGGGATGGAGTCTGTGTCCAGGGACGGGACTGGAGTCAGTGTCCATGGAGGGGATGGATTCTGTGTCCAGGGAGGGGATGGAGTCTGTGTCCAGGGACGGGACTGGAGTCAGTGTCCAGGGAGGGGATGGATTCTGTGTCCAGGGAGGGGATGGAGTCTGTGTCCAGGGAGGGGATGGATTCTGTGTCCAGGGAATGGAGTCTGTGTCCAGGGAGGGAATGGAGTCAGTGTCCAGGGAGGGGATGGATTCTGTGTCCAGGGAGAGGATGGAGTCCGTGTCCAGGGAGGGGATGGAGTATGTGTCCAGGGAGGGAAAAGATTATGTATCCAGGGAGGGGATGGATTCTGTGTCCAGGGAGGAGGATGGATTCTGTGTCCAGGGAGAGGAATGGAGTCGGTGTCCAGGGAGGGGATGGATTCTGTGTCCAGGTAGGGGATGGATTCTGTGTCCAGGGAGGGGATGGATTCTGTGTCCAGGGAGGGGATGGAGTCTGTGTCCAGGGAGGGGATGGATTCTGTGTCCAGGGAAAGGAGTCAGTGTCCAGGGAGTGGAATGGAGTCTGTGTCCAGCGAGGGGATGGAGTCTGTGTCCAGGGAGGGGATGGAGTCTGTATCCAGGGAGGGGATGAAGTCTGTGTCCAGGGACGGGAATGGAGTCTGTGTCCAGGGAGGGGGATGGAGTCTGTGTCCTGGGACAGGAATGGATTCTGTGTCCAGGGAGGGGAACGGAGTCAGTGTCCAGGGAGGGGGATGGAGTCTGTGTCCAGGGACGGGACTGGAGTCAGTGTCCATGGAGGGGATGGATTCTGTGTCCAGGGAGGGGATGGAGTCTGTGTCCAGGGACGGGACTGGAGTCAGTGTCCAGGGAGGGGATGGATTCTGTGTCCAGGGAGGGGATGGAGTCTGTGTCCAGGTAGGGGATGGATTCTGTGTCCAGGGAATGGAGTCTGTGTCCAGGGAGGGAATGGAGTCAGTGTCCAGGGAGGGGATGGATTCTGTGTCCAGGGAGAGGATGGAGTCCGTGTCCAGGGAGGGGATGGAGTATGTGTCCAGGGAGGGAAAAGATTATGTATCCAGGGAGGGGATGGATTCTGTGTCCAGGGAGGAGGATGGATTCTGTGTCCAGGGAGAGGAATGGAGTCGGTGTCCAGGGAGGGGATGGATTCTGTGTCCAGGTAGGGGATGGATTCTGTGTCCAGGGAGGGGATGGATTCTGTGTCCAGGGGAGGGCATGGATTCCGTGTCCAGGGAGGGGGTTGGAGTCTGTGTGCAGGAAATGTAGTCAGTGCCCAGGTAGATGGATGGAGTCTGTGTCCAGGGAGAGGATGGATTCTGTGTCCAGAGAGGGGATGGAGTCTGTGTCCAGGGTTGGGATGGAGTCTGTGTCCAGGGAGGGGAATAGAGTCTGTGTCCAGGGAGAGGATGGATTCTGTGTCCAGGGAGGGGATGGATTCTGTGTCCAGGGAGGGGATGGATTCTGTGTCCAGGGAGGGGGATGGAGTCTCTGTCCAGGGAATGAAGTCAGTGTCCAGGGAGGGGGATGGAGTCTGTGTCCAGTGAGGGGATGGATTCTGTGTCCAGGGAGGGGATGGAGCCTGTGTCCAGGGAGGGGATAGATTCTGTGTCCAGGGAGGGAATGGAGTCTGTGTCCAGGGAGGGGATGGAGTCTGTGTCCAGGGAGGGGAATGGAGTCTGTATCCAGGGAGGGGATGGATTCAGTGTCCAGGGTGGGGATGGATTCTGTGTCCAGGGAGGGGATGGAGTCTGTGTCCAGGGAGGGGATAGTTTCTGTGTCCAGTGAGGGGATGAAGTCTGTGTCCAGGGAGTGGATGGAGTCAGTGTCCAGGGAGGGGGATGGAGTCAGTGTCCAGGGAGGGGGATGGAGTCTGTGTCCACGGAGGGGATGGATTCTGTGTCCAGGGAGGGAATGGATACTGTGTCCAGGGAGGGGATGGATTCTGTGTCCAGGGAGGGGATGGATTCTGTGTCCAGGGAGGGGGATGGAGTCTGTGTCCAGGGAATGGAGTCAGTGTCCAGGGAGGGGGATGGATTCTGTGTCCAGGGAGGGGATGGATTCTGTGTCCAGGGAGGTGATGGAGCCTGTGTCCAGGGAGAGGATGGATTCTGTGTCCGGGGAGGGAATGGAGTCTGTGTCCAGGGAGGGGATGGAGTTTATGTCCAGGGAGGGGAATGGAGTCTGTGTCCAGGGAGGGGATGGATTCAGTGTCCAGGGAGGGGATGGATTCTGTGTCCAGGGAGGAGATGGAGTCTGTGTCCAGGAAGGGGATAGATTCTGTGTCCAGGGAGGGGATGGAGTCTGTGTCCCGGGAGGGGATGGAGTCAGTATCCAGGGAGGGGGATGGAGTCAATGTCCAGGGAGGGGGATGGAGTCTGTGTCCACAGAGGGGTTGGATTCTGTGTCCAGGGAATGGAGTCTGTGTCCAGGGAGGTGAATGGTGTCTGTGTCCAGGGAGGGCAATGGAGTCAGTGTCCAGGGAGGGGAATGGATTCTGTGTCCAGAGAGTGGAATTGAGTCTGTGTCCAGGGATGGGATGGAGTCTTTGTCCAGGGAATGGAGTCTGTGTCCAGGGAGCGGAATGGAGTCTGTGTCCAGGGAGGGGATGGATTCTGTGTCCAGGGAGGGGAATGGATTCTTTGTCCAGGGAATGGATTATGTGTCCAATGAATGGATTCTGTGTCCAGGGAATGGAGTCTGTGTCCAGTTAGGGGAATGGATTCTGTGTCCAGGGAATGGAGTCTATGTCCAGGGATGGGAATGGAGTCTGTGTCCAGGGAGGGGAATGGATTCTGTGTCCAGGGAGGGGAATGGATTCTGTGTCCAGGGAGGGGATGGATTCTGTGTCCTGGGACAGGAATGGATTCTGTGTCCAGGGAGGGGAACGGAGTAAGTGTCCAGGGAGGGGGATGGAGTCTGTGTCCAGGGACGGGACTGGAGTCAGTGTCCAGGGAGGGGATGGATTCTGTGTCCAGGGAGGGGATGGAGTCTGTGTCCAGGGACGGGACTGGAGTCAGTGTCCAGGGAGGGGATGGATTCTGTGTCCAGGGAGGGGATGGAGTCTGTGTCCAGGGAGGGGATGGATTCTGTGTCCAGGGAATGGAGTCTGTGTCCAGGGAGGGAATGGAGTCAGTGTCCAGGGAGGGGATGGATTCTGTGTCCAGGGAGAGGATGGAGTCCGTGTCCAGGGAGGGGATGGAGTATGTGTCCAGGGAGGGAAAAGATTATGTATCCAGGGAGGGGATGGATTCTGTGTCCAGGGAGGAGGATGGATTCTGTGTCCAGGGAGAGGAATGGAGTCGGTGTCCAGGGAGGGGATGGATTCTGTGTCCAGGTAGGGGATGGATTCTGTGTCCAGGGAGGGGATGGATTCTGTGTCCAGGGGAGGGCATGGATTCCGTGTCCAGGGATGGGGTTGGAGTCTGTGTGCAGGAAATGTAGTCAGTGCCCAGGTAGATGGATGGAGTCTGTGTCCAGGGAGAGGATGGATTCTGTGTCCAGAGAGGGGATGGAGTCTGTGTCCAGGGTTGGGATGGAGTCTGTGTCCAGGGAGGGGAATAGAGTCTGTGTCCAGGGAGAGGATGGATTCTGTGTCCAGGGAGGGGATGGATTCTGTGTCCAGGGAGGGGATGGATTCTGTGTCCAGGGAGGGGATGGATTCTGTGTCCAGGGAGGGGGATGGAGTCTCTGTCCAGGGAATGAAGTCAGTGTCCAGGGAGGGGGATGGAGTCTGTGTCCAGTGAGGGGATGGATTCTGTGTCCAGGGAGGGGATGGAGCCTGTGTCCAGGGAGGGGATAGATTCTGTGTCCAGGGAGGGAATGGAGTCTGTGTCCAGGGAGGGGATGGAGTCTGTGTCCAGGGAGGGGAATGGAGTCTGTATCCAGGGAGGGGATGGATTCAGTGTCCAGGGTGGGGATGGATTCTGTGTCCAGGGAGGGGATGGAGTCTGTGTCCAGGGAGGGGATAGTTTCTGTGTCCAGTGAGGGGATGGAGTCTGTGTCCAGGGAGTGGATGGAGTCAGTGTCCAGGGAGGGGGATGGAGTCAGTGTCCAGGGAGGGGGATGGAGTCTGTGTCCACGGAGGGGATGGATTCTGTGTCCAGGGAGGGAATGGATACTGTGTCCAGGGAGGGGATGGATTCTGTGTCCATGGAGGGGATGGATTCTGTGTCCAGGGAGGGGGATGGAGTCTGTGTCCAGGGAATGGAGTCAGTGTCCAGGGAGGGGGATGGATTCTGTGTCCAGGGAGGAAATGGATTCTGTGTCCAGGGAGGTGATGGAGCCTGTGTCCAGGGAGAGGATGGATTCTGTGTCCGGGGAGGGAATGGAGTCTGTGTCCAGGGAGGGGATGGAGTTTATGTCCAGGGAGGGGAATGGAGTCTGTGTCCAGGGAGGGGATGGATTCAGTGTCCAGGGAGGGGATGGATTCTGTGTCCAGGGAGGAGATGGAGTCTGTGTCCAGGAAGGGGATAGATTCTGTGTCCAGGGAGGGGATGGAGTCTGTGTCCCGGGAGGGGATGGAGTCAGTATCCAGGGAGGGGGATGGAGTCAATGTCCAGGGAGGGGGATGGAGTCTGTGTCCACGGAGGGGTTGGATTCTGTGTCCAGGGAATGGAGTCTGTGTCCAGGGAGGTGAATGGTGTCTGTGTCCAGGGAGGGCAATGGAGTCAGTGTCCAGGGAGGGGAATGGATTCTGTGTCCAGAGAGTGGAATTGAGTCTGTGTCCAGGGATGGGATGGAGTCTTTGTCCAGGGAATGGAGTCTGTGTCCAGGGAGCGGAATGGAGTCTGTGTCCAGGGAGGGGATGGATTCTGTGTCCAGGGAGGGGAATGGATTCTTTGTCCAGGGAATGGATTATGTGTCCAATGAATGGATTCTGTGTCCAGGGAATGGAGTCTGTGTCCAGTTAGGGGAATGGATTCTGTGTCCAGGGAATGGAGTCTATGTCCAGGGATGGGAATGGAGTCTGTGTCCAGGGAGGGGAATGGATTCTGTGTCCAGGGAGGGGAATGGATTCTGTGTCCAGGGAGGGGATGGATTCTGTGTCCAGGGAGGGGATGGAGTCTGTGTCCAGGGAGGGGATGGATTCTGTGTCCAGGGAGGGGAATGGATTCGGTGTCCAGTGAGCGGATGGAGTCTGTGTCCAGGGAGGGGAATGGAGTCTGTGTCCAGGGAAGGGATGGAGTCTGTGTCTAGGGAGGGGAGTGGAGTCTGTGTCCAGGGAGGGGATGGATTCTGTGTCCAGGGAGGGGATGGATTCTGTGTCCAGGGAGGGAATGGATTCTGTGTCCAGGGACGGGATGGATTATGTGTCCAGGGAGGGGATGGATTCTGTGTCTAGGGAGGGGGATGGATTCTGTGTCCAGGGAGGGGATGGAGTCTGTGTCCAGGGAGGGGATGGATTCTGTGTCCAGGGAATGGAGTCTGTGCCCAGGGAGGGAATGGAGTCAGTGTCCAGGGAGGGGATGGATTCTGTGTCCAGGGAGGGGATGGAGTCCGTTTCCAGGCAGGGGATGGATTCTGTGTCCAGGGAGGGGATGGATTCTCTGTCCAGGGAGAGGGATGGATTCTGTGTCCAGGGAGGGGAATTGAGTCTGTGTCCAGAGAGGGGAACGGAGCAAGTGCCCAGGGAGATGGATGGAGTCTGTGTCCAGGGAATGGAGTCTGTGACCAGGGAGGGAATGGAGTCAGTGTCCAGGAAGGGGATGGATTCTGTATCCAGGGAAGGGATGGAGTTTGTGTCCAGGGAGGGGAATGGAGTCTGTGTCCAGGGAGGGGATGGATTCTGTGTCCAGGGAGGGGATGGAGTCTGTGTCCAGGGAGGGGATGGAGTCTGTGTCCAGGGAGTGGAATGGAGTCTGTGTCCAGGGAGGGGATGGATTCAGTGTCCAGGGAGGGGATGGATTCTGTGTCCAGGGAGGGGATGGAGTCTGTGTCCAGGGAGGGGATAGATTCTGTGTCCAGGGAGGGAATGGAGTCTGTGTCCAGGGAGGGGATGGAGACAGTGTCCAGGGAGAGGGATGGAGTCAGTGTCCAGGGAGGGGGATGGAGTCTGTGTCCAGGGAGGGGATGGATTCTGTGTCCAGGGAGGGGATAGATTCTGTGTCCAGGGAGGGGAATGGAATCTGTGTCCAGGGAGGGGATGGAGTCTGTGACCAGGGAGGGGATGGATTCTGTGTCCAGGGAGGGGATAGATTATATGTCCAGGGAGGGGAATGGATTATGTGTTCAGGGAGGGGATGGATTCTGTGTCCAGGGAGGGGATGGAGTCTGTGTCCAGGGAAGGGAATGGAGTCTGTGTCCAGGGAGGGGAATGGAGTCAGTGTCCAGGGAGGGAATTGATTCTGTGTCCAGGGAGGGGATGGATTTTGTGTCCAGGGAGGGGATGGATTCTGTGTCCAGGGAGGGGGATGGATTCTGTGTCCAGGGAAAGGAGTCAGTGTCCAGGGAGTGGAATGGAGTCTGTGTCCAGCGAGGGGATGGAGTCTGTGTCCAGGGAGGGGATGGAGTCTGTATCCAGGGAGGGGATGAAGTCTGTGTCCAGGGACGGGAATGGAGTCTGTGTCCAGGGAGGGGGATGGAGTCTGTGTCCTGGGACAGGAATGGATTCTGTGTCCAGGGAGGGGAACGGAGTCAGTGTCCAGGGAGGGGGATGGAGTCTGTGTCCAGGGACGGGACTGGAGTCAGTGTCCAGGGAGGGGATGGATTCTGTGTCCAGGGAGGGGATGGAGTCTGTGTCCAGGGACGGGACTGGAGTCAGTGTCCAGGGAGGGGATGGATTCTGTGTCCAGGGAGGGGATGGAGTCTGTGTCCAGGGAGGGGATGGATTCTGTGTCCAGGGAATGGAGTCTGTGTCCAGGGAGGGAATGGAGTCAGTGTCCAGGGAGGGGATGGATTCTGTGTCCAGGGAGAGGATGGAGTCCGTGTCCAGGGAGGGGATGGAGTATGTGTCCAGGGAGGGAAAAGATTATGTATCCAGGGAGGGGATGGATTCTGTGTTCAGGGAGGAGGATGGATTCTGTGTCCAGGGAGAGGAATGGAGTCGGTGTCCAGGGAGGGGATGGATTCTGTGTCCAGGTAGGGGATGGATTCTGTGTCCAGGGAGGGGATGGATTCTGTGTCCAGGGGAGGGCATGGATTCCGTGTCCAGGGAGGGGGTTGGAGTCTGTGTGCAGGAAATGTAGTCAGTGCCCAGGTAGATGGATGGAGTCTGTGTCCAGGGAGAGGATGGATTCTGTGTCCAGAGAGGGGATGGAGTCTGTGTCCAGGGTTGGGATGGAGTCTGTGTCCAGGGAGGGGAATAGAGTCTGTGTCCAGGGAGAGGATGGATTCTGTGTCCAGGGAGGGGATGGATTCTGTGTCCAGGGAGGGGATGGATTCTGTGTCCAGGGAGGGGATGGATTCTGTGTCCAGGGAGGGGGATGGAGTCTCTGTCCAGGGAATGAAGTCAGTGTCCAGGGAGGGGGATGGAGTCTGTGTCCAGTGAGGGGATGGATTCTGTGTCCAGGGAGGGGATGGAGCCTGTGTCCAGGGAGGGGATAGATTCTGTGTCCAGGGAGGGAATGGAGTCTGTGTCCAGGGAGGGGATGGAGTCTGTGTCCAGGGAGGGGAATGGAGTCTGTATCCAGGGAGGGGATGGATTCAGTGTCCAGGGTGGGGATGGATTCTGTGTCCAGGGAGGGGATGGAGTCTGTGTCCAGGGAGGGGATAGTTTCTGTGTCCAGTGAGGGGATGGAGTCTGTGTCCAGGGAGTGGATGGAGTCAGTGTCCAGGGAGGGGGATGGAGTCAGTGTCCAGGGAGGGGGATGGAGTCTGTGTCCACGGAGGGGATGGATTCTGTGTCCAGGGAGGGAATGGATACTGTGTCCAGGGAGGAGATGGATTCTGTGTCCAGGGAGGGGATGGATTCTGTGTCCAGGGAGGGGGATGGAGTCTGTGTCCAGGGAATGGAGTCAGTGTCCAGGGAGGGGGATGGATTCTGTGTCCAGGGAGGGGATGGATTCTGTGTCCAGGGAGGTGATGGAGCCTGTGTCCAGGGAGAGGATGGATTCTGTGTCCGGGGAGGGAATGGAGTCTGTGTCCAGGGAGGGGATGGAGTTTATGTCCAGGGAGGGGAATGGAGTCTGTGTCCAGGGAGGGGATGGATTCAGTGTCCAGGGAGGGGATGGATTCTGTGTCCAGGGAGGAGATGGAGTCTGTGTCCAGGAAGGGGATAGATTCTGTGTCCAGGGTGGGGATGGAGTCTGTGTCCCGGGAGTGGATGGAGTCAGTATCCAGGGAGGGGGATGGAGTCAATGTCCAGGGAGGGGGATGGAGTCTGTGTCCACGGAGGGGTTGGATTCTGTGTCCAGGGAATGGAGTCTGTGTCCAGGGAGGTGAATGGTGTCTGTGTCCAGGGAGGGCAATGGAGTCAGTGTCCAGGGAGGGGAATGGATTCTGTGTCCAGAGAGTGGAATTGAGTCTGTGTCCAGGGATGGGATGGAGTCTTTGTCCAGGGAATGGAGTCTGTGTCCAGGGAGCGGAATGGAGTCTGTGTCCAGGGAGGGGATGGATTCTGTGTCCAGGGAGGGGAATGGATTCTTTGTCCAGGGAATGGATTATGTGTCCAATGAATGGATTCTGTGTCCAGGGAATGGAGTCTGTGTCCAGTTAGGGGAATGGATTCTGTGTCCAGGGAATGGAGTCTATGTCCAGGGATGGGAATGGAGTCTGTGTCCAGGGAGGGGAATGGATTCTGTGTCCAGGGAGGGGAATGGATTCTGTGTCCAGGGAGGGGATGGATTCTGTGTCCAGGGAGGGGATGGAGTCTGTGTCCAGGGAGGGGATGGATTCTGTGTCCAGGGAGGGGAATGGATTCGGTGTCCAGTGAGCGGATGGAGTCTGTGTCCAGGGAGGGGAATGGAGTCTGTGTCCAGGGAAGGGATGGAGTCTGTGTCTAGGGAGGGGAGTGGAGTCTGTGTCCAGGGAGGGGATGGATTCTGTGTCCAGGGAGGGGATGGATTCTGTGTCCAGGGAGGGAATGGATTCTGTGTCCAGGGACGGGATGGATTATGTGTCCAGGGAGGGGATGGATTCTGTGTCTAGGGAGGGGGATGGATTCTGTGTCCAGGGAGGGGATGGAGTCTGTGTCCAGGGAGGGGATGGATTCTGTGTCCAGGGAATGGAGTCTGTGCCCAGGGAGGGAATGGAGTCAGTGTCCAGGGAGGGGATGGATTCTGTGTCCAGGGAGGGGATGGAGTCCGTTTCCAGGCAGGGGATGGATTCTGTGTCCAGGGAGGGGATGGATTCTCTGTCCAGGGAGAGGGATGGATTCTGTGTCCAGGGAGGGGAATTGAGTCTGTGTCCAGAGAGGGGAACGGAGCAAGTGCCCAGGGAGATGGATGGAGTCTGTGTCCAGGGAATGGAGTCTGTGACCAGGGAGGGAATGGAGTCAGTGTCCAGGAAGGGGATGGATTCTGTATCCAGGGAAGGGATGGAGTCTGTGTCCAGGGAGGGGATGGAGTCTGTGTCCAGGGAGGGGATGGAATCTGTGTCTAGGGGAGGGCATGGATTCCGTGTCCAGGGAGGGGGTTGGAGTCTGTGTGCAGGAAATGTAGTCAGTGCCCAGGTAGATGGATGGAGTCAGTGTCCAGGGAGAGGATGGATTCTGTGTCCAGAGAGGGGATGGAGTCTGTGTCCAGGGTTGGGATGGAGTCTGTGTCCAGGGAGGGGAATAGAGTCTGTGTCCAGGGAGAGGATGGATTCTGTGTCCAGGGAGGGGATGGATTCTGTGTCCAGGGAGGGGATGGATTCTGTGTCCAGGGAGGGGATGGATTCTGTGTCCAGGGAGGGGGATGGAGTCTCTGTCCAGGGAATGAAGTCAGTGTCCAGGGAGGGGGATGGAGTCTGTGTCCAGTGAGGGGATGGATTCTGTGTCCAGGGAGGGGATGGAGCCTGTGTCCAGGGAGGGGATAGATTCTGTGTCCAGGGAGGGAATGGAGTCTGTGTCCAGGGAGGGGATGGAGTCTGTGTCCAGGGAGGGGAATGGAGTCTGTATCCAGGGAGGGGATGGATTCAGTGTCCAGGGTGGGGATGGATTCTGTGTCCAGGGAGGGGATGGAGTCTGTGTCCAGGGAGGGGATAGTTTCTGTGTCCAGTGAGGGGATGGAGTCTGTGTCCAGGGAGTGGATGGAGTCAGTGTCCAGGGAGGGGGATGGAGTCTGTGTCCAGGGAGGGGGATGGAGTCTGTGTCCACGGAGGGGATGGATTCTGTGTCCAGGGAGGGAATGGATACTGTGTCCAGGGAGGGGATGGATTCTGTGTCCAGGGAGGGGATGGATTCTGTGTCCAGGGAGGGGGATGGAGTCTGTGTCCAGGGAATGGAGTCAGTGTCCAGGGAGGGGGATGGATTCTGTGTCCAGGGAGGGGATGGATTCTGTGTCCAGGGAGGTGATGGAGCCTGTGTCCAGGGAGAGGATGGATTCTGTGTCCGGAGAGGGAATGGAGTCTGTGTCCAGGGAGGGGATGGAGTTTATGTCCAGGGAGGGGAATGGAGTCTGTGTCCAGGGAGGGGATGGATTCAGTGTCCAGGGAGGGGATGGATTCTGTGTCTAGGGAGGGGGATGGAGTCTGTGTCCAGGGAGGGGATGGAGTCTGTGTCCAGGGAGGGGATGGATTCTGTGTCCAGGGAATGGAGTCTGTGCCCAGGGAGGGAATGGAGTCAGTGTCCAGGGAGGGTATGGATTCTGTGACCAGGGAGGGGATGGATTCTGTGTCCAGGGAGGGGATAGATTATGTGTCCAATGAGGGGAATGGATTATATGTTCAGGGAGGGGATGGATTCTGTGTCCAGGGAGGGGATGGAGTCTTTGTCCAGGGAGGGAATGGAGTCTGTCTCCAGGGAGGGGATGGATTCTGTGTCCAGGGAGGTGATGGAGTCTGTGTCCAGGGAGGGGAATGGAGTCTGTGTCCAGGGAGGGGATGGATTCTGTGTCCAGGGAGGGGATGGAGTCTGTGTCCAGGGAGGGGATGGAGTCTGTGTCCAGGGAGTGGAATGGAGTCTGTGTCCAGGGAGGGGATGGATTCAGTGTCCAGGGAGGGGATGGATTATGTGTCCAGGGAGGGGATGGAGTCTGTGTCCAGGGAGGGGATAGATTCTGTGTCCAGGGAGGGAATGGAGTCTGTGTCCAGGGAGGGGATGGAGACAGTGTCCAGGGAGAGGGATGGAGTCAGTGTCCAGGGAGGGGGATGGAGTCTGTGTCCAGGGAGGGGATGGATTCTGTGTCCAGGGAGGGGATAGATTCTGTGTCCAGGGAGGGGAATGGAATCTGTGTCCAGGGAGGGGTTGGAGTCTGTGACCAGGGAGGGGATGGATTCTGTGTCCAGGGAGGGGATAGATTATATGTCCAGGGAGGGGAATGGATTATGTGTTCAGGGAGGGGATGGATTCTGTGTCCAGGGAGGGGATGGAGTCTGTGTCCAGGGAAGGGAATGGAGTCTGTGTCCAGGGAGGGGAATGGAGTCAGTGTCCAGGGAGGGAATTGATTCTGTGTCCAGGGAGGGGATGGATTTTGTGTCCAGGGAGGGGATGGATTCTGTGTCCAGGGAGGGGGATGGATTCTGTGTCCAGGGAAAGGAGTCAGTGTCCAGGGAGTGGAATGGAGTCTGTGTCCAGCGAGGGGATGGAGTCTGTGTCCAGGGAGGGGATGGAGTCTGTATCCAGGGAGGGGATGAAGTCTGTGTCCAGGGACGGGAATGGAGTCTGTGTCCAGGGAGGGGGATGGAGTCTGTGTCCTGGGACAGGAATGGATTCTGTGTCCAGGGAGGGGAACGGAGTCAGTGTCCAGGGAGGGGGATGGAGTCTGTGTCCAGGGACGGGACTGGAGTCAGTGTCCAGGGAGGGGATGGATTCTGTGTCCAGGGAGGGGATGGAGTCTGTGTCCAGGGAGGGGATGGATTCTGTGTCCAGGGAATGGAGTCTGTGTCCAGGGAGGGAATGGAGTCAGTGTCCAGGGAGGGGATGGATTCTGTGTCCAGGGAGAGGATGGAGTCCGTGTCCAGGGAGGGGATGGAGTATGTGTCCAGGGAGGGAAAAGATTATGTATCCAGGGAGGGGATGGATTCTGTGTCCAGGGAGGAGGATGGATTCTGTGTCCAGGGAGAGGAATGGAGTCGGTGTCCAGGG
Organism: Pristiophorus japonicus; assembly: GCF_044704955.1. Lineage (NCBI taxonomy): Eukaryota > Metazoa > Chordata > Chondrichthyes > Pristiophoridae > Pristiophorus > Pristiophorus japonicus. The sequence goes on from NC_092005.1 coordinate 2,148,941, forward strand.
AGGGGATGGATTCTGTGTCCAGGTAGGGGATGGATTCTGTGTCCAGGGAGGGGATGGATTCTGTGTCCAGGGGAGGGCATGGATTCCGTGTCCAGGGAGGGGGTTGGAGTCTGTGTGCAGGAAATGTAGTCGGTGCCCAGGTAGATGGATGGAGTCTGTGTCCAGGGAGAGGATGGATTCTGTGTCCAGAGAGGGGATGGAGTCTGTGTCCAGGGTTGGGATGGAGTCTGTGTCCAGGGAGGGGAATAGAGTCTGTGTCCAGGGAGAGGATGGATTCTGTGTCCAGGGAGGGGATGGATTCTGTGTCCAGGGAGGGGATGGATTCTGTGTCCAGGGAGGGGATGGATTCTGTGTCCAGGGAGGGGGATGGAGTCTCTGTCCAGGGAATGAAGTCAGTGTCCAGGGAGGGGGATGGAGTCTGTGTCCAGTGAGGGGATGGATTCTGTGTCCAGGGAGGGGATGGAGCCTGTGTCCAGGGAGGGGATAGATTCTGTGTCCAGGGAGGGAATGGAGTCTGTGTCCAGGGAGGGGATGGAGTCTGTGTCCAGGGAGGGGAATGGAGTCTGTATCCAGGGAGGGGATGGATTCAGTGTCCAGGGTGGGGATGGATTCTGTGTCCAGGGAGGGAATGGATTCTGTGTCCAGGGACGGGATGGATTATGTGTCCAGGGAGGGGATGGATTCTGTGTCTAGGGAGGGGGATGGATTCTGTGTCCAGGGAGGGGATGGAGTCTGTGTCCAGGGAGGGGATGGATTCTGTGTCCAGGGAATGGAGTCTGTGCCCAGGGAGGGAATGGAGTCAGTGTCCAGGGAGGGGATGGATTCTGTGTCCAGGGAGGGGATGGAGTCCGTTTCCAGGCAGGGGATGGATTCTGTGTCCAGGGAGGGGATGGATTCTCTGTCCAGGGAGAGGGATGGATTCTGTGTCCAGGGAGGGGAATTGAGTCTGTGTCCAGAGAGGGGAACGGAGCAAGTGCCCAGGGAGATGGATGGAGTCTGTGTCCAGGGAATGGAGTCTGTGACCAGGGAGGGAATGGAGTCAGTGTCCAGGAAGGGGATGGATTCTGTATCCAGGGAAGGGATGGAGTCTGTGTCCAGGGAGGGGATGGAGTCTGTGTCCAGGGAGGGGATGGAATCTGTGTCCAGGGGAGGGCATGGATTCCGTGTCCAGGGAGGGGGTTGGAGTCTGTGTGCAGGAAATGAAGTCAGTGCCCAGGTAGATGGATGGAGTCAGTGTCCAGGGAGAGGATGGATTCTGTGTCCAGGGAGGGGGATGGAGTCTGTGTCCAGTGAGGGGATGGATTCTGTGTCCAGGGAGGGGATGGAGCCTGTGTCCAGGGAGGGGATAGATTCTGTGTCCAGGGAGCGAATGGAGTCTGTGTCCAGGGAGGGGATGGAGTCTGTGTCCAGGGAGGGGAATGGAGTCTGTATCCAGGGAGGGGATGGATTCAGTGTCCAGGGTGGGGATGGATTCTGTGTCCAGGGAGGGGATGGAGTCTGTGTCCAGGGAGGGGATAGTTTCTGTGTCCAGTGAGGGGATGGAGTCTGTGTCCAGGGAGTGGATGGAGTCAGTGTCCAGGGAGGGGGATGGAGTCAGTGTCCAGGGAGGGGGATGGAGTCTGTGTCCACGGAGGGGATGGATTCTGTGTCCAGGGAGGGAATGGATACTGTGTCCAGGGAGGGGATGGATTCTGTGTCCAGGGAGGGGATGGATTCTGTGTCCAGGGAGGGGGATGGAGTCTGTGTCCAGGGAATGGAGTCAGTGTCCAGGGAGGGGGATGGATTCTGTGTCCAGGGAGGGGATGGATTCTGTGTCCAGGGAGGTGATGGAGCCTGTGTCCAGGGAGAGGATGGATTCTGTGTCCGGGGAGGGAATGGAGTCTGTGTCCAGGGAGGGGATGGAGTTTATGTCCAGGGAGGGGAATGGAGTCTGTGTCCAGGGAGGGGATGGATTCAGTGTCCAGGGAGGGGATGGATTCTGTGTCCAGGGAGGAGATGGAGTCTGTGTCCAGGAAGGGGATAGATTCTGTGTCCAGGGAGGGGATGGAGTCTGTGTCCCGGGAGGGGATGGAGTCAGTATCCAGGGAGGGGGATGGAGTCAATGTCCAGGGAGGGGGATGGAGTCTGTGTCCACGGAGGGGTTGGATTCTGTGTCCAGGGAATGGAGTCTGTGTCCAGGGAGGTGAATGGTGTCTGTGTCCAGGGAGGGCAATGGAGTCAGTGTCCAGGGAGGGGAATGGATTCTGTGTCCAGAGAGTGGAATTGAGTCTGTGTCCAGGGATGGGATGGAGTCTTTGTCCAGGGAATGGAGTCTGTGTCCAGGGAGCGGAATGGAGTCTGTGTCCAGGGAGGGGATGGATTCTGTGTCCAGGGAGGGGAATGGATTCTTTGTCCAGGGAATGGATTATGTGTCCAATGAATGGATTCTGTGTCCAGGGAATGGAGTCTGTGTCCAGTTAGGGGAATGGATTCTGTGTCCAGGGAATGGAGTCTATGTCCAGGGATGGGAATGGAGTCTGTGTCCAGGGAGGGGAATGGATTCTGTGTCCAGGGAGGGGAATGGATTCTGTGTCCAGGGAGGGGATGGATTCTGTGTCCAGGGAGGGGATGGAGTCTGTGTCCAGGGAGGGGATGGATTCTGTGTCCAGGGAGGGGAATGGATTCGGTGTCCAGTGAGCGGATGGAGTCTGTGTCCAGGGAGGGGAATGGAGTCTGTGTCCAGGGAAGGGATGGAGTCTGTGTCTAGGGAGGGGAGTGGAGTCTGTGTCCAGGGAGGGGATGGATTCTGTGTCCAGGGAGGGGATGGATTCTGTGTCCAGGGAGGGAATGGATTCTGTGTCCAGGGACGGGATGGATTTTGTGTCCAGGGAGGGGATGGATTCTGTGTCTAGGGAGGGGGATGGATTCTGTGTCCAGGGAGGGGATGGAGTCTGTGTCCAGGGAGGGGATGGATTCTGTGTCCAGGGAATGGAGTCTGTGCCCAGGGTGGGAATGGAGTCAGTGTCCAGGGAGGGGATGGATTCTGTGTCCAGGGAGGGGATGGAGTCCGTTTCCAGGCAGGGGATGGATTCTGTGTCCAGGGAGGGGATGGATTCTCTGTCCAGGGAGAGGGATGGATTCTGTGTCCAGGGAGGGGAATTGAGTCTGTGTCCAGAGAGGGGAACGGAGCAAGTGCCCAGGGAGATGGATGGAGTCTGTGTCCAGGGAATGGAGTCTGTGACCAGGGAGGGAATGGAGTCAGTGTCCAGGAAGGGGATGGATTCTGTATCCAGGGAAGGGATGGAGTCTGTGTCCAGGGAGGGGATGGAGTCTGTGTCCAGGGAGGGGATGGAATCTGTGTCCAGGGAGGGGATGGATTCTGTGTCCAGGGAGGGGATGGATTCTGTGTCCAGGGAGGGGATGGATTCTGTGTCCAACGAATGGACTCTGTGTCCAGGGAATGGAGTCTGTGTCCAGGGAGGGAATAGATTCTGTGTCCAGGGAATGGAGTCTTTGTCCAGGGACGGGATGGAGTCTGTGTCCAGGGAGGGGAATGGATTCTGTGTCCAGGGAGGGGATGGATTCTGTGTCCAGGGAGGGGATGGATTCTGTGTCCAGGGAGGGGAATGGAGTATGTTTCCAGTGAGGGGAATGGAGTCTGTGTCCAGTAGTGGAATGGAGTCTGTTTCCAGGGAGGGGAATGGAGTCTGTGTCCAGGGAGGGGATGGATTTTGTGTCCAGGGAGGGGAATGGAGTCTGTTTCCAGGAAGGGGAATGAAGTCTGTGTCCAGGGAGGAGAATGGAGTCAGTGTCCAGGGAGGGGATGGAGTCTGTTTCAAGGGAGCGGATGAATTATTTGTCCAGGGACGGGAATGGAGTCTGTGTCCAGGGAGGGGGATGGAGTCTGTGTCCAGGGACGGGAATGGAGTCTGTGTCCAGCTAGGGGAACGGAGTCAGTGTCCAGGGAGGGGGATGGAGTCTGTGTCCAGGGAATGGAGTCTGTGTCCAGGGAGGGGGTGGATTCTGTCTCCAGGGACGGGATGGATTCTGTATCCAGGGAGGGGATCGATACTGTGTCCAGGGAGGGGATGGAGTCAATGTCCAGGGAGTGGAATGGAGTCTGTGTCCAGGGAGGGGATGGATTCTGTGTCCAGGGAGGGGATGGATTCTGTGTCCAGGGAGGGGATGGATTCTGTGTCCAGGGAGGGGATATATTCCGTGTCCAGGGAGGGGATGGATTCTGTGTACAGGGAGGGGGATGGAGTCTGTGTCCAGGGAGGGGATGGATTCTGTGTCCAGCGAGGGGATGGAGTCTGTGTCCAGTGAGGGGATGGATTCTGTGTCCAGGGACGGAATGGAGTCTGTGTCCAGGGAGGGGATTGAGTCTGTATCCAGGGAGGGGAATGGAGTCTGTGTCCAGGGAGGGGATGTATTTTGTCTACAGGGAGGGGATGTATTCTGTGTCCAGGGTGGGGATGGAGTTTGTGTCCAGGGAGGGGATGGAGTCAATGTCCAGGGTGCAGGATGGAGTCAGTGTCCAGGGAGGGGGATGGAGTCTGTGTCCAGGGAGGGGATGGATTCTGTGTCAAGGGAGGGGGTGGAGTCTGTGCCCAGGGACTGGATGGAGTCTGTGTCCAGGCAGGGGAATGGTGTCTGTGTCCAGGGAGGGGAATGGAGTCTGTGTCCAGAGAGTGGGATGGAGTCTGTGTCCAGGGACGGGAATGGAGACTGTGTCCAGTGAGGGGAACGGAGTCAGTGTCCAGGGAGGGGGATGGAGTCTGTGTCCAGGGAGGGGGATGGATTCTGTGTCCGGGGACGGGAATGGAGTCTATGTCCAGGGAGGGGAACGGACTCAGTGTCCAGGGTGGGGGATGGTGTCTGTGTCCAGGGAATGGAGTCTGTGTCCAGGGAGGGAATGGAGTCAGTGTCCAGGAAGGGGATGGATTCTGTGTCCAGGGAGGGGATGGAGTCTGTGACCAGGGAGGGGATGGATTCTGTGTCCAGGGAGGGTATGGATTATGTGTCCAGGGAGGGGAATGGATTCGGTGTCCAGGGAGGGGATGGATTCTGTGTCCAGGGAGGAGATGGATTATGTGTCCCTGGAGGGGATGGATTTTGTGTCCAGGGAGGGGACGGATACTGTGTCCAGGGAGGGGGATGGATTCTGTGTCCAGGGAAAGGAGTCAGTGTCCAGGGAGGGGAATGAAGTTTGTGTCCAGGGAGGGGAATGGAGTCTGTGTCCTGGGAGGGGAATGGAGTCTGTGTCCAGGGAGGGGGATGGAGTCTGTGTCCAGGGACGGGAATGGAGTCTGTGTCCAGCTAGGGGAACGGAGTCAGTGTCCAGGGAGGGGGATGGAGTCTGTGTCCAGGGAATGGAGTCTGTGTCCAGGGAGGGGGTGGATTCTGTATCCAGGGAGGGGATCGATACTGTGTCCAGGGAGGGGATGCAGTCAATGTCCAGGGAGTGGAATGGAGTCTGTGTCCAGGGAGGGAATGGAGTCAGTGTCCAGGGAGGGGATGGATTCTGTGTCCAGGGAGGGGATGGATTCTGTGTCCAGGGAGGGGATATATTTTGTGTCCAGGGAGGGGATGGATTCTGTGTACAGGGAGGGGGATGGAGTCTGTGTCCAGGGAATGGAGTCAGTGTCCAGGGAGGGGGATGGAGTCTGTGTCCAGGGAGGGGATGGATTCTGTGTCCAGGGAGGGGATGGAGTCTGTGTCCAGGGAGGGGATGGATTCTGTGTCCAGGGACGGAATGGAGTCTGTGTCCAGGGAGGGGATTTAGTCTGTATCCAGGGAGGGGAATGGAGTCTGTGTCCAGGGAGGGGATGTATTTTGTCTACAGGGAGGGGATGTATTCTGTGTCCAGGGAGGGGATGGAGTTTGTGTCCAGGGAGGGGATGGAGTCAATGTCCAGGGTGCAGGATGGAGTCAGTGTCCAGGGAGGGGGATGGAGTCTGTGTCCAGGGAGGGGATGGATTCTGTGTCCAGGGAGGGGGTGGAGTCTGTGCCCACGGAGGGGATGGAGTCTGTGTCCAGGCAGGGGAATGGTGTCTGTGTCCAGGGAGGGGAATGGACTCTGTGTCCAGAGAGTGGGATGGAGTCTGTGTCCAGGGAGGGGGATGGATTCTGTGTCCGGGGACGGGAATGGAGTCTATGTCCAGGGAGGGGAACGGACTCAGTGTCCAGGGTGGGGGATGGAGTCTGTGTCCAGGGAATGGAGTCTGTGTCCAGGGAGGGAATGGAGTCAGTGTCCAGGAAGGGGATGGATTCTGTGTCCAGGGAGGGGATGGAGTCTGTGTCCAGGGAGGGGATGGAGTCTGTGACCAGGGAGGGGAAGGATTCTGTGTCCAGGGAAGGTATGGATTATGTGTCCAGGGAGGGGATTGGATTCGGTGTCCAGGGAGGGGATGGATTCTGTGTCCAGGGAGGGGATGGCGTCTGTGTCCAGGGAAGGGATGGAGTCTGTGTCTAGGGAGGGGAGTGGAGTCTGTGTCCAGGGAGGGGATGGATTCAGTCTCCAGGGAGGGGATGGATTCTGTGTCCAGGGAGGAGATGGATTCTGTGTCCCTGGAGGGGATGGATTTTGTGTCCAGGGAGGGGACGGATACTGTGTCCAGGGAGGGGGATGGATTCTGTGTCCAGGGAAAGGAGTCAGTGTCCAGGGAGGGGAATGAAGTTTGTGTCCAGGGAGTGGAATGGAGTCTGTGTCCTGGGAGGGGAATGGAGTCAGTGTCCAGGGAGGGGATGGAGTCGGTGACCAGGGAGGGGATGGAGTCTGTGTCCAGGGAGGGGATGGAGTCTGTGTCCAGGGACGGGAATGGAGTCTGTGTCCAGGGAGGGGGATGGAGTCTGTGTCCAGGGACGGGAATGCATTCTGTGTCCAGGGTGGGTAACGGAGTCAGTGTCCAGGGAGGGGGATGGAATCTGTGTCCAGGGAATGGTGTCTGTGTCCAGTGAGGGAATGGAGTCAGTGTCCAGGGAGGGGATGGATTCTGTGTCCAGGAAGGGGATGGAGTCTGTGTCCAGGGAGGGGATGGATTCTGTGTCGAGGGAGGGGATGTATTCTGTGTCCAGGGAGGGGATGGATTCAGTGACCAGGGAGGGGAATGGATTCTGTGTCCAGGGAGGGGATGGATTCTGTGTCGAGGGAGGGGAATGGAGTCTGTGTCCAGGGAGGGGAATGGTTTCTGTGTCCAGGGAGAGGAATGGAGTCTGTGTCCATGGTGGGGAATGGAGTTTTTGTCCAGGGAGGGGAATGGAGTCTGTGTCCAGGGAGGGGAATGTAGTCTGTGTCCAGGGAGGGGAATGTATTCTGTATCCAGGGAGGGGATGGATTCTGAGTCCAGGGAGGGGAATGGAGTCTGTATCCAGGGAGGGGAACGGAGTCTGTGTCCAGGGAGGGGAATGGAATCTGTGTCCAGTGAGGAGAATGGAGTCTGTGTCCAGGGAGCAGAATGGAGTCTGTGGCTCGGGAGTAGAATGGAGACTGTGTCGAGGGAGGTGATGCATTCTGTGTCCAGGGAGGGGAATGGATTCTGTGTCCAGGGAGGGGAATGGTTTCTGTGTCCAGGGAGAGGAATGGAGTCTGTGTCCAGGGTGGGGAATGGAGTTTTTGTCCAGGGAGGGGAATGGAGTCTGTGTCCAGGGAGGGGAATGTAGTCTGTGTCCAGGGAGGGGAATGTATTCTGTATCCAGGGAGGGGATGTATTTTGTCTACAGGGAGGGGATGTATTCTGTGTCCAGGGAGGGGATGGAGTTTGTGTCCAGGGAGGGGATGGAGTCAATGTCCAGGGTGCAGGATGGAGTCAGTGTCCAGGGAGGGGGATGGAGTCTGTGTCCAGGGAGGGGATGGATTCTGTGTCCAGGGAGGGGGTGGAGTCTGTGCCCAGGGAGGGGATGGAGTCTGTGTCCAGGCAGGGGAATGGTGTCTGTGTCCAGGGAGGGGAATGGAGTCTGTGTCCAGAGAGTGGGATGGAGTCTGTGTCCAGGGAGGGGGATGGATTCTGTGTCCGGGGACGGGAATGGAGTCTATGTCCAGGGAGGGGAACGGACTGAGTGTCCAGGGTGGGGGATGGAGTCTGTGTCCAGTGAATGGAGTCTGTGTCCAGGGAGGGAATGGAGTCAGTGTCCAGGAAGGGGATGGATTCTGTGTCCAGGGAGGGGATGGAGTCTGTGTCCAGGGAGGGGATGGAGTCTGTGACCAGGGAGGGGATGGATTCTGTGTCCAGGGAGGGTATGGATTATGTGTCCAGGGAGGGGATTGGATTCGGTGTCCAGGGAGGGGATGGATTCTGTGTCCAGGGAGGGGATGGCGTCTGTGTCCAGGGAAGGGATGGAGTCTGTGTCTAGGGAGGGGAGTGGAGTCTGTGTCCAGGGAGGGGATGGATTCAGTCTCCAGGGAGGGGATGGATTCTGTGTCCAGGGAGGAGATGGATTATGTGTCCCTGGAGGGGATGGCTTTTGTGTCCAGGGAGGGGACGGATACTGTGTCCAGGGAGGGGGATGGATTCTGTGTCCAGGGAAAGGAGTCAGTGTCCAGGGAGGGGAATGAAGTTTGTGTCCAGGGAGGGGAATGGAGTCTGTGTCCTGGGAGGGGAATGGAGTCAGTGTCCAGGGAGGGGATGGAGTCGGTGACCAGGGAGGGGATGGAGTCTGTGTCCAGGGAGGGGATGGAGTCTGTGTCCAGGGACGGGAATGGAGTCTGTGTCCAGGGAGGGGGATGGAGTCTGTGTCCAGGGACGGGAATGGATTCTGTGTCCAGGGTGGGTAACGGAGTCAGTGTCCAGGGAGGGGGATGGAATCTGTGTCCAGGGAATGGTGTCTGTGTCCAGGGAGGGAATGGAGTCAGTGTCCAGGGAGGGGATGGATTCTGTGTCCAGGAAGGGGATGGAGTCTGTGTCCAGGGAGGGGATGGATTCTGTGTCGAGGGAGGGGATGTATTCTGTGTCCAGGGAGGGGATGGATTCAGTGACCAGGGAGGGGAATGGATTCTGTGTCCAGGGAGGGGATGGATTCTGTGTCGAGGGAGGGGAATGGAGTCTGTGTCCAGGGAGGGGAATGGTTTCTGTGTCCAGGGAGAGGAATGGAGTCTGTGTCCAGGGTGGGTAATGGAGTTTTTGTCCAGGGAGGGGAATGGAGTCTGTGTCCAGGGAGGGGAATGTCGTCTGTGTCCAGGGAGGGGAATGTATTCTGTATCCAGGGAGGGGATGGATTCTGAGTCCAGGGAGGGGAATGGAGTCTGTATCCAGGGAGGGGAACGGAGTCTGTGTCCAGGGAGGGGAATGGAATCTGTGTCCAGGGAGGAGAATGGAGTCTGTGTCCAGGGAGGGGAATGGAGTCTGTGGCTCGGGAGTAGAATGGAGACTGTGTCGAGGGAGGTGATGGATTCTGTGTCCAGGGAGGGGAATGGATTCTGTGTCCAGGGAGGTGATGGATTCTGTGTCCAGGGAGGGGATGGAGTCTGTGTCCAGGGAATGGAGTTTGTGTCCAGGGAGTGGAATGGAGTCTGTGTCCGTGGAGGGGAATTGATTCTGTGTCCAGGGAATGGATACTGTGTCCAGGGAATGGACTCTGTGTCCAGGGAATGGAGTCTGTGTCCAGGGAGGGAATGGATTCTGTGTCCAGGGAATGGAGTCTTTGTCCAGGGACGGGATGGAGTCTGTGTCCAGGGAGGGGAATGGATTCTGTGCCCAGGGAGGGGATGGATTCTGTATCCAGGGAGGGGATGGATTCTGTGTCCAGGGAGGGGAATGGAGTATGTTTCCAGTGAGGGAATGGAGTCTGTGTCCAGTAGGGGAATGGAGTCTGTTTCCAGGGAGGGGAATGGAGTCTGTGTCCAGGGAGGGGATGGATTTTGTGTCCAGGGAGGGGAATGGAGTCTGTTTCCAGGAAGGGGAATGATGTCTGTGTCCAGGGAGGAGAATGGAGTCAGTGTCCAGGGAGGGGATGGAGTCTGTTTCAAGGGAGGGGATGAATTCTTTGTCCAGGGAGGGGAATGGAGTCTGTATCCAGGGAGGGGAACGGAGTCTGTGTCCAGGGAGGGGAATGGAATCTGTGTCCAGTGAGGAGAATGGAGTCTGTGTCCAGGGAGCAGAATGGAGTCTGTGGCTCGGGAGTAGAATGGAGACTGTGTCGAGGGAGGTGATGCATTCTGTGTCCAGGGAGGGGAATGGATTCTGTGTCCAGGGAGGGGAATGGTTTCTGTGTCCAGGGAGAGGAATGGAGTCTGTGTCCAGGGTGGGGAATGGAGTTTTTGTCCAGGGAGGGGAATGGAGTCTGTGTCCAGGGAGGGGAATGTAGTCTGTGTCCAGGGAGGGGAATGTATTCTGTATCCAGGGAGGGGATGTATTTTGTCTACAGGGAGGGGATGTATTCTGTGTCCAGGGAGGGGATGGAGTTTGTGTCCAGGGAGGGGATGGAGTCAATGTCCAGGGTGCAGGATGGAGTCAGTGTCCAGGGAGGGGGATGGAGTCTGTGTCCAGGGAGGGGATGGATTCTGTGTCCAGGGAGGGGGTGGAGTCTGTGCCCAGGGAGGGGATGGAGTCTGTGTCCAGGCAGGGAATGGTGTCTGTGTCCAGGGAGGGGAATGGAGTCTGTGTCCAGAGAGTGGGATGGAGTCTGTGTCCAGGGAGGGGGATGGATTCTGTGTCCGGGGACGGGAATGGAGTCTATGTCCAGGGAGGGGAACGGACTGAGTGTCCAGGGTGGGGGATGGAGTCTGTGTCCAGGGAATGGAGTCTGTGTCCAGGGAGGGAATGGAGTCAGTGTCCAGGAAGGGGATGGATTCTGTGTCCAGGGAGGGGATGGAGTCTGTGTCCAGGGAGGGGATGGAGTCTGTGACCAGGGAGGGGATGGATTCTGTGCCCAGGGAGGGTATGGATTATGTGTCCAGGGAGGGGATTGGATTCGGTGTCCAGGGAGGGGATGGATTCTGTGTCCAGGGAGGGGATGGCGTCTGTGTCCAGGGAAGGGATGGAGTCTGTGTCTAGGGAGGGGAGTGGAGTCTGTGTCCAGGGAGGGGATGGATTCAGTCTCCAGGGAGGGGATGGATTCTGTGTCCAGGGAGGAGATGGATTATGTGTCCCTGGAGGGGATGGCTTTTGTGTCCAGGGAGGGGACGGATACTGTGTCCAGGGAGGGGGATGGATTCTGTGTCCAGGGAAAGGAGTCAGTGTCCAGGGAGGGGAATGAAGTTTGTGTCCAGGGAGGGGAATGGAGTCTGTGTCCTGGGAGGGGAATGGAGTCAGTGTCCAGGGAGGGGATGGAGTCGGTGACCAGGGAGGGGATGGAGTCTGTGTCCAGGGAGGGGATGGAGTCTGTGTCCAGGGACGGGAATGGAGTCTGTGTCCAGGGAGGGGGATGGAGTCTGTGTCCAGGGACGGGAATGGATTCTGTGTCCAGTGTGGGTAACGGAGTCAGTGTCCAGGGAGGGGGATGGAATCTGTGTCCAGGGAATGGTGTCTGTGTCCAGGGAGGGAATGGAGTCAGTGTCCAGGGAGGGGATGGATTCTGTGTCCAGGAAGGGGATGGAGTCTGTGTCCAGGGAGGGGATGGATTCTGTGTCGAGGGAGGGGATGTATTCTGTGTCCAGGGAGGGGATGGATTCAGTGACCAGGGAGGGGAATGGATTCTGTGTCCAGGGAGGGGATGGATTCTGTGTCGAGGGATGGGAATGGAGTCTGTGTCCAGGGAGGGGAATGGTTTCTGTGTCCAGGGAGAGGAATGGAGTCTGTGTCCAGGGTGGGTAATGGAGTTTTTGTCCAGGGAGGGGAATGGAGTCTGTGTCCAGGGAGGGGAATGTCGTCTGTGTCCAGGGAGGGGAATGTATTCTGTATCCAGGGAGGGGATGGATTCTGAGTCCAGGGAGGGGAATGGAGTCTGTATCCAGGGAGGGGAACGGAGTCTGTGTCCAGGGAGGGGAATGGAATCTGTGTCCAGGGAGGAGAATGGAGTCTGTGTCCAGGGAGGGGAATGGAGTCTGTGGCTCGGGAGTAGAATGGAGACTGTGTCGAGGGAGGTGATGGATTCTGTGTCCAGGGAGGGGAATGGATTCTGTGTCCAGGGAGGTGATGGATTCTGTGTCCAGGGAGGGGATGGAGTCTGTGTCCAGGGAATGGAGTTTGTGTCCAGGGAGTGGAATGGAGTCTGTGTCCGTGGAGGGGAATTGATTCTGTGTCCAGGGAATGGATACTGTGTCCAGGGAATGGACTCTGTGTCCAGGGAATGGAGTCTGTGTCCAGGGAGGGAATGGATTCTGTGTCCAGGGAATGGAGTCTTTGTCCAGGGACGGGATGGAGTCTGTGTCCAGGGAGGGGAATGGATTCTGTGCCCAGGGAGGGGATGGATTCTGTATCCAGGGAGGGGATGGATTCTGTGTCCAGGGAGGGGAATGGAGTATGTTTCCAGTGAGGGAATGGACTCTGTGTCCAGTAGGGGAATGGAGTCTGTTTCCAGGGAGGGGAATGGAGTCTGTGTCCAGGGAGGGGATGGATTTTGTGTCCAGGGAGGGGAATGGAGTCTGTTTCCAGGAAGGGGAATGATGTCTGTGTCCAGGGAGGAGAATGGAGTCAGTGTCCAGGGAGGGGATGGAGTCTGTTTCAAGGGAGGGGATGAATTCTTTGTCCAGGGACGGGAATGGAGTCTGTGTCCAGGGAGGGGGATTGAGTCTGTGTCCAGGGACGGGAATGGAGTCTGTGTCCAGCTAGGGGAACGGAGTCAGTGTCCAGGGAGGGGGATGGAGTCTGTTTCCAGGGAATGGAGTATGTGTCCAGGGAGGGGGTGGATTCTGTGTCCAGGGACGGGATGGATTCTGTATCCAGGGAGGGGATCGATACTGTGTCCAGGGACGGGATGGAGTCTGTGTCCAGGGAGGGGGTGGAGTCAATGTCCAGGGAGGGGAATGGAGTCTATGTCCAGGGAGGGGATGGATTCTGTGTCCCGGGAGGGGATGGATTCTGTGTCCAGGGAGGGGATGGATTCTGTGTCCAGGGAGGGGATACATTCTGTGTCCAAGGAGGGGATGGATTCTGTGTCCAGGGAGGGGATGGAGTCTGTGTCCAGGGAGGGGATGGAGTCAATGTCCAGGGAGCGGGATGGAGTCAGTGTCTAGGGAGGGGGATGGAGTCTGTGTCCAGGGAGGGGATGGATTCTGTGTCCAGGGAGGGGATGGATTCTGTGTCCAGGGAGGGGATGCATTCTGTGTCCAGGGAGGTGATATATTCTGTGTCCAGGGAGGGGATGGATTCTGTGTACAGGGAGGGGGATGGAGTCTGTGTCCAGGGAATGGAGTCAGTGTCCAGGGAGGGGGATGGAGTCTGTGTCCAGGGAGGGGATGGACTCTGTGTCCAGGGAGGGGATGGTGTCTGTGTCCAGGGAGGGGATGGATTCTGTGTCCAGGGACGGACTGGAGTCTGTGTCCAGGGAGGGGATTGAGTCTGTGTCCAGGGAGGGGAATGGAGTCTGTGTCCAGGGAGGGGATGTATTTTGTCTACAGGGAGGGGATGTATTCTGTGTCCAGGGAGGGGATGGAGTCTGTCTCCAGGGATGGGATGGAGTCAATGTCCAGGGAGCGGGATGGAGTCAGTGTCCAGGGAGGGGGATGGAGTCTGTGTCCAGGGAGGGGATGGATTCTGTGTCCAGGGAGGGGATGGATCTGTGCCCAGGGAGGGGATGGAGACTGTGTCCAGGCAGGGGAATGGTGTCTGTGTCCAGGGAGGGGAATGGAGTCAGTGTCCAGGAAGGGGATGGATTCTGTGTCCAGGGAGGGGATGGAGTCTGTGTCCAGGGAGGGGAACGGACTCAGTGTCCAGGGTTGGGGATGGAGTCTGTGTCCAGGGAATGGAGTCTGTGTCCAGGGAGGGAATGGAGTCAGTGTCCAGGAAGGGGATGGATTCTGTGTCCAGGGAGGGGATGGAGTCTGTGTCCAGGGAGGGGATGGAGTCTGTGACCAGGGAGGGTATGGATTCTGTGTCCAGGGAGGGTATGGATTCTGTGTCCAGGGAGGGGAATGGATTCGTTGTCCAGGGAGGGGATGGATTCTGTGTCCAGGGAGGGGATGGCGTCTGTGTCCAGGGAAGGGATGGAGTCTGTGTCTAGGGAGGGGAGTGGAGTCTGTGTCCAGGGAGGGGATGGTTTCTGTCTCCAGGGAGGGGATGGATTCTGTGTCCAGGGAGGGGATGGATTATGTGTCCCGGGAGGGGATGGATTTTGTGTCCAGGGAGGGGAATGAAGTTTGTGTCCAGGGAGAGGAATGGAGTCTGTGTCCTGGGAGGGGAATGGAGTAAGTGTCCAGGGAGGGGATGGAGTCGGTGACCAGGGAGCGGATGGAGTCTGTGTCCAGGGAGTCGATGGAGTCTGTGTCCAGTGACGGGAATGGAGTCTGTGTCCAGGGAGGGGGATGGAGTCTGTGTCCAGGGACGGGAATGGATTCTGTGTCCAGGGTGGGTAACGGAGTCAGTGTCCAGGGAGGGGAATGGAGTCTGTATCCAGGGAGGGGAACGGAGTCTGTGTCCAGGGAGGGGAATGGAGTCTGTGTCCAGGGAGGAGAATGGTGTCTGTATCCAGGGAGGGGAATGGAGTCTGTGGCTCGGGAGAAGAATGGAGTCTGTGTCCAGGGAGGTGATGGATTCTGTGTCCAGGGAGTGGAATGGATTCTGTGTCCAGAGAGGGGAATGGAGTCTGTGTCCAGGGAGGGGAATGGAGTCTGTGTCCAGGGAGGGGAATGGATTCTGTGTCCAGGGAATGGAGTCTGTGTCCAGGGAGGGGAATGGAGTCTGTGTCCAGGAAGGGGAATGGAGTCAGTGTCCAGGGAGGGGAATGGAGTCTGTGTCCAGGGAGGGGATGGATTCAGTGTCCAGGGAGGGGATGGATTCTGTGTCCAGGGAGGGGATGGAGTCTGTGTCCAGGGAGGGGCTAGATTCTGTGTCCAGGGAGGGGATGGATTCTGTGTCCAGGGAATGGTGTCTGTGTCCAGGGAGGGAATGGAGTCAGTGTCCAGGGAGGGGATGGATTCTGTGTCCAGGAAGGGGATGGAGTCTGTGTCCAGGGAGGGGATGGATTCTGTGTCGAGGGAGGCGATGGATTCTGTGTCCAGGGAGGGGATGGATTCAGTGTCCAGGGAGCGGAATGGATTCTGTGTCCAGGGAGGGGATGGATTCTGTGTCCAGGGAGGGGAATGGAGTCTGTGTCCAGGGAGGGGAATGGATTCTGTGTCCAGGGAGGGGAGTGGAGTCTGTGTCCAGGGAGGGGAATGGAGTTTTTGTCCAGGGAGGGGAATGGAGTCTGTATCCAGGGAGGGGAATGTAGTCTGTGTCCAGGGAGGGGAATGGATTCTGTATCCAGGGAGGGGATGGATTCTGAGTCCAGGGAGGGGAATGGAGTCTGTATCCAGGGAGGGGAACGGAGTCTGTGTCCAGGGAGGGGAATGGAGTCTCTGTCCAGGGAGGAGATTGGAGTCTGTGTCCAGGGAGGGGAATGGAGTCTGTGGCTCGGGAGAAGAATGGAGTCTGTATCCAGGGAGGTGATGGATTCTGTGTCCAGGGAGGGTAATGGATTCTGTGTCCAGAGAGGGGAATGGAGTCTGTGTCCAGGGAGGGGAATGGAGTCTGTGTCCAGGGAGGGGAATGGATTCTGTGTCCAGGGAATGGAGTCTGTGTCCAGGGAGGGGAATGGAGTCTGTGTCCAGGGAGGGGAATGGAGTCAGTGTCCAGGGAGGGGAATGGAGTCTGTGTCGAGGGTGGGGATGGATTCAGTGTCCAGGGAGGGGATGGATTCTGTGTCCAGGGAGGGGATGGAGTCTGTGTCCAGGGAGGGGATAGATTCTGTGTCCGTGGAGGGGAATTGATTCTGTGTCCAGGGAATGGATTCTGTGTTCAGGGAATGGACTCTGTCTCCAGGGAATGGAGTCTTTGTCCAGGGACGGGATGGAGTCTGTGTCCAGGGAGGGGAATGGATTCTGTGTCCAGGGAGGGGATGGATTCTGTGTCCAGGGAGGGGATGGATTCTGTGTCCAGGGAGGGGAATGGAGTATGTTTCCAGTGAGGGGAATGGAGTCTGTGTCCAGTAGGGGAATGGAGTCTGTTTCCAGGGAGGGGAATGGAGTCTGTGTCCAGGGAGGGGAATGGATTCTGTGTCCAGAGAGGGGAATGGAGTCTGTGTCCAGGGAGGGGAATGGAGTCTGTGTCCAGGGAGGGGAATGGATTCTGTGTCGAGGGAGGGGATGGATTCTGTGTCCAGGGAGGGGATGGATTCAGTGTCCAGGGATGGAAATAGATTCTGTGTCCAGGGAGGGGAATGGAGTCTGTGGCTCGGGAGAAGAATGGAGTCTGTATCCAGGGAGGTGATGGATTCTGTGTCCAGGGAGGGTAATGGATTCTGTGTCCAGAGAGGGGAATGGAGTCTGTGTCCAGGGAGGGGAATGGAGTCTGTGTCCAGGGAGGGGAATGGATTCTGTGTCCAGGGAATGGAGTCTGTGTCCAGGGAGGGGAATGGAGTCTGTGTCCAGGGAGGGGAATGGAGTCAGTGTCCAGGGAGGGGAATGGAGTCTGTGTCGAGGGTGGGGATGGATTCAGTGTCCAGGGAGGGGATGGATTCTGTGTCCAGGGAGGGGATGGAGTCTGTGTCCAGGGAGGGGATAGATTCTGTGTCCGTGGAGGGGAATTGATTCTGTGTCCAGGGAATGGATTCTGTGTTCAGGGAATGGACTCTGTCTCCAGGGAATGGAGTCTTTGTCCAGGGACGGGATGGAGTCTGTGTCCAGGGAGGGGAATGGATTCTGTGTCCAGGGAGGGGATGGATTCTGTGTCCAGGGAGGGGATGTATTCTGTGTCCAGGGAGGGGAATGGAGTATGTTTCCAGTGAGGGGAATGGAGTCTGTGTCCAGTAGGGGAATGGAGTCTGTTTCCAGGGAGGGGAATGGAGTCTGTGTCCAGGGAGGGGAATGGATTCTGTGTCCAGAGAGGGGAATGGAGTCTGTGTCCAGGGAGGGGAATGGAGTCTGTGTCCAGGGAGGGGAATGGATTCTGTGTCCAGGGAATGGAGTCTGTGTCCAGGGAGGGGAATGGAGTCTGTGTCCAGGGAGGGGAATGGAGTCAGTGTCCAGGGAGGGGAATGGAGTCTGTGTCCAGGGAGGGGATGGATTCAGTGTCCAGGGAGGGGATGGATTCTGTGTCCAGGGAGGGGATGGAGTCTGTGTCCAGGGAGGGGATAGATTCTGTGTCCAGGGAGGGGATGGAGTCTGTGTCCAGGGAGTAGATGGAGACTGTGTCCAGGGAAGGGAATGGAGTCTGTGTCCAGGGAGGGGATGGATTCTGTGTCCAGGGAGGGGATGGATTCTGTGTCCAGGGAGGGGATGGATTCTGTGTCCAGGGAGGGGATGGAGTCTGTGTCCAGGGAATGGAGTTTGTGTCCAGGGAGTGGAATGGAGTCTGTGTCCGTGGAGGGGAATTGATTCTGTGTCCAGGGAATGGATTCTGTGTCCAGGGAATGGAATCTGTGTCCAGGGAATGGAGTCTTTGTCCAGGGAGGGGAATGGATTCTGTGTCCAGGGAATGGAGTCTGTGTCCAGGGAGGGGAATGAGTCAGTGTCCAGGGAGGGGAATGGAGTCTGTGTCCAGGGTGGGGATGGATTCAGTGTCCAGGGAGGGGATGGATTCTGTGTCCAGGGAGGGGATGGAGTCTGTATCCAGGGAGGGGATAGATTCTGTGTCCAGGGAGGGGATGGAGTCTGTGTCCAGGGAGGGGATGAAGACTGTGTCCAGGGAAGGGAATGGAGTCTGTGTCCAGGGAGGGGATGGATTCTGTGTCCAGGGAGGGGATGGATTCTGTGTCCAGGGAGGGGATGGATTCTGTGTCCAGGGAGGGGATGGAGTCTGTGTCCAGGGAATGGAGTTTGTGTCCAGGGAGTGGAATGGAGTCTGTGTCCGTGGAGGGGAATTGATTCTGTGTCCAGGGAATGGATTCTGTGTCCAGGGAATGGACTCTGTGTCCAGGGAATGGAGTCTTTGTCCAGGGACGGGATGGAGTCTGTGTCCAGGGAGGGGAATGGATTCTGTGTCCAGGGAGGGGATGGATTCTGTGTCCAGGGAGGGGATGGATTCTGTGTCCAGGGAGGGGAATGGAGTATGTTTCCAGTGAGGGGAATGGAGTCTGTGTCCAGTAGGGGAATGGAGTCTGTTTCCAGGGAGGGGAATGGAGTCTGTGTCCAGGGAGGGGAATGGATTCTGTGTCCAGAGAGGGGAATGGAGTCTGTGTCCAGGGAGGGGAATGGAGTCTGTGTCCAGGGAGGGGAATGGATTCTGTGTCCAGGGAATGGAGTCTGTGTCCAGGGAGGGGAATGGAGTCTGTGTCCAGGGAGGGGAATGGAGTCAGTGTCCAGGGAGGGGAATGGAGTCTGTGTCCAGGGAGGGGATGGATTCAGTGTCCAGGGAGGGGATGGATTCTGTGTCCAGGGAGGGGATGGAGTCTGTGTCCAGGGAGGGGATAGATTCTGTGTCCAGGGAGGGGATGGAGTCTGTGTCCAGGGAGGGGATGGAGACTGTGTCCAGTGAAGGGAATGGAGTCTGTGTCCAGGGAGGGGATGGATTCTGTGTCCAGGGAGGGGATGGATTCTGTGTCCAGGGAGGGGATGGATTCTGTGTCCAGGGAGGGGATGGAGTCTGTGTCCAGGGAATGGAGTTTGTGTCCAGGGAGTGGAATGGAGTCTGTGTCCGTGGAGGGGAATTGATTCTGTGTCCAGGGAATGGATTCTGTGTCCAGGGAATGGACTCTGTGTCCAGGGAATGGAGTTTTTGTCCAGGGACGGGATGGAGTCTGTGTCCAGGGAGGGGAATGGATTCTGTGTCCAGGGAGGGGATGGATTCTGTGTCCAGGGAGGGGATGGATTCTGTGTCCAGGGAGGGGAATGGAGTATGTTTCCAGTGAGGGGAATGGAGTCTGTGTCCAGGGAGGGGATGGAGTCTGTGTCCAGGGAGGGGATGGATTCTGTGTCCAGGGACGGAATGGAGTCTGTGTCCAGGGAGGGGATTGAGTCTGTGTCCAGGGAGGGGAATGGAGTCTGTGTCCAGGGAGGGGATGTATTTTGTCTACTGGGAGGGGATGTAATCTGTGTCCAGGGAGGGGATGGAGTTTGTGTCCAGGGAGGGGATGGAGTCAATGTCCAGGGTGCAGGATGCAGTCAGTATCCAGGGAGGGGGATGGATTCTGTGTCCAGGGAGGGTATAGATTCTGTGTCCAGGGAGGGGATGGAGTCTGTGCCCAGGGAGGGGATGGAGTCTGTGTCCAGGCAGGGGAATGGTGTCTGTGTCCAGGGAGGGGAATGGAGTATGTGTCCAGAGAGTGGGATGGAGTCTGTGTCCAGGGACGGGAATGGAGACTGTGTCCAGTGAGGGGAACGGAGTCAGTGTCCAGTGAGGGGGATGGAGTCTGTGTCCAGGGAGGGGGATGGATTCTGTGTCCGGGGACGGGAATGGAGTCTATGTCCAGGGAGGGGAACGGACTCAGTGTCCAGGGTGGGGGATGGAGTCTGTGTCCAGGGAATGGAGTCTGTGTCCAGGGAGGGAATGGAGTCAGTGTCCAGGAAGGGGATGGATTCTGTGTCCAGGGAGGGGAATGGAGTATGTTTCCAGTGAGGGGAATGGAGTCTGTGTCCAGTAGGGGAATGGAGTCTGTTTCCAGGGAGGGGAATGGAGTCTGTGTCCAGGGAGGGGAATGGATTCTGTGTCCAGAGAGGGGAATGGAGTCTGTGTCCAGGGAGGGGAATGGAGTCTGTGTCCAGGGAGGGGAATGGATTCTGTGTCCAGGGAATGGAGTCTGTGTCCAGGGAGGGGAATGGAGTCTGTGTCCAGGGAGGGGAATGGAGTCAGTGTCCAGGGAGGGGAATGGAGTCTGTGTCCAGGGAGGGGATGGATTCAGTGTCCAGGGAGGGGATGGATTCTGTGTCCAGGGAGGGGATGGAGTCTGTGTCCAGGGAGGGGATAGATTCTGTGTCCAGGGAGGGGATGGAGTCTGTGTCCAGGGAGGGGATGGAGACTGTGTCCAGTGAAGGGAATGGAGTCTGTGTCCAGGGAGGGGATGGATTCTGTGTCCAGGGAGGGGATGGATTCTGCGTCCAGGGAGGGGATGGATTCTGTGTCCAGGGAGGGGATGGAGTCTGTGTCCAGGGAATGGAGTTTGTGTCCAGGGAGTGGAATGGAGTCTGTGTCCGTGGAGGGGAATTGATGCTGTGTCCAGGGAATGGATTCTGTGTCCAGGGAATGGACTCTGTGTCCAGGGAATGGAGTTTTTGTCCAGGGACGGGATGGAGTCTGTGTCCAGGGAGGGGAATGGATTCTGTGTCCAGGGAGGGGATGGATTCTGTGTCCAGGGAGGGGATGGATTCTGTGTCCAGGGAGGGGAATGGAGTATGTTTCCAGTGAGGGGAATGGAGTCTGTGTCCAGGGAGGGGATGGAGTCTGTGTCCAGGGAGGGGATGGATTCTGTGTCCAGGGACGGAATGGAGTCTGTGTCCAGGGAGGGGATTGAGTCTGTGTCCAGGGAGGGGAATGGAGTCTGTGTCCAGGGAGGGGATGTATTTTGTCTACTGGGAGGGGATGTAATCTGTGTCCAGGGAGGGGATGGAGTTTGTGTCCAGGGAGGGGATGGAGTCAATGTCCAGGGTGCAGGATGCAGTCAGTATCCAGGGAGGGGGATGGATTCTGTGTCCAGGGAGGGTATAGATTCTGTGTCCAGGGAGGGGATGGAGTCTGTGCCCAGGGAGGGGATGGAGTCTGTGTCCAGGCAGGGGAATGGTGTCTGTGTCCAGGGAGGGGAATGGAGTATGTGTCCAGAGAGTGGGATGGAGTCTGTGTCCAGGGACCGGAATGGAGACTGTGTCCAGTGAGGGGAACGGAGTCAGTGTCCAGTGAGGGGGATGGAGTCTGTGTCCAGGGAGGGGGATGGATTCTGTGTCCGGGGACGGGAATGGAGTCTATGTCCAGGGAGGGGAACGGACTCAGTGTCCAGGGTGGGGGATGGAGTCTGTGTCCAGGGAATGGAGTCTGTGTCCAGGGAGGGAATGGAGTCAGTTTCCAGGAAGGGGATGGATTCTGTGTCCAGGGAGGGGAATGGAGTATGTTTCCAGTGAGGGGAATGGAGTCTGTGTCCAGTAGGGGAATGGAGTCTGTTTCCAGGGAGGGGAATGGAGTCTGTGTCCAGGGAGGGGAATGGATTCTGTGTCCAGAGAGGGGAATGGAGTCTGTGTCCAGGGAGGGGAATGGAGTCTGTGTCCAGGGAGGGGAATGGATTCTGTGTCCAGGGAATGGAGTCTGTGTCCAGGGAGGGGAATGGAGTCTGTGTCCAGGGAGGGGAATGGAGTCAGTGTCCAGGGAGGGGAATGGAGTCTGTGTCCAGGGAGGGGATGGATTCAGTGTCCAGGGAGGGGATGGATTCTGTGTCCAGGGAGGGGATGGAGTCTGTGTCCAGGGAGGGGATAGATTCTGTGTCCAGGGAGGGGATGGAGTCTGTGTCCAGGGAGGGGATGGAGACTGTGTCCAGTGAAGGGAATGGAGTCTGTGTCCAGGGAGGGGATGGATTCTGTGTCCAGGGAGGGGATGGATTCTGTGTCCAGGGAGGGGATGGATTCTGTGTCCAGGGAGGGGATGGAGTCTGTGTCCAGGGAATGGAGTTTGTGTCCAGGGAGTGGAATGGAGTCTGTGTCCGTGGAGGGGAATTGATTCTGTGTCCAGGGAATGGATTCTGTGTCCAGGGAATGGACTCTGTGTCCAGGGAATGGAGTTTTTGTCCAGGGACGGGATGGAGTCTGTGTCCAGGGAGGGGAATGGATTCTGTGTCCAGGGAGGGGATGGATTCTGTGTCCAGGGAGGGGATGGATTCTGTGTCCAGGGAGGGGAATGGAGTATGTTTCCAGTGAGGGGAATGGAGTCTGTGTCCAGGGAGGGGATGGAGTCTGTGTCCAGGGAGGGGATGGATTCTGTGTCCAGGGACGGAATGGAGTCTGTGTCCAGGGAGGGGATTGAGTCTGTGTCCAGGGAGGGGAATGGAGTCTGTGTCCAGGGAGGGGATGTATTTTGTCTACTGGGAGGGGATGTAATCTGTGTCCAGGGAGGGGATGGAGTTTGTGTCCAGGGAGGGGATGGAGTCAATGTCCAGGGTGCAGGATGCAGTCAGTATCCAGGGAGGGGGATGGATTCTGTGTCCAGGGAGGGTATAGATTCTGTGTCCAGGGAGGGGATGGAGTCTGTGCCCAGGGAGGGGATGGAGTCTGTGTCCAGGCAGGGGAATGGTGTCTGTGTCCAGGGAGGGGAATGGAGTATGTGTCCAGAGAGTGGGATGGAGTCTGTGTCCAGGGACGGGAATGGAGACTGTGTCCAGTGAGGGGAACGGAGTCAGTGTCCAGTGAGGGGGATGGAGTCTGTGTCCAGGGAGGGGGATGGATTCTGTGTCCGGGGACGGGAATGGAGTCTATGTCCAGGGAGGGGAACGGACTCAGTGTCCAGGGTGGGGGATGGAGTCTGTGTCCAGGGAATGGAGTCTGTGTCCAGGGAGGGAATGGAGTCAGTGTCCAGGAAGGGGATGGATTCTGTGTGCAGGGAGGGGATGGAGTCTGTGTCCAGGGAGGAGATGGATTATGTGTCCCGGGAGGAGATGGATTTTGTGTCCAGGGAGGGGACGGATACTGTGTCCAGGGAGGGGGATGGATTCTGTGTCCAGGGAAAGGAGTCAGTGTCCAGGGAGGGGAATGAAGTTTGTGTCCAGGGAGGGGAATGGAGTCTGTGTCCTGGGAGGGGAATGGAGTCAGTGTCCAGGGAGGGGATGGAGTCGGTGACCAGGGAGGGGATGGAGTCTGTGTCCAGGGAGGGGATGGAGTCTGTGTCCAGGGACGGGAATGGAGTCTGTGTCCAGGGAGGGGGATGGAGTCTGTGTCCAGGGACGGGAATGGATTCTGTGTCCAGGGTGGGTAACGGAGTCAGTGTCCAGGGAGGGGGATGGAATCTGTGTCCAGGGAATGGTGTCTGTGTCCAGGGAGGGAATGGAGTCAGTGTCCAGGGAGGGGATGGATTCTGTGTCCAGGAAGGGGATGGAGTCTGTGTCCAGGGAGGGGATGGATTCTGTGTCGAGGGAGGGGATGGATTCTGTGTCCAGGGAGGGGATGGATTCAGTGACCAGGGAGGGGAATGGATTCTGTGTCCAGGGAGGGGATGGATTCTGTGTCCAGGGAGGGGAATGGAGTCTGTGTCCAGGGAGGGGAATGGTTTCTGTGTCCAGGGAGAGGAATGGAGTCTGTGTCCAGGGTGGGGAATGGAGTTTTTGTCCAGGGTGGGGAATGGAGTCTGTGTCCCGGGAGGGGAATGTAGTCTGTGTCCAAGGAGGGGAATGGATTCTGTATCCAGGGAGGGGATGGATTCTGAGTCCAGGGAGGGGAATGGAGTCTGTATCCAGGGAGGGGAACGGAGTCTGTGTCCAGGGAGGGGAATGGAATCTGTGTCCAGGGAGGAGAATGGAGTCTGTGTCCAGGGAGGGGAATGGAGTCTGTGGCTCGGGAGAAGAATGGAGACTGTGTCCAGGGAGGTGATGGATTCTGTGTCCAGGGAGGGGAATGGATTCTGTGTCCAGGGAGGGGAATGGAGTCTGTGTCCAGGGAGGGGAATGGAGTCTGTGTCCAGGGAGGGGAATGGATTCTGTGTCCAGGGAATGGAGTCTGTGTCCAGGGAGGGGAATGGAGTCTGTGTCCAGGGAGGGGAATGGATTCAGTGTCCAGGGAGGGGATGGATTCTGTGTCCAGGGAGGGGATGGAGTCTGTGTCCAGGGAGGGGATAGATTCTGTGTCCAGGGAGGGGATGGAGTCTGTGTCCAGGGAGGGGAATGTAGTCTGTGTCCAGGGAGGGGAATGGAGTCTGTGTCCAGGGAGGGGATGGATTCTGTGTCCAGGGACGGGATGGATTCTGTGTCCAGGGAGGTGATGGATTCTGTGTCCAGGGAGGGGATGGAGTCTGTGTCCAGGGAATGGAGTTTGTGTCCAGGGAGTGGAATGGAGTCTGTGTCCGTGGAGGGGAATTGATTCTGTGTCCACAGAATGGATATTGTGTCCAGGGAATGGACTCTGTGTCCAGGGAATGGAGTCTGTGTCCAGGGAGGGAATGGATTCTGTGTCCAGGGAATGGAGTCTTTGTCCAGGGACGGGATGGAGTCTGTGTCCAGGGAGGGGAATGGATTCTGTGTCCAGGGAGGGGATGGATTCTGTGTCCAGGGAGGGGATGGATTCTGTGTCCAGGGAGGGGAATGGAGTATGTTTCCAGTGAGGGGAATGGAGTCTGTGTCCAGTAGGGGAATGGAGTCTGTTTCCAGGGAGGGGAATGGAGTCTGTGTCCAGGGAGGGGATGGATTTTGTGTCCAGGGAGGGGAATGGAGTCTGTTTCCAGGAAGGGGAATGAAGTCTGTGTCCAGGGAGGAGAATGGAGTCAGTGTCCAGGGAGGGGATGGAGTCTGTTTCAAGGGAGGGGATGAATTCTTTGTCCAGGGACGGGAATGGAGTCTGTGTCCAGGGAGGGGGATGGAGTCTGTGTCCAGCGACGGGAATGGAGTCTGTGTCCAGCTAGGGGAACGGAGTCAGTGTCCAGGGAGGGGGATGGAGTCTGTGTCCAGGGAATGGAGTATGTGTCCAGGGACGGGGTGGATTCTGTATCCAGGGACGGGATGGATTCTGTATCCAGGGAGGGGATCGATACTGTGTCCAGGGACGGGATGGAGTCTGTTTCCAGGGAGGGGATGGAGTCAATGTCCAGGGAGGGGAATGGAGTCTGTGTCCAGGGAGGGGATGGATTCTGTGTCCAGGGAGGGGATGGATTCTGTGTCCAGGGAGGGGATGGATTCTGTGTCCAGGGAGGGGATATATTCTGTGTCCAGGGAGGGGATGGATTCTGTGTCCAGGGAGGGGATGGAGTCTGTCTCCAGGGAGGGGATGGAGTCAATGTCCAGGGAGCGGGATGGAGTCAGTGTCCAGGGAGGGGGATGGAGTCTGTGTCCAGGGAGGGGATGGATTCTGTGTCCAGGGAGGGGATGGATTCTGTGTCCAGTGAGGGGATGGATTCTGTGTCCAGGGAGGGGATATATTCTGTGTCCAGGGAGGGGATGGATTCTGTGTACAGGGAGGGGTATGGAGTCTGTGTCCAGGGAATGGAGTCAGTGTCCAGGGAGGGGGATGGAGTCTGTGTACAGGGAGGGGATGGACTCTGTGTCCAGGGAGGGGATGGAGTCTGTGTCCAGGGACGGAATGGAGTCTGTGTCCAGGGAGGGGATTGAGTCTGTGTCCAGGGAGGGGAATGGAGTCTGTGTCCAGGGAGGGGATGTATTTTGTCTACAGGTAGGGGATGTATTCTGTGTCCAGGGAGGGGATGGAGTCTGTGTCCATGGAGGGGATGGAGTCAATGTCCAGGGAGCGGGATGGAGTCAGTGTCCAGGGAGGGGGATGGAGTCTGTGTCCAGGGAGGGGATGGATACTGTGTCCAGGGAGGGGATGGATCTGTGCCCAGGGAGGGGATGGAGTCTGTGTCCAGGCAGGGGAATGGTGTCTGTGTCCAGGGAGGGGAATGGAGTCTGTGTCCAGATAGTGGGATGGAGTCTGTGTCCGGGGACGGGAATGGAGTCTAGGTCCAGGGAGGGGAGCGGACTCAGTGTCCAGGGTGGGGGATGGAGTCTGTGTCCAGGGAATGGAGTCTGTGTCCAGGGAGGGAATGGAGTCAGTGTCCAGGAAGGGGATGGATTCTGTGTCCAGGGAGGGGATGGAGTCTGTGTCCAGGGAGGGGATGGAGTCTGTGACCAGGGAGGGTATGGATTCTGTGTCCAGGGAGGGTATGGATTCTGTGTACAGGGAGGGGAATGGATTCGTTGTCCAGGGAGGGGATGGATTCTGTGTCCAGGGAGGGGATGGCGTCTGTGTCCAGGGAAGGGATGGAGTCTGTGTCTAGGGAGGGGAGTGGAGTCTGTGTCCAGGGAGGGGATGGATTCTGTCTCCACGGAGGGGATGGATTCTGTGTCCAGGGAGGGGATGGATTATGTGTCCCGGGAGGGGATGGATTTTGTGTCCAGGGAGTTGATGGATACTGTGTCTTGGGAGGGGGATGGATTCTGTGTCCAGGGAAAGGAGTCAGTGTCCAGGGAGGGGAATGAAGTTTGTGTCCAGGGAGGGGAATGGAGTCTGTGTCCTGGGAGGGGAATGGAGTCAGTGTCCAGGGAGGGGATGGTGTCGGTGACCAGGGAGCTGATGGATTCTGTGTCCAGGGACGGGAATGGAGTCTGTGTCCAGGGAGGGGGATGGAGTCTGTGTCCAGGGACGGGAATGGATTCTGTGTCCAGGGTGGGTAACGGAGTCAGTGTCCAGGGAGGGGAATGGAGTCTGTATCCAGGGAGGGGAACGGAGTCTGTGTCCAGGGAGGGGAATGGAGTCTGTGTCCAGGGAGGAGAATGGAGTCTGTGGCCAGGGAGGGGAATGGAGTCTGTGGCTCGGGAGAAGAATGGAGTCTGTGTCCAGGGAGGTGATGGATTCTGTGTCCAGGGAGGGGAATGGATTCTGTGTCCAGAGAGGGGAATGGAGTCTGTGTCCAGGGAGGGGAATGGAGTCTGTGTCCAGGGAGGGGAATGGATTCTGTGTCCAGGGAATGGAGTCTGTGTCCAGGGAGGGGAATGGAGTCTGTGTCCAGGGAGGGGAATGGAGTCAGTGTCCAGGGAGGGGAATGGAGTCTGTGTCCAGGGAGGGGATGGATTCAGTGTCCAGGGAGGGGATGGATTCTGTGTCCAGGGAGGGGATGGAGTCTGTGTCCAGGGAGGGGCTAGATTCTGTGTCCAGGGAGGGGATGGAGTCTGTGTCCAGGGAATGGTGTCTGTGTCCAGGGAGGGAATGGAGTCAGTGTCCAGGGAGGGGATGGATTCTGTGTCCAGGAAGGGGATGGAGTCTGTGTCCAGGGAGGGGATGGATTCTGTGTCGAGGGAGGGGATGGATTCTGTGTCCAGGGAGGGGATGGGTTCAGTGTCCAGGGAGGGGAATGGATTCTGTGTCCAGGGAGGGGATGGATTCTGTGTCCAGGGAGGGGAATGGAGTCTGTGTCCAGGGAGGGGAATGGATTCTGTGTCCAGGGAGGGGAATGGAGTCTGTGTCCAGGGAGGGGAATGGAGTTTTTGTCCAGGGAGGGGAATGGAGTCTGTATCCAGGGAGGGGAATGTAGCCTGTGTCCAGGGAGGGGAATGAATTCTGTATCCAGGGAGGGGATGGATTCTGAGTCCAGGGAGGGGAATGGAGTCTGTATCCAGGGAGGGGAACGGAGTCTGTGTCCAGGGAGGGGAATGGAGTCTCTGTCCAGGGAGGAGAATGGAGTCTGTGTCCAGGGAGGGGAATGGAGTCTGTGGCTCGGGAGAAGAATGGAGTCTGTGTCCAGGGAGGTGATGGATTCTGTGTCCAGGGAGGGGAATGGATTCTGTGTCCAGAGAGGGGAATGGAGTCTGTGTCCAGGGAGGGGAATGGAGTCTGTGTCCAGGGAGGGGAATGGATTCTGTGTCCAGGGAATGGAGTCTGTGTCCAGGGAGGGGAATGGAGTCTGTGTCCAGGGAGGGGAATGGAGTCAGTGTCCAGGGAGGGGAATGGAGTCTGTGTCCAGGGAGGGGATGGATTCTGTGTCCAGGGAGGTGATGGATTCTGTGTCCAGGGAGGGGATGGAGTCTGTGTCCAGGGAGGGGATAGATTCTGTGTCCAGGGAGGGGATGGAGTCTGTGTCCAGGGAGGGGATGGAGACTGTGTCCAGGGAAGGGAATGGAGTCTGTGTCCTGGGAGGGGAATGGAGTCAGTGTCCAGGGAGGGGATGGTGTCGGTGACCAGGGAGCTGATGGATTCTGTGTCCAGGGACGGGAATGGAGTCTGTGTCCAGGGAGGGGAATGGAGTCTGTGTCCAGGGACGGGAATGGATTCTGTGTCCAGGGTGGGTAACGGAGTCAGTGTCCAGGGAGGGGAATGGAGTCTGTATCCAGGGAGGGGAACGGAGTCTGTGTCCAGGGAGGGGAATGGAGTCTGTGTCCAGGGAGGAGAATGGAGTCTGTGTCCAGGGAGGGGAATGGAGTCTGTGGCTCGGGAGAAGAATGGAGTCTGTGTCCAGGGAGGTGATGGATTCTGTGTCCAGGGAGGGGAATGGATTCTGTGTCCAGAGAGGGGAATGGAGTCTGTGTCCAGGGAGGGGATGGTGTCGGTGACCAGGGAGCTGATGGATTCTGTGTCCAGGGACGGGAATGGAGTCTGTGTCCAGGGAGGGGAATGGAGTCTGTGTCCAGGGACGGGAATGGATTCTGTGTCCAGGGTGGGTAACGGAGTCAGTGTCCAGGGAGGGGAATGGAGTCTGTATCCAGGGAGGGGAACGGAGTCTGTGTCCAGGGAGGGGAATGGAGTCTGTGTCCAGGGAGGAGAATGGAGTCTGTGTCCAGGGAGGGGAATGGAGTCTGTGGCTCGGGAGAAGAATGGAGTCTGTGTCCAGGGAGGTGATGGATTCTGTGTCCAGGGAGGGGAATGGATTCTGTGTCCAGAGAGGGGAATGGAGTCTGTGTCCAGGGAGGGGAATGGAGTCTGTGTCCAGGGAGGGGAATGGATTCTGTGTCCAGGGAATGGAGTCTGTGTCCAGGGAGGGGAATGGAGTCTGTGTCCAGGGAGGGGAATGGAGTCAGTGTCCAGGGAGGGGAATGGAGTCTGTGTCCAGGGAGGGGATGGATTCAGTGTCCAGGGAGGGGATGGATTCTGTGTCCAGGGAGGGGATGGAGTCTGTGTCCAGGGAGGGGCTAGATTCTGTGTCCAGGGAGGGGATGGAGTCTGTGTCCAGGGAATGGTGTCTGTGTCCAGGGAGGGAATGGAGTCAGTGTCCAGGGAGGGGATGGATTCTGTGTCCAGGAAGGGGATGGAGTCTGTGTCCAGGGAGGGGATGGATTCTGTGTCGAGGGAGGGGATGGATTCTGTGTCCAGGGAGGGGATGGGTTCAGTGTCCAGGGAGGGGAATGGATTCTGTGTCCAGGGAGGGGATGGATTCTGTGTCCAGGGAGGGGAATGGAGTCTGTGTCCAGGGAGGGGAATGGATTCTGTGTCCAGGGAGGGGAATGGAGTCTGTGTCCAGGGAGGGGAATGGAGTTTTTGTCCAGGGAGGGGAATGGAGTCTGTATCCAGGGAGGGGAATGTAGCCTGTGTCCAGGGAGGGGAATGGATTCTGTATCCAGGGAGGGGATGGATTCTGAGTCCAGGGAGGGGAATGGAGTCTGTATCCAGGGAGGGGAACGGAGTCTGTGTCCAGGGAGGGGAATGGAGTCTCTGTCCAGGGAGGAGAATGGAGTCTGTGTCCAGGGAGGGGAATGGAGTCTGTGGCTCGGGAGAAGAATGGAGTCTGTGTCCAGGGAGGTGATGGATTCTGTGTCCAGGGAGGGGAATGGATTCTGTGTCCAGAGAGGGGAATGGAGTCTGTGTCCAGGTAGGGGAATGGAGTCTGTGTCCAGGGAGGGGAATGGATTCTGTGTCCAGGGAATGGAGTCTGTGTCCAGGGAGGGGAATGGAGTCTGTGTCCAGGGAGGGGAATGGAGTCAGTGTCCAGGGAGGGGAATGGAGTCTGTGTCCAGGGAGGGGATGGATTCAGTATCCAGGGAGGGGATGGATTCTGTGTCCAGGGAAGGGATGGAGTCTGTGTCTAGGGAGGGGAGTGGAGTCTGTGTCCAGGGAGGGGATGGATTCTGTGTCCAGGGAGGGGATGTATTCTGTGTCCAGGGAGGGGATGGATTATGTGTCCCGGGAGATTATGGAATTTGTGTCCAGGGAGTTGATGGATACTGTGTCCAGGGAGGGGATGGATTCTGTGTCCAGGGAGGGGATGGAGTCTGTGTCCAGGGAATGGAGATTGTGTCCAGGGAGTGGAATGGAGTCTGTTTCCGTGGAGGGGAATTGATTCTGTGCCCAGGGAATGGATTCTGTGTCCAGGGAATGGACTCTGTGTCCAGGGAATGGAGTCTTTGTCCAGGGACTGGATGGAGTCTGTGTCCAGGGAGGGGAATGGATTCTGTGTCCAGGGAGGGGATGGATTCTGTGTCCAGGGAGGGGATGGATTCTGCATCCAGGGAGGGGAATGGAGTATGTTTCCAGTGAGGGGAATGGAGTCTGTGTCCAGTAGGGGAATGGAGTCTGTTTCCAGGGAGGGGAATGGAGTCTGTGTCCAGGGAGGGGAATGGAGTCTGTGTCCATGGAGGAGAATGGAGTCTGTGTCCAGGGAGGGGAATGGAGTCTGTGGCTCGGGAGAAGAATGGAGTCTGTGTCCAGGGAGGTGATGGATTCTGTGTCCAGGGAGGGGAATGGATTCTGTGTGCAGAGAGGGGAATGGAGTCTGTGTCCAGGGAGGGGAATGGAGTCTGTGTCCAGGGAGGGGAATGGATTCTGTGTCCAGGGAATGGAGTCTGTGTCCAGGGAGGGGAATGGAGTCTGTGTCCAGGGAGGGGAATGGAGTCAGTGTCCAGGGAGGGGAATGGAGTCTGTGTCCAGGGAGGGGATGGATTCAGTGTCCAGGAAGGAGATGGATTCTGTGTCCAGGGAGGGGATGGAGTCTGTGTCCAGGGAGGGGATAGATTCTGTGTCCAGGGAGGGGATGGAGTCTGTGTCCAGGGAGGGGATGGAGACTGTGTCCAGGGAGGGGAATGGAGTCTGTGTCCAGGGAGGGGATGGATTCTGTGTCCAGGGAGGGGATGGATTCTGTGTCCAGGGAGGGGATGGATTCTGTGTCCAGGGAGGGGATGGATTCTGTGTCCAGTGAGGGGATGGATTCTGTTTCCAGGGAGGGGATATATTCTGTGTCCAGGGAGGGGATGGATTCTGTGTACAGGGAGGGGTATGGAGTCTGTGTCCAGGGAATGGAGTCAGTGTCCAGGGAGGGGGATGGAGTCTGTGTCCAGGGAGGGGATGGACTCTGTGTCCAGGGAGGGGATGGAGTCTGTGTCCAGGGACGGAATGGAGTCTGTGTCCAGGGAGGGGATTGAGTCTGTGTCCAGGGAGGGGAATGGAGTCTGTGTCCAGGGAGGGGATGTATTTTGTCTACAGGGAGGGAATGTATTCTGTGTCCAGGGAGGGGATGGAGTCTGTGTCCAGGGAGGGGATGGAGTCAATGTCCAGGGAGCGGGATGGAGTCAGTGTCCAGGGAGGGGGATGGAGTCTGTGTCCAGGGAGGGGATGGATACTGTGTCCAGGGAGGGGATGGATCTGTGCCCAGGGAGGGGATGGAGTCTGTGTCCAGGCAGGGGAATGGTGTCTGTGTCCAGGGAGGGGAATGGAGTCTGTGTCCAGAGAGTGGGATGGAGTCTGTGTCCAGGGACGGGAATGGAGACTGTGTCCAGTGAGGGGAACGGAGTCAGTGTCCAGGGAGGTGGATGGAGTCTGTGTCCAGGGAGAGGGATGGATTCTGTGTCCGGGGACGGGAATGGAGTCTAGGTCCAGGGAGGGGAACGGACTCAGTGTCCAGGGTGGGGAATGGAGTCTGTGTCCAGGGAATGGAGTCTGTGTCCAGGGAGGGAATGGAGTCAGTGTCCAGGAAGGGGATGGATTCTGTGTCCAGGGAGGGGATGGAGTCTGTGTCCAGGGAGGGGATGGAGTCTGTGACCAGGGAGGGTATGGATTCTGTGTCCAGGGAGGGTATGGATTCTGTGTACAGGGAGGGGAATGGATTCGTTGTCCAGGGAGGGGATGGATTCTGTGTCCAGGGAGGGGATGGCGTCTGTGTCCAGGGAAGGGATGGAGTCTGTGTCTAGGGAGGGGAGTGGAGTCTGTGTCCAGGGAGGGGATGGATTCTGTCTCCAGGGAGGGGATGGATTCTGTGTCCAGGGAGGGGATGTATTATGTGTCCCGGGAGGGGATGGATTTTGTGTCCAGGGAGTTGATGGATACTGTGTCCAGGGAGGGGGATGGATTCTGTGTCCAGGGAAAGGAGAAAGTGTCCAGGGAGGGGAATGAAGTTTGTGTCCAGGGAGGGGAATGGAGTCTGTGTCCTGGGAGGGGAATGGAGTCAGTGTCCAGGGAGGGGATGGTGTCGGTGACCAGGGAGCTGATGGATTCTGTGTCCAGGGACGGGAATGGAGTCTGTGTCCAGGGAGGGGGATGGAGTCTGTGTCCAGGGACGGGAATGGATTCTGTGTCCAGGGTGGGTAACGGAGTCAGTGTCCAGGGAGGGGAATGGAGTCTGTATCCAGGGAGGGGAACGGAGTCTGTGTCCAGGGAGGGGAATGGAGTCTGTGTCCAGGGAGGAGAATGGAGTCTGTGTCCAGGGAGGGGAATGGAGTCTGTGGCTCGGGAGAAGAATGGAGTCTGTGTCCAGGGAGGTGATGGATTCTGTGTCCAGGGAGGGGAATGGATTCTGTGTCCAGAGAGGGTAATGGAGTCTGTGTCCAGGGAGGGGAATGGAGTCTGTGTCCAGGGAGGGGAATGGATTCTGTGTCCAGGGAATGGAGTCTGTGTCCAGGGAGGGGAATGGAGTCTGTGTCCAGGGAGGGGAATGGAGTCAGTGTCCAGGGAGGGGATTGGAGTCTGTGTCCAGGGAGGGGATGGATTCAGTGTCCAGGGAGGGGATGGATTCTGTGTCCAGGGAGGGGATGGAGTCTGTGTCCAGGGAGGGGCTAGATTCTGTGTCCAGGGAGGGGATGGAGTCTGTTTCCAGGGAATGGTGTCTGTGTCCAGGGAGGGAATGGAGTCAGTGTCCAGGGAGGGGATGGATTCTGTGTCCAGGAAGGGGATGGAGTCTGTGTCCAGGGAGGGGATGGATTCTGTGTCGAGGGAGGGGATGGATTCTGTGTCCAGGGAGGGGATGGGTTCAGTGTCCAGGGAGGGGAATGGATTCTGTGTCCAGGGAGGGGATGGATTCTGTGTCCAGGGAGGGGAATGGAATCTGTGTCCAGGGAGGGGAATGGATTCTGTGTCCAGGGAGGGGAATGGAGTCTGTGTCCAGGGAGGGGAATGGAGTTTTTGTCCAGGGAGGGGAATGGAGTCTGTATCCAGGGAGGGAAATGTAGCCTGTGTCCAGGGAGGGGAATGGATTCTGTATCCAGGGAGGGGATGGATTCTGAGTCCAGGGAGGGGAATGGAGTCTGTATCCAGGGAGGGGAACGGAGTCTGTGTCCAGGGAGGGGAATGGAGTCTCTGTCCAGGGAGGAGAATGGAGTCTGTTTCCAGGGAGGGGAATGGAGTCTGTGGCTCGGGAGAAGAATGGAGTCTGTGTCCAGGGAGGTGATGGATTCTGTGTCCAGGGAGGGGAATGGATTCTGTGTCCAGAGAGGGGAATGGAGTCTGTGTCCAGGGAGGGGAATGGAGTCTGTGTCCAGAGAGGGGAATGGATTCTGTGTCCAGGGAATGGAGTCTGTGTCCAGGGAGGGGAATGGAGTCTGTGTCCAGGGAGGGGAATGGAGTCAGTGTCCAGGGAGGGGAATGGAGTCTGTGTCCAGGGAGGGGATGGATTCAGTGTCCAGGGAGGGGATGGATTCTGTGTCCAGGGAGGGGATGGAGTCTGTGTCCAGGGAGGGGATAGATTCTGTGTCCAGGGAGGGGATGGAGTCTGTGTCCAGGGAGGGGATGGAGACTGTGTCCAGGGAAGGGAATGGAGTCTGTGTCCAGGGAGGGGATGGATTCTGTGTCCAGGGAGGGGATGGATTCTGTGTCCAGGGAGGGGATGGATTCTGTGTCCAGGGAGGGGATGGAGTCTGTGTCCAGGGAATGGAGTTTGTGTCCAGGGAGTGGAATGGAGTCTGTGTCCGTGGAGGGGAATTGATTCTGTATCCAGGGAATGGATTCTGTGTCCAGGGAATGGACTCTGTGTCCAGGGAATGGAGTCTTTGTCCAGGGACGGGATGGAGTCTGTGTCCAGGGAGGGGAATGGATTCTGTGTCCAGGGAGGGGATGGATTCTGTGTCCAGGGAGGGGATGGATTCTGCGTCCAGGGAGGGGAATGGAGTATGTTTCCAGTGAGGGGAATGGAGTCTGTGTCCAGTAGGGGAATGGAGTCTGTTTCCAGGGAGGGGAATGGAGTCTGTGTCCAGGGAGGGGAATGGAGTCTGTGTCCAGGGAGGAGAATGGAGTCTGTGTCCAGGGAGGGGAATGGAGTCTGTGGCTCGGGAGAAGAATGGAGTCTCTGTCCAGGGAGGTGATGGATTCTTTGTCCAGGGAGGGGAATGGATACTGTGTGCAGAGAGGGGAATGGAGTCTGTGTCCAGGGAGGGGAATGGAGTCTGTGTCCAGGGAGGGGAATGGATTCTGTGTCCAGGGAATGGAGTCTGTGTCCAGGGAGGGGAATGGAGTCTGTGTCCAGGGAGGGGAATGGAGTCAGTGTCCAGGGAGGGGAATGGAGTCTGTGTCCAGGGAGGGGATGGATTCAGTGTCCAGGAAGGGGATGGATTCTGTGTCCAGGGAGGGGATGGAGTCTGTGTCCAGGGAGGGGATAGATTCTGTGTCCAGGGAGGGGATGGAGTCTGTGTCCAGGGAGGGGATGGAGACTGTGTCCAGGGAGGGGAATGGAGTCTGTGTCCAGGGAGGGGATGGATTCTGTGTCCAGGGAGGGGATGGATTCTGTGTCCAGGGAGGGGATGGATTCTGTGTCCAGGGAGGGGATGGAGTCTGTGTCCAGGGAATGGAGTTTGTGTCCAGGGAGTGGAATGGAGTCTGTGTCCGTGGAGGGGAATTGATTCTGTGTCCAGGGAATGGATTCTGTGTCCAGGGAATGGACTCTGTGTCCAGGGAATGGAGTATTTGTCCAGGGACGGGATGGAGTCTGTGTCCAGGGAGGGGAATGGATTCTGTGTCAAGGGAGGGGATGGATTCTGTGTCCAGGGAGGGGATGGATTCTGTGTCCAGGGAGGGGAATGGAGTATGTTTCCAGTGAGGGGAATGGAGTCTATGTCCAGTAGGGGAATGGAGTCTGTTTCCAGGGAGGGGAATGGAGTCTGTGTCCAGGGAGGGGATGGATTTTATGTCCAGGGAGGGGAATGGAGTCTGTTTCCAGGAAGGGGAATTGAGTCTGTGTCCAGGGAGGAGAATGGAGTCAGTGTCCAGGGAGGGGATGGAGTCTGTTTCAAGGGAGGGGATGAATTCTTTGTCCAGGGACGGGAATGGAGTCTGTGTCCAGGGAGGGGGATGGAGTCTGTGTCCAGGGACGGGAATGGAGTCTGTGTCCAGCTAGGGGAACGGAGTCAGTGTCCAGGGAGGGGGATGGAGTCTGTGTCCAGGGAATGGAGTCTGTGCCCAGGGATTGGAATGGATTCTGTGTCCAGGGAATGGAGTCTGTGTCCAGGGAGGGGAATGGAGTCTGTGTCCAGGGAGGGGAATGGAGTCAGTGTCCAGGGAGGGGAATGGAGTCTGTGTCCAGGGAGGGGATGGATTCAGTGTCCAGGGAGGGGATGGATTCTGTGTCCAGGGAGGGGATGGAGTCTGTGTCCAGGGAGGGGATAGATTCTGTGTCCTAGGAGGGGATGGAGTCTGTGTCCAGGGAGGGGATGGAGACTGTGTCCAGGGAGGGGATGGATTCTGTGCCGAGGGAGGGGATGGATTCTGTGTCCAGGGAGGGGATGGGTTCAGTGTCCAGGGAGGGGAATGGATTCTGTGTCCAGGGAGGGGATGGATTCTGTGTCCAGGGAGGGGAATGGAGTCT
Source organism: Pristiophorus japonicus (assembly GCF_044704955.1). Classification (NCBI taxonomy): domain Eukaryota; kingdom Metazoa; phylum Chordata; class Chondrichthyes; family Pristiophoridae; genus Pristiophorus; species Pristiophorus japonicus. The sequence goes on from NC_092005.1 coordinate 2,184,592, forward strand.
GTGTCCAGGGAGGGGAATGGATTCTGTGTCCAGGGAGGGGAATGGAGTCTGTGTCCAGGGAGGGGAATGGAGTTTTTGTCCAGGGAGGGGAATGGAGTCTGTATCCAGGGAGGGGAATGTAGCCTGTGTCCAGGGAGGGGAATGGATTCTGTATCCAGGGAGGGGATGGATTCTGAGTCCAGGGAGGGGAATGGAGTCTCTATCCAGGGAGGGGAGCGGAGTCTGTGTCCAGGGAGGGGAATGGAGTCTCTGTCCAGGGAGGAGAATGGAGTCTGTGTCCAGGGAGGGGAATGGAGTCTGTGGCTCGGGAGAAGAATGGAGTCTGTGTCCAGGGAGGTGATGGATTCTGTGTCCAGGGAGGGGAATGGATTATGTGTCCAGAGAGGGGAATGGAGTCTGTGTCCAGGGAGGGGAATGGAGTCTGTGTCCAGGGAGGGGAATGGATTCTGTGTCCAGGGAATGGAGTCTGTGTCCAGGGAGGGGAATGGAGTCTGTGTCCAGGGAGGGGAATGGAGACAGTGTCCAGGGAGGGGAATGGAGTCTGTGTCCAGGGAGGGGGATGGAGTCTGTGTCCAGGGAGGGGATGGATTCTGTGTCCAGGGAGGGGATGGAGTCTGTGTCCAGGGAGTGGATAGATTCTGTGTCCAGGGAGGGGATGGATTCTGTGTCCAGGGAGGGGATGGAGACTGTGTCCAGGGAAGGGAATGGAGTCTGTGTCCAGGGAGGGGATGGATTCTGTGTCCAGGGAGGGGATGGATTCTGTGTCCAGGGAGGGGATGGATTCTGTGTCCAGGGAGGGGATGGAGTCTGTGTCCAGGGAATGGAGTTTGTGTCCAGGGAGTGGAATGGAGTCTGTGTCCGTGGAGGGGAATTGATTCTGTGTCCAGGGAATGGATTCTGTGTCCAGGGAATGGACTCTGTGTCCAGGGAATGGAGTCATTGTCCAGGGACGGGATGGAGTCTGTGTCCAGGGAGGGGAATGGATTCTGTGTCCAGGGAGGGGATGGATTCTGTGTCCAGGGAGGGGATGGATTCTGCGTCCAGGGAGGGGAATGGAGTATGTTTCCAGTGAGGGGAATGGAGTCTGTGTCCAGTAGGGGAATGGAGTCTGTTTCCAGGGAGGGGAATGGAGTCTGTGTCCAGGGAGGGGAATGGAGTCTGTGTCCAGGGAGGAGAATGGAGTCTGTGTCCAGGGAGGGGAATGGAGTCTGTGGCTCGGGAGAAGAATGGAGTCTGTGTCCAAGGAGGTGATGGATTCTGTGTCCAGGGAGGGGAATGGATTCTGTGTGCAGAGAGGGGAATGGAGTCTGTGTCCAGGGAGGGGAATGGAGTCTGTGTCCAGGGAGGGGAATGGATTCTGTGTCCAGGGAATGGAGTCTGTGTCCAGGGAGGGGAATGGAGTCTGTGTCCAGGGAGGGGAATGGAGTCTGTGTCCAGGGAGGGGAATGGAGTCTGTGTCCAGGGAGGGGATGGATTCAGTGTCCAGGAAGGGGATGGATTCTGTGTCCAGGGAGGGGATGGAGTCTGTGTCCAGGGAGGGGATAGATTCTGTGTCCAGGGAGGGGATGGAGTCTGTGTCCAGGGAGGGGATGGAGACTGTGTCCAGGGAGGGGAATGGAGTCTGTGTCCAGGGAGGGGATGGATTCTGTGTCCAGGGAGGGGATGGATTCTGTGTCCAGGGAGGGGATGGATTCTGTGTCCAGGGAGGGGATGGAGTCTGTGTCCAGGGAATGGAGTTTGTGTCCAGGGAGTGGAATGGAGTCTGTGTCCGTGGAGGGGAATTGATTCTGTGTCCAGGGAATGGATTCTGTGTCCAGGGAATGGACTCTGTGTCCAGGGAATGGAGTCTTTGTCCAGGGACGGGATGGAGTCTGTGTCCAGGGAGGGGAATGGATTCTGTGTCAAGGGAGGGGATGGATTCTGTGTCCAGGGAGGGGATGGATTCTGTGTCCAGGGAGGGGAATGGAGTATGTTTCCAGTGAGGGGAATGGAGTCTATGTCCAGTAGGGGAATGGAGTCTGTTTCCAGGGAGGGGAATGGAGTCTGTGTCCAGGGAGGGGATGGATTTTATGTCCAGGGAGGGGAATGGAGTCTGTTTCCAGGAAGGCGAATTGAGTCTGTGTCCAGGGAGGAGAATGGAGTCAGTGTCCAGGGAGGGGATGGAGTCTGTTTCAAGGGAGGGGATGAATTCTTTGTCCAGGGACGGGAATGGAGTCTGTGTATAGGGAGGGGGATGGAGTCTGTGTCCAGGGACGGGAATGGAGTCTGTGTCCAGCTAGGGGAACGGAGTCAGTGTCCAGGGAGGGGGATGGAGTCTGTGTCCAGGGAATGGAGTCTGTGCCCAGGGAGGGGGTGGATTCTGTGTCCAGGGACGGGATGGATTCTGTATCCAGGGAGGGGATCGATTCTGTGTCCAGGGAGGGGATGGAGTCTGTGTCCAGGGAGGGGATGGAGTCAATGTCCAGGGAGGGGAATGGAGTCTGTGTCCAGGGAGGGGATGGATTCTGTGTCCAGGGAGGGGATGGAGTCTGTGTCCAGGGAGGGGATGGATTCTGTGTCCAGGGAGGGGATATATTCTGTGTCCAGGGAGGGGATGGATTCTGTGTACAGGGAGGGGGATGGAGTCTGTGTCCAGGGAATGGAGTCAGTGTCCAGGGAGGGGGATGGAGTCTGTGTCCAGGGAGGGGATGGATTCTGTGTCCAGGGAGGGGATGGAGTCTGTGTCCAGGGAGGGGATGGATTCTGTGTCCAGGGAGGGAATGGAGTCTGTGTCCAGGGAGGGGATAGTGTCTGTCCAGGGAGGGGAATGGAGTCTGTGTCCAGGGAGGGGATGTATTTTGTCTACAGGGAGGGGATGTATTCTGTGTCCAGGGAGGGGATGGAGTCTGTGTCCAGGGAGGGGATGGAGTCAATGTCCAGTGAGCGGGATGGAGTCAGTGTCCAGGAAGGGGGATGGAGTCTGTGTCCAGGGAGGGGATGGATTCTGTGTCCAGGGAGGGGATGGAGTCTGTGCCCAGGGAGGGGATGGAGTCTGTGTCCAGGCAGGGGAATGGTGTCTGTGTCCAGGGAGGGGAATGGAGTCTGTTTCCAGAGAGTGGGATGGAGTCTGTGTCCAGGGACGGGAATGGAGACTGTGTCCAGTGAGGGGAACGGAGTCAGTGTCCAGGGAGGGGGATGGAGTCTGTGTCCAGGGAGGGGGATGGATTCTGTGTCCGGGGACGGGAATGGAGTCTATGTCTAGGCAGGGGAACGGACTCAGTGTCCAGGGTGGGGGATGGAGTCTGTGTCCAGGGAATGGAGTCTGTGTCCAGGGAGGGAATGGAGTCAGTGTCCAGGAAGGGGATGGATTATGTGTCCAGGGAGGGGATGGAGTCTTTGTCCAGGGAGGGGATGGAGTCTGTGACCAGGGAGGGGATGGATTCTGTGACCAGGGAGGGTATGGATTCTGTGTCCAGGGAGGGGAATGGATTCGGTGTCCAGGGAGGGGATGGATTCTGTGTCCAGGGAGGGGATGGCGTCTGTTTCCAGGGAAGGGATGGAGTCTGTGTCTAGGGAGGGGAGTGGAGTCTGTGTCCAGGGAGGGGATGGATTCTGTCTCCAGGGAGGGGATGGATTCTGTGTCCAGGGAGGGGATGGATTCTGTGTCCCGGGAGGGGATGGATTTTGTGTCCAGGGAGGGGATGGATACTGTGTCCAGGGAGGGGGATGGATTCTGTGTCCAGGGAAAGGAGTCAGTGTCCAGGGAGGGGAATGAAGTTTGTGTCCAGGGAGGGGAATGGAGTCTGTGTCCTGGGAGGGGAATGGAGTCAGTGTCCAGGGAGGGGATGGAGTCGGTGACCAGGGAGGGGATGGAGTCTGTGTCCAGGGAGGGGATGGAGTCTGTGTCCAGGGACGGGAATGGAGTCTGTGTCCAGGGAGGGGGATGGAGTCTGTGTCCAGGGACGGGAATGGATTTTGTGTCCAGGGACGGGAATGGATTCTGTGTCCAGGGAGGTGGATGGAATCTGTGTCCAGGGAATGGTGTCTGTGTCCAGGGAGGGAATGGAGTCAGTGTCCGGGGAGGGGATGGATTCTGTGTCCAGGAAGGGGATGGAGTCTGTGTCCAGGGAGGGGATGGATTCTGTGTCGAGGGAGGGGATGGATTCTGTGTCCAGGGAGGGGATGGATTCAGTGTCCAGGGATGGAAATAGATTCTGTGTCCAGGGAGGGGATGGATTCTGTGTCCAGGGAGGGGAATGGAGTCTGTGTCCAGGGAGGGGAATGGATTCTGTGTCCAGGGAGGGGAATGGAGTCTGTGTCCAGGGAGGGGAATGGATTTTTTGTCCAGGGAGGGGAATGGAGTCTGTGTCCAGGGAGGGGAATGGAGTCTGTGTCCAGGGAGTGGAATGGATTCTGTATCCAGGGAGGGGATGGATTCTGAGTCCAGGGAGGGGAATGGAGTCTGTATCCAGGGAGGGGAACGGAGTCTGTGTCCAGGGAGGGGAATGGAGTCTGTGTCCAGGGAGGGGAATGGAGTCTGTGTCCAGGGAGGGGAATGGAGTCTGTGGCTCGGGAGAAGAATGGAGTCTGTGTCCAGGGAGGTGATGGATTCTGTGTCCAGGGAGGGGAATGGATTCTGTGTTCAGGGAGGGGAATGGAGTCTGTGTCCAGGGAGGGGAATGGAGTCTGTGTCCAGGGAGGGGAATGGATTCTGTGTCCAGGGAATGGAGTCTGTGTCCAGGGAGGGGAATGGAGTCTGTGTGCAGGGAGGGGAATGGAGTCAGTGTCCAGGGAGGGGAATGGATTCTGTGTCCAGAGAGTGGAATGGAGTCTGTGTCCAGGGAGGGGATGGAGTCTGTGTCCAGGGAATGGACTCTGTGTCCAGGGAGTGGAATGGAGTCTGTGTCCAGCGAGGGGATGGATTCTGTGTCCAGGGAGGGGAATGGATTCTTTGTCCAGCGAATGGATTATGTGTCCAGGGAATGGATTCAGTGTCCAGGGAATGGAGTCTGTGTCCAGGGAGGGGAATGGATTCTGTGTCCAGGGAATGGAGTCAGTGTCCAGGGAGTGGAATGGAGTCTGTGTCCAGCGAGGGGATGGATTCTGTGTCCAGGGAGGGGAATGGATTCTTTGTCCAGCGAATGGATTATGTGTCCAGGGAATGGATTCAGTGTCCAGGGAATGGAGTCTGTGTCCAGGGAGGGGAATGGATTCTGTGTCCAGGGAGGGGATTGATTCTGTGTCCAGCGAGGGAATGGAGTGTGTGTCCAGGGAGGGGATGGAGTCTGTGTCCAGGGAGGGGAATGGAGTCTGTGTCCAGGGAGGGGATGGATTCAGTGTCCAGGGAGGGAATGGATTCTGTGTCCAGGGTGGGGATGGAGTCTGTGTCCAGGGAGGGGATGGATTCTGTGTCCAGGGAGGGGATGGAGTCTGTGTCCAGGGAGTGGATGGAGTCTGTGTCCAGGCAGGGGAATGGAGTCTGTGTCCAGGGAGGGGAATGGAGTCTGTGTCCAGGGAGGGGGATGGAGTCTGTGTCCAGGGACGGGAATGGAGACTGTGTCCAGGGAGTGGAATGGAGTCTGTGTCCAGGGAGGGGAATGGATTCTGTGTCCAGGGAATGGAGTCTGTGTCCAGGGAGGGGAATGGATTCTGTGTCCAGGGAATGGAGTCTGTGTCCAGGGAGGGGAATGGAGTCTGTGTCCAGGGATGGGACTGGAGTCAGTGTCCAGGGAGGGGAATGGATTCTGTGTCCAGAGAGTGGAATGGAGTCTGTGTCCAGGGAGGGGATGGAGTTTGTGTCCAGGGAATGGAGTCTGTGTCCAGGGAGGGAATGTAGTCAGTGTCCAGGAAGGGGATGGATTATGTGTCCAGGGAGGGGGATGGAGTCTGTGTCCAGGGAGGGGGATGAATTCTGTGTCCGGGGACGGGAATGGAGTCTATGTCCAGGGAGGGGAACGGACTCAGTGTCCAGGGTGGGGGATGGAGTCTGTGTCCAGGGAATGGAGTCTGTGTCCAGGGAGGGAATGGAGTCAGTGTCCAGGAAGGGGATGGTTTATGTGTCCAGGGACGGGATGGAGTCTGTGTCCAGGGAGGGGATGGAGTCTGTGACCAGGGAGGGGATGGATTCTGTGTCCAGGGAGGGTATGGATTCTGTGTCCAGGGAGGGGAATGGATTCGGTGTCCAGGGAGGGGATGGATTCTGTGTCCAGGGAGGGGATGGCGTCTGTGTCCAGGGAAGGGATGGAGTCTGTGTCCAGGGAGGGGATGGAGTCTGTGACCAGGGAGGGGAATGGAGTCTGTGTCCAGGGAGGGGATGGATTCTGTGTCCAGGGAGGGGATGGATTCTGTGTCCAGGGAGGGGATGGATTCTGTGTCCAGGGAGGGGATGGAGTCTGTGTCCAGGGAATGGAGTTTGTGTCCAGGGAGTGGAATGGAGTCTGTGTCCGTGGAGGGGAATTGATTCTGTGTCCAGGGAATGGATTCTGTGTCCAGGGAATGGACTCTGTGTCCAGGGAATGGAGTCTTTGTCCAGGGACGGGATGGAGTCTGTGTCCAGGGAGGGGAATGGATTCTGTGTCAAGGGAGGGGATGGATTCTGTGTCCAGGGAGGGGATGGATTCTGTGTCCAGGGAGGGGAATGGAGTATGTTTCCAGTGAGGGGAATGGAGTCTATGTCCAGTAGGGGAATGGAGTCTGTTTCCAGGGAGGGGAATGGAGTCTGTGTCCAGGGAGGGGATGGATTTTATGTCCAGGGAGGGGAATGGAGTCTGTTTCCAGGAAGGGGAATTGAGTCTGTGTCCAGGGAGGAGAATGGAGTCAGTGTCCAGGGAGGGGATGGAGTCTGTTTCAAGGGAGGGGATGAATTCTTTGTCCAGGGACGGGAATGGAGTCTGTGTCCAGGGAGGGGGATGGAGTCTGTGTCCAGGGACGGGAATGGAGTCTGTGTCCAGCTAGGGGAACGGAGTCAGTGTCCAGGGAGGGGGATGGAGTCTGTGTCCAGGGAATGGAGTCTGTGCCCAGGGAGGGGGTGGATTCTGTGTCCAGGGACGGGATGGATTCTGTATCCAGGGAGGGGATCGATTCTGTGTCCAGGGAGGGGATGGAGTCTGTGTCCAGGGTGGGGATGGAGTCAATGTCCAGGGAGGGGAATGGAGTCTGTGTCCAGGGAGGGGATGGATTCTGTGTCCAGGGAGGGGATGGAGTCTGTGTCCAGGGAGGGGATGGATTCTGTGTCCAGGGAGGGGATATATTCTGTGTCCAGGGAGGGGATGGATTCTGTGTACAGGGAGGGGGATGGAGTCTGTGTCCAGGGAATGGAGTCAGTGTCCAGGGAGGGGGATGGAGTCTGTGTCCAGGGAGGGGATGGATTCTGTGTCCAGAGAGGGGATGGATTCTGTGTCCAGGGAGGGAATGGAGTCTGTGTCCAGGGAGGGGATAGTGTCTGTCCAGGGAGGGGAATGGAGTCTGTGTCCAGGGAGGGGATGTATTTTGTCTACAGGGAGGGGATGTATTCTGTGTCCAGGGAGGGGATGGAGTCTGTGTCCAGGGAGGGGATGGAGTCAATGTCCAGGGAGCGGGATGGAGTCAGTCTCCAGGGAGGGGGATGGAGTCTGTGTCCAGGGAGGGGATGGATTCTGTGTCCAGGGAGGGGATGGAGTCTGTGCCCAGGGAGAGGATGGAGTCTGTGTCCAGGCAGGGGAATGGTGTCTGTGTCCAGGGAGGGGAATGGAGTCTGTTTCCAGAGAGTGGGATGGAGTCTGTGTCCAGGGACGGGAATGGAGACTGTGTCCAGTGAGGGGAACGGAGTCAGTGTCCAGGGAGGGGGATGGAGTCTGTGTCCAGGGAGGGGGATGGATTCTGTGTCCGGGGACGGGAATGGAGTCTATGTCCAGGCAGGGGAACAGACTCAGTGTCCAGGGTGGGGGATGGAGTCTGTGTCCAGGGAATGGAGTCTGTGTCCAGGGAGGGAATGGAGTCAGTGTCCAGGAAGGGGATGGATTATGTGTCCAGGGAGGGGATGGAGTCTTTGTCCAAGGAGGGGATGGAGTCTGTGACCAGGGAGGGGTTGGATTCTGTGACCAGGGAGGGTATGGATTCTGTGTCCAGGGAGGGGAATGGATTCGGTGTCCAGGAAGGGGATGGATTCTGTGTCCAGGGAGGGGATGGCGTCTGTTTCCAGGGAAGGGATGGAGTCTGTGTCTAGGGAGGGGAGTGGAGTCTGTGTCCAGGGAGGGGATGGATTCTGTCTCCAGGGAGGGGATGGATTCTGTGTCCAGGGAGGGGATGGATTCTGTGTCCCGGGAGGGGATGGATTTTGTGTCCAGGGAGGGGATGGATACTGTGTCCAGGGAGGGGGATGGATTCTGTGTCCAGGGAAAGGAGTCAGTGTCCAGGGAGGGAAATGAAGTTTGTGTCCAGGGAGGGGAATGGAGTCTGTGTCCTGGGAGGGGAATGGAGTCAGTGTCCAGGGAGGGGATGGAGTCGGTGACCAGGGAGGGGATGGAGTCTGTGTCCAGGGAGGGGATGGAGTCTGTGTCCAGGGACGGGAATGGAGTCTGTGTCCAGGGAGGGGGATGGAGTCTGTGTCCAGGGACGGGAATGGATTCTGTGTCCAGGGACGGGAATGGATTCTGTGTCCAGGGAGGGGGATGGAATCTGTGTCCAGGGAATGGTGTCTGTGTCCAGGGAGGGAATGGAGTCAGTGTCCAGGGAGGGGATGGATTCTGTGTCCAGAAAGTGGATGGAGTCTGTGTCCAGGGAGGGGATGGATTCTGTGTCGAGGGAGGGGATGGATTCTGTGTCCAGGGATGGGATGGATTCAGTGTCCAGGGATGGGAATAGATTCTGTGTCCAGGGAGGGGATGGATTCTGTGTCCAGGGAGGGGAATGGAGTCTGTGTCCAGGGAGGGGAATGGATTCTGTGTCCAGGGAGGGGAATGGAGTCTGTGTCCAGGGAGGGGAATGGAGTTTTTGTCCAGGGAGGGGAATGGAGTCTGTGTCCAGGGAGGGGAATGGAGTCTGTGTCCAGGGAGGGGAATGGATTCTGTATCCAGGGAGGGGATGGATTCTGAGTCCAGGGAGGGGAATGGAGTCTGTATCCAGGGAGGGGAACGGAGTCTGTGTCCAGGGAGGGGAATGGAGTCTGTGTCCAGGGAGGGGAATGGAGTCTGTGTCCAGGGAGGGGAATGGAGTCTGTGGCTCGGGAGAAGAATGGAGTCTGTGTCCAGGGAGGTGATGGATTCTGTGTCCAGGGAGGGGAATGGATTCTGTGTTCAGGGAGGGGAATGGAGTCTGTGCCCAGGGAGGGGAATGGAGTCTGTGTCCAGGGAGGGGAATGGATTCTGTGTCCAGGGAATGGAGTCTGTGTCCAGGGAGGGGAATGGAGTCTGTGTCCAGGGAGGGGAATGGAGTCAGTGTCCAGGGAGGGGAATGGATTCTGTGTCCAGAGAATGGAATGGAGTCTGTGTCCAGGGAGGGGATGGATTCTGTGTCCCGGGAGGGGATGGATTTTGTGTCCAGGGAGGGGATGGATACTGTGTCCAGGGAGGGGGATGGATTCTGTGTCCAGGGAAAGGAGTCAGTGTCCAGGGAGGGAAATGAAGTTTGTGTCCAGGGAGGGGAATGGAGTCTGTGTCCAGGGAGGGGAATGGATTCTGTGTCCAGAGAGTGGAATGGAGTCTGTGTCCAGGGAGGGGATGGAGTCTGTGTCCAGGGAATGGACTCTGTGTCCAGGGAGTGGAATGGAGTCTGTGTCCAGCGAGGGGATGGATTCTGTGTCCAGGGAGGGGAATGGATTCTTTGTCCAGCGAATGGATTATGTGTCCAGGGAATGGATTCAGTGTCCAGGGAATGGAGTCTGTGTCCAGGGAGACGAATGGATTCTGTGTCCAGGGAATGGAGTCAGTGTCCAGCGACGGGAATGGAGTCTGTGTCCAGGGACGGGAATGGATTCTGTGTCCAGGGAGGGGAATGGATTCTGTGTCCAGCGAGGGGATGGATTCTGTGTCCACGGAGGGGATGGATTCTGTGTCCAGCGAGGGAATGGAGTGTGTGTCCAGGGAGGGGATGGAGTCTGTGTCCAGGGAGGGGAATGGAGTCTGTGTCCAGGGAGGGGATAGATTCAGTGTCCAGGGAGGGGATGGATTCTGTGTCCAGGGTGGGGATGGAGTCTGTGTCCAGGGAGGTGATGGATTCTGTGTCCAGGGAGGGGATGGAGTCTGTGTCCAGGGAGTGGATGGAGTCTGTGTCCAGGCAGGGGAATGGAGTCTGTGTCCAGGGAGGGGAATGGAGTCTGTGTCCAGGGAGGGGGATGGAGTCTGTGTCCAGGGACGGGAATGGAGACTGTGTCCAGGGAGTGGAATGGAGTCTGTGTCCAGGGAGGGGAATGGATTCTGTGTCCAGGGAATGGAGTCTGTGTCCAGGAGTGGAATGGATTCTGTGTCCAGGGAATGGAGTCTGTGTCCAGGGAGGGGAATGGAGTCTGTGTCCAGGGATGGGACTGGAGTCAGTGTCCAGGGAGGGGAATGGATTCTGTGTCCAGAGAGTGGAATGGAGTCTGTGTCCAGGGAGGGGATGGAGTTTGTGTCCAGGGAATGGAGTCTGTGTCCAGGGAGTGGAATGGAGTCTGTGTCCAGGGAGGGGATGGAATCTGTGTCCAGGGAGGGGAATGGATTCTTTGTCCAGGGAATGTATTATGTGTCCAGTGAATGGATTCTGTGTCCAGGGAATGGAGTCTCTGTCCAGGGAGGGGAATGGATTCTGTGTCCAGGGAATGGAGTTTGTGTGCAGGAACCGGAATGGAGTCTGTTTCCAGGGAGGGGAATTTATTCTGTGTCCAGGGAGGGGAATGGTTTCTGTGTCCAGGGAGGGGGATCGAGTCTGTGTCCAGGGAGGGGATGGATTCTGTGACCAGGGAGGGGAATGGAGTCTGTGTCCAGGGAGGGGAATGGAGTCAGTGTCCAGGGAGGGGGATGGAGTCTGTGTCCAGGGAGGGGGATGGATTCTGTGTCCGGGGACGGGAATGGAGTCTATGTCCAGGGAGGGGAACGGACTCAGTGTCCAGGGTGGGGGATGGAGTCTGTGTCCAGGGAATGGAGTCTGTGTCCAGGGAGGGAATGTAGTCAGTGTCCAGGAAGGGGATGGATTATGTGTCCAGGGAGGGGGATGGAGTCTGTGTCCAGGGAGGGGGATGAATTCTGTGTCCGGGGACGGGAATGGAGTCTATGTCCAGGGAGGGGAACGGACTCAGTGTCCAGGGTGGGGGATGGAGTCTGTGTCCAGGGAATGGAGTCTGTGTCCAGGGAGGGAATGGTGTCAGTGTCCAGGAAGGGGATGGATTATGTGTCCAGGGAGGGGATGGAGTCTGTGTCCAGGGAGGGGATGGAGTCTGTGACCAGGGAGGGGATGGATTCTGTGTCCAGGGAGGGTATGGATTCTGTGTCCAGGGAGGGGAATGGATTCGGTGTCCAGGGAGGGGATGGATTCTGTGTCCAGGGAGGGGATGGCGTCTGTGTCCAGGGAAGGGATGGAGTCTGTTTCTAGGGAGGGGAGTGGAGTCTGTGTCCAGGGAGGGGATGGATTCTGTCTCCAGGGAGGGGATGGATTCTGTGTTCAGGGAGGGGATGGATTCTGTGTCCCAGCAGGGGATGGATTTTGTGTCCAGGGAGGGGATGGATACTGTGTCCAGGGAGGGGGATGGATTCTGTGTCCAGGGAAAGGTGTCAGTGTCCAGGGAGGGAATGAAGTTTGTGTCCAGGGAGGGGAATGGAGTCTGTGTCCTGGGAGGGGAATGGAGTCAGTGTCCAGGGAGGGGATGGAGTCGGTGACCAGGGAGGGGATGGATACTGTGTCCAGGGAGGGGGATGGATTCTGTGTCCAAGGAAAGGAGTCAGTGTCCAGGGAGGGGAATGAAGTCTGTGTCCAGGAAGGGGGATGGAGTCTGTGTCCAGGGACGGGAATGGATTCTGTGTCCAGGGTGGGTAACGGAGTCAGTGTCCAGTGAGGGGGATGGAATCTGTGTCCAGGGAATGGTGTCTGTGTCCAGGGAGGGAATGGAGTCAGTGTCCAGGGAGGGGATGGATTCTGTCTCCAGGGAGGGGATGGAGTCTGTGTCCAGGGAGAGGATGGATTCTGTGTCCAGGGAGGGGATGGCGTCTGTGTCCAGGGAAGGGATGGAGTCTGTGTCTAGGGAGGGGAGTGAAGTCTGTGTCCAGGGAGGGGATGGATTCTGTCTCCAGGGAGGGGAAGGATTCTGTGTCCAGGGAGGGGATGGATTCTGTGTCCCGGGAGGGGATGGATTTTGTGTCCAGGGAGGGGATGGATACTGTGTCCAGGGAGGGGGATGGATTCTGTGTCCAAGGAAAGGAGTCAGTGTCCAGGGAGGGGAATGAAGTTTGTGTCCAGGGAGGGGATGGAGTCGGTGACCAGGGAGGGGATGGAGTCTGTGTTCAGGGAGGGGTTGGAGTCTGTGTCCAGGGAGGGGATGGAGTCGGTGACCAGGGAGGGGATGGAGTCTGTGTCCAGGGAGGGGATGGAGTCTGTGTCCAGGGACGGGAATGGAGTCTGTGTCCAGGGAGGGGGATGGAGTCTGTGTCCAGGGACGGGAATGGATTCTGTGTCCAGGGTGGATAACGGTTTCAGTGTCCAGGGAGGGGGATGGAATTTGTGTCCAGGGAATGGTGTCTGTGTCCAGTGAGGGAATGGAGTCAGTGTCCAGGGAGGGGATGGATTCTGTGTCCAGGAAGGCGATGGAGTCTATGTCCAGGGAGGGGATGGATTCTGTGTCGAGTGAGGGGATGGATACTGTGTCCAGGGAGGGGATGGATTCAGTGTCCAGGGATGGGAATGGATTCTGTGTCCAGGGAGGGGATGGATTCTGTGTCCAGGGAGGGGAATGGAGTCTGTGTCCCGGGAGAGGAATGGATTCTGTGTCCAGGGATGGGAATGGAGTCTGTGTCCAGGGAGGGGAATGGAGTTTTTGTCCAGGGAGGGGAATGGAGTCTGTGTCCAGGGAGGGGAATGGAGTCTGTGTCCAGGGAGGGGAATGGATTCTGTATCCAAGGAGGGGATGGATTCTGAGTCCAGGGAGGGGAATGGAGTCTGTATCCAGGGAGGGGAACGGAGTCTGTGTCCAGGGAGGGGAATGGAGTCTGTGTCCTGGGAGGGGAATGGAGTATGTGTCCAGGGAGGGGAATGGAGTCTGTGGCTCGGGAGAAGAATGGAGTCTGTGTCCAGGGAGGTGATGGATTCTGTGTCCAGGGAGGGGAATGGATTCTGTGTCCAGGGAGGGGAATGGAGTCTGTGTCCAGGGAGGGGAATGGAGTCTGTGTCCAGGGAGGGGAATGGATTCTGTGTCCAGGGAATGGAGTCTGTGTCCAGGGAGGGGAATGGAGTCTCTGTCCAGGGAGGGGAATGGAGTCAGTGTCCAGGGAGGGGAATGGATTCTGTGTCCAGAGAGTGGAATGGAGTCTGTGTCCAGGGAGGGGATGGAGTCTGTGTCCAGGGAATGGAGTCTGTGTCCAGGGAGTGGAATGGAGTCTGTGTCCAGCGAGGGGATGGATTCTGTGTCCAGGGAGGGGAATTGATTCTTTGTCCAGCGAATGGATTATGTGTCCAGGGAATGGATTCAGTGTCCAGGGAATGGAGTCTCTGTCCAGGGAGGGGAATGGATTCTGTGTCCAGGGAATGGAGTCAGTGTCCAGGGACGGGAATGGAGTCTGTGTCCAGGGACGGGAATGGATTCTGTGTCCAGGGAGGGGAATGGATTCTGTATCCAGCGAGGGGATGGATTCTGTGTCCAGGGAGGGGATGGATTCTGTGTCCAGCGAGGGAATGGAGTGTGTGTCCAGGGAGGGGATGGAGGCTGTGTCCAGGGAGGGGAATGGAGTCTGTGTCCAGGGAGGGGATGGATTCCGTGTCCAGGGAGCGGATGGATTCTGTGTCCAGGGAGGGGATGGAGTCTGTGTCCAGGGAGGGGATGGATTCTGTGTCCAGGGAGGGGATGGAGTCTGTGTCCAGGGAGTGGATGGAGTCTGTGTCCAGGCAGGGGAATGGAGTCTGTGTCCAGGGAGGGGAATGGAGTCTGTGTCCAGGGAGGTGGATGGAGTCTGTGTGCAGGGACGGGAATGGAGACTGTGTCCAGGGAGTGGAATGGAGTCTATGTCCAGGGAGGGGAATGGATTCTGTGTCCAGGGAATGGAGTCTGTGTCCAGGGAGATGAATGGATTCTGTGTCCAGGGAATGGTGTCTGTGTCCAGGGAGGGGAATGGAGTCTGTGTCCAGGGATGGGACTGGAGTCAGTGTCCAGGGAGGGGAATGGATTCTGTGTCCAGAGAGTGGAATTGTGTCTGTGTCCAGGGAGGGGATGGAGTTTGTGTCCAGGGAATGGAGTCTGTATCCAGGGAGTGGAATGGAGTCTGTGTCCAGGGAGGGGATGGATTCTGTGTCCAGGGAGGGGAATGGATTCTTTGTCCAGGGAATGTATTATGTGTCCAGTGAATGGATTCTGTGTCCAGGGAATGGAGTCTTTGTCCAGGGAGGGGAATGGATTCTGTGTCCAGGGAATGGAGTTTGTGTCCAGGGACGGGAATGGAGTCTGTTTCCAGGGAGGGGAATTTATTCTGTGTCCAGGGAGGGGAATGGATTCTGTGTCCAGGGAGGGGATGGATTCTGTGTCCAGGGAGGGGATGGAGTCTGTGTCCAGGGAGGGAATGGAGTCACTATCCAGGGACGGGAATGGAGTCTGTGTCCAGGGAGGGGAGCGCAGTCAGTGTCCAGGAAGGGAGATGGAGTCTGTGTCCAGGGATGGGAATGGAGTCAGTGTCCAGGGAGGGGATGGATTCTGTGTCCAGCGAGGGGATGGAGTCTGTGTCCAGGGAGGGGATGGATTCTGTGTCCAGGGAATGTAGACTGTGCCCAGGGAGGGAATGGAGTCAGTGTCCAGGGAGGGGATGGATTCTGTGTCCAGGGAGGGGAAGGAGTACGTGTCCAGGGAGGGGATGGATTCTGTGTCCAGGGAGGTGATGAATTCTGCGTCCAGGGTGGGATGGAGTCTTTGTCCAGGGAGGGGATGGATTCTGTGTCCAGGGAATGTATTCGGTGCCCAGGGAGGGAATGGAGTCAGTGGCCAGGGAGGGGATGGATTCTGTGTCCAGGGAGGGGAAGGAGTCCCTGTCCAGGGAGGGGATGGATTCTGTGTCCAGGGAGGGGATGGATTCTGTGTCCAGGGAGGGGGATGGATTCTGTGTCCAGGGAGGGGAATGGAGACTGTGTCCAGGGTGGGGGATGGAGTCTGTGTCCAGGGAATGTAGTCAGTGTCCAGGGATGTGGATGGAGTCTTTGTCCAGGGAGGGGATGGATTCTGTGTCCAGGGAGGGGATGGAGTCTGTGTCCAGGGAATGGAGTCTGTGTCCAGGGAGTGGAATGGAGTCTGTGTCAAGCGAGGGGATGGATTCTGTGTCCAGGAAGTGGAATGGATTCTTTGTCCAGCGAATGGATTATGTGTCCAGGGAATGGATTCAGTGTCCAGGGAATGGAGTCTGTGTCCAGGGAGGGGAATGGATTCTGTGTCCAGGGAATGGAGTCAGTGTCCAGGGACGGGAATGGAGTCTGTGTCCATGGACGGGAATGGATTCTGTGTCCAGGGTGGGTAACGGAGTCAGTGTCCAGGGAGGGGGATGGAATCTGTGTCCAGGGAATGGTGTCTGTGTCCAGGGAGGGAATGGAGTCAGTGTCCAGGGAGGGGATGGATTCTGTGTCCAGGAAGGGGATGGAGTCTGTGTCCAGGGAGGGGATGGATTCTGTGTCGAGGGAGGGGATGGATTCTGTGTCCAGGGAGGGGATGGATTCAGTGTCCAGGAAGGGGATTGGATTCTGTTTCCAGGGAGGGGATGGATTCTGTGTCCAGGGAGGGGAATTGAGTCTGTGTCCAGGGAGGGGAATGGAGTTTTTGCCCAGGGAGGGGAATGGAGTCTGTGTCCAGGGAGGGGAATGGAGTCTGTGTCCAGGGAGGGGAATGGATTCTGTATCCAGGGAGGGGATGGATTCTGAGTCCAGGGAGGGGAATGGAGTCTGTATCCAGGGAGGGGAACGGAGTCTGTGTCCAGGGAGGGGAATGGAGTCTCTGTCCAGGGAGGGGAATGGAGTCTGTGTCCAGGGAGGGGAATGGAGTCTGTGGCTCGGGAGAAGAATGGAGTCTGTGTCCAGGGAGGTGATGGATTCTGTGTCCAGGGAGGGGAACGGAGTCTGTGTCCAGGGAGGGGAATGGAGTCTGTGTCCAGGGAGGGGAATGGAGTCTGTGTCCAGGGAGGGGAATGGATTCTGTGTCCAGGGAATGGAGTCTGTGTCCAGGGAGGGGAATGGAGTATGTGTCCAGGGAGGGGAATGGAGTCAGTGTCCAGGGAGTGGAATGGATTCTGTGTCCAGAGAGTGGAATGAAGTCTGTGTCCAGGGAGGGGATGGAGTCTGTGTCCAGGGAATGGAGTCTGTGTCCAGGGAGTGGAATGGGGTCTGTGTCCAGCGAGGGGATGGATTCTGTGTCCAGGGAGGGGAATTGATTCTTTGTCCAGCGAATGGATTATGTGTCCAGGGAATGGATTCAGTGTCCAGGGAATGGAGTCTGTGTCCAGGGAGGGGAATGGATTATGTGTCCAGGGAATGGAGTCAGTGTCCAGGGACGGGAATGGAGTCTGTGTCCAGGGACGGGAATGGATTCTGTGTCCAGGGAGGGGAATGGATTCTGTGTCCAGCGAGGGGATGGATTCTGTGTCCAGGGAGGGGATGGATTCTGTGTCCAGCGAGGGAATGGAGTGTGTGTCCAGGGAGGGGATGGAGTCTGTGTCCAGGGAGGGGAATGGAGTCTGTGTCCAGGGAGGGGATGGATACAGTGTCCAGGGAATGGAGTCTGTGTCCAGGAGGGGAATGGATTCTGTGTCCAGGGAATGGAGTCTGTGTCCAGGGAGGGGAATGGAGTCTGTGTCCAGGGATGGGACTGGAGTCAGTGTCCAGGGAGGGGAATGGATTCTGTGTCCAGAGAGTGGAATGGAGTCTGTGTCCAGGGAGGGGATGGAGTCTGTGTCCAGGGACGGGAATGGAGTCTGTGTCCAGGGAGGGGGATGGAGTCTGTGTCCAGGGACGGGAATGGATTCTGTGTCCAGGGTGGATAACGGTTTCAGTGTCCAGGGAGGGGGATGGAATTTGTGTCCAGGGAATGGTGTCTGTGTCCAGTGAGGGAATGGAGTCAGTGTCCAGGGAGGGGATGGATTCTGTGTCCAGGAAGGGGATGGAGTCTGTGTCCAGGGAGGGGATGGATTCTGTGTCGAGTGAGGGGATGGATACTGTGTCCAGGGAGGGGATGGATTCAGTGTCCAGGGATGGGAATGGATTCTGTGTCCAGGGAGGGGATGGATTCTGTGTCCAGGGAGGGGAATGGAGTCTGTGTCCCGGGAGAGGAATGGATTCTGTGTCCAGGGATGGGAATGGAGTCTGTGTCCAGGGAGGGGAATGGAGTTTTTGTCCAGGGAGGGGAATGGAGTCTGTGTCCAGGGAGGGGAATGGAGTCTGTGTCCAGGGAGGGGAATGGATTCTGTATCCAAGGAGGGGATGGATTCTGAGTCCAGGGAGGGGAATGGAGTCTGTATCCAGGGAGGGGAACGGAGTCTGTGTCCAGGGAGGGGAATGGAGTCTGTGTCCTGGGAGGGGAATGGAGTATGTGTCCAGGGAGGGGAATGGAGTCTGTGGCTCGGGAGAAGAATGGAGTCTGTGTCCAGGGAGGTGATGGATTCTGTGTCCAGGGAGGGGAATGGATTCTGTGTCCAGGGAGGGGAATGGAGTCTGTGTCCAGGGAGGGGAATGGAGTCTGTGTCCAGGGAGGGGAATGGATTCTGTGTCCAGGGAATGGAGTCTGTGTCCAGGGAGGGGAATGGAGTCTCTGTCCAGGGAGGGGAATGGAGTCAGTGTCCAGGGAGGGGAATGGATTCTGTGTCCAGAGAGTGGAATGGAGTCTGTGTCCAGGGAGGGGATGGAGTCTGTGTCCAGGGAATGGAGTCTGTGTCCAGGGAGTGGAATGGAGTCTGTGTCCAGCGAGGGGATGGATTCTGTGTCCAGGGAGGGGAATTGATTCTTTGTCCAGCGAATGGATTATGTGTCCAGGGAATGGATTCAGTTTCCAGGGAATGGAGTCTGTGTCCAGGGAGGGGAATGGATTCTGTGTCCAGGGAATGGAGTCAGTGTCCAGGGACGGGAATGGAGTCTGTGTCCAGG
Source organism: Pristiophorus japonicus (assembly GCF_044704955.1). NCBI lineage: Eukaryota > Metazoa > Chordata > Chondrichthyes > Pristiophoridae > Pristiophorus > Pristiophorus japonicus. The sequence continues at coordinate 2,202,829 of NC_092005.1, forward strand.
GACGGGAATGGATTCTGTGTCCAGGGAGGGGAATGGATTCTGTGTCCAGCGAGGGGATGGATTCTGTGTCCAGGGAGGGGATGGATTCTGTGTCCAGCGAGGGAATGGAGTGTGTGTCCAGGGAGGGGATGGAGGCTGTGTCCAGGGAGGGGAATGGAGTCTGTGTCCAGGGAGGGGATGGATTCCGTGTCCAGGGAGCGGATGGATTCTGTGTCCAGGGAGGGGATGGAGTCTGTGTCCAGGGAGGGGATGGATTCTGTGTCCAGGGAGGGGATGGAGTCTGTGTCCAGGGAGTGGATGGAGTCTGTGTCCAGGCAGGGGAATGGAGTCTGTGTCCAGGGAGGGGAATGGAGTCTGTGTCCAGGGAGGGGGATGGAGTCTGTGTCCAGGGACGGGAATGGAGACTGTGTCCAGGGAGTGGAATGGAGTCTGTGTCCAGGGAGGGGAATGGATTCTGTGTCCAGGGAATGGAGTCTGTGTCCAGGGAGGGGAATGGATTCTGTGTCCAGGGAATGGAGTCTGTGTCCAGGGAGGGGAATGGAGTCTTTGTCCAGGGATGGGACTGGAGTCAGTGTCCAGGGAGGGGAATGGATTCTGTGTCCAGAGAGTGGAATGGAGTCTGTGTCCAGGGAGGGGATGGAGTTTGTGTCCAGGGAATGGAGTCTGTATCCAGGGAGTGGAATGGAGTCTGTGTCCAGGGAGCGGATGGATTCTGTGTCCAGGGAGGGGAATGGATTCTTTGTCCAGGGAATGTATTATGTGTCCAGTGAATGGATTCTGTGTCCAGGGAATGGAGTCTTTGTCCAGGGAGGGGAATGGATTCTGTGTCCAGGGAATGGAGTTTGTGTCCAGGGACGGGAATGGAGTCTGTTTCCAGGGAGGGGAATTTATTCTGTGTCCAGGGAGGGGAATGGATTCTGTGTCCAGGGAGGGGATGGATTCTGTGTCCAGGGAGGGGATGGAGTCTGTGTCCAGGGAGGGAATGGAGTCACTATCCAGGGACGGGAATGGAGTCTGTGTCCAGGGAGGGGAGCGCAGTCAGTGTCCAGGGAGGGAGATGGAGTCTGTGTCCAGGGATGGGAATGGAGTCAGTGTCCAGGGAGGGGATGGATTCAGTGTCCAGCGAGGGGATGGAGTCTGTGTCCAGGGAGGGGATGGATTCTGTGTCCAGGGAATGTAGACTGTGCCCAGGGAGGGAATGGAGTCAGTGTCCAGGGAGGGGATGGATTCTGTGTCCAGGGAGGGGAAGGAGTCCGTGTCCAGGGAGGGGATGGATTCTGTGTCCAGGGAGGGGATGAATTCTGCGTCCAGGGTGGGATGGAGTCTTTGTCCAGGGAGGGGATGGATTCTGTGTCCAGGGAATGTATTCGGTGCCCAGGGAGGGAATGGAGTCAGTGGCCAGGGAGGGGATGGATTCTGTGTCCAGGGAGGGGAAGGAGTCCGTGTCCAGGGAGGGGATGGATTCTGTGTCCAGGGAGGGGATGGATTCTGTGTCCAGGGAGGGGGATGGATTCTGTGTCCAGGGAGGGGAATGGAGACTGTGTCCAGGGTGGGGGATGGAGTCTGTGTCCAGGGAATGTAGTCAGTGTCCAGGGATGTGGATGGAGTCTTTGTCCAGGGAGGGGATGGATTCTGTGTCCAGGGAGGGGATGGAGTCTGTGTCCAGGGAATGGAGTCTGTGTCCAGGGAGTGGAATGGAGTCTGTGTCAAGCGAGGGGATGGATTCTGTGTCCAGGAAGTGGAATGGATTCTTTGTCCAGCGAATGGATTATGTGTCCAGGGAATGGATTCAGTGTCCAGGGAATGGAGTCTGTGTCCAGGGAGGGGAATGGATTCTGTGTCCAGGGAATGGAGTCAGTGTCCAGGGACGGGAATGGAGTCTGTGTCCATGGACGGGAATGGATTCTGTGTCCAGGGTGGGTAACGGAGTCAGTGTCCAGGGAGGGGGATGGAATCTGTGTCCAGGGAATGGTGTCTGTGTCCAGGGAGGGAATGGAGTCAGTGTCCAGGGAGGGGATGGATTCTGTGTCCAGGAAGGGGATGGAGTCTGTGTCCAGGGAGGGGATGGATTCTGTGTCGAGGGAGGGGATGGATTCTGTGTCCAGGGAGGGGATGGATTCAGTGTCCAGGAAGGGGATTGGATTCTGTGTCCAGGGAGGGGATGGATTCTGTGTCCAGGGAGGGGAATGGAGTCTGTGTCCAGGGAGGGGAATGGAGTTTTTGCCCAGGGAGGGGAATGGAGTCTGTGTCCAGGGAGGGGAATGGAGTCTGTGTCCAGGGAGGGGAATGGATTCTGTATCCAGGGAGGGGATGGATTCTGAGTCCAGGGAGGGGAATGGAGTCTGTATCCAGGGAGGGGAACGGAGTCTGTGTCCAGGGAGGGGAATGGAGTCTCTGTCCAGGGAGGGGAATGGAGTCTGTGTCCAGGGAGGGGAATGGAGTCTGTGGCTCGGGAGAAGAATGGAGTCTGTGTCCAGGGAGGTGATGGATTCTGTGTCCAGGGAGGGGAACGGAGTCTGTGTCCAGGGAGGGGAATGGAGTCTGTGTCCAGGGAGGGGAATGGAGTCTGTGTCCAGGGAGGGGAATGGATTCTGTGTCCAGGGAATGGAGTCTGTGTCCAGGGAGGGGAATGGAGTCTGTGTCCAGGGAGGGGAATGGAGTCAGTGTCCAGGGAGTGGAATGGATTCTGTGTCCAGAGAGTGGAATGAAGTCTGTGTCCAGGGAGGGGATGGAGTCTGTGTCCAGGGAATGGAGTCTGTGTCCAGGGAGTGGAATGGGGTCTGTGTCCAGCGAGGGGATGGATTCTGTGTCCAGGGAGGGGAATTGATTCTTTGTCCAGCGAATGGATTATGTGTCCAGGGAATGGATTCAGTGTCCAGGGAATGGAGTCTGTGTCCAGGGAGGGGAATGGATTCTGTGTCCAGCGAGGGGATGGATTCTGTGTCCAGGGAGGGGATGGATTCTGTGTCCAGCGAGGGAATGGAGTGTGTGTCCAGGGAGGGGATGGAGTCTGTGTCCAGGGAGGGGAATGGAGTCTGTGTCCAGGGAGGGGATGGATACAGTGTCCAGGGAATGGAGTCTGTGTCCAGGAGGGGAATGGATTCTGTGTCCAGGGAATGGAGTCTGTGTCCAGGGAGGGGAATGGAGTCTGTGTCCAGGGATGGGACTGGAGTCAGTGTCCAGGGAGGGGAATGGATTCTGTGTCCAGAGAGTGGAATGGAGTCTGTGTCCAGGGAGGGGATGGAGTTTGTGTCCAGGGAATGGAGTCTGTGTCCAGGGAGTGGAATGGAGTCTGTGTCCAGGGAGGGGATGGAATCTGTGTCCAGGGAGGGGAATGGATTCTTTGTCCAGGGAATGTATTATGTGTCCAGTGAATGGATTCTGTGTCCAGGGAATGGAGTCTCTGTCCAGGGAGGGGAATGGATTCTGTGTCCAGGGAATGGAGTTTGTGTGCAGGAACCGGAATGGAGTCTGTTTCCAGGGAGGGGAATTTATTCTGTGTCCAGGGAGGGGAATGGTTTCTGTGTCCAGGGAGGGGGATCGAGTCTGTGTCCAGGGAGGGGATGGATTCTGTGACCAGGGAGGGGAATGGAGTCTGTGTCCAGGGAGGGGAATGGAGTCAGTGTCCAGGGAGGGGGATGGAGTCTGTGTCCAGGGAGGGGGATGGATTCTGTGTCCGGGGACGGGAATGGAGTCTATGTCCAGGGAGGGGAACGGACTCAGTGTCCAGGGTGGGGGATGGAGTCTGTGTCCAGGGAATGGAGTCTGTGTCCAGGGAGGGAATGTAGTCAGTGTCCAGGAAGGGGATGGATTATGTGTCCAGGGAGGGGGATGGAGTCTGTGTCCAGGGAGGGGGATGAATTCTGTGTCCGTGGACGGGAATGGAGTCTATGTCCAGGGAGGGGAACGGACTCAGTGTCCAGGGTGGGGGATGGAGTCTGTGTCCAGGGAATGGAGTCTGTGTCCAGGGAGGGAATGGAGTCAGTGTCCAGGAAGGGGATGGATTATGTGTCCAGGGAGGGGATGGAGTCTGTGTCCAGGGAGGGGATGGAGTCTGTGACCAGGGAGGGGATGGATTCTGTGTCCAGGGAGGGTATGGATTCTGTGTCCAGGGAGGGGAATGGATTCGGTGTCCAGGGAGGGGATGGATTCTGTGTCCAGGGAGGGGATGGCGTCTGTGTCCAGGGAAGGGATGGAGTCTGTTTCTAGGGAGGGGAGTGGAGTCTGTGTCCAGGGAGGGGATGGATTCTGTCTCCAGGGAGGGGATGGATTCTGTGTTCAGGGAGGGGATGGATTCTGTGTCCCGGCAGGGGATGGATTTTGTGTCCAGGGAGGGGATGGATACTGTGTCCAGGGAGGGGGATGGATTCTGTGTCCAGGGAAAGGAGTCAGTGTCCAGGGAGGGAATGAAGTTTGTGTCCAGGGAGGGGAATGGAGTCTGTGTCCTGGGAGGGGAATGGAGTCAGTGTCCAGGGAGGGGATGGAGTCGGTGACCAGGGAGGGGATGGATACTGTGTCCAGGGAGGGGGATGGATTCTGTGTCCAAGGAAAGGAGTCAGTGTCCAGGGAGGGGAATGAAGTTTGTGTCCAGGAAGGGGGATGGAGTCTGTGTCCAGGGACGGGAATGGATTCTGTGTCCAGGGTGGGTAACGGAGTCAGTGTCCAGTGAGGGGGATGGAATCTGTGTCCAGGGAATGGTGTCTGTGTCCAGGGAGGGAATGGAGTCAGTGTCCAGGGAGGGGATGGATTCTGTGTCCAGGGAGGGGATGGAGTCTGTGTCCAGGGAGGGGATGGATTCTGTGTCCAGGGAGGGGATGGCGTCTGTGTCCAGGGAAGGGATGGAGTCTGTGTCTAGGGAGGGGAGTGGAGTCTGTGTCCAGGGAGGGGATGGATTCTGTCTCCAGGGAGGGGAAGGATTCTGTGTCCAGGGAGGGGATGGATTCTGTGTCCCGGGAGGGGATGGATTTTGTGTCCAGGGAGGGGATGGATACTGTGTCCAGGGAGGGGGATGGATTCTGTGTCCAAGGAAAGGAGTCAGTGTCCAGGGAGGGGAATGAAGTTTGTGTCCAGGGAGGGGATGGAGTCGGTGACCAGGGAGGGGATGGAGTCTGTGTTCAGGGAGGGGTTGGAGTCTGTGTCCAGGGAGGGGATGGAGTCGGTGACCAGGGAGGGGATGGAGTCTGTGTCCAGGGAGGGGATGGAGTCTGTGTCCAGGGACGGGAATGGATTCTGTGTCCAGGGAGGGGGATGGAGTCTGTGTCCAGGGACGGGAATGGATTCTGTGTCCAGGGTGGATAACGGTTTCAGTGTCCAGGGAGGGGGATGGAATTGTGTCCAGGGAATGGTGTCTGTGTCCAGTGAGGGAATGGAGTCAGTGTCCAGGGAGGGGATGGATTCTGTGTCCAGGAAGGGGATGGAGTCTGTGTCCAGGGAGGGGATGGATTCTGTGTCGAGTGAGGGGATGGATACTGTGTCCAGGGAGGGGATGGATTCAGTGTCCAGGGATGGGAATGGATTCTGTGTCCAGGGAGGGGATGGATTCTGTGTCCAGGGAGGGGAATGGAGTCTGTGTCCCGGGAGAGGAATGGATTCTGTGTCCAGGGATGGGAATGGAGTCTGTGTCCAGGGAGGGGAATGGAGTTTTTGTCCAGGGAGGGGAATGGAGTCTGTGTCCAGGGAGGGGAATGGAGTCTGTGTCCAGGGAGGGGAATGGATTCTGTATCCAAGGAGGGGATGGATTCTGAGTCCAGGGAGGGGAATGGAGTCTGTATCCAGGGAGGGGAACGGAGTCTGTGTCCTGGGAGGGGAATGGAGTCTGTGTCCTGGGAGGGGAATGGAGTATGTGTCCAGGGAGGGGAATGGAGTCTGTGGCTTGGGAGAAGAATGGAGTCTGTGTCCAGGGAGGTGATGGATTCTGTGTCCAGGGAGGGGAATGGATTCTGTGTCCAGGGAGGGGAATGGAGTCTGTGTCCAGGGAGGGGAATGGAGTCTGTGTCCAGGGAGGGGAATGGATTCTGTGTCCAGGGAATGGAGTCTGTGTCCAGGGAGGGGAATGGAGTCTCTGTCCAGGGAGGGGAATGGAGTCAGTGTCCAGGGAGGGGAATGGATTCTGTGTCCAGAGAGTGGAATGGAGTCTGTGTCCAGGGAGGGGATGGAGTCTGTGTCCAGGGAATGGAGTCTGTGTCCAGGGAGTGGAATGGAGTCTGTGTCCAGCGAGGGGATGGATTCTGTGTCCAGGGAGGGGAATTGATTCTTTGTCCAGCGAATGGATTATGTGTCCAGGGAATGGATTCAGTGTCCAGGGAATGGAGTCTGTGTCCAGGGAGGGGAATGGATTCTGTGTCCAGGGAATGGAGTCAGTGTCCAGGGACGGGAATGGAGTCTGTGTCCAGGGACGGGAATGGATTCTGTGTCCAGGGAGGGGAATGGATACTGTGTCCAGCGAGGGGATGGATTCTGTGTCCAGGGAGGGGATGGATTCTGTGTCCAGCGAGGGAATGGAGTGTGTGTCCAGGGAGGGGATGGAGGCTGTGTCCAGGGAGGGGAATGGAGTCTGTGTCCAGGGAGGGGATGGATTCCGTGTCCAGGGAGCGGATGGATTCTGTGTCCAGGGAGGGGATGGAGTCTGTGTCCAGGGAGGGGATGGATTCTGTGTCCAGGGAGGGGATGGAGTCTGTGTCCAGGGAGTGGATGGAGTCTGTGTCCAGGCAGGGGAATGGAGTCTGTGTCCAGGGAGGGGAATGGAGTCTGTGTCCAGGGAGGGGGATGGAGTCTGTGTCCAGGGACGGGAATGGAGACTGTGTCCAGGGAGTGGAATGGAGTCTGTGTCCAGGGAGGGGAATGGATTCTGTGTCCAGGGAATGGAGTCTGTGTCCAGGGAGGGGAATGGATTCTGTGTCCAGGGAATGGAGTCTGTGTCCAGGGAGGGGAATGGAGTCTGTGTCCAGGGATGGGACTGGAGTCAGTGTCCAGGGAGGGGAATGGATTCTGTGTCCAGAGAGTGGAATGGAGTCTGTGTCCAGGGAGGGGATGGAGTTTGTGTCCAGGGAATGGAGTCTGTATCCAGGGAGTGGAATGGAGTCTGTGTCCAGGGAGGGGATGGATTCTGTGTCCAGGGAGGGGAATGGATTCTTTGTCCAGGGAATGTATTATGTGTCCAGTGAATGGATTCTGTGTCCAGGGAATGGAGTCTTTGTCCAGGGAGGGGAATGGATTCTGTGTCCAGGGAATGGAGTTTGTGTCCAGGGACGGGAATGGAGTCTGTTTCCAGGGAGGGGAATTTATTCTGTGTCCAGGGAGGGGAATGGATTCTGTGTCCAGGGAGGGGATGGATTCTGTGTCCAGGGAGGGGATGGAGTCTGTGTCCAGGGAGGGAATGGAGTCACTATCCAGGGACGGGAATGGAGTCTGTGTCCAGGGAGGGGAGCGCAGTCAGTGTCCAGGGAGGGAGATGGAGTCTGTGTCCAGGGATGGGAATGGAGTCAGTGTCCAGGGAGGGGATGGATTCTGTGTCCAGCGAGGGGATGGAGTCTGTGTCCAGGGAGGGGATGGATTCTGTGTCCAGGGAATGTAGACTGTGCCCAGGGAGGGAATGGAGTCAGCGTCCAGGGAGGGGATGGATTCTGTGTCCAGGGAGGGGAAGGAGTCCGTGTCCAGGGAGGGGATGGATTCTGTGTCCAGGGAGGGGATGAATTCTGCGTCCAGGGTGGGATGGAGTCTTTGTCCAGGGAGGGGATGGATTCTGTGTCCAGGGAATGTATTCGGTGCCCAGGGAGGGAATGGAGTCAGTGGCCAGGGAGGGGATGGATTCTGTGTCCAGGGAGGGGAAGGAGTCCGTGTCCAGGGAGGGGATGGATTCTGTGTCCAGGGAGGGGATGGATTCTGTGTCCAGGGAGGGGGATGGATTCTGTGTCCAGGGAGGGGAATGGAGACTGTGTCCAGGGTGGGGGATGGAGTCTGTGTCCAGGGAATGTAGTCAGTGTCCAGGGATGTGGATGGAGTCTTTGTCCAGGGAGGGGATGGATTCTGTGTCCAGGGAAGGGATGGAGTCTGTGTCCAGGGAATGGAGTCTGTGTCCAGGGAGTGGAATGGAGTCTGTGTCAAGCGAGGGGATGGATTCTGTGTCCAGGAAGTGGAATGGATTCTTTGTCCAGCGAATGGATTATGTGTCCAGGGAATGGATTCAGTGTCCAGGGAATGGAGTCTGTGTCCAGGGAGGGGAATGGATTCTGTGTCCAGGGAATGGAGTCAGTGTCCAGGGACGGGAATGGAGTCTGTGTCCATGGACGGGAATGGATTCTGTGTCCAGGGTGGGTAACGGAGTCAGTGTCCAGGGAGGGGGATGGAATCTGTGTCCAGGGAATGGTGTCTGTGTCCAGGGAGGGAATGGAGTCAGTGTCCAGGGAGGGGATGGATTCTGTGTCCAGGAAGGGGATGGAGTCTGTGTCCAGGGAGGGGATGGATTCAGTGTCCAGGAAGGGGATTGGATTCTGTGTCCAGGGAGGGGATGGATTCTGTGTCCAGGGAGGGGAATGGAGTCTGTGTCCAGGGAGGGGAATGGAGTTTTTGCCCAGGGAGGGGAATGGAGTCTGTGTCCAGGGAGGGGAATGGAGTCTGTGTCCAGGGAGGGGAATGGATTCTGTATCCAGGGAGGGGATGGATTCTGAGTCCAGGGAGGGGAATGGAGTCTGTATCCAGGGAGGGGAACGGAGTCTGTGTCCAGGGAGGGGAATGGAGTCTCTGTCCAGGGAGGGGAATGGAGTCTGTGTCCAGGGAGGGGAATGGAGTCTGTGGCTCGGGAGAAGAATGGAGTCTGTGTCCAGGGAGGTGATGGATTCTGTGTCCAGGGAGGGGAACGGAGTCTGTGTCCAGGGAGGGGAATGGAGTCTGTGTCCAGGGAGGGGAATGGAGTCTGTGTCCAGGGAGGGGAATGGATTCTGTGTCCAGGGAATGGAGTCTGTGTCCAGGGAGGGGAATGGAGTCTGTGTCCAGGGAGGGGAATGGAGTCAGTGTCCAGGGAGGGGAATGGATTCTCTGTCCAGAGAGTGGAATGAAGTCTGTGTCCAGGGAGGGGATGGAGTCTGTGTCCAGGGAATGGAGTCTGTGTCCAGGGAGTGGAATGGGGTCTGTGTCCAGCGAGGGGATGGATTCTGTGTCCAGGGAGGGGAATTGATTCTTTGTCCAGCGAATGGATTATGTGTCCAGGGAATGGATTCAGTGTCCAGGGAATGGAGTCTGTGTCCAGGGAGGGGAATGGATTATGTGTGCAGGGAATGGAGTCAGTGTCCAGGGACGGGAATGGAGTCTGTGTCCAGGGACGGGAATGGATTCTGTGTCCAGGGAGGGGAATGGATTCTGTGTCCAGCGAGGGGATGGATTCTGTGTCCAGGGAGGGGATGGATTCTGTGTCCAGCGAGGGAATGGAGTGTGTGTCCAGGGAGGGGATGGAGTCTGTGTCCAGGGAGCGGAATGGAGTCTGTGTCCAGGGAGGGGATGGATACAGTGTCCAGGGAGGGGATGGATTCTGTGTCCAGGGAGGGGATGGAGTCTGTGTCCAGGGAGGGGATAGATTCTGTGTCCAGGGAGGGGATGGAGTCTGTGTCCAGGGAGGGGATGGAGTCAGTTTCCAGGGAGGGGGATGGTGTCAGTGTCCAGGGAGGGGGATGGAGTCTGTGTCCACGGAGGGGATGGATTCTGTGTCCAGGGAGGGGATGGAGTCTGTGTCCAGGGAGTGGATGGAGTCTGTGTCCAGGCAGGGGAATGGAGTCTGTGTCCAGGGAGGGGAATGGAGTCTGTGTCCAGGGAGGGGGAGGGAGTCTGTGTCCAGGGACGGGAATGGAGACTGTGTCCAGGGAGTGGAATGGAGTCTGTGTCCAGGGAGGGGAATGGATTCTGTGTCCAGGGAATGGAGTCTGTGTCCAGGGAGGGGAATGGATTCTGTGTCCAGGGAATGGAGTCTGTGTCCAGGGAGGGGAATGGAGTCTGTGTCCAGGGATGGGACTGGAGTCAGTGTCCAGGGAGGGAAATGGATTCTGTGTCCAGAGAGTGGAATGGAGTCTGTGTCCAGGGAGGGGATGGAGTTTGTGTCCAGGGAATGGAGTCTGTGTCCAGGGAGAGGAATGGAGTCTGTGTCCAGGGAGGGGATGGATTCTGTGTCCAGGGAGGGGAATGGATTCTTTGTCCAGGGAATGTATTATGTGTCCAGTGAATGGATTCTGTGTCCAGGGAATGGAGTCTTTGTCCAAGGAGGGGAATGGATTCTGTGTCCAGGGAATGGAGTTTGTGTGCAGGGACGGGAATGGAGTCTGTTTCCAGGGAGGGGAATTTATTCTGTGTCCAGGGAGGGGAATAGATTCTGTGTCCAGGGAGGGGATGGATTCTGTGTCCATGGAGGGGGATGGAGTCTGTCTCCAGGGAGGGGATGGATTCTGTGTCCAGGGAGGGGAATGGAGTCTGTGTCCAAGAAGGGGAATGGATTCAGTGTCCAGGGAGGGGATGGAGTCTGTGTCCAGGGAGGGGATGGAGTCTGTGTCCAGGGAGGGGATGGAGTCTGTGTCCAGGGACGGGAATGGAGTTTGTGTCCAGGGAGGGGAACGGAGTCAGTGTCCAGGGAGGGGGATGGAGTCTGTGTCCAGGGATGGGAATGGAGTCAGTGTCCAGGGAGGGGATGGATTTTGTGTCCAGCGAGGGGATGGAGTCTGTGTCCATGGAGGGGATGGATTCTGTATCCAGGGAATGTGGACTGTTCCCAGGGAGGGAATGGAGTCAGTGTCCAGGGAGGGGATGGATTCTGTGTCCAGGGAGGGGAAGGAGTCCGTGTCCAGGGAGGGAATGGATTCTGTGTCCAGGGAGGGGATGGATTCTGTGTCCAGGGAGGGGATGGAGATTTTTCCAGGGAGGGGATGGATTCTGTGTCCAGGGAATGTAGTCGGTGCCCAGGGAGGGAATGGAGTCAGTGGCCAGGGACAGGATGGATTCTGTGTCCAGGGAGGGGAAGGAGTCCGTGTCCAGGGAGGGGATGGATTCTGTGTCCAGAGAGGGGATGGATTCTGTGTCCAGGGAGGGGGATGGATTCTGTGTCCAGGGAGGGGAATGGAGACTGTGTCCAGGGTGGGGGATGGAGTCTGTGTCCAGGGAATGTCGTCAGTGTCCAGGGATGTGGATGGAGTCTTTGTCCAGGGAGGGGATGGATTCTGTGTCCATGGAGGGGATGGAGTCTGTGTCCAGGGAATGGAATCTCTGTCCAGGGAGTGGAATGGAGTCTGTGTCAAGCGAGGGGATGGATTCTGTGTCCAGGAAGTGGAATGGATTCTTTGTCCAGCGAATGGATTATGTGTCCAGGGAATGGATTCAGTGTCCAGGGAATGGAGTCTGTGTCCAGGGAGGGGAATGGATTCTGTGTCCAGGGAATGGAGTCAGTGTCCAGGGACGGGAATGGAGTCTGTGTCCAGGGACGGGAATGGATTCTGTGTCCAGGGAGGGGAATGGATTCTGTGTCCAGCGAGGGGATGGATTCTGTGTCCAGGGAGGGGATGGATTCTGTGTCCAGCGAGGGAATGGAGTGTGTGTCCAGGGAGGGGATGGAGTCTGTGTCCAGGGAGGGGAATGGAGTCTGTGTCCAGGGAGGAGATGGATTCAGTGTCCAGGGAGGGGATGGATTCTGTGTCCAGGGAGGGGATGGAGTCTGTGTCCAGGGAGGGGATAGATTCTGTGTCCAGGGAGGGGATGGAGTCTGTGTCCAGGGAGGGGATGGAGTCAGTTTCCAGGGAGGGGGATGGTGTCAGTGTCCAGGGAGGGGGATGGAGTCTGTGTCCACGGAGGGGATGGATTCTGTGTCCAGGGAGAGGATGGAGTCTGTGTCCAGGGAGTGGATGGAGTCTTTGTCCAGGCAGGGGAATGGAGTCTGTGTCCAGGGAGGGAAATGGAATCTTTGTCCAGGGAGGGGGATGGAGTCTGTGTCCAGGGACGGGAATGGAGACTGTGTCCAGGGAGTGGAATGGAGTCTGTGTCCAGGGAGGGGAATGGATTCTGTGTCCAGGGAATTGAGTCTGTGTCCAGGGAGGGGAATGGAGTCTGTGTCCAGGGATGGGACTGGAGTCAGTGTCCAGGGAGGGGAATTGATTCTGTGTCCAGAGAGTGGAATGGAGTCTGTGTCCAGGGAGGGGATGGAGTTTGTGTCCAGGGAATGGAGTCTGTGTCCAGGGAGTGGAATGGAGTCTGTGTCCAGGGAGGGGATGGATTCTGTGTCCAGGGAGGGGAATGGATTCTTTGTCCAGGGAATGTATTGTGTGTCCAGTGAATGGATTCTGTGTCCAGGGAATGGAGTCTTTGTCCAGGGAGGGGAATGGATTCTGTGTCCAGGGAATGGAGTTTGTGTCCAGGGACGGGAATGGAGTCTGATTCCAGGGAGGGGAATTTATTCTGTGTCCAGGGAGGGGAATGGATTCTGTGTCCAGGGAGGGGATGGATTCTGTGTCCAGGGAGGGGATGGAGTCTGTGTCCAGGGAGGGGATGGAGTCTGTATCCAGGGACGGGAATGGAGTCTGTGTCCAGGGAGGGGAGCGGAGTCAGTGTCCAGGGAGGGAGATGGAGTCTGTGTCCAGGGATGGGAATGGAGTCAGTGTCCAGGGAGGGGATGGATTCTGTGTCCAGCGAGGGGATGGAGTCTGTGTCCAGGGAGGGGATGGATTCTGTGTCCAGGGAATGTAGACTGTGCCCAGGGAGGGAATGGAGTCAGTGTCCAGGGAGGGGATGGATTCTGTGTCCAGGGAGCGGAAGGAGTCCGTGTCCAGGGAGGGGATGGATTCTGTGTCCAGGGAGGGGATGGATTCTGCGTCCAGGGAGGGATGGAGTCTTTGTCCAGGGAGGGGATGGATTCTGTGTCCAGGGAATGTATTCGGTGCCCAGGGAGGGAATGGAGTCAGTGGCCAGGGAGGGGATGGATTCTGTGTCCAGGGAGGGGAAGGAGTCCGTGTCCAGGGAGGTAATGGATTCTGTGTCCAGGGAGGGGATGGATTCTGTGTCCAGGGAGGGGGATGGATTCTGTGTCCAGGGAGGGGAATGGAGAGTGTGTCCAGGGTGGGGGATGGAGTCTGTGTCCAGGGAATGTAGTCAGTGTCCAGGGATGTGGATGGAGTCTTTGTCCAGGGAGGGGATGGATTCTGTGTCCAGGGAGGGGATGGAGTCTGTGTCCAGGGAATGGAGTCTGTGTCCAGGGAGTGGAATGGAGTCTGTGTCAAGCGAGGGGATGGATTCTGTGTCCAGGAAGTGGAATGGATTCTTTGTCCAGCGAATGGATTATGTGTCCAGGGAATGGATTCAGTGTCCAGGGAATGGAGTCTGTGTCCAGGGAGGGGAATGGATTCTGTGTCCAGGGAATGGAGTCAGTGTCCAGGGACGGGAATGGAGTCTGTGTCCAGGGACGGGAATGGATTCTGTGTCCAGGGAGGGGAATGGATTCTGTGTCCAGCGAGGGGATGGATTCTGTGTCCAGGGAGGGGATGGATTCTGTGTCCAGCGAGGGAATGGAGTGTGTGTCCAGGGAGGGGATGGAGTCTGTGTCCAGGGAGGGGAATGGAATCTGTGTCCAGGGAGGAGATGGATTCAGTGTCCAGGGAGGGGATGGATTCTGTGTCCAGGGAGGGTATGGAGTCTGTGTCCAGGGCGGGGATGGAGTCAGTTTCCAGGGAGGGGGATGGTGTCAGTGTCCAGGGAGGGGGATGGAGTCTGTGTCCACGGAGGGGATGGATTCTGTGTCCAGGGAGGGGATGGAGTCTGTGTCCAGGGAGTGGATGGAGTCTTTGTCCAGGCAGGGGAATGGAGTCTGTGTCCAGGGAGAGGAATGGAGTCTGTGTCCAGGGAGGGGGATGGAGTCTGTGTCCAGGGACGGGAATGGAGACTGTGTCCAGGGAGTGGAATGGAGTCTGTGTCCAGGGAGGGGAATGGATTCTGTGTCCAGGGAATGGAGTCTGTGTCCAGGGAGGGGAATGGATTCTGTGTCCAGGGAATGGAGTCTGTGTCCAGGGAGGGGAATGGAGTCTATGTCCAGGGATGGGACTGGAGTCAGTGTCCAGGGAGGGGAATTGATTCTTTGTCCAGGGAATGTATTATGTGTCCAGTGAATGGATTCTGTGTCCAGGGAATGGAGTCTTTGTCCAGGGAGGGGAATGGATTCTGTGTCCAGGGAATGGAGTTTGTGTCCAGGGACGGGAATGGAGTCTGTTTCCAGGGAGGGGAATTTATTCTGTGTCCAGGGAGGGGAATGGATTCTGTGTCCAGGGAGGGGATGGATTCTGTGTCCAGGGAGGGGGATGGAGTCTGTGTCCAGGGTGGGGATGGATTCTGTGTCCAGGGAGGGGAATGAAGTCTGTGTCCAGGGAATGGAGTCTGTGTCCAGGGAGGGGAATGGATTCTGTGTCCAGGGAATGGAGTCTGTGTCCAGGGAGGGGAATGGAATCTGTGTCCAGGGATGGGACTGGAGTCAGTGTCCAGGGAGGGGAATGGATTCTGTGTCCAGAGAGTGGAATGGAGTCTGTGTCCAGGGAGAGGATGGAGTTTGTGTCCAGGGTATGGAGTCTGTGTCCAGGGAGTGGAATGGAGTCTGTGTCCAGGGAGGGGATGGATTCTGTGTCCAGGGAGGGGAATGGATTCTTTGTCCAGGGAATGTATTATGTGTCCGGGGAATGGATTCTGTGTCCAGGGAATGGAGTCTTTGTCCAGGGATGGGAATGGATTCTGTGTCCAGGGAATGGAGTTTGTGTCCACGGACGGGAATGGAGTCTGTTTCCAGGGAGGGGAATTTATTCTGTGTCCAGGGAGGGGAATGGATTCTGTGTCCAGGGAGGGGATGGATTCTGTGTCCAGGGAGGGGGATGGAGTCTGTGTCCAGGGAGGGGATGGATTCTGTGTCCAGGGAGGGGAATGGAGTCTGTGTCCAGGGAGTGGAATGGAGTCAGTGTCCAGGGAGGGGATGGAGTCTGTGTCCAGGGAGGGGATGGAGTCTGTGTCCAGGGAGGGGATGGAGTCTGTGTCCAGGGAGGGGATGGAGTCTGTGTCCAGGGAGGGGATGGAGTCTGTGTCCAGGGACGGGAATGGAGTCTGTGTCCAGGGAGGGGAACGGAGTCAGTGTCCAGGGAGGGGGATGGAGTCTGTGTCCAGGGATGGGAATGGAGTCAGTGTCCAGGGAGGGGATGGATTCTGTGCCCAGCGAGGGGATGCAGTCTGTTTCCAGGGAGGGGATGGATTCTGTGTCCAGGGAATGTAGACTGTGCCCAGGGAGGGAATGGAGTCAGTGTCCAGGGAGGGGATGGATTCTGTGTCCAGGGAGGGGAAGGAATCCGTGTCCAGGGAGGGGATGGATTCTGTGTCCAGGGAGGGGATGGATTCTGTGTCCAGGGAGGGGATGGATTCTGTGTCCAGGGAGGGGATGGATTCTGTGTCCAGGGAATGTAGTCGGTGCCCAGGGAGGGAATGGAGTCCGTGTCCAGGGAGGGGATGGATTCTGTGTCCAGGGAGGGGAAGGAGTCCGTGTCCAGGGAGGGGATGGATTCTGTGTCCAGGAAGGGGATGGATTCTGTGTCCAGGGAGGGGGATGGATTCTGTGTCCAGGGAGGGGAATGGAGACTGTGTCCAGGGTGGGGGATGGAGTCTATGTCCAGGGAATGTAGTCAGTGTCCAGGGATGTGGATGGAGTCTTTGTCCAGGGAGGGGATGGATTCTGTGTCCAGGGAGGGGATGGAGTCTGTGTCCAGGGAGTGGATGGAGTCTGTGTCCAGGGAGGGGAATGGAGTCTGTGTCCAGGGAGGGGATGGATTCTGTGTCCAGGGAGGGGATGGATTCTGTGTCCAGGGAGGGGGCTGGAGTCTGTGTCCAGGGAGGTGGATGGAGTCTGTGTCCAGAGACGGGAATGGATTCTGTGTCCAGGGAGGGGGATGGAGTCTGTGTCCAGGGAATGGAGTCTGTGTCCAGGGAGGGAATGGTGTCACTGTCCAGGGAGGGGATGGATTCTGTGTCCAGGGAGGGGATGGAGTCCGTGTCCAGGGAGGGGATGGATTCTGTGTCCAGGGAGGGGATGGAGTCTGTGTCCAGGGAGGGGATGGATTCTGTGTCCAGGGAGGGGGATGGAGTCTGTGTCCAGGGAGGGGGATGGATTCTGTGTCCAGGGAGGGGATGGATTCTGTGTCCAGGGAGGGGATGGATTCTGTGTCCAGGGAGGGGATGGATTCTGTGTCCAGGGAATGGAGTCTGTGCCCAGGGAGGGAATGGAGTCAGTGTCCAGGGAGGGGATGGATTCTGTGTCCAGGGAGGGGATGGAGTCCGTGTCCAGGCAGGGGATGGATTCTGTGTCCAGGGAGGGGATGGATTCTGTGTCCAGGGAGAGGGATGGATTCTGTGTCCAGGAAGGGGAATTGAGTCTGTGTACAGAGAGGGGAACGGAGCCAATGCCCAGGGAGGTGGATGGAGTCTGTGTCCAGGGACGGGAATGGAGACTGTGTCCAGGGAGTGGAATGGAGTCTGTGTCCTGCGAGGGGAATGGATTCTGTGTCCAGGGAAT
The DNA here is from genome assembly GCF_044704955.1 of Pristiophorus japonicus. Classification (NCBI taxonomy): domain Eukaryota; kingdom Metazoa; phylum Chordata; class Chondrichthyes; family Pristiophoridae; genus Pristiophorus; species Pristiophorus japonicus. The sequence goes on from NC_092005.1 coordinate 2,219,381, forward strand.
GGAGTCTGTGTCCAGGGAGGGGAATGGATTCTGTGTCCAGGGAATGGAGTCTGTGTCCAGGGAGGGGAATGGATTCTGTGTCCAGGGAATGGAGTCTGTGTCCAGGGAGGGGAATGGAGTCTATGTCCAGGGATGGGACTGGAGTCAGTGTCCAGGGAGGGGAATTGATTCTGTGTCCAGAGAGTGGAATGGAGTCTGTGTCCAGGGAGGGGATGGAGTTTGTGTCCAGGGAATGGAGTCTGTGTCCAGGGAGTGGAATGGAGTCTGTGTCCAGGGAGGGGATGGATTCTGTGTCCAGGGAGGGGAATGGATTCTTTGTCCAGGGAATGTATTATGTGTCCAGTGAATGGATTCTGTGTCCAGGGAATGGAGTCTTTGTCCAGGGAGGGGAATGGATTCTGTGTCCAGGGAATGGAGTTTGTGTCCAGGGACGGGAATGGAGTCTGTTTCCAGGGAGGGGAATTTATTCTGTGTCCAGGGAGGGGAATGGATTCTGTGTTCAGGGAGGGGATGGATTCTGTGTCCAGGGAGGGGGATGGAGTCTGTGTCCAGGGTGGGGATAGATTCTGTGTCCAGGGAAGGGAATGAAGTCTGTGTCCAGGGAATGGAGTCTGTGTCCAGGGAGGGGAATGGATTCTGTGTCCAGGGAATGGAGTCTGTGTCCAGGGAGGGGAATGGAGTCTGTGTCCAGGGATGGGACTGGAGTCAGTGTCCAGGGAGGGGAATGGATTCTGTGTCCAGAGAGTGGAATGGAGTCTGTGTCCAGGGAGGGGATGGAGTTTGTGTCCAGGGTATGGAGTCTGTGTCCAGGGAGTGGAATGGAGTCTGTGTCCAGGGAGGGGATGGATTCTGTGTCCAGGGAGGGGAATGGATTCTTTGTCCAGGGAATGTATTATGTGTCCGGGGAATAGATTCTGTGTCCAGGGAATGGAGTCTTTGTCCAGGGAGGGGAATGGATTCTGTGTCCAGGGAATGGAGTTTGTGTCCAGGGACGGGAATGGAGTCTGTTTCCAAGGAGGGGAATTTATTCTGTGTCCAGGGAGGGGAATGGATTCTGTGTCCAGGGAGGGGATGGATTCTGTGTCCAGGGAGGGGGATGGAGTCTGTGTCCAGGGAGGGGATGGATTCTATGTCCAGGGAGGGGAATGGAGTCTGTGTCCAGGGAGGGGAATGGAGTCAGTGTCCAGGGAGGGGATGGAGTCTGTGTCCAGGGAGGGGATGGAGTCTGTGTCCAGGGAGGGGATGGAGTCTGTGTCCAGGGACGGGAATGGAGTCTGTGTCCAGGGAGGGGAACGGAGTCAGTGTCCAGGGAGGGGGATGGAGTCTGTGTCCAGGAATGGGAATGGAGTCAGTGTCCAGGGAGGGGATGGATTCTGTGTCCAGCGAGGGGATGTAGTCTGTGTCCAGGGAGGGGATGGATTCTGTGTCCAGGGAATGTAGACTGTGCCCAGGGAGGGAATGGAGTCAGTGTCCAGGGAGGGGATGGATTCTGTGTCCAGGGAGGGGAAGGAATCCGTGTCCAGGGAGGGGATGGATTCTGTGTCCAGGGAGGGGATGGATTCTGTGTCCAGGGAGGGGATGGAGTCTGTGTCCAGGGAGTTGATGGATTCTGTGTCCAGGGAATGTAGTCGGTGCCCAGGGAGGGAATGGATCCGTGTCCAGGGAGGGGATGGATTCTGTGTCCAGGGAGGGGAAGGAGTCCGTGTCCAGGGAGGGGATGGATTCTGTGTCCAGGGAGGGGATGAATTCTGTGTCCAGGTAGGGGGATGGATTCTGTGTCCAGGGAGGGGAATGGAGACTGTGTCCAGGGTGGGGGATGGAGTCTGTGTCCAGGGAATGTAGTCAGTGTCCAGGGATGTGGATGGAGTCTTTGTCCAGGGAGGGGATGGATTCTGTGTCCAGGGAGGGGATGGAGTCTGTGTCCAGGGAGTGGATGGAGTCATGTCCAGGGAGGGGAATGGAGTCTGTGTCCAGGGAGGGGATGGATTCTGTGTCCAGGGAGGGGATGGATTCTGTGTCCAGGGAGGGGGCTGGAGTCTGTGTCCAGGGAGGGGGATGGAGTCTGTGTCCAGAGACGGGAATGGATTCTGTGTCCAGGGAGGGGGATGGAGTCTGTGTCCAGGGAATGGAGTCTGTGTCCAGTGAGGGAATGGTGTCACTGTCCAGGGAGGGGATGGATTCTGTGTCCAGGGAGGGGATGGAGTCCGTGTCCAGGGAGGGGATGGATTCTGTGTCCAGGGAGGGGATGGAGTCTGTGTCCAGGGAGGGGATGGATTCTGTGTCCAGGGAGGGGGATGGAGTCTGTGTCCAGGGAGGGGGATGGATTCTGTGTCCAGGGAGGGGATGGATTCTGTGTCCAGGGAGGGGATGGATTCTGTGTCCAGGGAGGGGATGGATTCTGTGTCCAGGGAGGGGATGGATTTTGTGTCCAGGGAGGGGATGGATTCTGTGTCTAGGGAGGGGGATGGATTCTGTGTCCAGGGAGGGGATGGAGTCTGTGTCCAGGGAGGGGATGGATTCTGTGTCCAGGGAATGGAGCCTGTGCCCAGGGAGGGAATGGAGTCAGTGTCCAGGGAGGGGATGGATTCTGTGTCCAGAGAGGGGATGGAGTCCGTGTCCAGGCAGGGGATGGATTCTGTGTCCAGGGAGGGGATGGATTCTGTGTCCAGGGAGAGGGATGGATTCTGTGTCCAGGGAGGGGAATTGAGTCTGTGTACAGAGAGGGGAACGGAGCCAATGCCCAGGGAGGTGGATGGAGTCTGTGTCCAGGGACGGGAATGGAGACTGTGTCCAGGGAGTGGAATGGAGTCTGTGTCCAGCGAGGGGAATGGATTCTGTGTCCAGGGAATGGAGTCTGTGTCCAGGGAGGGGAATGGATTCTGTGTCCAGGGAATGGAGTCTGTGTCCAGGGAGGGGAATGGATTCTGTGTCCAGGGAATGGAGTCTGTGTCCAGGGAGGGGAATGGAGTCTATGTCCAGGGATGGGACTGGAGTCAGTGTCCAGGGAGGGGAATTGATTCTGTGTTCAGAGAGTGGAATGGAGTCTGTGTCCAGGGAGGGGATGGAGTTTGTGTCCAGGGAATGGAGTCTGTGTCCAGGGAGTGGAATGGAGTCTGTGTCCAGGGAGGGGATGGATTCTGTGTCCAGGGAGGGGAATGGATTCTTTGTCCAGGGAATGTATTATGTGTCCAGTGAATGGATTCTGTGTCCAGGGAATGGAGTCTTTGTCCAGGGAGGGGAATGGATTCTGTGTCCAGGGAATGGAGTTTGTGTCCAGGGACGGGAATGGAGTCTGTTTCCAGGGAGGGGAATTTATTCTGTGTCCAGGGAGGGGAATGGATTCTGTGTCCAGGGAGGGGATGGATTCTGTGTCCAGGGAGGGGGATGGAGTCTGTGTCCAGGGTGGGGATGGATTCTGTGTCCAGGGAGGGGAATGAAGTCTGTGTCCAGGGAATGGATTCTGTGTCCAGGGAGGGGAATGGATTCTGTGTCCAGGGAATGGAGTCTGTGTCCAGGGAGGGGAATGGAGCCTGTGTCCAGGGATGGGACTGGAGTTAGTGTCCAGGGAGGGGAATGGATTCTGTGTCCAGAGAGTGGAATGGAGTCTGTGTCCAGGGAGGGGATGGAGTTTGTGTCCAGGGTATGGAGTCTGTGTCCAGGGAGTGGAATGGAGTCTGTGTCCAGGGAGGGTATGGATTCTGTGTCCAGGGAGGGGAATGGATTCTTTGTCCAGGGAATGTATTATGTGTCCGGGGAATGGATTCTGTGTCCAGGGAATGGAGTCTTTGTCCAGGGAGGGGAATGGATTCTGTGTCCAGGGAATGGAGTTTGTGTCCAGGGACGGGAATGGAGTCTGTTTCCAGGGAGGGGAATTTATTCTGTGTCCAGGGAGGGGAATGGATTCTGTGTCCAGGGAGGGGATGGATTCTGTGTCCAGGGAGGGGGATGGAGTCTGTGTCCAGGGAGGGGATGGATTCTATGTCCAGGGAGGGGAATGGAGTCTGTGTCCAGGGAGGGGAATGGAGTCAGTGTCCAGGGAGGGGATGGAGTCTGTGTCCAGGGAGGGGATGGAGTCTTTGTCCAGGGAGGGGATGGAGTCTGTGTCCAGGGACGGGAATGGAGTCTGTGTCCAGGGAGGGGAACGGAGTCAGTTTCCAGGGAGGTGGAATGGAGTCTGTGTCCAGGGATGGGAATGGAGTCAGTGTCCAGGGAGGGGATGGATTCTGTGTCCAGCGAGGGGATGGAGTCTGTGTCCAGGGAGGGGATGGATTCTGTGTCCAGGGAATGTAGACTGTGCCCAGGGAGGGAATGGAGTCAGTGTCCAGGGAGGGGATGGATTCTGTGTCCAGGGAGGGGAAGGAATCCGTGTCCAGGGAGGGGATGGATTCTGTGTCCAGGGAGGGGATGGATTCTGTGTCCAGGGAGGGGATGGAGTCTGTGTCCAGAGAGGGGATGGATTCTGTGTCCAGGGAATGTAGTCGGTGCCCAGGGAGGGAATGGAGTCCGTGTCCAGGGAGGGGATGGATTCTGTGTCCAGGGAGGGGAAGGAGTCCGTGTCCAGGGAGGGGATGGATTCTGTGTCCAGGGAGGGGATGGATTCTGTGTCCAGGGAGGGGGATGGATTCTGTGTCCAGGGAGGGGAATGGAGACTGTGTCCAGGGTGGGGGATGGAGTCTGTGTCCAGGGAATGTAGTCAGTGTCCAGGGATGTGGATGGAGTCTTTGTCCAGGGAGGGGATGGATTCTGTGTCCAGGGAGGGGATGGAGTCTGTGTCCAGGGAGTGGATGGAGTCTGCGTCCAGGGAGGGGAATGGAGTCTGTGTCCAGGGAGGGGATGGATTCTGTGTCCAGGGAGGGGATGGATTCTGTGTCCAGGGAGGGGGCTGGAGTCTGTGTCCAGGGAGGGGGATGGAGTCTGTGTCCAGAGACGGGAATGGATTCTGTGTCCAGGGAGGGGGATGGAGTCTGTGTCCAGGGAATGGAGTCTGTGTCCAGGGAGGGAATGGTGTCACTCTCCAGGGAGGGGATGGATTCTGAGTCCAGGGAGGGGATGGAGTCCGTGTCCAGGGAGGGGATGGATTCTGTGTCCAGGGAGGGGATGGAGTCTGTGTCCAGGGAGGGGATGGATTCTGTGTCCAGGGAGGGGGATGGAGTCTGTGTCCAGGGAGGGGGATGGATTCTGTGTCCAGGGAGGGGATGGATTCTGCGTCCAGGGAGGGGATGGATTCTGTGTCCAGGGAGGGGATGGATTCTGTGTCCAGGGAGGGGATGGATTTTGTGTCCAGGGAGGGGATGGATTCTGTGTCTAGGGAGGGGGATGGATTCTGTGTCCAGGGAGGGGATGGAGTCTGTGTCCAGGGAGGGGATGGATTCTGTGTCCAGGGAATGGAGTCTGTGCCCAGGGAGGGAATGGAGTCAGTGTCCAGGGAGGGGATGGATTCTGTGTCCAGGGAGGGGATGGAGTCCGTGTCCAGGCAGGGGATGGATTCTGTGTCCAGGGAGGGATGGATTCTGTGTCCAGGGAGGGGAACTGAGTCTGTGTACAGAGAGGGGAACGGAGCCAATGCCCAGGGAGGTGGATGGAGTCTGTGTCCAGGGACGGGAATGGAGACTGTGTCCAGGGAGTGGAATGGAGTCTGTGTCCAGCGAGGGGAATGGATTCTGTGTCCAGGGAATGGAGTCTGTGTCCAGGGAGGGGAATGGATTCTGTGTCCAGGGAATGGAGTCTGTGTCCAGGGAGGGGAATGGAGTCTGTGTCCAGGGATGGGACTGGAGTCAGTGTCCAGGGAGGGGAATGGATTCTGTGTCCAGAGAGTGGAATGGAGTCTGTGTCCAGGGAGGGGATGGAGTTTGTGTCCAGGGTATGGAGTCTGTGTCCAGGGAGGGGAATGGATTCTGTGTCCAGAGAGTGGAATGGAGTCTGTGTCCAGGGAGGGGATGGATTCTGTGTCCAGGGAGGGGAATGGATTCTTTGTCCAGGGAATGTATTATGTGTCCGGGGAATGGATTCTGTGTCCAGGGAATGGAGTCTTTGTCCAGGGAGGGGAATGGATTCTGTGTCCAGGGAATGGAGTTTGTGTCCAGGGACGGGAATGGAGTCTGTTTCCAGGGAGGGGAATTTATTCTGTGTCCAGGGAGGGGAATGGATTCTGTGTCCAGGGAGGGGATGGATTCTGTGTCCAGGGAGGGGGATGGAGTCTGTGTCCAGGGAGGGGATGGATTCTGTGTCCAGGGAGGGGAATGGAGTCTGTGTCCAGGGAGGGGAATGGAGTCAGTGTCCAGGGAGGGGATGGAGTCTGTGTCCAGGGAGGGGATAGAGTCTGTGTCCAGGGAGGGGATGGAGTTTGTGTCCAGGGACGGGAATGGAGTCTGTGTCCAGGGAGGGGAACGGAGTCAGTGTCCAGGGAGGGGGATGGAGTCTGTGTCCAGGGATGGGAATGGAGTCAGTGTCCAGGGACGGGAAGGATTCTGTGTCCAGCGAGGGGATGGAGTCTGTGTCCAGGGAGGGGATGGATTCTGTGTCCAGGGAATGTAGACTGTGCCCAGGGAGGGAATGGAGTCAGTGTCCAGGGAGGGGATGGATTCTGTGTCCAGGGAGGGGAAGGAATCCGTGTCCAGGGAGGGGATGGATTCTGTGTCCAGGGAGGGGATGGATTCTGTGTCCAGGGAGGGGATGGAGTCTGTGTCCAGGGAGTGGATGGATTCTGTGTCCAGGGAATGTAGTCGGTGCCCAGGGAGGGAATGGAGTCCGTGTCCAGGGAGGGGATGGATTCTGTGTCCAGGGAGGGGAAGGAGTCCGTGTCCAGGGAGGGGATGGATTCTGTGTCCAGGGAGGGGATGGATTCTGTGTCCAGGGAGGGGGATGGATTCTGTGTCCAGGGAGGGGAATGGAGACTGTGTCCAGGGATGTGGATGGAGTCTTTGTCCAGGGATGGGATGGATTCTGTGTCCAGGGAGGGGATGGAGTCTGTGTCCAGGGAGTGGATGGAGTCTGTGTCCAGGGAGGGGAATGGAGTCTGTGTCCAGGGAGGGGATGGATTCTGTGTCCAGGGAGGGGATGGATTCTGTGTCCAGGGAGGGGGCTGGAGTCTGTGTCCAGGGAGGGTGATGCAGTCTGTGTCCAGAGTCGGGAATGGATTCTGTGTCCAGGGAGGGGGCTGGAGTCTGTGTCCAGGGAATGGAGTCTGTGACCAGGGAGGGAATGGAGTCAGTGTCCAGGAAGGGGATGGATTCTGTGTCCAGGGAAGGGATGGAGTCTGTGTCCAGGGAGGGGGTGGAGTCTGTGTCCAGGGAGGGGATGGAATCTGTGTCCAGGGATTGGATGGATTCTGTGTCCAGGGAGGGAAATGGATTCTGTGTCCAAGGAGGGAATGGATTCTGTGTCCAGGGAGGGGATGGAGTCTGTGTCCAGGGAGGGGATGGAGTCTGTGTCCAGGGAGGGGAATGGAGTCTGTGTCCAGGGAGGGGATGGATTCTGTGTCCAGGGAGGGGATGGATTCTGTGTCCAGGGAGGGGATGGATTCTGTGTCCAGGGAGGAGATGGAGTCTGTGTCCAGGTAATGGAGTCTGTGTCCAGGGAGTGGAATGGAGTCTGTGTCCGTGGAGGGGAATTGATTCTGTGTCCAGGGAATGGATTCTGTGTCCAGGGAATGGACTCTGTGTCCAGGGAATGGAGTCTGTGTCCAGGGAGGGAATGGATTCTGTGTCCAGGGAATGGAGTCTTTGTCCAGGGACGGGATGGAGTCTGTGTCCAGGGAGGGGAATGGATTCTGTGTCCAGGGAGGGGATGGATTCTGTGTCCAGGGAGGGGATGGCTTCTGTGTCCAGGGAGGGGAATGGAGTATGTTTCCAATGAGGGGAATGGAGTCTGTGTCCAGTAGGGGTATGGAGTCTGTTTCCAGGGAGGGGAATGGAGTCTGTGTCCAGGGAGGGGATGGATTTTGTGTCCAGGGAGGGGAATGGAGTCTGTTTCCAGGAAGGGGAATGGAGTCTGTGTCCAGGGAGGAGAATGGAGTCAGTGTCCAGGGAGGGGATGGAGTCTGTTTCAAGGGAGGGGATGAATTCTTTGTCCAGGGACGGGAATGGAGTCTGTGTCCAGGGAGGAGGATGGAGTCTGTGTCCAATGACGGGAATGGAGTCTGTGTCCAGCTAGGGGAACGGAGTCAGTGTCCAGGGAGGGCGATGGAGTCTGTGTCCAGGGAATGGAGTCTGTGTCCAGGGAGGGGGTGGATTCTGTGTCCAGGGACGGGATGGATTCTGTATCCAGGGAGGGGATCGATACTGTGTCCAGCGAGGGGATGGAGTCTGTGTCCAGGGAGGGGATGGAGTCAAGGTCCAGGGAGGGGATGGATTCTGTGTCCAGGGAGGGGATATATTCTGTGTCCAGGGAGGGGATGGATTCTGTGTACAGGGAGGGGGATGGAGTCTGTGTCCAGGGAATGGAGTCAGTGTCCAGGGAGGGGGATGGAGTCTGTGTCCAGGGAGGGAATGGATTCTGTGTCCAGGGAGGGGATGGAGTCTGTGTCCAGGGAGGGGATGGATTCGGTGTCCAGGGAGGGAATGGAGTCTGTGTCCAGGGAGGGGATTGAGTCTGTGTCCAGGGAGGGGAATGGAGTCTGTGTACAGGGAGGGAATGTATTTTGTCTACAGGGAGGGGATGTATTCTGTGTCCAGGGAGGGGATGGAATCTGTGTCCAGGGACGGGATGGATTCTGTATCCAGGGAGGGGATCGATACTGTGTCCAGGGAGGGGATGGAGTCTGTGTCCAGGGAGGGGATGGAGTCAAGGTCCAGGGAGGGGAATGGAGTCTGTGTCCAGGGAGGGGAAGGATTCTGTGTCCAGTGAGGGGATGGATTCTGTGTCCAGGGAGGGGATATATTCTGTGTCCAGGGAGGGGATGGATTCTGTGTACAGGGAGGGGGATGGAGTCTGTGTCCAGGGAATGGAGTCAGTGTCCAGGGAGGGGGATGGAGTCTGTGTCCAGGGAGGGGATGGATTCTGTGTCCAGGGAGGGGATGGAGTCTGTGTCCAGGGAGGGGATGGATTCGGTGTCCAGGGAGGGAATGGAGTCTGTGTCCAGGGAGGGGATTGAGTCTGTGTCCAGGGAGGGGAATGGAGTCTGTGTACAGGGAGGGAATGTATTTTGTCTACAGGGAGGGGATGTATTCTGTGTCCAGGGAGGGGATGGAGTCTGTGTCCAGGGAGGGGATGGAGTCAATGTCCAGGGAACGGGATGGAGTCAGTGTCCAGGGAGGGGGATGGAGTCTGTGTCCAGGGAGGGGATGGATTCTGTGTCCAGGGAGGGGATGGAGTCTGTGCCCAGGGAGGGGATGGAGTCTGTGTCCAGGCAGGGGAATGGTGTCTGTGTGCAGGGAGGGGAATGGAGTCTGTGTCCAGAGAGTGGGATGGAGTCTGTGTCCAGGGAAGGGAATGGAGACTCTGTCTAGTGAGGGGAACGGAGTCAGTGTCCAGGGAGGGGGATGGAGTCTGTGTCCAGGGAGGGGGATGAATTCTGTGTCCGGGGACGGGAATGGAGTCTATGTCCAGGGAGGGGAACGGACTCAGTGTCCAGGGAGGGGGATGGAGTCTGTGTCCAGGGAATGGAGTCTGTGTCCAGGGAGGGAATGGAGTCAGTGTCCAGGAAGGGGATGGATTCTGTGTCCAGGGAGGGGATGGAGTCTGTGTCCAGGGAGGGGATGGAGTCTGTGACCAGGGAGGGGATGGATTCTGTGTCCAGGGAGGGTATGGATTCTGTGTCCAGGGAGGGGAATGGATTCGGTGTCCAGGGAGGGGATGGATTCTGTGTCCAGGGAGGGGATGGCGTCTGTGTCCAGGGAAGGGATGGAGTCTGTGTCTTGGGAGGGGAGTGGAGTCTGTGTCCAGGGAGGGGATGGATTCTGTGTCCATGGAGGGGATGGATTCTGTGTCCAGGGAGGGGATGGATTCTGTGTCCCGGGAGGGGATGGATTTTGTGTCCAAGGAGCGGATGGATACTGTGTCCAGGGAGGGGGATGGATTCTGTGTCCAGGGAAAGGAGTCAGTGTCCAGGGAGGGGAATGAAGTTTGTGTCCAGGGAGGGGAATGGAGTCTGTGTCCTGGGAGGGGAATGGAGTCAGTGTCCAGGGAGGGGATGGAGTCGGTGACCAGGGAAGGGATGGAGTCTGTGTCCAGGGAGGGGATGGAGTATGTGTCCAGGGACGGGAATGGATTCTGTGTCCAGGGTGGGGAACGGCGTCAGTGTCCAGGGAGGGGGATGGAATCTGTGTCCAGAGAATGGTGTCTGTGTCCAGGGGGGGGAATGGAGTCAGTGTCCAGGGAGGGGATGGATTCTGTGTCCAGGAAGGGGATGGAGTCTGTGTCCAGGGAGGGGATGGAGTCTGTGTCGAGGGAGGGGATGGATTCTGTGACCAGGGAGGGGATGGATTCAGTGTCCAGGGAGGGGAATGGATTCTGTGTCCAGGGAGGGGATGGATTCTGTGTCCAGGGAGGGGAATGGAGTCTGTGTCCAGGGAGGGGAATGGATTCTGTGTCCAGGGAGGGGAATGGAGTCTGTGTCCAGGGAGGGGAATGGAGTTTTTGTCCAGGGAGGGGAATGGAGTCTGTGTCCAGGGAGGGGAATGGAGTCTGTGTCCAGGGAGGAGAATGGATTCTGTATCCAGGGAGGGGATGGGTTCTGAGTCCAGGGAGGGGAATGGAGTCTGTATCCAGGGAGGGGAACGGAGTCTGTGTCCAGGGAATGGGAATGGAGTCTGTGTCCAGGGAGGGGAATGGAGTCCTTGTCCAGGGTGGGGAATGGAGTCTGTGGCTCGGGAGAAGAATGGAGTCTGTGTCCAGGGAGGTGATGGATTCTGTGTCCAGGGAGGGGAATGGATTCTGTGTCCAAGGAGGGGAATGGAGTCTGTGTCCAGGGAGGGGAATGGAGTCTGTGTCCAGGGAGGGGAATGGATTCTGTGTCCAGGGAATGGAGTCTGTGTCCAGGGAGGGGAATGGAGTCTGTGTCCAGGGAGGGGAATGGAGTCAGTGTCCAGGGAGGGGAATGGATACTGTGTCCAGAGAGTGGAATGGAGTCTGTGTCCAGGGAGGGGATGGAGTCTGTGTCCAGGGAATGGAGTCTGTGTCCAGGGAGTGGAATGGAGTCTGTGTCCAGCGAGGGGATGGATTCTGTGTCCAGGGAGGGGAATGGATTCTTTGTCCAGCGAATGGATTATGTGTCCAGGGAATGGATTCAGTGTCCAGGGAATGGAGTCTGTGTCCAGGGAGGGGAATGGATACTGTGTCCATGGAATGGAGTCTGTGTCCAGGGACGGGAATGGAGTCTGTGTCCAGGGACGGGAATGGATTCTGTGGCCAGAGAGGGGATGGATTCTGTGTCCAGGGAGGGGGAGGGAGTCTGTGTCCAGGGAGGGGATGGATTCTGTGTCCAGGGAGGGGAATGGAGTCTGTGTCCAGGGAGGGGTTGGAGTCTGTGTCCAGGGAGGGTAATGGAGTCTGTGTCCAGGGAGAGGATGGATTCAGTGTCCAGGGAGGGGATGGATTCTGTGTCCAGGGAGGGGATGGAGTCTGTGTCCAGGGAGGGGATAAATTCTGTGTCCAGGGAGGGGATGAAGTCTGTGTCCAGGGAGGGGATGGAGTCAGTTTCCAGGGAGGGGGATGGTGTCAGTGTCCAGGGAGGGGGATGGAGTCTGTGTCCACGGAGGGGATGGATTCTGTGTCCATGGAGGGGATGGAGTCTGTGTCCAGGGAGTGGATGGAGTCTGTGTCCAGGCAGGGGAATGGAGTCTGTGTCCAGGGAGGGGAATGGAGTCTGTGTCCAGGGAGGGGGATGGAGTCTGTGTCCAGGGACGGGAATGGAGACTGTGTCCAGGGAGTGGAATGGAGTCAATGTCCAGGGAGGGGAATGGATTATGTGTCCAGAGAATTGAGTCTGTGTCCAGGGAGGGGAATGGATTCTGTGTCCAGGGAATGGAGTCTGTGTCCAGGGAGGGGAATGGAGTCTGTGTCCAGGGATGGGACTGGAGTCAGTGTCCAGGGAGGGGAATGGATTCTGTGTCCAGAGAGTGGAATGGAGTCTGTGTCCAGGGAGGGGATGGAGTCTGTGTCCAGGGAATGGAGTCTGTGTCCAGGGAGTGGATTGGAGTCTGTGTCCAGGGAGGGGATGGATTCTGTGTCCAGGGAGGGCAATGGATTCTTTGTCCAGGGAATGAATTATGTGTCCAGTGAATGGATTCTGTGTCCAGGGAATGGAGTCTTTGTCCAGGGAGGGGAATGGATTCTGTGTCCAGGGAATGGAGTGTGTGTCCAGGGACGGGAATGGAGTCTGTTTCCAGGGAGGGGAATTTATTCTGTGTCCAGGGTGGGGAATGGATTCTGTGTCCAGGGAGGGGATGGATTCTGTGTCCAGGGAGGGATATGGAGTCTGTGTCCAGGGAGGGGATGGATTATGTGTCCAGGGAGGGGAATGGAGTCTGTGTCCAGGGAGGGGAATGGAGTCAGTGTCCACGGAGGGGATGGAGTCTGTGTCCAGGGAGGGGATGGAGTCTGTATCCAGGGAGGGGATGGAGTCTGTGTCCAGGGACGGGAATGGAGTCTGTGTCCAGGGAGTGGAACGGAGTCAGTGTCCAGGGAGGGGGATGGAGTCTGTGTCCAGGGATGGGAATGGAGTCAGTGTCCAGGGAGGGGATGGATTCTGTGTCCAGCGAGGGGATGGAGTCTGTGTCCAGGGAGGGGATGGATTCTGTGTCCAGGGAATGTAGACTGTGCCCAGGGAGGGAATGGAGTCAGTGTCCAGGGAGGGGATGGATTCTGTGTCCAGGGAGGGGAAGGAGTCCGTGTCCAGGGAGGGGATGGATTCTGTGTTCAGGGAGGGGATGGGTTCTGTGTCCAGGGAGGGAATGGAGTCAGTGTCCAGGGAGGGGATGGATTCTGTGTCCAGGGAGAGAATGGAGTCAGTGTCCAGGGAGGGGATGGATTCTGTGTCCAGGGAGGGGAAGGAGTTCTTGTCCAGGGAGGAGATGGATTCTGTGTCCAGGGAGGGGATGGATTCTGTGTTCAGGGAGGGAATGGAGTCAGTGTCCAGGGAGGGGATGGATTCTGTGTCCAGGGAGGGGAAGGAGTCCGTGTCCAGTGAGGGGATGGATTCTGTGTCCAGGGAGGGGATGGATTCTGTGTCCAGGGAGGGGGATGGATTCTGTGTCCAGGGAGGGGAATGGAGACTGTGTCCAGTTTGGGGGATGGAGTCTGTGTCCAGGGAATGTAGTCAGTGTCCAGGGATGTGGATGGAGTCTTTTTCCAGGGAGGGGATGGATTCTGTGTCCAGGGAGGGGATGGAGTCTGTGTCCAGGGAGTGGATGGAGTCTGTGTCCAGGGAGGGGAATGGAGTCTGTGTCCAGGGACGGGATGGATTCTGTGTCCAGGGAGGGGATGGATTCTGTGTCCAGGGAGGGGGCTGGAGTCTGTGTCCAGGGAGGGGGATGGCGTCTGTGTCCAGAGACATGAATGGATTCTCTGTCCAGGGAGGGGGATGGAGTCTGTGTCCAGGGAATGGAGTCTGTGTCCAGGGAGTGGATGGAGTCCGTGTCCTGGGAGGGGATGGATTCTGTGTCCAGGGAGGGGATGGAGTCTGTGTCCAGGGAGGGGATGGATTCTGTGTCCAGGGAGGGGGATGGAGTCTGTGTCCAGGGAGGGGGATGGATTCTGTGTCCAGGGAGGGGATGGTGCCTGTGTCCATGGAGCGGATGTATTCTGTTTCCAGGGAATGGAGTCTGTGTCCAGGGAGGGAATGGATTCAGTGTCCAGGGAGGGGATGGATTCTGTGTCCAGGGAGGGGATGGAGTCCGTGTGCTGGGATTGGATGGATTCTGTGTCCGGGGAGGGGATGGATTCTGAGTCCAGGGAGGGGAATGGAGTCTGTGTCCAGGGAGGGAATGGAGTCAGTGCCCAGGGAGGGGATGGATTCGAGTGCACGATCAGTCCCTGACAATGGCGAATGATTGTACCCTGAGTGCTTCGCACGGGGGAATACGCCCTATCTCCATCAGCTGGGAGGCAATGCGTGAGAAGGGCTGGTTCCCAGAGAGCACATCCCTGTGCGGAAAGGCTCCCAGGTACTGAGCGGAGCTTTTGGGTAAGTACCACACGGGCATTCTCTCTGATCAGGGGTCAGAGAGACTGATCAGTGACCTCACAATGGGCCTGCTCGAGGTCAGTGATGTATCTGGATGGCATTGACAGTATGAGTGACGTCAGTGATGTATCTGGATGGATAGTGACAGTATGAGTGAGGTCAGTGATGTAGCTGGATGGGTAATGACAGTATGACTGAGATCAGTGATGTATCTGGATGGGTAGTGAGAGTATGAGTGATGTCAGTGATGTACCTAGATGGGTAGTGACAGTATGAGTGAGGTCGGTGATGTATCTGGATGGGTAGTGACAGTGTGAGTGAGATCAGTGATGTATCTGGATGGGTAGTGAAAGTATGAGTGAGATCAGTGATGTATCTCGATTGGGAGTAAGAGGATGAGTGAGGTCAGTGATGTATCTGGATGGGTAGTGACAGTATGAGTGAGGTCAGTGATGTATCTGGATGGGTAGTGACAGTATGAGTGAGGTCAGTGATGTATCTGGATGGTAGTGACAGGATGAGTGAGATCAGTGATGTATCTGGATGGGTAGTGACAGTATGAGTGATGTCAGTGATGGACCTAGATGGGTAGTGACAGCATGAGTGAGGTCGGTGATGTATCTGGATGGGTAGTGACAGTATGAGTGAGATCAGTGATGTATCTGGATGGGTAGTGAAAGTATGAGTGAGATCAGTGATGTATCTCGATTGGGAGTGAGAGGATGAGTGAGGTCAGTGATGTATCTGGATGGGTAGTGACAGTATGAGTGAGGTCAGTGATGTATCTGGATGGGTGGTGATAGTATGAGTGAGGTCAGTTATGTATCTGGATGGCTAGTGACAGTGTGAGTGAGGTCAGTGATGTATCTGGATGGTAGTTACAGTATGAGTGAGATCAGTGATGTATCTGGATGGGTAGTGACAGTATGAGTGAGGTCAGTACTGTATCTGGATGGGTAGGGACAGTATGAGTGAGGTCAGTGATGTATTTGGATGGGTAGTGACAGTATGAGTGAGGTCAGTGATGTATCTGGATGGGTAGTGACAGTATGAGTGAGGTCAGTGATGTATCTGGTTGGTAGTGACTGTATGAGTGAGGTCAGTGATGTATCTGGATGGGTAGTGACAGTATGAGTGAGGTCAGTGATGTATCTGGATGGTAGTGTCAGTATGAGTGAGGTCAGTGATGTATCTGGATGGTAGTGACAGTATGAGTGAGGTCATTGATGTATCTGGATGCGTAGCGACAGTATCAGTGAGGTCAGTGATGTTCCAGGATGGGTAGTGAAAGTATGAGTGACATCAGTGATGTATCTGGATGTGTAGTGAAAGTATGATTGAGGTCAGTGATGTATCTGGATGGGTAGTGAGAGTATGAGTGAGGTCAGTGATGTATCTGGATGGTAGTGACAGGATGAATGAGGTCAGTGCTGTATCTGGATGAGTAGTGACAGTATGAGTGAGGTCAGTGAAGTACCTGGATGGTAGTGACAGTATGAGTGAGGTCAGTGATGTATCTGGATGGGTAGTGACAGTATGAGTGAGGTCAGTACTGTATCTGGATGGGTAGGGACAGTATGAGTGAGGTCAGTGATGTATCTGGATGGGTAGTGACAGTATGAGTGAGGTCAGTGATGTATCTGGATGGGTAGTGACAGTATGAGTGATGTCAGTGATGTATCTGGTTGGTAGTGACTGTATGAGTGAGGTCGGTGATGTATCTGGATGGGTAGTGACAGTATGAGTGAGGTCAGTGATGTATCTTGATGGGTAGTGACAGTATGAGTGAGGTCAGTGATGTATCTGGATGGGTAGTGACAGTATGAGTGAGGTCAGTGATGTATCTGGATGGTAGTGTCAGTATGAGTGAGGTCAGTGATGTATCTGGATGGTAGTGACAGTATGAGTGAGGTCATTGATGTATCTGGAAGCATAGCGACAGTATCAGTGAGGTGAGTGATGTTCCTGGATGGGTAGTGAAAGTGTGAGTGAGATCAGTGATGTATCTGGATGTGTAGTGAAAGTATGATTGAGGTCAGTGATGTATATGGATGGGTAGTGAGAGTATGAGTGAGGTCAGTGATGTATCTGGATGGGTCATGACATTATGACTGAGATCAGTGATGTATCTGGATGGGTAGTGACAGTATGAGTGATGTCAGTGATGTACCTAGATGGGTAGTGACAGT
This sequence comes from Pristiophorus japonicus, assembly GCF_044704955.1. Taxonomy (NCBI): domain Eukaryota; kingdom Metazoa; phylum Chordata; class Chondrichthyes; family Pristiophoridae; genus Pristiophorus; species Pristiophorus japonicus. The sequence continues at coordinate 2,235,692 of NC_092005.1, forward strand.
ATGAGTGAGGTCGGTGATGTATCTGGATGGGTAGTGACAGTATGAGTGAGATCAGTGATGTATCTGGATGGGTAGTGAAAGTATGAGTGAGATCAGTGATGTATCTCGATTTGGAGTGAGAGGATGAGTGAGGTCAGTGATGTATTTGGATGGGTAGTGACAGTATGAGTGAGGTCAGTGATGTATCTGGATGGGTAGTGACAGTATGAGTGAGGTCAGTGATGTATCTGGATGGTAGTGACAGGATGAATGAGGTCAGTGCTTTATCTGGATGAGTAGTGACAGTATGAGTGAAGTCAGTGATGTACCTGGATGGTAGTGACAGTATGAGTGAGGTCAGTGATGTATCTGGATGGGTCGTGACAGTATGAGTGAGATCAGTGATGTATCTGGATGGGTAGTGACAGTATGAGTGATGTCAGTGATGGACCTAGATGGGTAGTGACAGTATGAGTGAGGTCGGTGATGTATCTGGATGGGTAGTGACAGTATGAGTGAGATCAGTGATGTATCTGGATGGGTAGTGAAAGTATGAGTGAGATCAGTGATGTATCTCGATTGGGAGTGAGAGGATGAGTGAGGTCAGTGATGTATCTGGATGGGTGGTGACAGTATGAGTGAGGTCAGTACTGTATCTGGATGGGTAGGGACAGTATGAGTGAGGTCAGTGATGTATCTGGATGGGTAGTGACAGTATGAGTGAGGTCAGTGATGTATCTGGATGGTAGTGACAGGATGAATGAGGTCAGTGCAGTATCTGAATGAGTAGTAACAGTATGAGTGAGGTCAGTGATGTACCTGGATGGTAGTGACAGTATGAGTGAGGTCAGTGATGTATCTGGATGGGTAGTGACAGTATGAGTGAGATCAGTGATGTATCTGGATGGGTAGTGACAGTATGAGTGATGTCAGTGATGGACCTAGATGGGTAGACAGTATGAGTGAGGTCGGTGATTAATCTGGATGGGTAGTGACAGTATGAGTGAAATCAGTGATGTACCTGGATGGGTAGTGAAAGTATGAGTGAGATCAGTGATGTATCTCGATTGGGAGTGAGAGGATGAGTGAGGTCAGTGATGTATCTGGATGGGTAGTGACAGTATGAGTGAGGTCAGTACTGTATCTGGATGGGTAGGGACAGTATGAGTGAGGTCAGTGATGTATCTGGATGGGTAGTGACAGTATGAGTGAGGTCAGTGATGTATCTGGATGGGTAGTGACAGTATGAGTGAGGTCAGTGATGTATCTGGTTGGTAGTGACTGTATGAGTGAGGTCAGTTATCTATCTGGATGGGTAGTGACAGTATGAGTGAGGTCAGTGATGTATCTGGATGGGTAGTGACAGTATGAGTGAGGTCAGTGATGTATCTGGATGGGTAGTGACAGTATGAGTGAGGTCAGTGATGTATCTGGATGGTAGTGTCAGTATGAGTGAGGTCAGTGATGTATCTGGATGGTAGTGACAGTATGAGTGAGGTCATTGATGTATCTGGATGCGTAGCGACAGTATCAGTGAGGTCAGTGATGTTCCTGGATGGGTAGTGAAAGTATGAGTGAGATCAGTGATGTATCTGGATGTGTAGTGAAAGTATGATTGAGGTCAGTGATGTATCTGGATGGGTAGTGAGAGTATGAGTGAGGTCAGTGATGTATCTGGATGGGTAGTGACAGTATGAGTGAGGTCAGTGATGTAGCTGGATGGGTAATGACAGTATGACTGAGATCAGTGATGTATCTGGATGGGTAGTGACAGTATGAGTGATGTCAGTGATGTACCTAGATGGGTAGTGACAGTATGAGTGAGGTCGGTGATGTATCTGGATGGGTAGTGACAGTATGAGTGAGATCAGTGATGAATCTGGATGGGTAGTGAAAGTATGAGTGAGATCAGTGATGTATCTCGATTGGGAGTGAGAGGATGAGTGAGGTCAGTGATGTATCTGGATGGGTAGTGACAGTATGAGTGAGGTCAGTGATGTATCTGGATGGGTAGTGACAGTATGAGTGAGGTCAGTGATGTATCTGGATGGCAGTGACAGGATGAATGAGGTCAGTGCTGTATCTGGATGAGTAGTGACAGTATGAGTGAAGTCAGTGATGTACCTGGATGGTAGTGAAAGTATGAGTGAGGTCAGTGATGTATCTGGATGGGTAGTGCCAGTATGAGTGAGATCAGTGATGTATCTGGATGGGTAGTGACAGTATGAGTGATGTCAGTGATGTACCTAGATGGGTAGTGACAGTATGAGTGAGGTCGGTGATGTATCTGGATGGGTAGTGACAGTATGAGTGAGATCAGTGATGTATCTGGATGGGTAGTGAAAGTATGAGTGAGATCAGTGATGTATCTCGATTTGGAGTGAGAGGATGAGTGAGGTCAGTGATGTATTTGGATGGGTAGTGACAGTATGAGTGAGGTCAGTGATGTATCTGGATGGGTAGTGACAGTATGAGTGAGGTCAGTGATGTATCTGGATGGTAGTGACAGGATGAATGAGGTCAGTGCTTTATCTGGATGAGTAGTGACAGTATGAGTGAAGTCAGTGATGTACCTGGATGGTAGTGACAGTATGAGTGAGGTCAGTGATGTATCTGGATGGGTCGTGACAGTATGAGTGAGATCAGTGATGTATCTGGATGGGTAGTGACAGTATGAGTGATGTCAGTGATGGACCTAGATGGGTAGTGACAGTATGAGTGAGGTCGGTGATGTATCTGGATGGGTAGTGACAGTATGAGTGAGATCAGTGATGTATCTGGATGGGTAGTGAAAGTATGAGTGAGATCAGTGATGTATCTCGATTGGGAGTGAGAGGATGAGTGAGGTCAGTGATGTATCTGGATGGGTGGTGACAGTATGAGTGAGGTCAGTACTGTATCTGGATGGGTAGGGACAGTATGAGTGAGGTCAGTGATGTATCTGGATGGGTAGTGACAGTATGAGTGAGGTCAGTTATGTATCTGGATGGTAGTGACAGGATGAATGAGGTCAGTGCAGTATCTGAATGAGTAGTAACAGTATGAGTGAGGTCAGTGATGTACCTGGATGGTAGTGACAGTATGAGTGAGGTCAGTGATGTATCTGGATGGGTAGTGACAGTATGAGTGAGATCAGTGATGTATCTGGATGGGTAGTGACAGTATGAGTGATGTCAGTGATGGACCTAGATGGGTAGACAGTATGAGTGAGGTCGGTGATTAATCTGGATGGGTAGTGACAGTATGAGTGAAATCAGTGATGTACCTGGATGGGTAGTGAAAGTATGAGTGAGATCAGTGATGTATCTCGATTGGGAGTGAGAGGATGAGTGAGGTCAGTGATGTATCTGGATGGGTAGTGACAGTATGAGTGAGGTCAGTACTGTATCTGGATGGGTAGGGACAGTATGAGTGAGGTCAGTGATGTATCTGGATGGGTAGTGACAGTATGAGTGAGGTCAGTGATGTATCTGGATGGGTAGTGACAGTATGAGTGAGGTCAGTGATGTATCTGGTTGGTAGTGACTGTATGAGTGAGGTCAGTTATCTATCTGGATGGGTAGTGACAGTATGAGTGAGGTCAGTGATGTATCTGGATGGGTAGTGACAGTATGAGTGAGGTCAGTGATGTATCTGGATGGGTAGTGACAGTATGAGTGAGGTCAGTGATGTATCTGGATGGTAGTGTCAGTATGAGTGAGGTCAGTGATGTATCTGGATGGTAGTGACTGTATGAGTGAGGTCATTGATGTATCTGGATGCGTAGCGACAGTATCAGTGAGGTCAGTGATGTTCCTGGATGGGTAGTGAAAGTATGAGTGAGATCAGTGATGTATCTGGATGTGTAGTGAAAGTATGATTGAGGTCAGTGATGTATCTGGATGGGTAGTGAGAGTATGAGTGAGGTCAGTGATGTATCTGGATGGGTAGTGACAGTATGAGTGAGGTCAGTGATGTAGCTGGATGGGTAATGACAGTATGACTGAGATCAGTGATGTATCTGGATGGGTAGTGACAGTATGAGTGATGTCAGTGATGTACCTAGATGGGTAGTGACAGTATGAGTGAGGTCGGTGATGTATCTGGATGGGTAGTGACAGTATGAGTGAGATCAGTGATGAATCTGGATGGGTAGTGAAAGTATGAGTGAGATCAGTGATGTATCTCGATTGGGAGTGAGAGGATGAGTGAGGTCAGTGATGTATCTGGATGGGTAGTGACAGTATGAGTGAGGTCAGTGATGTATCTGGATGGGTAGTGACAGTATGAGTGAGGTCAGTGATGTATCTGGATGGCAGTGACAGGATGAATGAGGTCAGTGCTGTATCTGGATGAGTAGTGACAGTATGAGTGAAGTCAGTGATGTACCTGGATGGTAGTGAAAGTATGAGTGAGGTCAGTGATGTATCTGGATGGGTAGTGCCAGTATGAGTGAGATCAGTGATGTATCTGGATGGGTAGTGACAGTATGAGTGAGGTCAGCGATGGACCTAGATGGGTAGTGACAGTATGAGTGAGGTCGGTGATGTATCTGGATGGGTAGTGACAGTATGAGTGAGATCAGTGATGTATCTGGATGGGTAGTGAAAGTATGATTGAGATCAGTGATGTATCTCGATTGGGAGTGAGAGGATGAGTGAGGTCAGTGATGTATCTGGTGGGTGGTGATATTATGAGTGATGTCAGTAATGTATCTGGATGGCTAGTGACAGTATGAGTGAGGTCAGTGATGTATGTGGATGGTAGTGACAGTATGAGTGAGATCAGTGATGTATCTGGATGGGTAGTGACAGTATGAGTGAGGTCAGTACTGTATCTGGATGGGTAGGGACAGTATGAGTGAGGTCAGTGATGTATCTGGATGGGTAGTGACAGTATGAGTGAGGTCAGTGATGTATCTGGATGGGTAGTGACAGTATGAGTGATGTCAGTGATGTATCTGGTTGGTAGTGACAGTATGAGTGAGGTCAGTGATGTATCTGGATGGGTAGTGACAGTATGAGTGAGGTCAGTGATGTATCTGGATGGGTAGTGACAGTATGAGTGAGGTCAGTGATGTATCTGGATGGGTAGTGACAGTATGAGTGAGGTCAGTGATGTATCTGGATGGTAGTGTCAGTATGAGTGAGGTCAGTGATGTACCTGGATGGTAGTGACAGTATGAGTGAGGTCAGTGATGTATCTGGATGGGTAGTGACAGTATGAGTGAGATCAGTGATGTATCTGGATGGGTAGTGAGAGTATGAGTGATGTCAGTGATGGACCTAGATGGGTAGTGACAGTATGAGTGAGGTCGGTGATGTATCTGGATGGGTAGTGACAGTATGAGTGAGATCAGTGATGTATCTGGATGGGTAGTGAAAGTATGAGTGAGATCAGTGATGTATCTCGATTGGGAGTGAGAGGATGAGTGAGGTCAGTGATGTATCTGGATGGGTGGTGACAGTATGAATGAGTTCAGTGATGTATCTGGATGGTAGTGACAGTATGAGTGAGATCAGTGATGTATCTGGATGGGTAGTGACAGTATGAGTGAGGTCAGTACTGTATCTGGATGGGTAGGGACAGTATGAGTGAGGTCAGTGATGTATCTGGATGGGTAGTGACAGTATGAGTGAGGTCAGTGATGTATCTGGATGGTAGTGACAGGATGAATGAGGTCAGTGCAGTATCTGGATGAGTAGTAACAGTATGAGTGAGGTCAGTGATGTACCTGGATGGTAGTGACAGTATGAGTGAGGTCAGTGATGTATCTGGATGGGTAATGACAGTATGAGTGAGATCAGTGATGTATCTGGATGGGTAGTGACAGTATGAGTGATGTCAGTGATGGACCTAGATGGGTAGACAGTATGAGTGAGGTCGGTGATGTGTCTGGATGGGTAGTGACAGTATGAGTGAAATCAGTGATGTACCTGGATGGGTAGTGAAAGTATGAGTGAGATCAGTGATGTATCTCGATTGGGAGTGAGAGGATGAGTGAGGTCAGTGATGTATCTGGATGGGTAGTGACAGTATGAGTGAGGTCAGTGATGTATCTGGATGGGTGGTGATAGTATGAGTGAGGTCAGTTATGTATCTGGATGGCTAGTGACAGTATGAGTGAGGTCAGTGATGTATCTGGATGGTAGTGACAGTATGAGTGAGATCAGTGATGTATCTGGATGGGTAGTGACAGTATGAGTGAGGTCAGTACTGTATCTGGATGGGTAGGGACAGTATAAGTGAGGTCAGTGATGTATCTGGATGGGTAGTGACAGTATGAGTGAGGTCAGTGATGTATCTGGATGGGTAGTGACAGTATGAGTGAGGTCAGTGATGTATCTGGTTGGTAGTGACAGTATGAGTGAGGTCAGTGATGTATCTGGATGGGTAGTGACAGTATGAGTGAGGTCATTTATGTATCTGGATGCGTAGCGACAGTATCAGTGAGGTCAGTGATGTTCCTGGATGGGTAGTGAAAGTATGAGTGAGATCAGTGATGTATCTGGATGTGTAGTGAAAGTATGATTGAGGTCAGTGATGTATCTGGATGGGTAGTGAGAGTATGAGTGAGGTCAGTGATGTATCTGGATGGGTAGTGACAGTATGAATGAGGTCAGTGATGTAGCTGGATGGGTAATGACAGTATGACTGAGATCAGTGATGTATCTGGATGGGTAGTGACAGTATGAGTGATGTCAGTGATGTACCTAGATGGGTAGTGACAGTATGAGTGAGGTCGGTGATGTATCTGGATGGGTAGTGACAGTATGAGTGAGATCAGTGATGAATCTGGATGGGTAGTGAAAGTATGAGTGAGATCAGTGATGTATCTCGATTGGGAGTGAGAGGATGAGTGAGGTCAGTGATGTATCTGGATGGGTAGTGACAGTATGAGTGAGGTCAGTGATGTATCTGGATGGGTAGTGACAGTATGAGTGAGGTCAGTGATGTATCTGGATGGTAGTGACAGTATGAGTGAGGTCAGTGATGTATCTGGATGGGTAGTGACAGTATGAGTGAGATCAGTGATGTATCTGGATGGGTAGTGACAGTATGAGTGATGTCAGTGATGGACCTAGATGGGTAGTGACAGTATGAGTGAGGTCGGTGATGTATCTGGATGGGTAGTGACAGTATGAGTGAGATCAGTGATGTATCTGGATGGGTAGTGAAAGTATGAGTGAGATCAGTGATGTATCTCGATTGGGAGTGAGAGGATGAGTGAGGTCAGTGATGTATCTGGTGGGTGGTGATAGTATGAGTGATGTCAGTAATGTATCTGGATGGCTAGTGACAGTATGAGTGAGGTCAGTGATGTATCTGGATGGTAGTGACAGTATGAGTGAGATCAGTGATGTATCTGGATGGGTAGTGACAGTATGAGTGAGGTCAGTACTGTATCTGGATGGGTAGGGACAGTATGAGTGAGGTCAGTGATGTATCTGGATGGGTAGTGACAGTATGAGTGAGGTCAGTGATGTATCTGGATGGGTAGTGACAGTATGAGTGATGTCAGTGATGTATCTGGTTGGTAGTGACAGTATGAGTGAGGTCAGTGATGTATCTGGATGGGTAGTGACAGTATGAGTGAGGTCAGTGATGTATCTGGATGGGTAGTGACAGTATGAGTGAGGTCAGTGATGTATCTGGATGGGTAGTGACAGTATGAGTGAGGTCAGTGATGTATCTGGATGGTAGTGTCAGTATGAGTGAGGTCAGTGATGTATCTGGATGGTAGTGACAGTATGAGTGAGGTCATTGATGTATCTGGATGCGTAGCGACAGTATCAGTGAGGTCAGTGATGTTCCTGGATGGGTAGTGTAAGTATGAGTGAGATCAGTGATGTATCTGGATGTGTAGTGAAAGTATGATTGAGGTCAGTGATGTATCTAGATGGGTAGTGAGAGTATGAGTGAGGTCAGTGATGTATCTGGATGGTAGTGACAGTATGAGTGAGATCAGTGATGTATCTGGATGGGTATTGACAGTATGAGTGAGGTCAGTGATGTATCTGGATGGATAGTGACAGTATCACCACTAACTGACCCATTACCCAAAACTGACCCATCACCCGAAACTGACTCATCACCCCAAACTGACTCATCGCCGAAACTGATGCATCACCCCAAATTGTTGCATCACCCCAAAATGAACCATCACCCCAAATTGAATCTTCACCATAAAGTAACTCATCACCCCAAAGTAATCCATCAACCTAAATAGACCCATCACCCCAAACTGACTCTTCAACCCAAACTGACCCATCAACCCAAACTGAAGCATCACCCACAAAATGACTCATCACCCCAAACTGACGCATCACCACAAACTGATTCATCACTCCAAACTGACACATCACCCCAAATTGACCTATCACCAAAACCTTACGCATCACTCCAAACTGACTCATCACCCCAAACAGACCCATCACCCCGAACTGACCCATCAACCCAAACTGACTCATCAACCTAAACTGAAGCACCACCCCAAACAGACTCATGACCAAAAGCTGACTCATTACCTCAAACTGACTCATCACCACTAACTGACCCATTACCCAAAATTGAACCATCACCCCAAATTGACTGTTTACCCCAAAATGCCTCATCACCCCAAACTGACTCATCATCCCAAACATGCTCAGCACCCCAAAATAACCGATCACTCCAAACTGACCCATCACCCCAAACTGACCAAGCACCCCAAACTGTCTCATCACCCCAAACTGACTCATCACCACAAACTGACCCATCACCGTAAACTAACCCATGACCCAAACTGACCGATCAAGCACAAACTGACCCATCACCCTAAACTGACCCATTAAGCCAAACAGACTCGTCACCCAAAACTGACCCATCACCCCAAACATACTCATCAACCCAAACAGACCCTTCACCCCAAACAGATTCATCACCCCAATCTGACCCATCACATCAAACTGAACCATTACCCCAAATTGACTCATCACCTCAAACTGACCCCTCACACAAACTGACCCATCATCCCAAATTAACCCATCTCCCCAAATTGTCACACCACTCCAAACTGATTCACCTCCAAAAAATGAATCAGCATCCTAAACTGATCCATCACCACAAACTGACCCATCACCCCATACTGACTCCTCACCCGCAACTGACCCATGACCCCAAACTGAGCCAATCAATCCAAACTGACTCATCACACACAAACTGACTCATCAGCAAACACTGACCTACCACCCCAAACTGATTCATCGCCCCAAATTGACTCATCACCCCAAAATGACTCATCACCCCAAATTGACCCAGCGCCCAAAACTGACGCATCAACCACAAACTGACTCATCACCCCAAACTGACCATCATCCCAAACTGACCAACACCCCAAACTGACCCATCACCACAAACTGACCCTTCACCCCAAACTGACCCATCACACCAAACTGAACCATCACCCCAAACTGAACCATCACCCCAAATTGACTCATCACCCCAAATTGATTCATCACCCCAAACAGATTCATCACCCCAAACTAACACATCACCCCAAACTAACCCATCGCCCCAAACTGACCCATCAACCCAAACTGACTCATCACCAAAAATAGACCCATCATCCCAAATTGACTCATCACCCCAAACTGATTCATCACCGCAAACTAACCCATCACCCCAACTGACGCATCACCCACAAACTGACTCATCACCCCAAACTAACCCATCACCCCAAACTGACTCATCACCCCACACTGACGCATCACCACAAACTGACTCATCACCCCAAACTGAACCATCACCCCAAACTGACTCATCACCAACAACTGATTCATCACTCCAAACTGACTCATCACCCCAAACTGAAGCATCACCCTAATCTGACTCAGAACAAAAAACTGACTCATTACCCCAAATTGACTCATCACCCCAAATTGACTCATCACCCCAAACAGACTCATCACCCCAAACAAACTCATCACCCCAAACTAACCCATCGCCCCAAACTGATCGAACAAACCAAACTTACTCATCACCAAAAACAGACCCATCATCCCAAATTGACTCATCACCCCAAACTGATTCCTCACTGCAAACTAACCCATCACCCCAAACTGACGCATCACCCACAAACTGACTCATCACCCCAAACTGACCCATCACCCCAAACTTACTGATCACCCCACACTGACGCATCACCACAAACTGACTCATCACCCCAAACTGACCCATCACCCCAAACTGACTCGTCACCAAAAACTGACTCATCACTCCAAATTGACTCATCACCCCAAACTGACCCAACAACCCAAACTGACTCATCACCCCAAAAAGACTCATAACCAAAAACTGACTCATTACCCCAAACTGACTCATCACCACTAACTGACCCATTACCCAAAACGGAAACATCACCCCAAATTGACTCTTTACCCCAAAGTGACTCATCACCCCAAAGTGACTCATCATCCCAAACTGACTCAGCACCCCAAAGTAACCGATCACCCGAAACTGACCCATCACCCCAAATTGACTCATCACCCCAAACTGAGTCATCAGCCCAAATTGACCCAGCGCCCCAAACTGACGCCTCAACCACAAACTGACTCATCACCCCAAATTGACCATCACCCAAAACTGACCAACACCCCAAACTGACCCATCACCACAAACTCACCCTTCACCCCAAACTGACCCATCACCCCAAAATGAACCATCACCCCAAACTGAACCATCACCCCAAATTGACTCATCACCCCAAACTGACCCATCACCCCAAGCTGACCCATCAACCCAAACTGAACCATCAACCCAAACTGACCCATCACCCCAAACTGACTCATCATCCCAAACTGACCCCACACTAACTGACCCATCATGCCAAATTCACCCAGTACCCAAACTGACACATCATCCCAAACTGACGCATCAACCACAAACTGACTCATCACCCCAAACTAACCCATCACTCCACACTGACTCATCACCACAAAGTGACCCATCACCCCAAACTCACGCACCACCACAAACTGACTCATGACCAAAAACTGACCCATTACACCAAACTGATTCATCACCACTACCTGACCCATTACCCAAACTAAACGATCACCCCAAATTGACTCATTAACACAAACTGACCCATCAACCCAAACTGACCCATCACCCCAAACTGACTCAACACCCCAAACTGACCCCCACACTAACTGACCCATCATGCCAAATTGACCCAATATCCAAACTGACCCATCAAGCACAAACTGCCCCATCACCCCAAATTGACCCTACTCCCCAAAGAGACTCATCACCCCAAAACTGACCCATCACCCAAAACAGAACCATCACCCCAAACTGAACCACCACCCCAAATTGACTCATCACCCCAAACTGATCCGTCACACAAACTGACCCATCATTCCAAATTAACACATCACCCCAAAGTGACACACCATCACAAACTGACCCATCACCCCCTAACTGGCCCATCACCCGAAAGTGACTCATTACCCCAAAGTGACACATCACCCGAAACAGACACATGACCAAAAACTGAACCATTTCACCGAACCGACCCATCACAAACAAACTGATCCATATCTCCAAACTGGCCCATCACCCTAAACTGACTCATCACCCCAAACTGACCCATCAACCCAAGCTGCCCCATCAAACCAAAATGAACCATCACCCCAAACTGACACATCACCACAATCTGACTCATCAACCCAAACTGACACATCACCCCAAACTGACGCATCACCCACAAACTGACTCATCACCCCAAACTGACCTGTCACCCCAAACAGACTCATCACCCCAAACTGACACATCACCCCAAGCTTACCCATCAACCCAAACTGAACCATCACCCCAAACTTACACATCACCACAAACTGACTCATCGCCCCAAACTGACGCATCACCCCAAACTGATTCATCACCCCAAACTGACACATCACCCCAAGTGGACCCATCAACCCAAACTGAACCATCACCCCAAACTGACGCATCACCCACAAACTGACTCATCACCCCAAACTGACATATCACCTCAAAATGACTCATCACCCCAAACTGATTCATCACCCCAAACTGACCCATCACCGCTTACTGACCCATTACCCCAAAATGACTCTACACCAAAAACTGACTCATCACTGCAAACTGACTCATCACCCCAAACTGACCCATCACCCGAAACTGACTCATCACCCCAAACTGACTCATCGCCCGAAACTGATGCATCACCCCAAATTGTTGCATCACCCCAAAGTGATGCATCACCGCAAAATGAACCATCACCCCAAATTGAATCTTCACCCTAATATAACTCATCACCCCAAAGTAATCCATCAACCTAAATAGACCCATCACCCCAAACTGACTCATCAACACAAACTGACCCATCAACCCAAACTGACGCATCACCCACAAAATGACTCATCACCCGAAACTGACGCATCACCACAAACTGATTCATCACTCCAAACTGACTCATCACCCCAAACAGACCCACCACCCCGAACTGACCCATCAACCCAAACTGACTCATCAACCTAAACTGAAGCACCACCCCAAACAGACTCATGACCAAAAGCTGACTCATTACCTCAAACTGATTCATCACCACTAACTGACCCATTACCCAAAATTGAACCATCACCCCAAATTGACTGTTTACCCCAAAATGCCTCATCACCCCAAACTGACTCATCATCCCAAACTTGCTCAGCACCCCAAAATAACCGATCACTCCAAACTGACACATCACCCCAAACTGACCAAAAACCCCAAACTGTCTCTTCACCCCAAACTGACTCATCAGCAAAAACTGAACTTCCACCCCAGGGCATGCAGTGAAGCAACCACGTGTATATCTGATCACTACATTGAAGAATACTACAGCAGAAGAACTCGTGGAAAGATTCCTATAGTTGTGAGAAAACTAGATTCCATGTTAATTGGTTGATGAACCATGCTCATAGCTGGACGCGGGTCTTCTGATCAATTTGTTTAACGTGTTTTCTTTCATCAACCATTTGCATGTTCCCACAATGAATACTACGTCCTGTAATTGGGATAACTGAACAGAGAGTGGACAGTTGTTAGCTTGCTCACTGTGATCTGAAGTTTTGGCTCGATAACCTCATATGTTGTTGCCAATAATTCAGCATATCTCTGCAATGCAATCAGGTAGCACGTTCGTCTATTAAGCGAAAGATTGGTGGCTCGAGACCACCGAGGGACGTTGCTTTTACTTCCTGGTCTTCAATATCTGTGGTTTGGCTGCAGGAAAATGGGGGAAAAACTGTGCCAGATGGAATTCAACGCGGAAAGTGTGAGATCCTCCATTTGGATCAGAGAAAGCCACTTTGTCGCATCGATGGTGATCACAGGCTGGGGGCCGCTCCGACTGCTGGGCTAGGCATGCTCCTTCTGCTCCCCGACCTGCTCCAATGGTTGAGCAGCACTTCGACTTCGAACTTTTAAAGATGTATGTGCTAGAATGCCCAAATCTCTCTGTCTCCACCTTCTTTAGTGCTTAGCACTGACGCATGAATGACTGTTGAGCATTTACCCTGCCCACGTGCATAACAATGCACATATCGAAGTTACACACCGATTGCCAGTCATGAGACCAATCTCCCAAAACAGTAAGATCTGCCTGAAGCAGACGGGCCCCTAAGACTCGCACAAATCTTGATATCTTTATGCAAATTTATAGATTGTGCCGCCATCATCTACAATCAGATCATTAATAAAAATAGTAAAGGGCAATGTATCCCACACCAACTCCTGAGGGAGCTCACTGCTGACCGGTATCCAAACCAACCCAATCCATCCATAACAGCTTGCTGCCTACGCACTGCCAGCCCACTCCCAATCCAGCCTGGAGAGTACAATAAATACTGACCTGGAGTGTACAATAAATAATAGAAACATAGAAACATAGAAAATAGGTGCAGGAGTAGGCCATTCGGCCATTCTAGCCTGCACCGCCATTCAATGAGTTCATGGCTGAACATTCAACTTCAGTACCGCATTCCTGCTTTCTCGCCATACCCCTTGATCCCCCTAGTAGTAAGGACCTCATCTAACTCCTTTTTGAAAATACTTAGTGAATTGGCCTCAACAACTTTCTGTGATAGAGAATTCCACAGGTTAACAACTCTCTGGGTGAAGAAGTTCTCCGCATCTCGGTCCTAAATGGCTTACCCCTTATCCTCAGACTGTGCCCTCTGGTTCTGGACTTCCCCAACATTGGGAACATTCTTCCTGCATCTAACCTGTCTAACCCCGTCAGAATTTTAAACGTTTCTATGAGGTCCCCTCTCATTCTTCTGACCTCCAGTGAATACAAGCCAAGTTCATCCAGTATTTCTTGATAGGTCAGTCCCGCCATCCCGGGAATCAGTCTGGTGAACCTTCGCTGCAGTCCCTCAATAGCAAGAATGTCCTTCCTCAGGTTAGGAGACCAAAACTGTACACAATACTCCAGGTGTGGCCTCACCAATGCCCTGTACAACTGTAGCAACACCTCCTTGCCCCTGTACTCAAATCCAATTGCTATGAAGGCCAACATGCCATTTGCTTTCTTAACCGCCTGCTGCACCTGCATGCCAACCTTCAATGACTGATGTACCATGACACCCAGGTCTCTTTGCACCTCCCCTTTTCCTAATCTGTCACCATTCAGATAATAGTCTGTCTCTCTGTTTTTACCACCAAAGTGGATAACCTCACATTTATCCACATTATACTTCATCTGCCATGCATTTGAACACTCACCTAACCTATCCAATTCGCTCTGCAGCCTCACAGCATCCTCCTCGCAGCTCACACTGCCACCCAACTTAGTGTCATCCGCAAATTTGGAGATACTACCTTAATGACCTGGAGAGTACAATAAATACTAACCTGGAGAGTACAATAAATACTGACCGGGAGAGGGCAATAAATACTGACCTGGAGAGTACAATAAATACTGACCTGGAGAGTACAATAAATACGGACCTGGAGAGTGCAATAAATACTGACCTGGAAAGTACAATAAATATTGACCTGGAGAGTACAATAAGTACTGACCTGGAGAGCACATTAAATATTGACCTGGAGATTACAATAAATACTGACCTGGAGAGGGTAATAAATACAGACCCGGAGAGTAAAAAATTTACTGACCTGGAGAGTACAATAAATACTGACCTGTAGAGTACAATAAATACTGACCTGAAGAGGGCAATAAATACTGACATGGAGAGTACAATAAATACTGACCTGGAGAGTACAATAAATACGGACCTGGAGAGTGCAATAGATACTGACCTGGAAAGTACAATAAATATTGACCTGGAGAGTACAATAAGTACTGACCTGGAGAGCACAATAAATATTGACCTGGAGAGTACAATAAATACTGACCTGGAGAGGGTAATAAATACAGACCTGGAGAGTAAAAAAATTACTGACCTGGAGAGTACAATAAATAGTGACCTCGAGAGTACAATAAATACTGACCTGGAGAGGGTAATAAATACTGCCCTGGAGAGTACAATAAATAGTTAACTGAGGAGTACAATAAATACTGACCGGGAGACTACAATAAATACTGACCTGGAGAGTACAATAAATAATGACATGGAGAGTACAATAAATACTGACATGGAGTGTACAATAAATACTGACCTGGAGAGGACAATAAATACTGGCCTGGACAGTACAATAAACACTAACCTGGAGAGTACAATAAATACTGACCTGGAGAGTACAGTAAATACTGACCTGGAGAGGGCAATAAAAACTGACCTGGAGAGTACAATAAATACTGACCTGGAGAGTAAAATAAATACGGACCTGGAGAGTGCAATAAATACTGACCTGGAGAGTACAATAAATATTGACCTGGAGAGTACAATAAATACTGACCTGGAGAGCACAATAAATACTGACCTGGAGAGTACAATAAATACTGACCGGGAGAGTGTAATAAATACTGACCTGGAGAGTACAAAAAATACTGACCTGGAGAGTACAATAAATAGTGACCTCGAGAGTACAATAAATACTGACCTGGAGAGGGTAATACATACTGACCTGGAAAGTACAATAAATAGTGAACTGAGGAGTACAATAAATAGTGACCTGGAGAGGGTAATAAATACTGACCTGCAGAGAACAATAAATAGTGATCTGGAGAGGGTAATAAATACTTAACTGGAGAGGGCAATAAATACTGACCTGGAATGTACAATAAACTATGACCTGGAGAGTACAAAATTACTGAGGTGGAGAGTATAATAAATACTGACCTGAAGAGGTTAATAAATACTGAACTGGAGAGTACAATAAAAACTGAAATGGAGAGTACAATAAATACTCACCTGGAGAGGGCAATATATATTGACCAGGAGATTGCAATAAATACTGACCTGGAGAGTACAATAAATACTACCCTGGAGACTGCAATAAATACTGACCTGCAGAGTACAATAAATAAAGACCTGGAGAGTATAATAAATACTGACCTAGAGAGGGCAATAAATACTGCCCTATAGAGGGCAATAAATAATGACCTGGAGAGTACAATAAATACTGACCTGGAGAGTACAATAAATACTGACCTGGAGAGGGCAATAAATACTGAACTGGAGAGTACATTAAATACTGACCTGGAGAGTACAATAAATACTGACCTGGAGAGGGCAATAAATACTGTCCTGGAGAGAGCAATAAAGACTGACCTGGAGATTACAGTAAATACTGACATGGGGAGTACAATAAATGCTGACCTGGCGAGTATAATAAATACTGACCTGGGGAGTACAATAAATACTGACCTGGAGAGGGTGATAAGTTCTGGCCTGGTCAGTACAATAAATACTGACCTGGAGAGTAAAATAAATACTGACCTGGAGAGTACAATAAATACTGACCTGGTGAGTACAATAAATACTGACCTGGACATTACAATAAAAACTGACCTGATGAGTACAATAAATACTGACCTGGAGAGCACAATAAATACTGACCAGGAGAGTGCAATAAATACTGACCTGGAGAGCACAATAAATACTGACCTGCAGAGTAAAATAAATACTGACCTGGAGAGGGTAATAAATACTGACCTGGAGACTACAATAAATACTGACCTGGAGCGTACAATAAATAGTGACCTGGAGAGTACAATAAATACTGACCTGGAGTGTACAATAAATACTGACCTGGAGATGACAATAAATACTGACCTGGACAGTACAATAAACACTGACCTGGAGAGTACAATAAATACTGAGCTGGAGAGTATAATAAATATTGACCAGGAGAGTACAATAAATACTGACCTGGAGAGTACAATAAATACTGACCTGGAGTGTACAATAAATAATGACCTGGAGAGTACAATAAATACTAACCTGGAGAGTACAATAAATACTGAACTGTAGATTACAATAAATACTGATCTGGAGAGGGCAATAAATATTGAAATGGAGAGTGCAATAAATGCTGACCTGGAGACTGCAATAAACACTGACCTGGAGAGTACAATAAACACTGAACTGTAGAGTACAATAAATACTGACCTGGAGAGGGCAATAAATACTGACCTGGTGAGCACAATAAATACTGACCTAGAGAGTACAATAAATACGGACCTGGAGAGTGCAGTAAATTCTGACCTGGAGAGTACAATAAATATTGACCTGGAGAGGGCAATAAATACTGACCTGGAGAGCACCATACATATTGACCTGGAGAGGTTAATAAATACAGACATGGAGAGTACAATAAATACTGACCTGGAGAGCACAATAAATCCTGACCTGGAGAGTACAATAAATACTGAGCTGCAGAGTACAATAAATACTGACGTGGAGTGTACAATAAATAATGACCTGGAGAGTACAATAAATACTGACCTGTCGAGTAAAATAAATACTGACCTGGAGAGGGCAATAAATACTGACCTGGAGAGTACAAAACATACGGACCTGGAGAGTACAATAAATACTGACCTGGAGAGTAAAATAAATACTGAGCTGGAGAGTACAATAAATACTGACCTGGAGAGTACAATAAATACTGACCTGGAGTGTACAATAAATAATGACCTGGAGAGTACAATAAATACGGACCTGGAGAGTATAATATATAGTGACCTGGACAGTACAATAAATACTGACCTGGAGAGGTTAATAAATACACACATGGAGAGGACAATAAATACTGACCTGGACAGTACAATAAACACTGACCTGGAGATTACAATAAATACTGACCTGGAGAGGGTAATAAATACTGACCTGGAAAGTACAAAAAATACTGACCTGGAGAGTACAATCAATAGTTACCTGCAGAGTACAAAAACTACTGAGCTGGAGAGTACAATAAATACTGACCTGGAGAGTACAATAAATACTGACCTGTAGAGTACAATAAATACTGACCTGGAGAGGGCAATAAATACTGACCTGGAGAGGGCAATAAATACTGACCTGGAGAGTACAATATATACTGACCTGGAGAGTACAATAAATATGGACCTGGAGAGTACAATAAATACTGACCTGGAGAGGTTAATAAATACAGACATGGAGAGGACAATAAATACTTACCTGGACAGTACAATAAACACTGACCTGGAGATTACAATAAATACTGACCTGGAGAGGGTAATAAATACTGACCTGGAAAGTACAAAAAATACTGACCTGGAGAGTACAATCAATAGTTACCTCCAGAGTACAAAAACTACTGAGCTGGAGAGTACAATAAATATTGACCTGGAGAGTACAATAAATACTGACCTGTAGAGTACAATAAATACTGACCTGGAGAGGGCAATAAATACTGACCTGGAGAGTACAATATATACTGACCTGGAGAGTACAATAAATACGGACCTGGAGAGTACAATAAATACTGACCTGGAGAGGTTAATAAATACAGACATGGAGAGGACAATAAATACTGACCTGGACAGTACAATAAACACTGACCTGGAGAGTACAATAAATACTGACCTGTAGAGTAAAATCAATACTGACCTGGAGAGGGCAATAAATACTGACCTGGAGAGTACAATAAATACGGACCTGGAGAGTATAATATATAGTGACCTGGACAGTACAATAAATACTGACCTGGAGAGGTTAATAAATACAGACATGGAGAGGACAATAAATACTGACCTGGACAGTACAATAAACACTGACTTGGAGAGTACAATAAATACTGACATGGAGTGTACAATAAATACTGACCTGGAGAGTGCAATAATTACTGACGTGGAGAGTGCAATAAATTTGAACTGGAGAGTTCAATAAATGCTGATCTGGAGACTGCAATAAACACTGACCTGGAGAGTACAATAAATACTGACCTGGAGAGTACAATAAATACTGACCTGGAGAGGACAATAAATACTGACCTGGACAGTTCAATAAACACGAAGCTGGAGAGTATAATAAATACTGACCTGGCGAGTACAATAAATACTAACCTGGAGAGTACAATAAATACTGACCTGGAGTGTACAATAAATAATGACCTGGAGAGTACAATAAATACTAACCTGGAGAGTACAATAAACACTGACCTGTAGAGTACAATAAATACTGACCTGGAGAGGGCAATAAATACTGACCTGGAGAGAACAAAAAATACAGACCTGGAGAGTACAATAAATACGGATTGGAGAGTACAATGAATATTGACCTGGAGAGTACAATAAATACTGACCTCGAGAGCACAATAAATACTGACCTGGAGATTACAATAAATACTGACCTGGAGAGGGTAATAAATACTGACCTGGAAAGTACAAAAAATACTGACCTGGAGAGTACAATCAATAGTTACCTCCAGAGTACAAAAACTACTGAGCTGGAGAGTACAATAAATACTGACCTGGAGAGTACAATAAATACTGACCTGAAGTGTACAATAAATAATGACCTGGAGAGTACAATATATACTGACCTGTCGAGTAAAATCAATACTGACCTGGAGAGGGCAATAAATACTGACATGGACAGTACAATAAATACGGACCTGGAGAGTATAATATATAGTGACCTGGACAGTACAATAAATACTGACCTGGAGAGGTTAATAAATACAGACCTGGAGAGTACAATAAATACTGACCTGGAGAGTACAATAAATACTGACCTGGAGTGTACAATAAATAATGACCTGGAGAGTGCAATAAATACTGACGTGGAGAGTGCAATAAATTTCAACTGGAGAGTTCAATAAATGCTGATCTGGAGACTGCAATAAACACTGACCTGGAGAGTACAATAAATACTGACCTGGAGAGTACAATAAATACTGACCTGGAGAGGACAATAAATACTGACCTGGACAGTTCAATAAACACGAAGCTGGAGAGTATAATATATACTGACCTGGCGAGTACAATAAATACTGACCTGGAGAGTACAACAAATACTGACCTGGAGTGTACAATAAATAATGACCTGGAGAGTACAATAAATACTAACCTGGAGAGTACAATAAACACTGACCTGCAGAGTACAATAAATACTGACCTGGAGAGGGCAATAAATACTGACCTGGAGAGCACAAAAAATACAGACCTGGAGAGTACAATAAATACGGAGCTGGAGAGTGCAATAAATACTGATTGGAGAGTACAATGAATATTGACCTGGAGAGTACAATAAATACTGACGTGGAGAGTATAATAAATACTGACCTGAAGAGGTTAATAAATACTGAACTGGAGAGTACAATAAAAACTGAACTGGAGAGTGCAATAAATGCTGACCTGGAGACTGCAATAAACACTGACCTGGAGAGTACAATAAATACTGACCTGGAGAGTACAATAAATACTGATCTGGAGAGGGTAATAAATACAGAGCTGGAGAGTGCAATAAATACTTACCTGGAGAGTACAATAAATACTGATCTGGAGAGCACAATAAATACTGACCTGGAGAGTACAATAAATACTGAACTGGAGAGTGCAATAAATGCTGACCTGGAGACTGCAATAAACACTGAGCTGGAGATTAAATAAATACTGACCTGGAGAGTACAATAAATACTGACCTGGAGAGCACAATAAATACTGACCTGGACAGTACAATAAACACTTAGCTGGAGAGTATAATAAATACTGACCTGGAGAGTACAATAAATACTGACCTGGAGAGTACAATAAATACTGACCTGGAGTGTACAATAAATACTGACCTGGAGAGTACAATAAATACTGACCTGGAGAGTACAATAAATACTGACCTGGAGCGTGCAATAAATACTGACCTGGAGAGTACAATAAATACTGACCTGGAGAGGGTAATCAATACTGACCTGGAGAGGGCATTAAATACTGACCTGGAGAGGGCAATAAATATTGAACTGGAGAGTGCAATAAATGCTAACCTGGAGACTGCAATAAACACTGACCTGGACAGTACAATAAATACTGAGCTGGAGAGTATAATAAATACTGACCAGGAGAGTACAATAAGTGCTGACCTGGAGAGTACAATAAATACTGACCTGGAGTGTACAATAAATAATGACCTGGAGAGTACAATAAATACTAACCTGGAGAGTACAATAAATACTGAACTGTAGAGTACAATAAATACTGACCTGGTGAGCACAATAAACACTGACCTGGAGAGTACAATAAATACGGACCTGGAGAGTGCAATAAATTCTGACCTGGAGAGTACAATAAATATTGACCTGGAGAGGGCAATAAATACTGACCTGGAGAGCACAATACATACTGACCTGGAGTGGTTAATAAAAACAGACATGGAGAGTACAATAAATACTGACCTGGAGAGCACAATAAATACTGACCTGGAGAGTACAATAAATACTGAGCTGGAGAGTACAATAAATACTGACCTGGAGTGTACAATAAATAATGACCTGGAGAGTACAATAAATACTGACCTGTCGAGTAAAATAAATACTGACCTGGAGAGGGCAACAAATACTCACCTGGAGAGTACAAAACATACGGACCTGGAGAGTACAATAAATACTGACCTGGAGAGTAAAATAAATACTGAGCTGGAGAGTACAATAAATACTGACCTGGAGAGTACAATAAATACTGACATGGAGTGTACAATAAATAATGACCTGGAGAGTACAATATATACTGACCTGTCGAGTAAAATCAATACTGACCTGGAGAGGGCAATAAATACTGACCTGGAGAGTACAATAAATACGGACCTGGAGAGTATAATATATAGTGACCTGGACAGTACAATAAATACTGACCTGGAGAGGTTAATAAATACAGACATGGAGAGGACAATAAATACTGACCTGGACAGTACAATAAACACTGACCTGGAGAGTACAATAAATACTGACCTGGAGAGTACAATAAATACTGACCTGGAGTGTACAATAAATAATGACCTGGAGAGTGCAATAAATACTGACGTGGAGAGTGCAATAAATACTGAACTGGAGAGTTCAATAAATGCTGATCTGGAGATTGCAATAAACACTGACCTGGAGAGTACAATAAATACTGACCTGGAGAGTACAATAAATACTGACCTGGAGAGGACAATAAATACTGACCTGGAGAGTACAATAAATACTGACCTGGAGAGTACAATAAATACTGACCTGGAGTGTACAATAAATAATGACCTGGTGAGTACAATAAATACTAACCTGGAGAGTACAATAAACACTGACCTGTAGAGTACAATTAATACTGACCTGGAGAGGGCAATAAATACTGACCTGGATAGCACAAAAAATACTGACCTGGAGAGTACAATAAATACGGACCTGGAGAGTGCAATAAATACTGATTGGAGAGTACAATGAATATTGACCTGGAGAGTACAATAAATACTGACCTCGAGAGCACAATAAATACTGACCTGGAGATTACATTAAATACTGACCTGGAGAGTACAAAAAATACTGACCTGGAGAGGACAATCAATAGTGACCTCGAGAGTACAATAACTACTGACCTGGAGAGGGTAATAAATACTGACATGGAGAGTACAATAAATAGTGAACTGAGGAGTACAATAAATAGTGACCTGGAGAGGGTAATAAATACTGACCTGCAGAGAACAATAAATAGTCATCTGGAGAGGGTAATAAATACTTAACTGTAGAGGGCAATAAATACTGACCTGGAAAGTACAATAAACTCTGACTTGGAGAGTACAAAAATACTGACGTGGAGAGTATAATAAATACTGACCTGAAGAGGTTAATAAATACCGAACTGGAGAGTACAATAAAAATGGAAATGGAGAGTACAATAAATACTCACCTGGAGCGGGCAATCTATATTGACCAGGAGATTGCAATAAATACTGACCTGGAGAGTACAGTAAATACTGATCTGGAAAGGGTAATAAATACAGAACTGGAGAGTGCAATAAATACTTTCCTGGAGAGTAAATAAATACTGATCTTTTTGAGCACAATAAATACTGACCTGGAGAGTACAATAAATACTGAACTGGAGTGTGCAATAAATGCTGACCTGGAGACTGCAATAAACACTGACTTGGAGAGTAAAATAAATACTGACCTGGAGAGTACAATAAATACTGACCTGGAGAGGACAATAAATACTGACCTGGACAGTACAATAAACACTTAGCTGGAGAGTATAATAAATACTGACCTGGAGAGTACAATAAATACTGACCTGGAGACTACAATAAATACTGACCTGGAGTGTACAATAAATAATGACCTGGAGAGTACAATAAATACTAACCTGCAGAGTACAATAAATACTGACCTGTAGAGTACAATAAATACTGACCTGGAGAGGGCAATAAATACTGACCTGGAGAGTACAATAAATACTGACCTGGAGAGTACAATAAATACGGACCTGGAGAGTGCAATAAATACTGACCTGGAGAGTACAATAAATATTGACCTGGAGAATAGAATAAGTGCTGACCTGGAGAGCACAATAAATACTGACCTGGAGATTGCAATAAATAGTGACCTCGAGAGTACAATAAATACTGACCTGGAGAGGGTAATAAATACTGACCTGGAGAGTACAATAAATAGTGAACAGATGAGTACAATCAATACTGACCGGGAGACTACAATAAATACTGACCTGAAGAGTACAATAAATACTGACCTGGAGAGTACAATAAATACTGACCTGGAGTGTACAATAAATACTGACTTGGAGAGGACAATAAATACTGACCTGGACAGTACAATAAACACTGACGTGGAGAGTACAATAAATACTGACCTGGAGAGTACAATAAATACTGACCTGGAGAGGGTAATCAATACTGACCTGGAGAGGGCAATAAATACTGACCTGGAGAGTGCAATAAATATTGAACTGGAGAGTGCAATAAATGCTGACCTGGAGACTGCAATAAACACTGACCTGGAGAATACAATAAATACTGACCTGGAGAGTACAATAAATACTGACCTGGATAGTTCAATAAACACTTAGCTGGAGAGTATAACAATTACTGACCTGGAGAGTACAATAAATACTGACTTGGAGAGTACAATAAATACTGACCTGGAGAGGGCATTAAATACTAACCTGGAGAGTACAATAAATACTGACCTGGAGAGTACAATAAATATTGACCTGGAGAGTACAATAAATACTGACCTGGAGAGCACAATAAATACTGACCTGGAGAGTACAATAAATAGTGACCTCGAGAGTACAATAAATACTGACCTGGAGAGGGTAATAAATACTGACCTGGAGAGTACAATAAATACTGACCTGGAGAGTACAATAAATATTGACCTGGAGAGTACAATAAATACTAACCTGGAGAGTACAATAAATACTGACCTGTAGAGTACAATAAATACTGACCTGGAGAGGGCATTAAATACTGACCTGGAGAGTACAATAAATACTGACCTGGAGAGTACAATAAGTATTGACCTGGAGAGTACAATAAATACTGACCTGGAGAGCACAATAAATACTGACCTGGAGAGTACAATAAATAGTGACCTCGAGAGTACAATAAATACTGACCTGGAGAGGGTAATAAATACTGACCTGGAGAGTACAATAAATAGTGAACTGAGGAGTAAATTAAATCGTGACCTGGAGAGGGTAATAAATACTGACCTGCAGAGAACAATAAATAGTGATCTGGAGAGGGTAATAAATACTTAACTGGAGAGGGCAATAAATACTGACCTGGAAAGTACAATAAACTCTGACCTGGAGAGTACAAAAATACTGACTTGGAGAGTATAATAAATACTGACCTGAAGAGGTTAATAAATACTGAACGGGAGAGTACAATAAAAACTGAAATGGAGAGTACAATAAATACTCACCTGGAGAGGGCAATATATATTGACCAGGAGATTGCAATAAATACTGACCTGTCGAGTACAATAAATACTGATCTGGAGAGTACAGTAAATACTGACCTGGAGAGTACAATAAATAAAGACCTGGAGAGTATAATAAATACTGACCTAGAGAGGGCAATAAATACTGCCCTATAGAGGGCAATAAATAATGACCTGGAGAGTACAATAAATACTGACCTGGAGAGTACAATAAATACTGAACTGGAGAGGGCAATAAATACTGAACTGGAGAGTACATTAAATACTGACCTGGGGAGTACAATAAATATTGACCTGGAGAGGGCAATAAATACTGTCCTGGAGAGAGCAATAAAGACTGACCTGGAGATTACAGTAAATACTGAATGGAGAGTACAATAAATGCTGACCTGGCGAGTATAATAAATACTGACCTGGGGAGTACAATAAATACTGACCTGGAGAGGGTGATAAGTACTGGCCTGGACAGTACAATAAATACTGACCTGGAGAGTAAAATAAATACTGACCTGGAGAGTACAATAAATACTGACCTGGTGAGTACAATAAATACTGACCTGGACATTACAATAAAAACTGACCTGATGAGTACAATAAATACTGACCTGGAGAGCACAATAAATACTGACCAGGAGAGTGCAATAAATACTGACCTGGAGAGCACAATAAATACTGACCTGCAGAGTAAAATAAATACTGACCTGGAGAGGGTAATAAATACTGACCTGGAGACTACAATAAATACTGACCTGGAGCGTACAATAAATAGTGACCTGGAGAGTACAATAAATACTGACCTGGAGTGTACAATAAATACTGACCTGGAGATGACAATAAATACTGACCTGGACAGTACAATAAACACTGACCTGGAGAGAACAATAAATACTGAGCTGGAGAGTATAATAAATATTGACCAGGAGAGTACAATAAATATTGACCTGGAGAGTACAATAAATACTGACCTAGAGTGTAGAATAAATAATGACCTGGAGAGTACAATAAATACTAACCTGGAGAGTACAATAAATACTGAACTGTAGGTTACAATAAATACTGATCTGGAGAGGGCAATAAATATTGAAATGGAGAGTGCAATAAATGCTGACCTGGAGACTGCAATAAACACTGACCTGGAGAGTACAATAAACACTGAACTGTAGAGTACAATAAATACTGACCTGGAGAGGGCAATACATACTGACCTGGTGAGCACAATAAATACTGACCTGGGGAGTACAATAAATACGGACCTGGAGAGTGCAGTAAATTCTGACCTGGAGAGTACAATAAATATTGACATGGAGAGGGCAATAAATACTGACCTGGAGAGCACAATACATACTGACCTGGAGAGGTTAATAAATACAGACATGGAGAGTACAATAAATACTGACCTGGAGAGCACAATAAATCCTGACCTGGAGAGTACAATAAATACTGAGCTGGAGAGTACAATAAATACTGACGTGGAGTGTACAATAAATAATGACCTGGAGAGTACAATAAATACTGACCTGTCGAGTAAAATAAATACTGACCTGGAGAGGGCAATAAATACTGACCTGGAGAGTACAAAACATACGGACCTGGAGAGTACAATAAATACTGACCTGGAGAGTAAAATAAATACTGAGCTGGAGAGTACAATAAATACTGACCTGGAGAGTACAATAAATACTGACCTGGAGTGTACAATAAATAATGACCTGGAGAGTACAATAAATACGGACCTGGAGAGTATAATATATAGTGACCTGGACAGTACAATAAATACTGACCTGGAGAGGTTAATAAATACAGACATGGAGAGGACAATAAATACTGACCTGGACAGTACAATAAACACTAAGCTGGAGAGTATAATAAATACTGACCTGGAGAGTACAATAAATACTGACCAGGAGAGTACAATAAATACTGACCTGGAGTGTACAATAAATAATGACCTGGAGTGTACAATAAATACTAACCTGGAGAGTACAATAAATACTGACCTGTAGAGTACAATAAATACTGACCTGGAGAGGGCAATAAATACTGACCTGGAGAGTACAATATATACTGACCTGGAAAGTACAATAAATAGGGACCTGGAGAGTACAATAAATACTGACCTGGAGAGGTTAATAAATACAGACATGGAGAGGACAATAAATACTGACCTGGACAGTACAATAAACACTGACCTGGAGAGTACAATAAATACTGACCTGTAGAGTAAAATCAATACTGACCTGGAGAGGGCAATAAATACTGACCTGGAGAGTACAATAAATACGGACCTGGAGAGCATAATATATAGTGACCTGGACAGTACAATAAATACTGACCTGGAGAGGTTAATAAATACAGAGATGGAGAGGACAATAAATACTGACCTGGACAGTACAATAAACACTGACCTGGAGAGTACAATAAATACTGACCTGGAGAGTACAATAAATACTGACCTGGAGTGTACAATAAATAATGACCTGGAGAGTGCAATAATAACTGACGTGGAAAGTGCAATAAATTTGAACTGGAGAGTTCAATAAATGCTGATCTGGAGACTGCAATAAATACTGACCTGGAGAGTACAATAAATACTGACCTGGAGAGTACAATAAATACTGACCTGGAGAGGACAATAAATACTGACCTGGACAGTTCAATAAACACGAAGCTGGAGAGTATAATAAATACTGACCTGGCGAGTACAATAAATACTGACCTGGAGAGTACAATAAATACTGTCCTGGAGTGTACAATAAATAATGACCTGGAGAGTACAATAAATACTAACCTGGAGAGTACAATAAACACTGACCTGTAGAGTACAATAAATACTGACCTGGAGAGGGCAATAAATACTGACCTGGAGAGCACAAAAAATACAGACCTGGAGAGTACAATAAATACGGACCTGGAGAGTGCAATAAATACTGATTGGAGAGTACAATGAATATTGACCTGGAGAGTACAATAAATACTGACATCGAGAGCACAATAAATACTGACCTGGAGATTACAATAAATACTGACCTGGAGAGGGTAATAAATACTGAACTGGAGAGTACAAAAAATACTGACCTGGAGAGTACAATCAATAGTTACCACCAGAGTACAAAAACTACTGAGCTGGAGAGTACAATAAATACTGACCTGGAGAGTACAATAAATACTGACCTGGAGTGTACAATAAATAATGACCTGGAGAGTACAATATATACTGACCTGTCGAGTAAAATCAATACTGACCTGGAGAGGGCAATATATACTGACATGGAGAGTACAATAAATACGGACCTGGAGAGTATAATATATAGTGTCCTGGACAGTACATTAAATACTGACCTGGAGAGGTTAATAAATACAGACATGGAGAGGACAATAAATACTGACCTGGACAGTACAATAAACACTGATCTGGAGAGTACAATAAATACTGACCTGGAGAGTACAATAAATACTGAACTGGAGTGTACAATAAATAATGGCCTGGAGAGTGCAATAAATACTGACGTGAAGAGTGCAATAAATTTCAACTGGAGAGTTCAATAAATGCTGATCTGGAGACTGCAATAAACACTGACCTGGAGAGTACAATAAATACTGACCTGGAGAGTACAATAAATACTGACCTGGAGAGGACAATAAATACTGACCTGGACAGTTCAATAAACACGAAGCAGGAGAGTATAATAAATACTGACCTGGCGAGTACAATAAATACTGACCTGGAGAGTACAACAAATACTGACCTGGATTGTACAATAAATAATGACCTGGAGAGTACAATAAATACTGACCTGGAGAGGTTAATAAATACAGACATGGAGAGGACAATAAATACTGACCTGGACAGTACAATAAACACTGACCTGGAGAGTACAATAAATACTGACCTGTAGAGTAAAATCAATACTGACCTGGAGAGGGCAATAAATACTGACCTGGAGAGTACAATAAATACGGACCTGGAGAGCATAATATATAGTGACCTGGACAGTACAATAAATACTGACCTGGAGAGGTTAATAAATACAGAGATGGAGAGGACAATTAATACTGACCTGGACAGTACAATAAACACTGACCTGGAGAGTACAATAAATACTGACCTGTAGAGTACAATAAATACTGACCTGGAGTGTACAATAAATAATGACCTGGAGAGTGCAATAATAACTGACGTGGAAAGTGCAATAAATTTGAACTGGAGAGTTCAATAAATGCTGATCTGGAGACTGCAATAAATACTGACCTGGAGAGTACAATAAATACTGACCTGGAGAGTACAATAAATACTGACCTGGAGAGGACAATAAATACTGACCTGGACAGTTCAATAAACACGAAGCTGGAGAGTATAATAAATACTGACCTGGCGAGTACAATAAATACTGACCTGGAGAGTACAATAAATACTGTCCTGGAGTGTACAATAAATAATGACCTGGAGAGTACAATAAATACTAACCTGGAGAGTACAATAAACACTGACCTGTAGAGTACAATAAATACTGACCTGGAGAGGGCAATAAATACTGACCTGGAGAGCACAAAAAATACAGACCTGGAGAGTACAATAAATACGGACCTGGAGAGTGCAATAAATACTGATTGGAGAGTACAATGAATATTGACCTGGAGAGTACAATAAATACTGACATCGAGAGCACAATAAATACTGACCTGGAGATTACAATAAATACTGACCTGGAGAGGGTAATAAATACTGACCTGGAGAGTACAAAAAATACTGACCTGGAGAGCACAATCAATAGTTACCACCAGAGTACAAAAACTACTGAGCTGGAGAGTACAATAAATACTGACCTGGAGAGTACAATAAATACTGACCTGGAGTGTACAATAAATAATGACCTGGAGAGTACAATATATACTGACCTGTCGAGTAAAATCAATACTGACCTGGAGAGGGCAATATATACTGACATGGAGAGTACAATAAATACGGACCTGGAGAGTATAATATATAGTGTCCTGGACAGTACATTAAATACTGACCTGGAGAGGTTAATAAATACAGACATGGAGAGGACAATAAATACTGACCTGGACAGTACAATAAACACTGATCTGGAGAGTACAATAAATACTGACCTGGAGAGTACAATAAATACTGAACTGGAGTGTACAATAAATAATGACCTGGAGAGTGCAATAAATACTGACGTGGAGAGTGCAATAAATTTCAACTGGAGAGTTCAATAAATGCTGATCTGGAGACTGCAATAAACACTGACCTGGAGAGTACAATAAATAGTGACCTGGAGAGTACAATAAATACTGACCTGGAGAGGACAATAAATACTGACCTGGATTGTACAATAAATAATGACCTGGAGAGTACAATAAATACTAACCTGGAGAGTACAATAAATACTGACCTGTAGAGTACAATAAATACTGACCTGGAGAGGGCAATAAATACTGACCTGGAGAGTACAATAAATACTGACCTGGAGAGGGTAATAAATACTGACCTGGAGAGTACAAAGAATACTGACCTGGAGAGTACAATAAATAGTGACCTCGAGAGTACAATAAATACTGACCTGGAGAGGGTAATAAATACTGACCTGGAGAGTACATTAAATAGTGAACTGAGGAGTACAATAAATACTGACCGGGAGACTACAATAAATACTGACCTGGAGCGTACAATATATACTGACCTGGAGAGTACAATAAATGCTGACCTGGAGTGCACAATAAATACTGACCTGGAGAGGACAATAAATACTGACCTGGACAGTACAATAAACACTGACCTGGAGAGTACAATAAATACTGACCTGGAGAGTACAATAAATACTGACCTGGAGAGGGTAATAAAAACTGACCTGGAGAGTGCAATAATTACTGACCTGGAGAGTACAATAAATACTGACCTGGAGAGTACAATAAATACTGACCTGGAGAGGACAATAAATACTGACCTGGCAGTACAATAAACACTTAGCTGGAGAGTATAATAAATACGGACCTGGAGAGTGCAATAAATACTGACCTGGACATTACAATAAACACTGACCTGGAGAGTACAATAAACACTGACCTGGAGAGTACAATAAATACTGACCTGGAGAGTACAATAAATACTGACCTGGAGTGTACAATAAATAATGACCTGGAGAGTACAATAAATACTTACCTGGAGAGTACAATAAATACTGACCTGTAGAGGGCAATAAATAATGACCTGGAGAGTACAATAAATACTGGCCTGGAGAGTACAATAAATACGGACCTGGAGAGTGCAATAAATACTGACCTGGAGAGTACAATAAATATTGACCTGGAGAGGGGAAGTCATAACGGGGAACAAAGAAATGGCGGACCAATTGAACAAGTACTTTGGTTCGATATTCACTGAGGAGGACACAAACAACCTTCCGGATATAAAAGGGGTCGGAGGGTCGAGTAAGGAGGAAGAACTGTGGGAATCCTTATTAGTCGGGAAATTGTATTGGGGAAACTGATGGGATTGAAGTCCGATAAATCCCCAGGGCCTGAAGGACTGCATCCCAGAGTACTTAAGGAAGTGGCCTTGGAAATAGTGGATGCATTGACATTCATTTTCCAACATTCCATTGACTCGGGATCAATTCCTATGGAGTGGAGGGTTGCCAATGTTACCCCACTTTTAAAAAAAGGAGGGAGAGAGAAAACAGGGAATTATAGACCGGTCAGCCTGACATCGGTAGTGGGTAAAATGATGGAATCAATTATTAAGAATGTTATAGCAGTGCATTTGGAAAGAGGTAATGTGATATGTCCAAGTCAGCATGGATTTGTGAAAGGGAAATCATGCTTGACAAAACTTCTGGAATTTTTTGAGGATGTTTCCAGTAGAGTGGACGAGGGAGAACCAGTTGATTTGGTATATTTGGACTTTCAGAAGGCTTTCGACAAGGTCCCACACAAGAGATTAATGTGCAACGTTAAAGAACATGGGATTGGGGGTAGTGTGCTGACATGGATTGAGAACTGTTTGTCAGACTGGAAGCGAAGAGTAGGAGTAAATGGGGACTTTTCTGAATGGCAGGCAGTGACTAGTGGGGTACCGCAAGGTTCTGTGCTGGTGCCCCAGCTGTTTACACTGTACATTAATGATTTAAATGAGGGGATTAAATGTAGTATCTCCAAATTTGCGGATGACACTAAGTTTGGTGGCAGTGTGAGCTGCGATGAGGATGCTATGAGGCTGCAGAGTGACTTGGATAGGTTAGGTGAGTGGGCAAATGCATGGCAGATGAAGTATAACGTGGATAAATGTGAGGTTATCCAATTTGGTGGTAAAAACAGAGAAACAGACTATTATCTGAATGGTGACAGATCAGGAAAAGGGGAGGTGCAAAGGGACCTGGGTGTCATGGTACATCACTCATTGAAGGTTGGCATGCAGGTACAGCAGGCGGTTAAGAAAGCAAGTGGCATGTTGGCCTTCATAGCGAGGGGATTTGTGTACAGGGGCAGGGAGGTGTTGCGACAGTTGTACATGATCTTGGTGAGGCCACATCTGGAGTATTGTTTAAAGTTTTGGTCTCCTAACCTGAGGAAGGACATTCTTGCTATTGAGGGAGTGCAGCGAAGGTTCACCAGACTGATTCCCGGGATGGCGGGACTGACCTATCAAGAAAGACTGGATCAACTGCGCTTGTATTCACTGGAGTTCAGAAGAATGAGAGGGGACATCATAGAAACGGTTAACATTCTGATGGGGTTAGACAGGTTGGATGCAGGAATAATGTTCCTAATGTTGGGAAAGTCCAGAACCAGGGGATAAAGTCTAAGGATAACGGGTAAGCCATTTAGGACCGAGATGACGAGGAATTTCTTCACCCACAGAGTTGTGAACCTGTGGAATTATCTACGACAGAAAGTTGTTGAGGCCAGTTCACTGAATATATTCAAAAAGGAGTTAGATGAAGTCCTTACTACTAGGGGAATCAAGGGGTATGGTGAGAAAGCAGGAATGGTGTATTCAAGTTGCATGTTCAGCCATGAACTCATTGAATCGCCGTGCAGTCTAGAAGGGCCGAATGGCCTACCCCTGCACATTTTTTCTATGTTTCTATGTTTCGATGTTTCTATGATTCTATGCATCTTGCATTGCGCATTATCCTGTGCCCATTCAAAGGAATGATATCTGAGGAAGCGCATCAACAATTTGCTAATAAACCACACACTGTTTGAGACTCGGGCAGTAGTGTGTGGAATTAAATAGTATATATCCACAATAAAAATAATGAAAGCCCCCATAGGTCCAATAATTATATTGTGGCAATATAATCGGTACAGACACAGCTTTTTTCAGAACACAAGACCTTTCGCAGGTAGATTATGAGGTTTAAATAAAACCGTTTAATTAGTGTATGGAGTAGATCACAAGTAAATCATCGAATGAGTCATTGCTGGAACGATGATTACGCGATATTAAATGTAATTTAACCACATAACATGGGAATCTGGAATCCGGGCACACAGACACCACGAGATAATTGAATGGGGATTGACAGGAGCGTAGGTTTACTCACATCGTTTCATTGTGTCAATTAGAGAACATTCCTGAGGATCCGACGCTGGCTGAAATAAACCTAGTTTTTAAATTAATCCCAGGAAAGATATAATGTTTGAGCACCTGCAAGAGGAGCAATATAAAATGGAATTATTTTGGTTTGAGAGACGATGTGTAATCTTTACCTGACCTGGTGGAGTTTCTGAAACACATCAGTGGCCTGTAGGGCGGGAGCAATGCAGTTCGAATGACCAAGTCGGATTTTAATGCAATAGAGCACAAGGTTCCAAAAATACAAATGGTGAAACGTTGTGGGATGGAGTTGGAAATTTTGCACTGCACAGAGAGCTAATTGCAAAATTACAGTAGGTTATTGACAAGTTGTAACATGTAAGTTACCATATCTACAAACGGTGAGGAATTATGGGATGGGGAATGTGCGAGAGCAAGTGAGTAATTACAAAATGACAGTACGCTACCGACAAATGGGAACATATAAGGGACAGGTGATATTTTACACTCTGGGTTCATCTTTGATACCAGTTTGTTTGTAATGTTTGTTTAATAGAATCTCAGCGGGAATACGAGTATATTAGAAACAAAAACACTTTACAACCATAGAAATTCACTGGGTTGGTGTAGATCATTTGACCCAATCTCTCTCTACTGGGTTCTATCAAGCAGCAATCAAAATCAATCAGCACTGTCCTCTTATCTCCCCACAATCTGTTATGTTCTCTGCTTCATATATTCATCAAAGTTTTCCTTAACTATTACTGGAGGCCAAACATTCTAAGCTCGATACACCCTTTGGCTGAACACATTCCCACTAACCACTCTGCTCATTCCTTTTATGACTAAATTAATATGATCACACTTTATCGCTGACCATTCATCAAGACGGAATGATCCCTCCCACTTCACTATGCCAAAAATGTTCATAATGTTTAACATCTCTTTTAAAGATCTTAGATGTGGATACTGCAGTAAAAAATCCATTAACTATGATGAGTGCAGTTCTGATCTATTGCACTATCCTTCTGTATCTACAATGCTCGCTCTCTGTGGATTTAATGGCCTTAAGGCCTTGAGGCGACCGAAGCTGTGCCTGCTATTCTAATGGTGGCCACAACAATGCTTTGTAAAGATTCATCAGCACTTGTTTATTATTATATTTTATTCGCATGCATATAAAATATAAATTTCTGTTGGCTTTATTACGGACTGATCCACCTGCAAACTAGTTTTGTCGTCATCATGTAATTGGATCCCTAGTTCTCGCTGTGACATCCACTCTTCAGTTCATTTCCATTGAGACTGATACCATTCCTTGGCATTTCTCGTAGATTGAGAAGAGATCACCGTTAAATAAATTGGAAAGGATTCATATATTACGGAACAAGTAAATTGCAAAGATTTAAACAAATATTTTGTAACTGACTTCAAGTTAGAAGGCACAAGAAGTATTGCAATCTAAGTGGGGAAAAAACGGATAATTAGGCTGAGGAACATAAACTAATTAATATCGGTAGACGAAAACAACTATAGAAAATAAAGGGACCATTAGTTGACAAGTACCGTGGATCTGATGGGCTACATTCTGCAGTACTAAAAGGGACGGCTGCAGAAATAGTGGATGCACTGGCTGTGATTTTTCAAAATTCCCTAGATTCAGTAACGGTCCGAGCGGATTGGAAGGTAGCAAATGTAACACCGCTATTGAAGTTAGGAAGCAGTGATAAAACAGGGACTTTTGCCCATTTAGCCAGACATCAGTCGTCGGAAAAATTACAGGAATACAATTATTAACAAGATGGTAGTAGTCTACTTAGAAAATGATAATATGATTATGCAAAATCAAATTCGTTGTCATCAAAACAATGCATATTTCACACAATTATTAGAATTTTTTTAATATGTAAATAGCAGGGTTCATAAAGGGGATCCAGTGGATGCAGTATATTTGGATTTCCAAAATACATTCGATAAAGTGCGATATAAAAGGTTGTTACGTAAGATATGGGGAAATAGTGATGGGGTTAATGTAATAGCATGGATAAGAGAATGGTTAACAGACAGAAAACAAGAGAGTTGTGATGATTGGGTCATTTTCTGATTGGCAGGCTGTAACTAATGTGGTGCCACAGGGAGCAGTGCTTGGACCTCAGCTATTTACGCTATATATTAATGACTTAGATGAAGGGACCAAGTGCAATGCATTCATGTTTGCTGACGATTCAAAGCTAGGTGGACAAATAAGATGTGAATAGGAAGAAAAGAGCCTGCAGAGGGATATTGCCAGATTAAGTGAGTGTGCAGAAAAGTGGCAGATTGAGTATAATGTAGACAAATGTGAAGTTATTCTCATTGGCAGAAATAATAGATAAAAATAATATTTTTCAATGGTGAGTAACTATTCCATGTTGGTGCGCAGAGAAATTTAGTTGCCCTAGTACAGGAAACATGGAGACAGCAGGTACAGCAAGCCATTATGAAGGCACGTTGCTTGTTAACTTCATCGCCATAGGGTTCGAGTGCAAGTTTAATACAGTCTTGCTAAAATTCCACAGGGATCTGGTGCGACCACGCCAGTATTGTGCACAGTTTTGGTCTCCTAATTTAAGGAAATATATAATTGCGTTTGAGGCAGTGCAACAAATCTTCACGAGATTGGTTTCTCGGCTGATGCATCGAGTAGACTGTACTTAAACTCTCCAGAGTTTAGAAGAATACGAGGTGTTCTCAGAGGGGAATTGAAAGGATAAAGCTGAGAGATGGTTTTTCTTGGCTAGAGAGTCAAGAGCGAGGGGGTAGAGTCTTAGGGTAAGGAGGCACTGAAATGAGGAGGAATTTCTTCACCCAGAGGGATGAAAATCTTTGAAAATATCGAGCCCAAATGGCTATGGATGCTGAATCGTTGAGTATATTCAAAGCTGAGTTGGATAGATTTTATTCTCTATGTGAATTAAATAATTCGTTGATAGGTGGGGACATTGAAGGTGAAGTCGAAGTTCAGCCATCATTTTATTGCATGGCAGAGCAGGCGCCTAATACTCCTGCTGCTCCTAATTGTTAAGTTTTTATATTTATATAAGACAATAATGTCCAAAGAAATTTAACGATCATCTGAAAATATTCAGCCAAACACAAGAATACCTATGTATCAGGTCGATTTTATCAGAATTTCGGCAGTGTTTTACAGATAACTTGCAAGAATTGTAATAATGAAGAACTTTATAGCAAACATTCATTTTGCATTCCTTTATTAATATGTTTGGAAGAGTGTTTCAGACAGAATATCAATAATATTACTCATGACAGTTTTGACGACAGCACAAAGGAAGAGCGGACCCAATCTATGTGCTGATTGACAGAACCCACAGTGCATAATCGAGATTTTAAGTGAGTATCTGGGACAAATGAGTTGAAAACCACATCGATTCGCCGAGTTACAATTGTTTCTTCCATTCGAACGCTGCTCACGTGAGAAGTGCCTGATCTATTTGTCAATAAGGAATGGTGTACAATCGAGAGCCCCGTGCCTGCATTATGCGCACCGAACCTCCAACAAAGTTAGCAATAACGGCGATCGCAAGACCTTTGATTGTTTTGGCATTGAATGAAACGTTATTTATGCTGTTTAAGTGGTACGGCCGATCCCAGTATCTGCAGTGTAATGTGAATTATTCTAGAGTCCTTATGTCCAACTCAACTATTGAACTTCTTCATTATAATCTTTGATCTCTGAAGTTGAAATGTGCTAAATTTGCAGGAATGGGTTATGTTTACTCATTTAAAAGCGTTTAAAAATAAAGCAATACAAACATCAAATGCATGTTACAAATTGGAGGAGATGTGCAAAGAAGAACTCTCGCATTTGTCCCATTCGTAGAAAGATGTACGTCGATGCTGGACATGGAGCTGAAATTGAGCTTTAGTGAAGAAGAAGCTTTCATTTGACTGAATCCTTTTTATTCAAATGTTCTTACTCTTCGCAGAATGAGTGTCCAGGGTGATTTTAACAGATTCTTCAGCTCTTCTCTGAATTTCCTCTGGGTCGCTGCATAAATACACGGATTTTGAAAGCAACTCAGACACTTCAGCATCGCCCCGGTTTCAGTGGCGATATATCCAGGTTCTGTGAGATCACCGCGGTAATAATTGAGGTTCGCCAGTTTGGTAGTTACCAAACTCACGGCAGATGTCAGCCACAACAGTATAAAACTGCTGGATATAGTGAACAGTAAAATTACTGATTTCTTTCGACTCTCCATCTCCGGATCGCTCTGATTCTCACTCTTCTGGCCTCGGAGTCCCTTGCGTGATCTACTGGCCACTAAAATACGTCTGATTGTCAAACAATTTAACAAGGCAATTAAAGTAAATGGAAGCCAAACGCCCCAGTCGCTGTGAAACTAGACGTACGCTATACCTGCAGGTGATGAAATAAAAACCACACTTATCCGGCAGCCCCACTGCACATTGTTAATTATTTGCTGAGGTTCAAATGCAAAGAAAACAGGGAAGTTCTTTAAAAAGATGAGGACTATGAAAGTTGTTATAACCGCGGCCGCAGTTCTCTCTGTGCTATACTTTGATTTAAACTTCTGGCAGCAAATAACTACAAATCGGTCAAATGTGAAAGAGACGGTGAACCAAACTGAAAAATCGAGGTTGACAGTAGCCATGTATTGAATGAACTTACACACGTGAGTGTGGTAAATGAATGAAAGTGGAAAGTAATAACTGAATATATGATACACTGTTACATTGATGATCATGACCAGTAGATCTGCTGTTGCCATGGCCACCATGTAAAGAGAGATACACTTGGAAAGGCCGCAGTTTCCTCGGGAGAGTATCACCATTGTAACCAAGTTTGCTGTAAGAAAGAGCAAGGAGGCACATTTAATTTCTGTGTCAGGTTGGTATATATTTTGAGGTACATGTCCTCAGCATTTTACTCCGTTCAGTGTTATTATCAACAATGAGCAGCGTGAGAACAGCATTTGTATTGGGGCCATTACCTGGGAAAGCGAACAACAATTTAATGAGATGCTGCAGTGCTCACTCCGCACGCGTAATGAAACAGTCTGGAAATCAGCTAAAATCCTTTTGCCGTAGCTTCACAGAACAGTATAAGTTCATTAATGTTACCAGATTAAGGGGAACTGAGAATGTACGGGCAGACGATTCACGATTTGCTTCCAGTCACGACCGACTCTGTCATACTGCCATCTAGAACATACTCCTTTTAGAACCGGGATACAATGAACAAAAATTAACAACAGACAGGTTAGCATGGCTTACCGGGGACACCGACAGCTGCAAGAATCGGGTAAAAAATCCCTTTTGTCTGCAGCATCGTTAGTTGACCCATTTCCAATGAGAATGGATGAATTATGTCGGAGCTAAACGGCTCTGACTGGATAACTACTGAGGCTGTGGAAGTGAATGTATATTTATCCACACATCAGTCCTCCAGGGAGTCAATCAGGTTAAATCATACATTGCATTAGTTACAGTCATTTAACAAATAGAATAACGTAAGTTGTTTTTTACCTGATACGTCAGGTTAAAATAATAATTGAAATTGTTATTAGATAATGTCAGACAAACATGCACTATTTAAACATTCTTTACAATTAGAAAGTGCAATCTCCCGGTACTGCTGCAGAGCCTATTGCCACACGAGCGCTAAGTGTGCTGACCCTCTCCTTGACTCAGTCCTATTGGTCCAAACTTTCTGAAACAGACTTTGAACCAAAACGTATGGTATTGGTGATGACCACTGTCAAGCGGCATTAGTTGTAGTACAGCTACACTAACATGGGAGTTGAGGGTGTTCCTCCTGTACTTGTGGAAGTACTACACATAAATGCTTGATGACCGTGTTTATTTGGCTCGATGGGTTCCCCTGCACTTACAGTGTTTCTCCAGTACTAGTGGGATAATATATTTATACTCGACGTCATCTTGCTCCTCAGCAACTCGCGATAACCTTGCTATTTGATGGATCTGAATGTCCTGATCTAGTTTGTCAATCTACTTACACCAACACGACACCTGCTTCGCTGGTACGAGTGGATCCCATGGTTAGAATCTTCAGGTGACCATGCTCCTCCAGTATCAGTGGTAAACCCACACTGAAAATGGTGGTGACAGTGCACGTCTGGTATTAGTGTAAACCTACACATACAGGCGAGGTGAACGTGTTCCTCTGGTAGTAACGGTACCCTACACTCACACTAGCTGTGGTCATGCTCCACCTGTACTAGTTCTAATCATATATATCTTAGTTTAGAGGTGATCATGCTTCTCCCGGACTAGTGATACCCCTACAGTTAGACTAGAGGAGGCAGTGACTCTTCGTTGCTAGTGATACCCGACAGAGACTAAACATGACACTTCTCCATCCGTATCAGTGGTACGCCTGCACTCATACTGGAGGTGACCGTGTTATTTCGGTATGAGTGGTATCCGTGCATCGTGGTCCATCTGGTATTAGTGGCAGTGTACATTTACATTAGAGTTGACCGTCCTCCGCCGGTGCTGTTGGTTCCCTATCCTTACACTAATGGTGATCGTCAGGCTACAGTACGTCCCTACACATACTCCAGCGGTTCTACTGCTTCTAATGTACTAGAGATACCCATACACATGCACTAGTTGTGACCATGTTCCTTGTGTAATAGGGTGCCTACAGTTACTTCACATGTGACAAAGCTATAGCTGATTGTATTCCTGTTCGAGGCTCCACTCTTGTTGCAATGATAGAGACCAACCTACTGCACGACTGGCGAATACTTTAAATTTTCGGCATTGGTGTTATACCTTTTGCTCCGACACAAGTACTGACCAGCTTAGCAATCACTGTAAGGAAGGATTCCTTAGGTATGGATACCAGAACTGTACACAAACACCAGGTGTGCTCTCACAAATATCTTACATAATTGCAGTAACATATCTTTACATTTATATACAATCATTTTGTAATGACGGCTAAAACACATTTTTTTCCAAATTGTTTTCTCTACCTGCAGTGATATAAGTACTGGGGGAAGCACGTAAGAATACAATGAGATAGGAAATGATGAGGGGCCGAGATAGAGTGGAGAGGGATTGTATATTTCATTCAGCAGGGTGGTCAGTAACCACATTGCATAGATTTAAAGTAATTGGTAGCAGGATTAGAGGGGAGATGGGTAGAATATGTTTTGCCCAGAAATTAGTGCGGGTCTTTAACTCACTAGCTGAATATGTGGTCGAGGCAGAAACCTTGATCACATTTCAAAATTACTTGGCAATGTACTTTAAGAGCCGTAACCTACAAGCTACAGACCTGGGAGATGGAAAGTGGTGTGAGGCAGACTGGTTCCTTTTCGGTCTGCACAGACAGAATGGGTCAAATGGCTTCATGCTGAGCCATAAAGTGCTAAGATTATGTTCGGCCCTTCGAGCCTGCTCAACATTCATTAAATCATGGAGGATCTTCTACTCAACCGTACCTTTTTGCATTATCGCCACATCCATTCCTACAATGAATATCCAGAAATCGATCGATCTCTGTCTTGAATATAATCAACGACTGTGCATCGATAAGACAGTGTAGTAGAGAATTCCAAAGATTTACAATCATTTGATTGAAGAAATGTCACCTTATCTCAGTTCTAACTGGTTGATCCTTTATTCTGAGATTTGACGCCAATTCTAGACTCCACAGTCAGCATACATATCTTCCTTCTCTCGCACCTTAATTGACTTCGTTTCTATTAGATCACCTCTCATTATTCTAAACGAAGGAATTATAGGCCTAGTCGATGCAATCTCTTCACAGATGACAATCGCCTCAATCCGAAGAATCAATCTCATGAAACTTCGTTGCATTCCCTCTAAGGCAGGATTCCTTAGATAATGATACCAACACTGTACAGCATACTCCAGGTGTGCTCTCACCAAGAACTCATATAATTTCAGTAAGACGTCTTTACACTTATACTTCAATCATTTTGTAATGAAGGCTAAAGTTACATTTACTTTCCTAATTGCTTGCTGTACCTGCATGTTTACATTCTTTGATTCGTGTATAAGAACAAAAAGCCTCTTCTGAATAACCATATTTTCCAATCATTCAGCACTGAAAAATAATTCTGCTTGTTTAGTTTTACTGCCAAAGTGGACAACTTCATACTTCTCCACGTTATATTCAATTTCCCATGTTCGTGCCTATTCACTTAATCTCTCTATATCCCTATGCAGGCTATTTGCATTCTGCTCACAACGAGATTTTCCACTTGCATCGTCAGCAAACTGGGATATATTCAATATGGGCATCTCATCTAAGCCATTTATATAGATTGTAAATAGCTGCGGTCGAAGCACTGACACTTACAGTGATCCATTGGTTAGAAATTGACAGTGGTCTTCCTACCCTGAATTTATTTGCGTTAACCAAAGCTCAATACATACTAATATTTTACCCTCAATACCATGAGCCAGAAATTTGTGTCAGCATCATCATCATCATAGACCGTCCCTCGGAATCGGAGAAGACTTGCTTCCATTCTTAAAATGAGTTCTTAGATGGCTGAAAAGTCTAATACGACAACCACAGTGTCTGTCACAGGTTGGACCGATTGTTGTTGCGGGAAAGGGTGGGTGGAACTGGTTTGCCACAGGCCCTTTTTGCAGCCTGCACTTGGATTCTTCATGATCTCGGCGACGAGACTCGAGGTCCTCCGGATGCGCTTAATCCACTTCGGGCCGTCTTTGGCCAGGTTCTCCCAGGTGTGAGTGGGAATGTTGCACTTCATCAGAGAGGCTTTGATGGTGTCCTTGTAACGCTTCCGCTGCCCAGCTTTTGCTCCTTTGCAGTGAAGGTTATCTGAGTTGAGCGCTTGCTTTGTGATTCTCCTGTCTGGCATGTGAACTATGTGGCATGCCCAGCGGAGCTGATCAAGTGTGGTCAGTGCTTCAATGCTGGGGATGCTGGCCTGTTTAATAACCTCTTGTGCAGCATATTATCTACTGCTGTTTGACAATCAAATTACAATAAATCCACTGTTCCGCTCTTATCGACCCTGCTAGTCACAACCTCAAAAACTAATA
The DNA here is from genome assembly GCF_044704955.1 of Pristiophorus japonicus. Classification (NCBI taxonomy): domain Eukaryota; kingdom Metazoa; phylum Chordata; class Chondrichthyes; family Pristiophoridae; genus Pristiophorus; species Pristiophorus japonicus. The sequence goes on from NC_092005.1 coordinate 2,278,644, forward strand.
GATTTGTTGATCATGACTTGCCTTTCATCAAATCGTGTTGATACTGACCAATCATAATATGATTTTCTAACTGACCTGTTACCAAATCCCAAATAATAGATTATTTGATTTGCATTTCCACTACTACTGATGGCATGCTAACATATTTTCTCTCTTCTTCCTTTCTTGACTAGCAGTTTACATTTGATACCTTCAAATCTGTGGGAAACGTTATAGAAGATAGGGAATCCTGGAAGATCAAAACCCATGCTTCCACTATCTTGGCAGCCAACTTTTTAAAACCCTAGTTTGTAAGCCATCAGCTCCAGGGGATGTGTTGCTTTTCATTCCTATTAATTCTCCAGTACCATTCCTTTACTAATAGCCTTAAGTTCCACATTCCAACTAGCCCGTTGTTCCCCACTTTTTCCGGAATGTGTTATGTCTTCTTCCGTGAAGACAGATAGAAAGTATTTGATTAATGACTTTCATATTTCCTTCTTCCCAATTATAATTTCTACTGTCTCTGTCTGTAATGGTTCAAAAAGGAACCTTGGGAGACCGTCAAGGGAATCTAAGTAAAACTGTTTTTGACTTGCCTTAATGTGGAGTAAGATGGTGCAGAAAGAGGACCTCGGCTCATCATCTAACTTTTTCCTCCTTCCCCAATGGCTGGATCGCTGTCGTTGCCAAACGGATTTACTTGTCTCTCGACAACCGAGCTGCATTGGACGATGGGCATCTGAAGCTCAGAATTTTTAAGTGTAGGAAGCCGAAAATCCAATTTTCAGTGAGCTTTGGCTTCATGTCTTTGAGTCACGTTAAAATTCTGCAAAACACTTGGCGATCCTTTCCAGCACTAGACAAATTTATAACCCTCTGGGAATGAAATCGGGCGGCAGTTCTTAACGGCGGCTCGTCCACATCATCATCAGCAACAACCTATATTTAACTAACGCCTTTAATGTAGTAAAATGTCACAGGGCACTTCCGGTTGCGTTTATGGAACAAAATATCATATCCAGACATATAAGCAGCTATCAGGACAGGAGGCCAAAATCTTGGCCAAAATTGTAGGTTTTAAACAGCGTCTTTGACGAGGAGAGCGAGAGAAAACGAGAGTGAGAGAGAGAGTTAGGTGGAGAGGAGTACATGTTTCTGGAGGTTTAATCAAGTTGTTTGGCCTTTGCAGCTGAAGGGACGGTCGCCAATTGTGATAAAAATCGTGGATGCACAAGAGGATAGAAGTAGAGCAGCCATATATCTTGGAGGGTTGTAGAGCTGGAGCAAGTTACAGAGATAAAGATTGTTCGGCCATGGAGGGATTTGAAAACATGGATGAGAATTTAAAATCGCAGTTTTGCCAGACCGAGTGTCAATGTAGTTCTGGAATTTCAAGAAATGATGACTGAACGCGATTTGGTGCCAATTGGAATACAGGAAGCAGAAGTCCGCATGGCTAGTGTTTGAACACCGGTTTTAGGCTCCTATATCAACTTGACAAACGATCACGCAGAAAGAGAAATACGTGTGTGCAATTGAATGATGTTTTGTGAGTTTAGAAATTACTGTTTGCCATATTAGCAGATTAAATCATAATATTTCCCTCCATACTATTAAATTGTGGGTTAGACATTGATATCATGAATGTCTGGCGAAATTGCTTGAAATGAATTAGTTAACCATGCCGATACTAATAATGTACAGCAAAACATAGGAGAGAAAGACTGGACAACTATTAATATTCTTTCAATGGAGAGCAAATTCACATGGATTTTAAAATGAGCCGTAGACCACAACCATCAATGCGCGATCAGTTAAGTTAAGATACCCCGTCGGTGTCTTATCATATACTTTCAACAGGAGCACCAGTGCCATGTCATTCCCTGTGAATAATTTTGGTGACTCGCTGGGATTTCCTAGGAAATTGGCAAGCACCGTTCCATTTCCGCAAACTGAGTGAAGAGCCCAATCGTTTCCCTGTGGAGCCATGTGTCTCTGTGAGCTGGAGATCTTAGTGGAAGAATGCAAGGGGGGACATTCCTCTACTTTAGCGGAGGTGTTAAACCATTTTATCAGAAATTTACCGTTTTCAATCTAGGATCTGCTGAGTGCAAGGGCGTTCCCCAGGCTTACAGTCTAGAACCGAAAATCGCTCCAATTCTTCATAGTTCAGTACAGACCGGTAAAATTGGAAATCCGGATATGGGTACAACACGTGGAGCAGCTAACGTCTGCTTTTCGTATTCCATGGATCAGCCGATTTATGCAACTAATTGCTAACGCACACAGTGTAGCAATGTCGAAAATTCAATATTGCCTTATAATTCGTTCGGAGGAGGAAAAAGAAAATGATTAGCACCTTTGGAGACAATTTTGCCTTAATCTGGCAGATGGGAAAATGATGAAACCAGTTGCTCGCCGGTTATGCACGCCATCTAATTTTAATTTCATTGAAGCCAATGGAGAGTAACATTCGCCCGTCCTGATTATTAAAATTACCCCAGTGCGAGGGGTGTGTTTGAGAGATGTCGAGGTCCAGATATAAGTGAACTCTGACCAGACAGGCTGAGATGTGTAGAGTTGATACCGCCCGATTTCCAGTCTGATCACCTGGAACCAACAAGTAATTAACCCCCTCATGGGTGAAAGGTGAAGTGGGGGAATTGGCAGGTGGTACAAGCAGAAATTAATATCGTCTTAAGTCAATAGAGTAATTGCACCATTATTTGTTTATTTCAGTCGTTTAAGCAACACGCGCATTACTTTATTATAGATCATTGTCACCTTCATCATCAAAGGCAGTCTCTCGGATTCGAGGAAGACTTGCTTCCAGTCCTGAAGTGAGTGCTTTGGTGGCTGAACATTCAAATACGAGAGCCACGGACTCTATCACCGTTGGGATAGATAGTCGTTGGGGGAAGGGGTGGGTGGGACTGTTTTTCTGATCTCTCTTTCTGTTGCATGCACTTGATTTCTGCATGCTCTCAGCGTTGAGACTCGAGGTGCTCAGTGCCTTTCCGGATGCGCTTCCTCCACTTCGGGCGATCTATGGCCAGGGACTCCATGGTGTCGGTGGGGATGTCACACTTTATCAGGGAGGCTTTGAGGGTAGCCTTGTAATTTTTCCTCTGCCCACTTTGGCTCGTTTGCCGTGAACGATTTACGAGTGGAGCATTGCTTTGGAACTGTCGTATCTGGCATGAGAACTATATGGCCTGCCCAGCGGAGCTGGTCGAGTATGGTCAGTGCTTCAGTGATGTGGATGTTAGCCTGTGCAAGGTTGTTCATTGCAGAAAGACCAAAGATTCAGAGCTGATGCCTGTTTTAATCCCGGGTGATTTTTTCCCAACTATAAACCTTGTGACTGGTCTCAATATCTCATTATTCTCTTCATTGATGAGCTGGATTTTCAGGTAATTCACATAACTTCACACATGTTGATCGACAGGAAGAAGTAAGGTCAATCAGGAACTGGATTCGGACGCCACTGAAGAAAGAGTCTTCTTACTTAATCATAGAAATCCAGAATGAAACAGCACAGACAGATGCCATTTCACTCATCGTGCCTGTGCCGACTTTCTTACAGAGTTATCCAATTACACCCACCCCGCTGCTCATTCGCCATAGCACTGATAAATATTCCGTTTTACGTGGCTTTCCAGTTCCCTTTTGAAAGGTATTATTGAATCTGTATCCACCGCCCTATGGCATTACATTCCAGATCATAACGACTCGCTGTGTAAATACATTTCTCCTCATCGCCCCTCTTGCACTTCTGCCAATTACATTAAAATGTGTATTCTGTTTAAAGACTCTTCTATCAGTGGAAACAACTTCACCTCAATTATTTTATCAAAACGCGTCATAATTTTGAACACCTCTAATTAATTGCTCCTTATCCCACCATACTCGAAAGAGAATGCTCCCAGCATTGTTTACCCTTCACATAACTGAGAAAATATACCACTGCCAAATTTCAAAAAAATCCCAGCACCATCAAGGTATTGATTTCCTTCCTAAAATATCGTATCCAGAATTAGACACAATGCCCCAGTAGAGGCCTAATCAACGATTTGAAAAGATTTAGCATAACATCTGTGCTTCTGTACGCTATGCCTGTATTTGCAACGCAAATTATCCCATATGCTTTTGAACAACTACATCAGTTTCTCCTGCTATCAGTAAAGATGTGAGACCCTGAATCTCCAGGTCTCTCGCTTCCTGCACCAACTTTAAAATTGTACTATTTATTTTATAAAGACGCTCCTCGTTCCTCCTTCAGAATGCTTATTACACTTTTCTCAATATTACATGTCATCTGCAATGTGCACCAATTTAAGGTCTTCATTTGTACCACTGAAAGCATTTCTAAACGGTACTGGTATCAGAATGTTGTGGGTTGGACCTTGTAGATTAGTGTTTGCGAAGGGTTGTCCTGATCAGTAGGCTCATGGGAATGCTAGGAAAGAAAACAGCGTTATTGCAAAATAGTAAATAAACAAATAAAAAATAAAAATATACAAGCAAACAAGCTGAGGTGAATGATAATGATTTCCCCCACGTATTAAATGAAATTCCTCGATAAATGAGAATAGCGGCATACGTTGTAATTGGCGAGGATTTACAGTGAAAATAACTGTGAGTAATTCCACTCACTGTTAATTATTCACAAATCGGACCGCAAATTCGAGTTAGGACAGGTGAGCAGCTCAAAGCGAAATCCTGGTGTTGCTGTCCGAGATCCAGGTCTAAGCTGGTTCGAGGTAAGCTGCTCGCATCTCCCTTTCTGGCTGCCCATTCAAGTGTAATGAGCTGCATGCATTTCCTGTACTTGCATAACAGAGGGAGGCTAATCTTGCCACACAAAGCTAGGGATGGTCTACATAGGGCGAAGTGGCATTTTTTAAGCGTGATAAATTTTCATTATTGTCAAACAATCTCCCCGGCACTGATAATTAACTTTACGAATGTAGACTTCAGATTTTAATTGTTGAACGAGATTATTTTCGAAACGAAAAATTAAAAACAATTCGTTTAACTTTCTTTATGTCTGTTTTCTCTCTCTGTGAATCCAATGTCTGTTTCCCGTCCTTTATTTCACTTTCAATACCTGAGTTGATCTTGAATATTCTAACTTATACTTCCTGTTTCCGAATCTGCACCGTTCAAACATGAACCCTTCAATATGATTGCAGATGGAGATACATAGATGCTTGCTGGGTTCACACTGTTTCTTTCTGCTCTCTTCTGGGGGCTGCAACGTTTTCAAACCTTCCTGCAGCTACCAGTGCAAACGGTCATAGATGTTAAATGGACATGGACAAATCTAAGGAAAGCTGTGCACCGTTCGTCCGCAAAATTCCTGGCGCAAAATTTATCATTGCAATACCTTTGAGAGGTGCTTAGCAAATTAAGATTTTTAGAATCAATATTTAGCAGAGCAGGAAATATGTATCAGTAATTTAGCCTTGTAACTACAAATCTTATTGACTTGTATTATGGAATGGTTCCAGTGCTCCTTGCCTACGAAAATGGAAACGACAATTGATTTCAGCAGCTAGAGCATTGCCAGCACGTAAAGAATGACTACGACAATGAAAAGCTGTATCTTTGCATCAGTGCCAATAAAATGTTCAGGGCAACAAGAAATAAAACGACTTCAGGCAACGAGAGCTGTTGTAAATAGAACGACAACACGATTCAAGCGAATCTGACAATTAAGCTTACAAATTAGCCAATATATTTGGAGTGACATTGATTTGCGCCAGTACATGTGAATGGGAAATTGAAGCGAGTGTTATGATCCTCCCGCTTATCCTCCTCAATTGAATTCAATGCAAAAGAAAATCGAGAGTAGCGCAACCCAGTCTAATTGCATCCCCATTATCTCGATATGACGCATTCATCCACATGGCATCATAAACATGTCTTCAGCTGAAACTTATTTCAGTGCGGGGAAGGGAATTAATGCTCCAGTCCATGGAAATATTATCCAGCCTCAACTTTAAATTTGCCTTTCAATAACAAAACTTACTGCAATATTGGAATTCTATAACAACAGTTAATTGAAGCATCTCTGCGATTCTGGCTGAGAGGGAGCAGTCACACAATACAGGCGCTACAGCGCCATGGCTGGACGGCTGATGTAATTACAGTTTAAGGTATGCTCATTTCAAATGAGAACAGATGAGCATTTAATGGGAAATGTTATGGCAGGTTGTGCACATAGAAAGTACGGACAGGCCGAAGAGTGTTTTAATCTTCATAGCACCATTTCATAGATTCATAGAATTATACAACAGAGAAGGAAGGCATCGTGTCTGTGCTTGAACCTTGAAAGAGATATCCAATAAGAAACAATTCCCTGCATTTCCCCATAGCCGCGCAATTTTTCTCCATTCAAGTATACCTCCAATTCCCTTTTGAAAGTTATTACTGAAGCTGCTTGCACAATCCATTCAGGACTTCCAGATCATAGCAAGTCGCTGTGTACAAAACAAATCCATTATATCTCCCTGTTGGTTAGATTGCTAATTACTGTCCATCTGATTCCTCTGGCCAGCGACACTCTGCCACTGGAATCATGTTTTAATTATTTACTCTATAACCACAACAGGAGTCTTCCTGCCTATGTAATAAATCTTTTTGTTAGCCATTTGGAGATTTTAAGAACGTTTATGTTGTCTCTCTAATGATTTATAATAACTTCAAACTTTTTTCGTCTTTACATGACTTTATACTATGTTCCATACATAGTATGTTCAACATTCTCCCTCTCCAGGCGAGGTCCTAGACAACCCCAACTTCTTTTGTCGAGCTACATTAGGCAGACAACGCTTGCGTCTGCACCCATTCAAAGTCTGAACTCCAGGACAGAGTCAACATATTTACTGAGGCATACAAAAGCATGGGTCTTAGGCTAAACACCTGTAAAACAAAGGTCCTCTACCGGCCTGTCCTCGCCACACAACACTGACCCCCATAATGTAGTCTATTTCCCATACCTCGGGAGCCTCTTATCAACAATTGCAGACATTGATGAGGAGGCACCACAAGTGCTCCAGCGCAGCCTTCTGCCACCTGAGGAAATGAGTCTTCAAAGACCAGTATCTCCAATCTACCACCAAGATCATGGTCTACAGGGCTATAGTTATACGTACCCTGCTGTGTGGCTCAGAGATACGGAACATGTACAGCAGACACCTCAAGTCGCTGGAGAAATACCACCAACGATGCCTCCGCAAATTCTCTGGGAGGACTGACACACCAACATTAGTGTCCTGAACCAGGCCAGCATTCCCAGCATTGAAGCACTGAGCATACTTGACCAACTCCGCTGGGCAGTCCACATTGTTCGCAAGCCAGACACGAGACTCCAAAAGCAAGAGCTCTACTTGGAACTACTTAATGGCAAACGAGCCAAAGTTGGACAGATGAAACTAGGACATCCCACAAACCTTCCTGGTAAAGTGCAACATCCTCACTGACCTCACCTGAGAGTTTCTGGCAGGAAACCGCCCGAAGTGGAGGAAGTGAATCCGGGAGGGAGTGAGCGCCTGGAGTCTCATCGCCAAGTACATGCAGAATATAAATGCAAGCTGCGGACAGAACGTACAGCAAAACTGTCCAACCCTCTCTTACCCTCAACGACTGTCAGGGACTGTAGCTCTCGTATTGGACAATTCAGCCACCTAATGACCTTCTAAGAGTGGAAGCAAGTCTTCCTCGATTCCGACGGACTGCCTATGTCCCTTCATCCCTTAGCAATGCTGAATTGACACTGCACTGCAGTTACGCCATTAAGATGGCAAACACGGAGGAGAGGGGGGGTGTCTTGGAATTCCTCCTAAAAGGATGTCTCAATGCTTCTCTCTCAAGTTGATACGCTAACATTGGTTTCACGATGCCTGTTTGTGCCTGGGAAATGGAAAGTGATGCAAAATTGTACTGTGAAGGGCAATCTCAATAGTTTTGTGTAGGAAATTATTTAATTGTGCAACGAACCATAACACGCTCAGAGAAAGTGCCAATTTGAAATAGTTCTTCGCGTATTAATGTAGTTATGTTAACATTGTCAAAAACATTGCTTAGGCTTCAGCTGGACCTGGAAAAAATACGCAGCGAGAAAGGTCAAATGGGAACGTCTGTGATACAGTGGAACGCAGGAGTGGTTAAGTAATAAATGGCACAATGGAGAAAGGCAAAGTGGGTGGTAATCGGGCAATAACGTAACAAAGGATGGTCCAGAGGATGTGTTAGTGGGAATAGCAGAACCATTACCGGACAATGGAAGCGGTGCTTATGATCCGATACGTTGAACATAATGTTGAGGCCAGAAGACGAGAACATGTCTCCAATATAGGGTGTCACCGCCTTTTAATCAGACCAGGCAGCTTTGCCAGCCCGGATTAATTTCCTGTGTGCTTTGAATTCGGCAGCCAAGGGACGAATTCAAAAGGCAACTTCTCTCATCTTTTCAGCTCTAGAGAAACAGGACGCACTCATATTCAGGACAGAGGTGGAGATTGACGCTGAATGTATGCTTTTACCAATTGAAGTGAACCTATGCGTACAGACTGGAAGATATACTGATCAAGTATTGCCCGGAACCAAACAAGGGTTTAGGTTATCTAACGAGTCACAGAGCCGAGTACCTCTGAGATATTTTAACTTTACTCACTTTGGCGGGTTTCACTTTGCTCTGGGATGTGGATGCTTATGGAACATCGGAGTAAAATCACACGTTTTAACGTGAAATATCTGTTTTCTCACATGCCGAGCAGCTGTTAGAAGCGGAAATTTCAGTAAAACAATGCGGGGCTCGTCCGGGATTTGGCCCGTGACCTCTCGCATTTCAAATGTGATCATTCCGAAGCGAGAATCATATCCCTAGACCAACGAGCCGCCGACAGTGAAAAGTGCAGCTCTCAGATTCTGACGGTGGTGAGAAATGATATTATGGCCCATCGTGTTTGTGCTGTCTCTCAGATACCTATCTAGTTAGTGCGGCTCGCCATTGTCCTGCAACTGTTCTCCTTTTGACGAATATATTATTAATTTGAGACATGACATGAGGAAAGTACAGCATCCCTGGAAGTAAAAGGGGAATTTGGCGATGATGTTAAATATGAATGTCAAAACGTGGCCAAGCTGTAAGCCAACAACGACGAGAATGGGATTCGAACCCATGCATGCAGAGCACAATAGATTAGAAGGCCATCGCCTTAACCTCGCGGGCACCTCGTCTCTGCTTTAACACATCGTCAGCCTTTCAATCTCCTGCTTTTTGTATCCAAACAGAAATAACGTGCAAGAAAGTCCACTTCACAGCTTGCTCTGCCCGTGCATGCAGATCGACAATGGTGAAAACTTGCCGTGAGATTCTTTAAGCAAACAGCCTTCCTTTCCTTCAGGTGATGACTGGAAGCGATGGTTGATTTCTCGGCAGAATCACAACAAATAATATAAAATTTCACGTAGCAAGCTAATTTGATAGCAGCAGGACTCGAACCAGCAATCTTCTGATAAATTTTTGGTTATAATCGAAGTCAGACGCCTTATGCATTAGGCCATGCGGCCGATGCTCACACCACCCATTGCGTTGTTGTGTATATTGCGAGCAAATTCGGGGCAACTGCAATATCAAGGAGTGGATTTTGGAAAGGAAGAGCACATTTCGAGTGAATGAACTGATGCACTGTGATCTGGGTGCGCACCGGCGCAGGCATGCCCAATGTAAATTGGAACACAGCAGTATATCAATTCGGTCATTGCATCTGAAATCATACTCCGTCTCAAGCTATACGGGATGACCCGGGTTTGTGAGCAAATCTGTTTTAAAGGGAACGATTAGAACCGTAACTGACAACCAGCCCATTTAAACTGACACAGAATGATCCGGGACTAAAAGGACATCGCTTTTACCTGATGCAGAATGAGCCTTCACGGGCAGCAGTTCCCTTTTTTTCAAGAATAAAGTGAGATTCCGATCATCCCTGAAGACAATTGTGCAGTGGCGCTCAGGACCACGCGGGGCAGAGACTGTTATTGAAGCCACAGGTGATAGGCAGGCAGGAAGGAGGGAGGGAAGTAAAACCAGCCCAGTCTGAAATATATAAATATTTAACATTTTAAGAAAATGAATGCATTTAAATTGTATTAAAAGAAAAATTAATTTGAGTTGTTTTAAATGAATAAATAATTGATTCGTAATCTGTGTATTTTTTGAATGAACGAAGGCTGTGTGACGAGAAGAATTCCATTGGAAATGAGGGGTGCAGTCAATAAATACCCAAACACAGTAAGCCCATGGTGGAAGACAAGCCATTAGGGAAGATGTGGGCTACAAGGGCGATCTTTTAAAGTCGCGTGTGTCTTTCTGCTGGATCTGACAGCAGCTGCTTGTGCTGCGAAAGAGGTCAAATGTAATAGAGCCCAGCGCAGGCCGAACAGAAAAAGCATATTCATTTTGGAAGTTAAAAATTTGGGATTATATATAAATATACACACATATATATACATGTATAAACAAAGTCAGTCAGTCAGTCATGTCTTGTCTTGGTTTGGTTTGATTTGAATTTGAAAATAAGGATGGAGGATATCAACATATCACACAGTCCACACGCAAGCCCTATTTAAAATCGCTATATTTCTAACTTGTGTATTTCCCCTTCTTTCAGATGTGGAATAGCAAAATCCCACAGCAGATTCTTCTACCGTCAGAGAGTCCACGAAGGAGTGTTCAATCAAATCTGTACGGTTTCAAGTTGCATGTAATGCATTTTTATCACATGACAATAAGATCGCACAGCATGTTTGCACACATTCTAGCTTACACAAACACACAAACAAACTAAAATTTCTTAACCTCCAAAGGCAGGTTTTGAAATTTGAAATTGGAAATCCGGGACAGACAACACATCCCTTTTAAATAGACACAGAATGATGAGGGTGTGATAGCACACCATTTTAAAGAGACAGAGAATGATCTCGGACAGACAGCACATCCCCTTAAAAGGCACACGGAAACAGAATGAATAAAAACAGATAAATATGTAAAACTCGGCAGGTCGTGCAGATTCTGTGGAGGCAGAATCCGGTTTCACGTTCTGTCGGATAATCATTCCGATATTTCTGGAAAAAGTTAAAGATTACAGATGTTTTCAACAAAAATAGCGCCTGGAAAAAATACGCAGCGAGAAAGGTCAAATGGGAACGTCTGTGATACAGTGGAACGCAGGAGTGGTTAAGTAATAAATGGCACAATGGAGAAAGGCAAAGTGGGTGGTAATCGGGCAATAACGTAACAAAGGATGGTCCAGAGGATGTGTTAGTGGGAATAGCAGAACCATTACCGGACAATGGGAGCGGTGCTTATGATCCGATACGTTGAACATAATGTTGAGGCCAGAAGACGAGAACATGTCTCCAATATAGGGTGTCACCGCCTTTTAATCAGACCAGGCAGCTTTGCCAGCCCGGATTGATTTCCTGTGTGCTTTGAATTCGGCAGCCAAGGGACGAATTCAAAAGGCAACCTCTCTCATCTTTTCAGCTCTAGAGAAACAGGACGCACTCATATTCAGGACAGAGGTGGAGATTGACGCTGAATGTATGCTTTTACCAATTGAAGTGAACTTATGCGTACAGACTGGAAGATATACTGATCAAGTATTGCCCGGAACCAAACAAGGGTTTAGGTTATCCAACGAGTCACAGAGCCGAGTACCTCTGAGATATTTTAACTTTACTCACTTTGGCGGGTTTCACTTTGCTCTGGGATGTGGATGCTTATGGAACATCGGAGTAAAATCACACGTTTTAACGTGAAATATCTGTTTTCTCACATGCCGAGCAGCTGTTAGAAGCGGAAATTTCAGTAAAACAATGCGGGGCTCGTCCGGGATTTGGCCCGTGACCTCTCGCATTTCAAATGTGATCATTCCGAAGCGAGAATCATATCCCTAGACCAACGAGCCGCCGACAGTGAAAAGTGCAGCTCTCAGATTCTGACAGTGGTGAGAAATGATATTATGGCCCATCGTGTTTGTGCTGTCTCTCAGATACCTATCTAGTTAGTGCGGCTCGCCATTGTCCTGCAACTGTTCTCCTTTTGACGAATATATTATTAATTTGAGACATGACATGAGGAAAGTACAGCATCCCTGGAAGTAAAAGGGGAATTTGGCGATGATGTTAAATATGAATGTCAAAACGTGGCCAAGCTGTAAGCCAACAACGACGAGAATGGGATTCGAACCCATGCATGCAGAGCACAATAGATTAGAAGGCCATCGCCTTAACCTCGCGGGCACCTCGTCTCTGCTTTAACACATCGTCAGCCTTTCAATCTCCTGCTTTTGGTATCCAAACAGAAATAACGTGCAAGAAAGTCCACTTCACAGCTTGCTCTGCCCGTGCATGCAGATCGACAATGGTGAAAACTTGCCGTGAGATTCTTTAAGCAAACAGCCTTCCTTTCCTTCAGGTGACGACTGGAAGCGATGGTTGATTTCTCGGCAGAATCACAACAAATAATATAAAATTTCACGTAGCAAGCTAATTTGATAGCAGCAGGACTCCAACCAGCAATCTTCTGATAAATTTTTGGTTATAATCGAAGTCAGACGCCTTATGCATTAGGCCATGCGGCCGATGCTCACACCACCCATTGCGTTGTTGTGTATATTGCGAGCAAATTCGGGGCAACTGCAATATCAAGGAGTGGATTTTGGAAAGGAAGAGCACATTTCGAGTGAATAAACTGATGCACTGTGATCTGGGTGCGCACCGGCGCAGGCATGCCCAATGTAAATTGGAACACAGCAGTATATCAATTCGGTCATTGCATCTGAAATCATACTCCGTCTCAAGCTATACGGGATGACCCGGGTTTGTGAGCAAATCTGTTTTAAAGGGAAAGATTATGAACCGGAACTGACAACCAGCCCGTTTAAACAGAGACAGAATGATCCGGGACTGCAAGGACATCCCTTTTACCCAGATGCAGAATGACCCTTGACTGACAGCAGTTCCCTTTTAAAAGAATAAGTGAGATTTCTATCATCCCTGAAAGCAATTGTGCAGTTGGGCTCAGGACTACGCGGGACAGAGACTGTTATTGAAGCCACAGGTGATCGACTGGCAGGAAGTAGGGAGGGATGTAAAACCAGCCCACACTGAAACAGATATATATTTGATATTTTAAGAAAATAAATGCATTTTAATTTTATTTTAAACTAATTGAATTTAATTTGTTTGAAATAAATCAATAATTGAATCGTTATCTGGATATATTTTTTGATAGAACGAAATCTGTGTGAGCAGTAGAATTTTATTGGAAATGAGGGGTGCACTCAATAAATATCCAAACATAGTAAGCCCATGGTGGAAGACAAGCCACGGTGGAAGATGTGGGCTACAAGGGCGATCTTTTAAAGTCGCGTGTGTCTTTCAGCTGGATCTGACAGCAGCTGCTTGTGCTGTTGAAAGAGGTCAAATGTAATAGAGCCCGGTGCAGACAGAACAGAATAAGCACATTTATTGTGAAAGTTAAAAAGTTCAGATTGAATTCATGTATACATATATATATATATATACATGTATACACGCAGTCTGTCAGAGAGTTATGTCTTGTCTTGTCTTGATTTGATTTGATTTGAATTTCAAAATACGGGTCGAGGATGTCATCATGTCACACAGCCCACACGCAAGCCCTGCCTAAAATCGCTATATTTCTAACTTGTGTATTATTCCTTCTTTCAGATGTGGAATAGCAAAATCCCACAGCAGATTCTTCTACCGTCAGAAAGTCCACGATGGAGTGCTCAATCAAATCAGTATAGATTCAAGTTGCAAGTAATGCATTTTTCGCACATGACATGAAATGCACAGTAAGATCGCACACACGTTTGCACACATTCTGGCTTACACAAACAAACACACAGGCCACATAGTACGCACGCCAGATGTGAGACTCACTGCGCAATGCTTTATGCGGAGCTTCTTCATGGTAAACGAGCCAAAGGAGGACAGCGGAAACGTAATAATGACACCCTCAAAGCCTCGCTGGTAAAGTGCGACATCACCACTGACACCTGTGAGACCATGGCCGCAGATCGCCCGAGGTGGAGAAAATCCATTCGGGAGTGCGTTGAGCTCTTTGAGGCTCGATGCAACGAGCATGAAGAGCCCAGGTGCACGCAGCAGAAGTAGCCCTCGCGACCCCTTCCCCTGACGAATGTCTGTTCCAAATGTGAAAGGGTCTGTGGCTCTCGTATCGGACAGCTCAGCCATCAAATAAAACACTTTGTGAGTGGAAGCAAGTCCTGCATAGGACCCCTGGACCTGATGGCTTATATCCTGTGGATACAACCAATGCATCCATAGGATATAAGCCATCGGGTCCAGGGGACTTGTACGCCTTTAGTCCCATCATTTTATCTCATACTACTGCATTAGTGATAATGATAGAATTAAGTTCTTCCCTCCATATAGCCCTTGGATTATCCACTATTTGGATGGTTTCACTGACTTCTACCGTGAGAACTGAAACAAAATATTTGTTCAAAGTTTCTGACATTTCCCTGATCTCGATTATTAATTACCCAGTCTCATCCTCCACGAGACTAACATTTACATTAGTCACTCTTTTCATGTTTACATACCTGTAGAAACTCTTACGATCTGTTTTTATATTTCGTTCAAGTTAACATTCATAATCTACCCTCTTTTAATCATATTTTTAGTCGTTCTTTCCTGGATTATAAAAATGTCCCAATCCTCTGCACTCGCACGAGTGGATGATTGGGTGAGCGTGACGGAACAGGTGGCTTAAAAGTTGCTGCAAAATACTTCAGAACAATTACACCTCAAATGACCTCCAAACAGAGCAGATTACGTGCCAATGCCGACAGCTACTGATTCTTTGTGAACAGGGCTCGAATTTACTCAGATGCAAATCGATTACATTCCTAATCCAACGATTTAACCACCCAGCCATGGCAGCTAGCACGTCGCATTTTTTTAAACACACACTGAATGAAGCAGCACTGAGAGCGCGACCCTTTTAAACAGATAAAGACTGATCCGAGACTGACAGTAGAACAACTTGATGTCGCTGTATTACACAACAGAAAGCGGGAATGGCTGAATCGCTTTCGGCAGGAATTAAATGATGTACTCCCTGCTTGTCTCAGCTAATCAGCTCGTTGGTCAAGGGGTATGATTGTCACTTATATAGGAAAATAATGGAACCCTTACTAATGGAGAAAATAGAAGAACATCCAGAAACCAAAAGTATAAAAATGAATAATCAGCATGGATTTCAACAGGGAAAGTACTGCTGGACCAAACTCATAATTTTTGAAGAGGTTATAGAGTGGGTAGACATTGATCATGCAATAAGTGTAATGTATCTAGATTTTCAAAAGACCCTCGCTATGATACCCAATAATAGCCTGCTGAGCAACGTCAGGGGATAAGCAGCAGAATGAATAGCGAGCGAGCTTCAAGACTGAAATCAGAGATTGGAGGTAAAAGGCAGATATTCATATTGGCAGAAGATGGGTAGTGGTGTTCCAAAAGGATCAATGCCGGAACTCCTGTTGTTCACAATTTATATTAACGATTTAGAATTTGGAGCTAAAAACAGAATTTCCAAATTTGCCAATGATGCCAAATTGGAGGAAATTTATACTGAGGAGGACTGCAACAAATTAAGGACAACATTAATAAACACGCAGAATGGGCATATAATTTTCAATTAATTTCCACACACATACATGTGAGGTATTACATTTTGCTGTGAAGAATATGGAGCTCACTTATTACTTGGCGCAAATGACTCTCGGTACGGTAGAGGAACAATCGGATCTCTGAGTGCAATTACACAAATCACAAAAATTGTGACAGAATTTAGCAAGGAAAAATAAAGGTAACTAAGCAGTGAAGGTTATTTCTAGTGGTATAGAATTGCCTTAATAGGAAGGTTATGATAAACCTGTATTGAACCACGGTTAGACCAAACTTAGCGTACTGCATGCAGTTCTGGTCATCCTATTATAAAGATGATATAGAGGCACTTGAGAGGGTGCAGAGAAGATTTACACGGTTACTACCAGAAATGGGAAGTTATTCAGAAGTGGAAATAATGAACAAGCTGTGTCTCTTTTCTCTTGAAGATTGATCTATAGGGGTGACCTAATAGATTTATATAAAATTATGAAAGATTTTGATAGAATGTTTACAGAGAAAATGTTTTCACATGTGGAGAAGAGCATAACTGGAGGCCACCAATATAGGATAGTCATTAAGAAATCCAGAAATCAAATAGAGAATTCAGAAGCAACTTTTTTCTGGAAAGAGTGATGAGAATGTGGAACTCAAAAGCGCAGGAGTGGTTCAAACGAATAGTATAAATACATTTAAGGAGAGGCTATACAAGCATATGAGGTACAAAGGAATAGACGGCTATGCTGATAGATTTAAATCAAGAAAGACTCCAGAATATTCGAGTGGAACATAAACGCTGGCATGGTCAGAATAGCCAGAAAGGCAATATCCGCTATGCTGTCCTTTGTAAGCCTATTTAATTCAGTTATCTGCAGCATTATGCATTGGATTCAATGACAAGTTCTCTGAGTATAGGTAGGAGTGCCTGGGTCACTGTAACAACTTTCTGTTTCTGTGTAGTAGTTTCTGGATCTCTTTAGGTGCTGTCTGGGTCTGTGTTGCAGCTGCCTGTGTCAGATTATGAGCTGACTGTGTCTGTCTAAGTGTTGTCTGGGTTTGCGTAGGAGCGTCGGGGTTTGTGTTGCAGCTCCATGCGTCAGGTTTGGAGCTGACTGCGTCTGTGCAAGAGTTGTCTCTGTTTGTGCCGGAGAGTCTGCGTCTGTGTTGGAGTGTGTCGGTCTGTTGTTGATCTCCCTGGGTCAGTGTGGTTCTGTATTGAGATTTTTGATTCATTCCCATTTGAACTTTAAATGAGGTGTCTGCATCTCCGAAGCAAGCTGTCTGGTTCGGTGAACTAGCAGTCTGGTCCTTTCTCGGAACAGTCTGCGCACGTGTAAGAACTGCTTATATCTGTGTAGGAGCTCTTGGATCTGTGTTGGTGATGCCTTGGCCAGGGTAGAGCTGTCTATGTCTATCTAGTAGAGAATTAATCTGTCTCGGAGGTCCCTATGTCTCTGAAAGGAGCTGTATGGGTCTCTGTAGGAAAGTTTGGACCTGTGCTGTTGATCCCTGCTTCAGTGTAGCACCTGCCTGGTTCTGTACAGGAGCTGCCTGCTTTCGCGAAGGAAATGTCAGTGTCTCTGTCGAAGCTCTCTGGAAAAGTGTTGTTGTTGTCTGCCGCTGATGAGGACATGTTTGCTCCTGTGTAGGTGATGCTAGGTCTGTGAAAGGAACTGTCTGAGTCTGTACACAAGCATTTTGATGCGGTGTATGCGCTTTGCCTGTCTGCACTGGAGTGTATGGATCTGTGCAGTAATGTCTGGCTCAGTGTAGGATCAGTACTCCTATGTATGGGAGCTGCCTGGGTCTGTTTTCCGCTGTCTGGGTCGGTGCAGGAAAAGTCTGGATCTGTGAAGGTAGATTGTGCGACTCTGGAGGAAGATGGTGAATCTGTGAAGGAATAGTCTGGGGCTGTGAAAGTAAATAGAAATCTAAAAATCCACAGCGCTGAAGGAGGCCAATTCGGCCCATAGTATACATGTCAGCCGACGAAGAGCCACAAGGCCCTTTGATCAACAACCCTGAAGACTATATATGAAACTGTGAAGTATGACAATGGCGGAAAGATAAAGAACGCCCAGCCGAATAAGTCCGCCCCACACAACTTCTACACCCCTTGCACCGAAAAATTATACACACCACCCCAGCCCGAGCCATGCGAATGCATGGGAGAAGCAAAAAGCAGAAAAAACCCAGGCTAATTGTGGGAAAAAAAATCTGTTAAAATTCCTCTCTATCTACGCGATCAAAATTAGTCCAAGAGATCAACTTGGTCGTATTGGAATCCCTACAGTACTTACCATCGTATATGCGCCAGCCAACAAGAGGCTATCCAGCCTAATCCCACTTACCAGCTCTCGGTCCATAACTCTGCTGGTTACAGCAAGGACATTGTCCTTGACTGTATAAAACATTGGTTCGGCCGCAGCTGGAGTACTGTGTGCCGTTCTGGTCACCACATTTCAAAACAAAAAGATGCGATTGTGCTGGAAAGGTTACTGAGGAGATTTACAAAAAAAGTTGCCTGGACTGGAGAATTTTGGTGATGAGGAAAGATTGGAAATGCTGAGTCTGTTTTCTTTGGACCAGAGGAGGCTGAGGGGAGACAATATTGTGGTGCATAAATTTATGAGGGCTCTAGATAGAGTTATTAGGAAGGTCCTGTTTCACTTTGCAGAGTATTCAACAGCCAGGGGGAATCGATTTAAACTAATTTCTGGTTGGACCAATTTCCCTATCTCGGGCGCCTCCTATCAACAAGAACAGGCATTGAAGATGAGATCCAACACCGCCTGCATTACGCCAGTGCAGCCTTCGGCCGCCTGAGGAAAAGAGTTTTTGAAGATCAGTCTCTCAAAAGTTTCACCAAGCTCATGGTCGACAAGGCTGTAGTAATACCCGCCCTACTGTATGGCTCAGGGACGTGGACTACGTACAGTAAACACCTCAAGTCGCAGGAGAAATGCCACCAGCGATGTCTCCTCAAGATCCTGCAAATCCCCTGGCAGGACAGATGCACAAACATTCGCGTCCTCGTCCAGGACATCATCCCCAGCATTTCACCACTTACCACACTTGATCAGCTCCGCTGGGCAGGCCATATGCCACACACGAGACTGCCAGAGCAAGCGCTCTTCTCGGAACTCGTCCACGGCAAATGAGCAAAAGACGGACAGAGGAAACCTTACAAAGACACCCTCAAAGCCTCCCTGATAAAGTGTGACATCCCCATCGTGACCTGGGAGCCCTTGGCCATAGATCGCCCTAAGTGAAGGAAGTGCGTGCGGGAGTGTGCTGAGTTCCTCGAGTATCGTCGCCGAGAGCAGGCAGAAATCAGGTGCAAGCAGCGGAAGGAGCTGCGGCAAACCAGGCTCCCTGCCCATCCTTTCCCTCAACAACGGCCTGTCTGACCTGTGACAGAGACTGTGGTTCCCGTATTGAACTGTACAGCCATCTAAGAACACATGCTAAGAGTGGAAGCAAGTCTTCCTCGATTACGAGGGACTTCCTATGAGGTTGAATTAGGGGGAGGGTTAGATGAGCTGAGAGGATAAATGTCTTTACCCAGGCCGTCGTGGCAGTCGGGAACTCAATGCCTCAACGGGTGGTAGCGGCAGAAACCCTCACACATTTTAAAAATACTTGGATGCCACTTAAATTGCTGCAACCCATTTGACGGACTTAGAGCTGGGAAATGGGAATTAGGCTGGAAAGCTCTTGATCGGCCTCCTCGGGCACTATTTGCTGAAATGGCCTCCTTCCATGCTGTATATTTTTGCATTTCCTACACTACAAAGTGATTACATTTTAAAAGTAATTAATTTGCTCTGAACTGCTTTGGGAAGTGCTGAGGTGAAAGTCGCTATAGGAATGCTATCATTTTAATGCAAAAGTGCCATAAGAAAGCACTTAGCATGAAGACCGGTTGCCCCACTCGGTTAGCGCTTGGTGTTACTAATGCCAAATTGGCGAGTTCAAACCCATTACGGGCTATTTATTTTATTTTTGGTGGTGCGGTTGGGCTGCAAGTATTTTAGAGCAGCTTAAACATTCAGGGACGAAACTCACACCAAATCTGTAATACTTTGAAGCAATGCTGCAAAACATTAGTTCTGCCGAGAGCTGGTGGCCCTGATGAGTGTTTCCAGCATTAAATGAACAATTCCATATCCTCCGAGGATTTGTGACTTCTCGTATTTCAATCAGTGAAAGGCTCACTGCCGCTGATTGGTTTGTAGTGCAAAGTATGGAGCTGATCTAAACACAATTCCACTGCGTAATCCCTCATTATAAGAACATAAGAATTAGGAACAGGAGTAGGCCATCTAGCACCTCGAGCCTGATCGGCCACTCAACAAGAACATGGCTGATCTGGCCGTGGACCCAGTTCCACTGACCCGCCCGCTCCCCGTAACCCTTAATTCCCTTATTGGTTAAAAATGTATCTATCTGTGATTTGAATAAATTCAATGAGCTAGCCTCAACTGCTTCCTTGGGCAGAGAATTCCACACGTTCACAACTCTCTTGGAGAAGAAATTCCTTCTCAACTCGGTTAAAAATTGGCTCCCCCGTATTTTGAGGCTGTGCCCCCTAGTTCTGGTCTCCCCGACCATTGGAAACAACTTCTCTGCCTCTATCTTGTCTATCCCTTTCATTAGTTTAAATGTTGCTTTCAGATCACCCCTCATCCTTCTGAACTCCAACGAGTAAAGACCCATTCTATGCAATCTATCATAATAAGGTAACCCCCTCATCTCCGGAATCAGCCTAGTGAATCGTCTCTGTACCCCCTTCAAAGCTAGTATATCCTTCCTAAAGAACGGTGATCAAAACTGCACGCAGTACTCCAGGTGCATCCTTACCAATACCCTGTACAGTTGCAGCAGGACCTCCTGCTTTTGTGCTCAATCCCTCTCGCAATGAATGCCAACATTCCATTCGCCTTCCTGATTACTTGCTGCACCTGCAAACTAACATTTTGGGATTCATGCACAAGAACCCCCAGGTTACGCTGCACCTCAGCATGTTGTAATTTCTCCCCATTCAAATAGCATTTGTTTTTTTCCCCAAGGTGGATGACCTCGCATTTTCCGACATTGTATTCCATCTGCCAAACCTTAGCCCATTCACTTAACCTATCTACATCTCTTTGCAGCCTCTCTGTGTCCTCTAAACAATCCGCTGTTCCACTAATCTTTGTTTCATCTGCAAATTTTGTTACACGACACTCTGTCCCCTCTTCCAGGCCATCTATGTATATTGTAAACAGTTGTGGTCCCAGCACCGATCCCTGTGGCACACCACCAACCACCGATTTCCAACCCGAAAAGGACCCAATTATCCTGACTCTCTGCTTTCTGTTAGCCAGCCAATTCTCTATCCATGCTAATACTTTTCCTGTGAGCCACGTACCTTTATCTTCTGCAGTAACCTTTTGTGTGGCACCTTATCGAAAGCCTGTTGGAAATCTAAATACACCACATCCATCGGTACACCTCTATCCACCATGCTCGTTATATCCTCAAAGAATTCCAGTAAATTATTTAAACATGCTTTCCCCTTCCTGAATCCATGCTGCGTCTGCTTGATTGTACTATTCCTATCTAGATGTCCCGCTAATTTCTTCCTTAATAATAGCTTCAAGCATTTTCCCCACTACAGACGTTAAACTAACCGGCTTATAGTTACCTGCCTTTTGTCTGCCCCCTTTTTTAAACAGAGGCGTTACATTTGCTGCGTTTTAATTCGCTGGTACCTCCCCAGAATCCATAGAATTTTGGGAGATGATAACGAATGCATCTGTTCGAACGTCTGGCATCTCTTTTATAACCCTGGGATGCATTTCACCAGGACCAGGGGACTTGTCTACCTTGTGTCCTATTAGCTGTCCAGCACTACCCCGCTCGTGATAGTGATTATCTCAAGGTCCTTCCTTCCCACATTCCCGTGACCAGCAATTTTTGGCATGGTTTTTGTGTGTTCCACTGTGAAGACCGAAGCAAAATAATTGTTTGAGGTCTCAGCCATTTCCACATTTCCCATTATTAAATCCCCCTTCTCATCTTCTAAGGGACCAACATTTACTTTAGTCACTCTTTTCCGTTTTATATATCGGTAAAAACTTTTACGAACTATTTTTATGTTTTGTGCAAGTTTACCTTCGTAATCTATCTTTCCTTTCTTTATTGCTTTCTTCGTCAGTCTTTGCTGTCGTTTAAAATTTTCCCAATCTGCTAGTTTCCAACTAACCTTGGCCACCTTATACGCATTGGTTTTTATTTTGATACTCTCCTTTATTTCCTTGGTTATCTATGGCTGGTTATCCCTTCTCTTACCGCCCTTCTTTTTCACTGGAATATATTTTTGTTGAGCACTATGAAAGAGCTCCATAAAAGTCCTCCACTGTTCTTCAATTTTGTCACCGTTTAGTCTGTGTTTCCAGTCTACTTTAGCCAACTCTGCCCTCATCCCACTATAGTCACCTTTGGTTAATCATACTGCGCTCGTTTGAGACACTACTTCCTCACCCTCAAACTGTATTACAAATTCAACCATGCTGTGATCACTCATTCTGAGAGGATCTTTTACTGGGAGATCGTTTATTATTCCTGTCTCATTACACAGGACCAGATCTAAGATAGCTTGCTCCCTTGCATGTTCTGTAACATACTGTTCTAAGAAACATTCCCGTATGCATTCTATGAATTCCTCCTCAAGTCTACCCAGTGCGATTTGATTTGACCAATCGATATGCAGGTTAAAATCCACCATGATTACTGCCGTTCCTTTTTCACATGCCTCCATTATTCCGTTGGTTATTGCCCGCCCCGCCTTGAAGCTATTATTTGGGGGCCTATAAATTACGTCCACCAGTGACTATTTCCCCTTACTATCTCTAATCTCCACTCACAATGATTCAACATTTTGTTCATTAGAGCCAATATCGTCTCTCACAACTGCCCTGATATCATCCTTTATTAACAGAGCTACACCACCTCCTTTCCATTCTTGTCTATCTTTCCGAATTGTCAGATACCCCTGTATGTTTAATTCCCTGTCCTGGCCAACCTGCAACGTTTCTGTAATGGCCACCAAATCATACCCATTTATGATGATTTGTGCCGTCAACTCATTTACTTTATTTCGAATGCTGCGTGCGGTTAGGTAGAGTGTTAAAATAGTAGTTTTTAAACCATGAATTTTAGTTTTCACCCCTCCTGCAGCCCCTTTATATTCATACATATTTTCCCTTCCTATCACCTTGTCGTTTACACTTACCCCAGTGCTCGTCTGCTCTATTGCCTCTTGCTTTTTGCATTTTTTCTTGGGGTCCTGTGATCTGAGCTCTCACACACTCTAACTAGCTCTGTGCCCTCTCCTGGATTCCGAATACTCATTGCATTGCGGCACCGTGATTTCATGCTTGCCTTTTTATTGCACTTTGATCCTTTAGAATTTTGCTGTACATTAGTCTGCTGCAAACTGCAGGGGCCACGTCGCTTAATGGATGAAGCATCTACTTTGATGCAAACACTGACGTTATCAGAAAATTGCAACGTCAAACGCTGCCGTGGTCATTTTGGCAAAACTTCTTCATCTTTATAAAACCAAACCACGTTCGCACTCATTAACTCAAGGTGAGTTCCGCCTAAACAATGCAATGATCTATATTAAAAGGCATTTTTTCATGCTGTGTATATTACTCACTGATTTTTGGAGATAGTGCCCAACAAACCAACAATTAATACCGATAAACTATCAATGTTTCCAGTTCGAACAACAGCTTCGCGTCAATCAGTGTAACAAAGGGCAGTGGAGGGAATTGTGATCAGATTCCAATGAGATCCACCGTGAGTCGATAAAAAAAAAGAGCACTTGTAGAATCGCTGCGAGCAGGGTTCGAACCTGCGCAGGGAAACCCCCATTGGATTTCGAGTCCAACGCCTTAACCACTCGGCCATCGCAGCTACACATTCAAGGTGCTTTAATAGTCGAATCGTTGGTACAATTTATCAGAGAGACCGCCTGCCTGCTTGCCCTATTGGATCTCCCAGTCGATGTGAAAATTAAATCGTAGAATCACAGAATCTTACAGCAAAGAAGGAAAAATTTTGGTCAGAACTGAAAGAATTTACATTTCGGGAACAACTGAACAGTCTGGAGAGCTTATTTCGCGAAAAACAAGTGAGATATATTTTTAACATTATGAAGGTGTTTGATCGAGTTGATGTGGAGAAAATGTTTGCTATTGTGCAGGAGTTCAGAACGGGAGGTCACTGATAAATTCAGTAGACAATTCAAGAGCAACTTATTTACCAAAGAGTGGTTAGAATGTGGAAGATGCTACACGAGCATTAGTTGAGGAGAATATCACAGATTCATTTTAAAGGGAATTACCTGAGCACATGACTGAGAAAGCAATAGAACAAAATGCTGATAGGAACAAGTGAAGTAGGGTAGTGTGCAGCATTAACTCTAGCAATACCAGTTAGGTGCAATTGTCTCTTTCTGTGATGCAATCTCTATATAACGTTATGTTACACACATGCTAAACAACAACAACTTTTACATAATTAGCCCCTTGAAATTAGCGAAACGTCCAAGGCGCTTCACAAGAGTATTATGCGATACAAATTTGACACTGAGCCACTAAATACAAATTAGCGCAGGTGACTAAAAGATTGGTCAACCAGGTATGCTTGATAATGAGGAAGAAAGCTGTTCATTGTAGGTAGATATCAAAGAACAGGTCAGGGGTTTAATGGAATTCAACCCGGAGAATTGTTAGATAATGCATTTGGGGAGTGCTTATAGGGAAAGCGAATAAACATTAAATGTTAGGCCACTGATAAGTGTAGAGGTGCAAATGACCTTGGAGTGCATGTCCACAGAATCCTTGACGGTAGCAGGGCAGGTAGATAAGATGCTTGTGAAGGATAGACTGAAAGGAAAAGGTGGCGGGGTGGCGTTACTGGTTAAAGCGGAAATTAATGCAATGATAAGGAGGGTCATTAGCTTGGATGATTTGGAAGCGGTATGGTGGGAGCTGCAGAATACCAAATGGCAGAAAACGCTAGTGGGAATTGTATACAGACCTCCAAACAGTAGTAGTGAGGTTGGGGACAGCATCAATCAAGAAATAAGGGATGTGTGCAATAAAGGTACAGAAGTTACCATGGGCGACTTTAATCGATATATTGATTGGGCTGACCAAACTGGTAGCAATGAGGTGGAGGACGATTTCCTGGAGTATATTAGGGATGGTTTTCCAGACCAATATGTCGAGGAACCACCGAGAGAGCTGGACATCATAGACTAGGTGATGTGCAATGAGAAGGGACTAATTAGCAATCTTGTTGTGCCAGGCCCCTTGGGGAAGAGTGACCATAATATGGTAGAATTATTTATAAGATGGAGAGTGACACAGTTAATTCAGAAACTAGGGACCTGAACTTTAGGAAAGGTAATTTCGATGGTATGAGGCGTGAATTAGCTAGAATCGACTAGCAAATGATACTTAAAAGGTTGATGGTGGATAGGCAATGGCAAACATTTAAAGACCACATGGATGAACTTCAACAATTGTACATTCCTGTCTGGAGTAAAAATAGAACTGGGAAGATGGCTCAACCGTGGCTAACAAGGGAAATTAAGGATAATGTTAAATCCAAGGAAGAGTAATATAAATTGGCCAGAAAAATCAGCAAACCTGAGGACTGGGAGAAATTTAGAATTCAGCCAAGGAGGACTAAGGGTTTCTTTAAGAGGGGGAATAAAGAGTATGAGACGAAGCGTGCCAGAAGCATAAAAAATGACTGCCAAAGCTTCTATATATATGTGAAGAGAAAACAATTAGTGAAGGCAAACGTAGGTCCCTTGCAGTCGGATTCAGGTGAATTTATAATGGGGAACAAAGAAAAGGCAGACTAATTGAACAAATACTTTGGTACTGTCTTCACGACGGAAGACACAAATAACCTTCTGGATGTACTAGGGGACCGAGGGTCTAGTGCGAAGGAGGAACTGAAGGATATGCTGATTAGATGGGAAAATGTGTTGGGGAAATTGATCTGATTGAAGGCCGATAAATCCCCGGGGCCTGATAGTCTGCATCCCAGAGTACTTAAGGAAGTGTCCCGAGAAATAGTGGATGCATTCGTGATCATTTTCTCACAGTCTATCGACTCTGGATCAGTTCCCATGGACTGGAGGGTTGGTAATGTAACACCACTTTTTTAAAAAGGAGGGAGACAGAAAATGGGTAATTATAGATCGGTTAGCCTGACATCAGTCATGGGGAAAATGTTGGAATCAATTATTAAAGATGAAATCGCAGCGCATTTCGAAAGCAGTGACAGGGTCGGTCCAAGTCAGCATGGATTTATCAAGGGAAAATCAAGCTCCAGAATTTTCTGAATCTGTAACTTGCAGAGTGGACACGGGAGAACCAATGGATGTGGTGTATTTGGACTTTCAAAAGGCTTTAGATAAGGTCCCACACAAGAGATCTGTGTGCAAAATCAAAGCACATGGTATTGGGGGTAATGTACTTACGTGGATAGAAACAGAGAAACAAAGAAAATACGTGCAGGATTAGGCCATTCGGCCATTCGAGCCTGCACCGGCATTCAATCAGATCATGGCTGACCTTTCCTTCAGTACCGCTGTCCTGCTGTCTCTCCATACCCCTTGATCCACTTAACCATAAGGGCCATATCTAACTACCTCGTCAATATATCCAATGAACTGGCATCAACAACTCTCTGCGGCATCGAATTCCACAGGTCAAAAACTCTCTGAGTGAAGAAGTTTATCCTCATCTCAGTCTTAAATGGCCTGCCCCTTATCCTAAGACTATCTCCCCTGGTTCTGGACTTCCCCAATATCAATAACATTCTTCCCACATCTAACCTGTCCATTCCCGTCAGAATCTTAGATGTTCATTTGAGGTCCCCTCTCATCCTTCTAAACTCCAGTGAATAAAGGCCTAGTTGATCCAGTCTCTCCTCATATGACAGCCCAGCCATCCCTGGAATCAGTCTGGAGAACATTCGCTGCAATCCCTCAATAGCAAGAACGTCCTTCCTCAGACTAGGAGACCAAAACTGAACACAATATTCCAGGTGAGGCCTCATTAAGGCCCTGTACAACTGCAGTAAGACCTCCCTGCTACTATATTCAAATCCCCTAGCTACGAAGGCCAACAAACGATTTGCCTTCTTTAGCACCTGCTGTACCTGCGTGGCCACTTTCAGTGACTGATGAACCATGACACCCAGGTCTCGCTGACCTCCCCTTTTGCTAGTCTGCCACCATTCAGATAATATTCTGCCTTCGTGTTTTGCCCCCATAATGGATAACCTCACATTTATCCAGATTATAATGCATCTGCCATGTATTTGCCCACTCAACTAATCTGTCCACATCACCCTGCAGCCTCTTTGCGTCCTCCTCACAGCTCACACCGCCACCTAGATTAGTGTCATCCACAAACTTGGAGATATTATACTCTATCCCTTTATCCAAATCGTTAATGTATATTGTAAAGTGCTGGGGTTCCAGCACTGAGCCCTGCTGCAGTCCACTCGTCACTGCCTGCCATTCTGAAAAGGACCCGTTTATCCCGACTATCTGCTTCCTGTCTGCCAACCAGTTCTCTATCCACGTCAGTACATTACCACCAATACCATGCGCTTTTTTTTGTGCACCAATCTCTTGTGCGGGTCCACGTCAAAAGCCTTTTGAAAGCCCAAATACATCACATCCATTGGTTCTGCTTGTGCACTATACTAGTTACATCTTCAATAAATTCCAGAAGATTCGTCAAGCATGATTTCCCTTTCATAAATCTATGCTGACTCGGTCCGATTCTGTAACTGCGTTCCAAATGGGCTCTTTAATGAATGATTCCAATATTTTCCCCATTACGGATGTCAGGCTAATTACCCGCTTTCTCTCTCGCTCCATTTTTAAAAAGTGGCATTACATTAGCTACACTCCAGTCCATAGGAACTGATCCAGAATCGATAGGTTGCTGGAAAATGATCACCAATGCATCCACTATTTCTCGGGCCACTTCCTGAAGTACTCTGACATGCAGACTATCAGGACTTGGGGATTTATCGGCCTTTAATCCCATCAACTTCCCTAACACAATTTCCCACCTAATAAGGATATCTTTCAGTTCCTCATTCTCACTAGACCCACTTTCCCCTATTACATTCGGAAGGTGATCTGTATCTTCCTTTGTGAAGACAGAACCGAAGTGTCGAGAACTGGTTGGCAGACAGGAAGCAGAGAGTCGGGATAAACGGGTCATTTTCAGAATGGCCGGCAGTGACTAGTGGTGTACCTCAGGGCTCATTACTGGGACCCCAGCTCTTCACAGCATACATTAATGATTCAGATGAAGTAATTGAGTGTAATATCTCCAGGTTTGCAGATGAAACTAAATTAGCTGGCGGTGTGAGCCCTCAGGAGGACGCTAACAGGCTGCAGGTTGACTTTCACATGTTCGGTGAGTGGGCAAATACATGGCAGATGCATTATAATGTTGATAAATGTGCGATTATCCACTTTGATGGCAAAACAACGAAGGCAGAATATTATCTGCATGGCGGCAGATTAGGAAAAGGGGAGGTGTAACGAGACCTGGGTGTCATGGTTCATCAGTCATTGAAAGTTGGCATGCAAGTACAGCAGGCTGTGAAGAACTCAAATGGTATGTTGGCCTTCATAGCTAGGGGATTTGAGTATAGGAGCTGGGTCGTCTTACTGCAGTTGTAAAGGGCATTGGTGAGACCTCACCTGGAATATTGTGTTCAGTTTTGGTCTCCTAATCTGAGGAAGGAAGTTCTTGCTATTGAGAGAGTGCAGCGAAGTTTCACCAGACTGATTCCAGGGATGGATTGACTGACCTCGGAAAAGAGACTGGATCGACTGGGCCTTTTTACACTGGAGTTTAGAAGGATGAGAGGGGATCTCGTAGAAAGATGTAAGATTCTGACGGGACTGGACAGGTTCGATGCGGGAAGAATGTTCAAAATGATGGGAAAGTCCAGAACCAGGGGACACAGTCTTACGATAAGGGGTAGGCCATTTAGAACGAAGATGAGGAGAAACTTCTTCACTCAGAGAGTTGTTAACCTGTCGAATTCCCTGCCGCAAAGAGTTGTTGATGCCAGTTCATTGGATATATTCAACAGGGAGTTATTTGACCCTCATGGCTAAAAGGATCAAGAGGTAGGGAGGAAACAGGTAAGCGGTACTGAGGGAATGATCAACCATGATCTTATTGAGTGGTGTTACAGGCTCGAAGTGTCGAATGGCGTACTGCTGAATCTATTTTCGATGTTTCTATGTTGAGAAGCAACACGGAATACTTGCCTTCATGAGATGAGCCATAGAATATAAGATCGGGGAAGTTATGCTTCAAATGTGTAAAACTGTAGTTGGGCCACAGCTAGATTATTGCATGCTTCTCTGGTCACCGCATTACAGGAATGATCAGACAGCACTCGTGAGCATACAGGTTAGATTTAGGCGGATGGTGAATTTAGCTCTGAGTAAATATTGCATCGGCTGGATTTGATTTCTTTGGAACAGAGGAGGCTAAGGCGGTCCGTATTGAAGTGAATAAAATTATGAGTGGCCTCGATCGAGTGCATAGAAAGGATCTATTTCCCTTAGCAGAGTGGCCAACAACCAGGCGTCATAGATTTAAGGTAATTGGTAGGAGGTTTTCCGGAATTTGAGGTACACTGTTTTCACCCAGGGGTGGTGAGAGTCTGGAACTCAGTCCTGAAAGTGATTTAGAGGCAGAAGTCCACGCCACTTTTAAAAGTCCTTGAATGTGCACTTCAATTCCAGTAACCGAAAAGGCTATGGACCAAGAGCTGGAAAGTGGCATTAGTCTGGATAGGTCGGATTTTAGTCGGAATTTATGTCATGATCTGGTGTTTCTTCGGCAGCTCAATGCATTTTGCAGCAAATCAATACTTAAGAGAAGGGAAACTGCGTGCCCTGCAATTCCTGCTACACAAGTGGCTCCAATCCTACCCACTTTTCCATTGAGTTATCTTAGATCCTGAGTCTATTACACAGGAACAAGAGCAAGCCATCGAACCTGTTACAGAAGGACAGCAGAATTCCATTAGCCCCTCGAGCCAGTTGCAAAGGACAAGAGGAAGTAATTCAGATCCTTGGGCTTTTTATACAAGAATAGCAGAACGCCTTCGGCCGCTCGTACCTGCTGCATCGATGACGAGGAGGCACACTTTCCTGTTACACAGAATTAGCTGGAGGCCTTTCAGCCGCACTGCACTGTTGCACAGGGAAAGGAGAAGGTCATTAACGTCTCAAATCTGAGCCTTAGGAGAGGCAGAAGCCGATCAGTTCCTTGAGCTTTCTGTACAAGAGGAGTATAAGTCCATTTAGATCCTAGAACTTAGAAACATAGAAAACGGGAGCAGTAGTGGTCCATTCGGCCTTTCGAGTCTACACCGCCATTTAATATGATCATTCCTAATCCTCTATCTCAACACCATATTCAAGCTTTTCCCCCATATCACTTGATGTCTTTTGTGTCTAGAAATCTATCTCCCTCTTAAATATATTCAGTGACTCGGCATTCAAAGCCTTCTGTGGTAGAGAATTCCACAGCTGCACCACTCTCTGAATGAAAAAAAAATCTCACCTTCTCCTTCCTTAATTTCCTACCCCGTATCCTGAGACCGTGACCCCTTGTTATAATCTTCCAAATCAGGTGAATCATCTTCCACGCATCCAGTCTATTCAACCCTTTCAGAATGGTTTTCATTTAAATGAGATCTTCTCTCATTCTTCTAAATTCTACAGAATACAGGCCGTGTCGACCCAATCTCTGCTCATACAACAGTCCTGCCATCCCAATAATCCATCTGGTGAACCTTCGCTGCACTCCCTCTAAGGCAAGTATATCCTTTCTTGGGTAACGAAATCAAAACTGCACACAATACTCCAAGTGCGGTCTCACCAAGGCCCTGTAGAACTGTAGTAACACATCTTTACTCATTTACTCACATCCTCTTAGAACAAAGGCCAACATACCATCTGCCTTCCTAACTGCTTGCTGCACCTGCATGTATGCTTTCAATAGATTATTTTACAAGGACACCAGGTCCCTCTGCTCATCGATCTGTTTCCTGTCCATTAAACAATTTTCAATCCATGCTAGTATATTGCCTCCAATCATATATGCTTTAATTTTGCACACTACATCTTACGTGGGACTTTATCAGAGGCCTTCTGAAAATCCAAATACACGATATCCACTGGTTCTCCCTTAACCTTTCTATCAGTTACATCCTCAAAAACTCGAGTAGGTTTGTCAAACATGATTTTCTTTTCATGAATTCATGTTGACTTTGTCTAATCCCTTTGATATTATCTAAGTGTGCCGTTATAATATCCTTTACAATAGACTCTCGCATTTTGCCGACAACTGATGTTAGGCTAACCGGGCTGTTGTTCCTTGTTTTCTCTCTCCCTCCATTTTTAAACAGTGGTGTTACTTTTGCCACCGTGCAAACTGCAGGAACTGTTCCATAATCGATAGATGTTTGGACGTTGTCAACCAATGCATGCACTATTTCCATTGCAACCTGTTTTAGTGCTCTGGGATGCAGATCATCAGGCCCTGGGAATTTATCGGCCTTCATTCCCATTAGTTTCTTCAGCACTATTTTCTTAAAATAATCATGTCCGTTAATTCCTCTTGCTCACTAGGCCTTTGGTTCACAAGCATTTTTGGGATGTTATTTATGTCCTCCGTGAAGACAGAACCGAAGCATTTATTTAATTGTCCTGCCATTTCCTTGTTCCAAATTATAAATTCCCCCGTTTCTGTCTGTAAAGTGTCCACATTTGTCTTCACTAATCTTTTCCTTTTTACGAACTTGTAGAATCTACTGCAGCCGCTTGTTATGTTCCTTGCAAGTTCACTCTTATACTCTATTTCTCGCCTCTCAATCAATCTCTTGGCACATTTTTGCTGAATTCTAAATTGTTCCCCATCCTCAGACTTGTACTTTTTCTGGCAACTTTGTATAACTCTTCTTTGAATCTAATACTATCCTTAATTTATTTTGTTAACCATGGTTGGGCCAGCATCCTTTTTTTTTACAACAGAAAGGAAAGTATAACTGCCGCAATTGACACATTCCTTCATGAAACGTTATTCCTTGCCCATCTACCAACATGACGTTTATTGACTCTTCCCAATCTATCATACCCCATGCAATTCATTCCCCATGCATTCGTAGTTTCCTTTGCTTAGATTTAAGACCATTGATTAGGATTGGGCTACTTCACTTTCCATCTTAATAACGAGTTTAATCGAGTTATTGCCACTCTTCGCTAAAGGACCCCAGACAACTTGAATTTTAATTAACCCCTTCTCATTACACAAGACCCAATCTAGGATATTCTGTTCCGTAGTAGGCTCCGCAAAATACTGGGCTAAAAGAACAATTGGTACACACGCCAGGAATTCATCGGCCACATTATTTTTACTTTAATTTATATGTAGTTTAAAGTCACCTTCGATGATGGTAGTACTCTTGTTACATGCAACTCTAATTTCCTGTTAATATTATCCTCTACACTACCACAGCTGTTTGGAGGCCTATGGACAACTCACACGAATCTTTTCTGGTCCTTCGTTCTCCTTAGCGCCATCCAACTGAATCTACATTATGTCTTTCTGAGCCGAATACCTTTCTCATTATTGCGCTGATATCATCCTTTACCAACAACACAACACAGCCCGCTCTTCCTTTTTGCCTGTCTTTTCTAAATACCGAATATCATTTGATTTTCAGTTCCCAACTCTGGTCACCGTGCAACCATATATCTGTAATTGCACCTATATTGTATCTGTTTACATCTGTTTGCGCTGTTAATTCTTCTATCTTATTGCAGATGCTTCGTCCATTCAGATACAATGCTTTTGGATTTGTCTTTTTAACATTATTAGAGATCATAACATTTTTTTGCACTATAGCTCGAATTATCCTTTCGCTTTTTTTCTTATCAGGATCCTATTTTTTAGTGCACTCTTTTGTTTGTATACTCTGTCCCTTCTTGACATAATGTGGTTACATTACAACAATCACTTTCCGGCATTGCTTCATTTTAATTTCTCTTTAGCATTCTAGATTTCTCTGTACTGCGACCGTCCTCCCCACCGCCTCCCCTTCCCCACTCCACTCTCCCCTTAGTAGAAGATGTTGCATAGGATTAGGACGAGGCATTTCAGAGACACCGACCTGTTATACAGGAACAGGTGGAGACTAATCAACCACAGAACCTGTTACATACGACGCGGAGGATGACATTCCATCCCTCAAAATATTGCACAGGAACAGCCTGAGTCATTCAGCCCCTCTAGCGCATTACACAGCCGGAGGCATGTAGCACTGGACTAGTAAGCCAGTGAGAGAAAATCACAGTCCACCAAGAGAGTAGGACAATTTAAATTCAATTAAATACATCAAGAATTTTAAAAGTATTAATAATGTTGACCTTTGACGCAACACATCCATCTCGTTCAATAATCTCCTTTAGTGAAGAAAATATGCAGTCCTTACTGGTCTGGGCCCAAATGTGGCTCCAGATCCAGAGCAACGTGGTTGGCTCTTTATGGCCCTGTGAAAAGGACTAACGAGAAACTTATTTGCATAAGGTGGCTGACCATCACCGTCACAAGGGCAATTAGGGAAGTGCAACAAAGGCTGCCCTTGCTAGCATTGTCCACATGCTAGAATGAATAAAACAAACAATAGGATCTCTAGATTGTTACACAGGAAAAAGAAGAACCGCAAGAGAGGTCAGAGAATGTGGAGTCTGGCGACAACTAGATAAATGCATAGCTAGCTGGTTTTAAGACAGAAAGCAGAGAGTAGGGCTAAAAGTTAGCTTTTTAGAGTGGCAGAATGTGGGTAGTGCTGTTCCACAAGGATCGGTGCTGGGACCACTGTTGTTTCCAATTTATATTAATTATTTCTACCTGGGAATCAAAAACACAATTTCTCAACTTGCGGATGACGCCAAATTAGTTGGATATTCAATACTGAAGATGACTGCAACAAATTCGGTCGCGCAAACCTTTTGCATAGATGACGAGAAGGCAATGCCAAACCAACGAATCTGTTGCACAGAAATAGTAGGAGGCAATTGAGCCTCTCCAGTCTGTTACACAAGAACAGGAGAAGGCCATTAACCGCTTGCTAGCGATGTCAAAATGCTTGAATGAATAAAATAAAAAAATAGATTGTTACATGGTTACAAGAAGAGTTGGAAAGTGGGATTAGGCGGGATAGCAATTTTCGGACGGTGCGGACATGCTGGGCCGAAGTCGCCTCCTACCGTGCTGAAAGGTTCTACGAGTCCATGACAAAACATCCCTTTCAAACAAAGTGATTCGGGTCTGACAGGGCATCCGTTTTAGACGGCGGAGGTTGATCCAGTGGTGATGAAAGTTCATCGACCTGAAACATTCACTCTGTTTCTCTCTCCGCAGATTTTGCCTCATCTGCTGAGCATTTTCAGATTATTTTTTAGCTCAGATTACGCATCAACAGTATTTTACTTTTGTATTGATGCACAATTTGGCAACTCTGTGGCGCAATGGATAGCACGTTAGACTTTTAATTCTAGGCATATTAAACATTCAAAGTTTTTAGGCTCGACTCCCACCAGAGTCAGGATTTGAGCCTGGGCCGCACAGGGAACTTTGCATCAAAGCAATACTTCAGAGAAGGCTAACTGTGGTCTCTGCACTTTCTGCTGCACAAGTGGCTCCAGTCCTTCCCAATTATCATCTGAATATTTTGCACAGTAACAGATGCAAGCAAACGAGCCTGTTGCACAGGGACAGGTGGAGGCCAATGAGTCACTTAACCGCTCAAACCAATTGCAAAGGGCAGGAGGAAGCCATTCAGCTTTGTGCTCCTGTTTTACAAAACATTTCGAACTCCATTCAGTCACTCGAACCTTTCGCATAATTGACTAGAAGGCAATGCCAAACCAATGAACCTTTAGAGCAGAATTAGAAAGATGCCATTGAGCCTCTCCAATCTGTTGCACAAGGACAGGTGAAGGCCATTAACCCCTCGAGCCTTAGACATAGGACTGGCGGAAGCCATTCAGCTCCTTGAGACTTATCTATAAAAAGACTAGAAGTCCATTTAGCCATTCGAACCTGCTACATGGGTTGAGGATGAGGCATTTGCGACTAACGAACCTGTTATACAGGAACAGGAGGAGGCTAATCAATCTCCCGATCCTGTTGCGTCGGAACAGGGCACACCATTCGTTCCCTCAACCTGTTGCAAAGGAATAGGATGTGTCATTCAGCCCCTTGAGCGCATTACACAGATGGAGGTCAATCATAGTAGCTTGATGGTTATGTCACTGGACTAATAATCCAGAGAGAAGAAATCATATCCCACCACGAGAGTGGGGAAATTTAAATTCAATTAAGTAAATCTGGAAATTTAAAAGTATCAATAATGATGACCATTGTAACAAACTCCTCATCAGGTTCACTTGTCTCCTTTCGGGAAAGAATTCTGCCGTCCTTACCGGTCTGGGCCTACATGTGACCCCAAACCCACAGCAATGTCGTTGGTTCTTAACTGACCTCTGAAATGGCCTGGGGAGCCAGTCGGTTGCGTAAAGTGACTCACCACCAAATTCACAAGGGCAGATGGAGATGGGCAACAAATCCGGCCCTTGCTAGCGATGTCGACATGCTTGAATGAATACAATAAAACAAAATAGATTGTTACATAGGAACAAGAAGACCCTCAAGCCAGGTCAGAGAATGCTGAGTCAGGTGACAACTAGCAGAATGGTTAGCTAGCTGGCTTCAAGACAGAAATCAAAGAGTAGATGTAAAAGTTAGCGTTTCTTAGCAACAGAAGGCAGGTAGTGGTTTTCCATACGGATCGATGCTGGGACCACTGTTGTTCACAATTTATATTAAAGATTTAGACCTAGGATTCAAAAACAATATTTCTAAATGTGCGGGTGACACCAAATTCGGAGGGATAGTCAATACTGAGGAACACTGCAAAAACTTAAAAGAGGACATTAATAAACTTGCAGAATGGACATATAATTGGCAAATGAATTTCAAATCATATAAATGTGAGGTGTTACATTTCGGTAGGAGA
This sequence comes from Pristiophorus japonicus, assembly GCF_044704955.1. Lineage (NCBI taxonomy): Eukaryota > Metazoa > Chordata > Chondrichthyes > Pristiophoridae > Pristiophorus > Pristiophorus japonicus. The sequence continues at coordinate 2,314,575 of NC_092005.1, forward strand.
CTTATTATTGCCAGTCTGGGTGGTGTACAGGAAAAAAGGGATATCGGAGTACAAGTACAAAAACTCTAAAAAATGACAGCATAAGTTAGCAAGGCCATAAAAAACAAACCAAACACGCTGATTTATTTCTAGACAAACAGAATTGAAAAGCAGCGACATGGTGCTAAACCTGTATTTAACCTTCATTAGATCACGCTTAGAGTAATGGTATCGTTCTGGACGCCATATTATAAAAAGGACAAAGAGGCATTTCAGATGATGCAGAGAAGATTTACAAGGATGATACCAGAACAGCTAGCATATACAAATCAGGAAATGATGAACAGGCAGTGTCTCATTTCTCTTGAAAAAGGAAGGCTGAGGCGTGACCTGATACAGACATTTAAAGTTATGATAGAATTTGATGGAGTTGATACAGTTAGAATGTTTCCACTTATGGGGTACAGAATTTCTAGACGCTATCAATGTTGGATAGTCACCATGAAATCAAAATAGGGAATTCAGAAGAAACTTATTTACCCAAAGCGTGGTGAGATTGTGGAACTCGGTACGACAGGGATTGGTTGAAGAGAATAGTATGGAAGTACTTAAGGAGGGGCTTGACAGGCATATGAGAGAGAAGGGAATAGAGCATTAGGCTGTTCAGGAACGTTGAGTGGAGGCTCCAGTGGAATAAAAAGACTTGCTGGGGCGAATGGCCTGTTTCAGTGCTGTATATCCGATGTAATCCAATGATGTTTGACACGAGTGTACTTAACTCCATTCCGCAGCATGTTACCCGCCACCATCTCAGTGAGACCCCAACACTGCACAAGGTAGAAAACGCCATAAGAAAGCTAAAACATAACAAGGGTACGGGGGTGGACGGAATCCTTGCTGAGGCACTGAAGTATGAGTAGAGTCACTGCTGGAGCGAATACTTGACCTCCTCTCTCTCATTTGGAGGGAGGAGAGCATGCCGGGAGATCTTAGAGAGGCAGTGATCGTGAACATCTTTTACAAGGCGAAAAGTCCGATTGCAGCAACTACAGGGAAATCCCCCTGCTATCAACCACTGGGAAAGTCGTCGCTAGCCTCTTCCTCAACTGACTTCTCCATGTGGCCGAGGAGCTCCTTACAGCTTGCAGAGCGGATTTCGTCGCCTCCGGGGCACAACGGACGTGATTTTTTGCTGCGCAACAGCTGCAGAAAAAATGCAGGTAACATGGCCTTCTTCGACCTAACAAATGCCTTTCACACTCTCAACCACGAGAGCCTCAGGAGCGTCCTCCTCCATTTCGGAGAGATGGAGTACAAAAGCAGGGAGGTCCTGCTGCAACTGTATATGGTATTGGTAAGGCCGCACCTGGAGTACTGCGTGCAGTTTTGTTCAGCTTACTTAAGGAAGGATAAAGTGGCTTTGGAGGGGGTACGGAGACGAATAACTAGGCTGATTCCGGAGATGAGGGGGTTTCCTTATGCTGATAGATTGAGTAGACTGGATCTTTACTCGTTGGAGTTCAGAAGGATGAGGGGTGATCTTATCGAAACATTTAAAATCATAAAAGGGATACACAGGGTAAAAGCAGAGCGGTTGTTTCCACTGTAGGGAAGACTAGAACTAGGGGGCACAGCCTCAAAATACGGGGGAGCCAATTTAAAACCGAGTTGAGAAGGAATTTCTTCTCCCAGAGGGTTGTGAATCAGTGGAATTCTCTGCCCAAGGAAGCATTTGAGGCTAACTCATTGAATGTATTCAAGTCACAGTTAGATAGAATTTTAACCAATAAGGGAATTAAGGGTTATGGGGAGCGGGCGGGTAAGTGGAGCCGAGTCCACGGCCAGATCAGCCATGATCTTAATGAATGGCGGAACAGGCTCGAGGGGCTAGATGGCCTACTCCTGTTCCTAATTCTTATGTTCTTAAGTTCTTACGTTCTTACATTCTTACATTCTCATGTTCTTATGGAGGCCACCAAACGGACCTCACCATCCTCCGCCTGCTCCACACCGACATGCAGGCTGTGATCCTTATGAACAGATTCTTCACAGACGCAATCCACTTCCGGACCTGGGTCAAGCAGGGCTGCGTCAACGCTACTACCATCTTCTCAATCTTCCTCGCTGCTATGCTCCACCATCCCAACCTCTATCGCGAGCTAAAGTACACGGATGATGCCTGCGTCTGTGCACACACAGAAACTCAACTGCAGGACACAGTCGAGGTATTTAATGAGGCGTGCGAAAGCATGGGGCTTGCGCTAAACATCAGTAAGACTAAGGTCCTCCACTAACCTGTCCTCGCCGCACAGCATTGCATCCCAGTCATCAAAATCCATGGTACGGCCCTGGACAACGTGGACAACTTCCCTTATTTCGGGATACTCAATCAACAAGAGCTGGCATTGAGGACAAGATCCAACAACACCTCCAGTGCGCCAGTGCAGCCTTCGGCCGCCTGTGGAAAAGTGTGTTTGAAGACCAGGTCCTCAATACTTTCACCAAACTAATGGTCGGCAGGCCGTAGTAATACCCGCCCTCCTGTACTGCTCAGAGATGTGGAACATGTAAAGTAGACACCGCAAGTCGCTGGAGAAATACCACCAACGATTTGTCCGAAAGATCCTACAAATCCCCTGGGAGGACAGGCACACCAAATTTAATATCCTCGCCCAGGCCAACATAGCCAGCATTGTAGCACTGACCACACATGATCAGCTCCGTTGGGCAGGCCACAAAGTTCGCATGCCAGATACGAGACACCTAAAGCAAGCACTCTACTCGGAACGCGTCCAGGGCAAACGAGCCAAAGGTGGGCAATGGAAACGTTACAAAGACACCCTTAAAGCCTCCCTGTTGAAGTGTGACATTCCCACTGACACTTGGGAGTCCCTGGACCAAGACCACCCTGAGTGGAGGAACTGTATCCGGGAGGCCACTGAGCTGCTCAATTCTCATCCCCGAGAGCGTGCAGACATCAAGCGCAGGCAGCAGAAGGAGCGTCCAGCAAACCAGACTCCCAGTCCACCCTTTACTTCAACCACTGCCTGTCCCACTTGTGACAGAGGCTGTGGTTCTCGTAGTAAATTGTGCAGCCACCTACCAACTCACCCTAAGAGTGGAAGCAAGTCTTCCTCGATTCCGAGGGACTGCCTATGATGATGGGGATGATGATGTGAGGCTATTGCACAGGAATAAGCCTTTCAGGACGTTGAACCTTTTACAGAGGAGCAGGCTATTCATCCCCTTAAACATGTTACATAAGAACAGGAGGCGGGTCAATCAGCACTTTCCAGACAGTTATATAGGAATATTAAAAGGCAATTCTGCACCTCGAATCTGTTGCATAGGTACAGGAGGATGCCATTAAGCCCATAGATGCTCATAGACCAAAGAAGGAGGAGGAGATTCAAACCCCCGAGCTGATTACATCGGAACAGGAGCAGAATATTTAACCCATAGAGGCTGGTTAATCAGGAACAGGAGGAGTTCATTCAATCCCTGAAGCTTGTTACACAAGAACAGGAGGAGGGCATTCAGCCACTCGAGCTTGTTACACAAGAATAGGAGGAAGCCATTCAGCCACTTGAGCCTGTTTCGCTGGAACGGGTAGAAGCGATTCAGTCCTTCGAGGCTGTAGCAGTGGAACAAGAGGACGTCATTCAGCCCCTATAAATTGTTACACAGAAGCAAATTATTCGGCCCCTCAAAACACACACATTGGAATAGAAGGGGCCGATTAAATGCCGTTCAGCCTATAAGACATCAACAGTACACATAGAATCATAGAAATATAGAAAATAGGTGCAGGAGTAGGCCATTCGGCCCTTCGAGCTGCCCCACCATTCATATGATGATGGCTGATCATGCAAAATCAGTACACAATTCCTGCTTTCTCTCCATACCACTTGATCCCTTTAGCTGTAAGCGGCACATCTAACTCTCTTTTGAATATATCTAATGAACTGGTCACAACAACTTTGTGTGGTAGAGAATTCCACAGGTTCACAATTCTCTGAGTGAAGAAATTTCGCCTCATCTCGGTCCTAAATGGCTTACCATTTATCCTTAGACTGTGATCCCTGGTTCTGGATTACCATAATATTGGGATCATTCTTCCTACATTTAACCTGTCCAATCCCGTCAGAATTGTATATGTTTCTATGAGATCCACTCTCATTCTTCAAAATTCCAATGAATATAAGACCAGTCAATCCAAGAGGAGGCGATTCAAGCCCTCGACCCTCATATTTAGGAAACGAAGCAGGCCATTCAGCTACTCAAGCCTGTTACATAGGAGCTGAATGAGGCTATTCGTCCACTTAATCCAGTTGCACAGGTTTAGAATGAAGTTAAGACTCGGGTTGCACAGTGGTTATGTTACTGGTTTAGTAATTTAGAGGCATGTGTACACATCCAAACATGGCAGCTGTGGAGTATGAATTGAGTTCATTAAATACATCTGCAATCAAAATGCTGTTATCCTGTCCTTCCTCGTCAACTCTATCAGCATGATTTTCTATTCCCTTCTCCCTCATTTGGGTATCACAATTTTCCTCGCCGCCATGCTCCAACTCATAATCAACAAGCTCCCCGCTTACACTACAGAACCAGTCGGAAGCTGTGTAAACAACGCCGCCTCCAGAGCAGATCCAAGATCACCCCAACCTCTGTCATTGAGTTGCTCGATGTGGATGATGCCTGCGTCTGTGCACATTCACTGGCTGAACTCCAGGATATAATCAATGTATTCATGGAGGCATATGAAAGCACACACCATACGCTCAACATCCGTAAGTCAAAGGTCTGCCATCACAGCACAGCACTGCCCTCCAGTCATCAAGGTCCAAGGCACGGCCCTGGACAACGTGGATAATTTCCCATATCTCGGGAGCCTCTTATCAACTAAGGCAGACATTGATGCGGAGATTCAGCATCGCCTCCAGTGCGCCAGCGCAGCTTTTGTCCAACTGTGGAAAAGAGTGTTTCAAGACCAGGCCCTAAAATCTACCACCAAATTCATGGTTTATAGGGCTGTAGTAATACCCGCCCTCCTGTATGGGTCTGAGGCATGCACGATACACAGAAGGCACCTCAATTCGCTGGAAATATATCAACAACAATGTATCCGCTCAATACTGCAAATCTCTTGGGAGGACAGGCGCACCAACATAAGTGTCCTCGACAGGCTAATATCCCCAGTATTGAAGAACTGACCACACTCAACCAGCTTCGCTGTGCAGACCACAGATACGAGACTCCATAAGCAAGTGCTTTATGCAGAGCTCCTTCATGGTAAGCGAGCCAAAAGAGGTCAGAGTAAATGTTATAAGGACATCCTCAAAGTCTCCCTGGTAAAGTGCGACATCACCACTGACACCTGGGAGATCCTGGCCGCAGATCGCCCGAGGTGGACAAAGTCCATTGGAGAGGGCTTTGCGTTCTTTAAGGCTCGACGCAAGGAGCCTGAAGAGCCCAGGCTTACGCAGCAGAAGGAGCACGCGGGAAAACAGCCCCACCGACCCCTTCCCCGGAAGAATGTCTATCCCACCTGTAACAGAGTCTATGGCTCTCGTATCGGAATGTTCAAACATCAAATAACTCACTTTTGGAGTAGAAGCAAGTCATCCTCGATTCCGAAGGATTGCCGATGATGATGGGGGAATTTTAGAGTTCAGCAAAGCAGACCAATAATTTTTTAAAAATATGTCTGTGCTGTCATTCCCGGATCATTCGGTGTCTCTTTAAGTGGATGTGCTGGCATTCCGTTCATTCTGTATCAGTATGAAACGGATCTGCTCTCTGTCCTGGATCATTCTGTGCGTGTGTCTGCTTAAAATTAGTGTGATTACAGCTGTGAAGACAGAATTTTTAAGGTGATATATTTGAAAGGGAAATAGGTTTGCCTGCGTAGGAGTGAACCCAGCTTACAGCGCATTTGTTGAATAATTCAAAATGTGGTTATTATTTAGTAAAACCGTTTCTGTAATCATAGCTGTTGCCTGAAAAACTGCCAATTCTCTCCATAACACAGTGATTAGCGACGGCTGCGGCAAGTGGCCGAATGGAGAAGGCATCCGCCCTTAGTGTGAATTATAATTAATGCAGGTTCGGGTTGTGTCCCGGTTTTTTTATCTCACCGGGCAAAACTTATTCTTCTGAGTTCCGAATCTCCCTTAAAAACGACCAGTTCTGAAAGTTATTCACATGAAGTTATAGAAAGCCTGCTAATCCTTTTGCTTACACAGACTGATTCTACGTTTTCCACATTGTCGATCTGGGGGCACCCGCAAGGTGTGCGATGAACATAAGAACATAAGCATTAGGAGATAGACTCGGCCATTCGGCCCTTCGAGCCTGCTCCGCCGTTGAATCAATGAAATCACCTCTCTTTCTTCGAAACTCTATAGAAAATAAGCCTAGTCGACTCAACCTCTCCTCATAGGCCATAACATTGCGGTTTCGAGTCTGTTGATGTCGGTTTGCCCAGTGGCTTCCAAAGTGGATAGGAACTCTTTTTACCCGACCATTTCTAACAGTCTCTGACCTCACGTAACGGACTTAGCGAAATTCATTTTGCTCACAGAAGCTGACTGTCAGTTTTTCACATTGTGGATCGGGGTGCACGGGTAGGTCTTGTGGAAAAGAGAACTGTCATTTTCTCTTTGAATGTCATTTAAAAAACATCTTTGTCAGTTCACTCCATACGAATGATCTGAAGGAAGAAATGAGCGAAAGTTCTATCGCCGATCCAGATATCTGTTGCACCTTCATTCAAGAAGGGAACAATTCCAATAGTCTGTGTTCATTTTAACAAGACATGAACAATGCTGGGGCAGAGACCAGTGGCTTTGAGGAGATTTGGATCCGATCATTATTTCACTCAAACTCTGGGAAGGTTCATCAGCATCACAATAAATGAGCACAACAATTTAGCCTGCCATCGCCTTAACCTCCCGTCTACTGTCGAAGACGACTCAGTCATTAAATTTGGAGCTGTTAGGCTTCAAACAGAAATACTCTGCGAGAATGTCCCCCTCATCTTCAAAGTCCTGCCCGTGCACCCAGATTGAAAAAGTTCAAAATGTAGAATCAGATTCTGCAAGCAAAATGCCTTCAGGAATGCTATAAATTATTTAATCGAATGAAGCCTTTTACTCTGACCAGGCAGCCTGGCGACGCCGATTTGATTTTCAGCCATTACATAATCCAATACAGATAGACTACATTTGGCTTACTGTGTGTAAATCTGGTCGCCATAATATTAAAAAAATTGATGTAATGGAACTGGAGAGGGTAAAGAGAGGATTTACAATGAGGATTCCTGAAATGCGACGGTTGTAAAGAGAAGTCTGAGGGTTACCTAATAGATGTCTGTAAAACATGAACGGGTTTGATAGGTTAAATGCACAGAGAGAGAGTTTCCACATGTGAGGGGGACTGTCACTAGAGGGTATAAATATAAAATCATCAGCAAAAAATTCAATAAAGAATTCAGAAGAAACATTTACCAGAGATTGAGAATGTGGAACTCACTCCCACAGGGATTTGGTGAAGCAAGTAAGATATAATCATTTAAGTGGCAGTTAGATAAGTATATTTGCGAGAAAAGAATAGAGCGTTATTCTGATGAGAGGATGTCCAGTGGACCATAAAGGCGGGCATCGACTGGTTGGGCCGAATGGCCTGCGCCTGCTCTGTATATCCTATGGAATTCGGCACACATGAAACCAATTCAAAAGCCAGCTCCTTACAACATTCAGCATTAGAGAATGGGCACTGACTAAAAGACAGCGCAGAGGATTTTTCAAGATTATTTGGCGATTGACGCTGAATTTAAGTGTACCCAAATTCAGGCGAGTTCCTGCGTGCTGAATGCAACACGGGTGTCAGACGTCAAGTCAGAAACAGCGCAGCCTACAACAGGAAACATTTAACTTCACTCAATGGATTAGTTTTCACATTGCTCCTGTGAAGCTCTGAGATTTCGTAAAATGTGGGGAAAACGGCACAAATTCCTAAGTTTATATTTACTTTTATGTAAAATCCAGCGAAGCTCGGTTATTAATTTGGGTAATGAAATGTGCTAAGTGTAGCATTCTTGGTAGAAAAATGTGAATTTGGACATGAGCTATAAGGGAAAAGTGCAATGAAAACATAGACAGACGCATCAAATATTCCACAAAAATACAACGAGGATGGGATTCGAACCCACGTAAGTCGAACACAATCGATCAGTAGTGCATCGCCTTAACCACTCGGCCACCGCGACTCAGGTATAAAGAGTGACTAGCCCTTCGGTTTCCTGATTTTTGCATCCAAACATATATCCTCTGCGACAAAGTCCAGTTCACCACTTGTGTGGCCTGAGCATCCAGGTCGACAAAGTTGAAAGTCTACAATCAGCTTATGGAAGCAAAAGACCTTCAAATCCTTGAGATGAGGGAGTATCCGAAATGGCCAGTTTTGACACAGTATCACAAAAGAATAGAAAAGGTACTACCCGGTGAGTTAAACGGCCCGATCGGACATGGTTCGGACCGAAGTCAGACGCATTAGCTATTAGGGCACACCAACTGCCGTCGCCAGGAAATGTGTTGTATTTGGAACATAAGCACATAAGAAATAGCAGGACTCGGCTATTTGGCCCTTCGAGCCTGCTCAGCTATTCAATAAGATGATGGGTGATCTGATAATGGAATCAGCTCCACTTCCCTGTCCGCACTCCATAATCCTTTACAGAATTATCACTCAAAATCCTTTCTGTCTGCACTTTAAATATATTCAGACCGAGCCTCCAAAGCGTTCTAGTGTATTGTCTTCCAAAACTCTCAGAGAAGAAATGTTTGCTCATATCAGTTTTAAATGGGCGGCCGCTTATTTTACGACTATGTGACCTTGTTTTAGTTTCCCCGATGAGTGCAAATATCTTCTCTGCATCCACCTTGTCGAGCCCACTCATGATCATATACATTTCAATCAGATCACCTATGATTCTTCGGAACTGCAATGTGTATAGGCCCAACCAACCAAACCTATCCTCAAAGTCAACGCCTTCATCTCCGGAATGAAGCTGGTGAGCCTTCTCTGAGCAGCCCCCAATACAAGTATAACATTCCTTAAATAGGGAGAACAAAACTACGTGGTGGTCTGTACAATTGTAGCAGGACATCTCTGTTTTAATACTCTAACCTCCTTGCAATAAATGCCAACAAGCTATATGCATTCCTGATTACTAAATGTAACTCTATACGAACGTTTTGACTTTAATGCACAAGGACCCCCTGGTCTCCTTTTATTGCATCACTTTGCAACGTTTCTCCATTTAAAATGGAGGGGCTGAAATTCCGTTTTGGCCATCCCGCGGGCATTTTAGAGAAAAAATAGTCACCTACTTAAGCTGCTGACCACGTTCGACTTTCCGATGCAGCAGCCTCCTTCAGATGCGACTCGTAGCGCGTGCACGGCCTCGAGCTGGAGTCACATTGCTCTGGGCAGCCAATCAGGTAAGGTATCATAGAAATAGGAGTTCCACTGGAGCCTCAGCTCCTTTTACTTTGATTGGGATAGAGCCCGAAACACTGCAAACACAGCCCCAAACACACAAAATATTAATTAAAAAAATAATTATACGAATCTCATCTAAATTAAAGTAATTAATGTCTTAAAAAATAATTTCCCGATTTTTAAAGATTTTCTTTAATAAACTTACCGTTGTGGGGACGGTATTGAATGAAAAAATATGTTTTAATAACTTTATTTATATATGTTTTGGGTTTTTTAAAACACTTACGCCTGTGCAAGCAGTCTATATGCCTGCTTTTTCAGGCGCAAGAATTGTGAGGACCTTTGTAAGAATAATTATTGGAAATTCCACTTACAAGTGTCCTCGCTCCAGAGATGCAGCCATCTATCAAGCCAGAAACTTGTGCACTGGAAAACGGGATTTCTGAAGTACTCCGTACAGACCCGGGGCGGCAGGAATTTCACGGCCAATATATCATTTTCTATTATTTCTGCCAAAGTGGATAACCTCACATGTTCCCACGTTATAATCCCTCTGCCTAATTCTTGCCTACTCACTTAGCCTGTCTATTGCACTTTGAAAATTGTCTTTGTGCTGCTCACAAAATGCTTCCCCACCCATTTTTGTATCATCAGCAAACTTGGCTACATTACACTCGGTCGCTTCATCCAAGCCATTAATATAGATTTTAAGTAGTTGAACACCCAGCACAAATCTCTGCGGCAACTCATTCGTCATTATTTCCCATCCATTAAATGACCCATTTTTCCCGACTCTCTGTTTTCTGTTAGTTAGCCAATCCTCTATATATGATAATATATTACCGCCAACCCCATGAGCGTTTATCTAGTGCAGTAACCTCTTCTGTGGCATCTTATCGAATGCCTTCTGGAAATCCAAATGCACCACATCCACTTTTTCCCCCTTACCCACTCTGCTCGGTATATCCTCAAAAAATTCCTGCAAATTTGTCAAAAATGCTTCCCCGTTTATGAAACGATGTTTACTCTGTTTGATTCAATCATGCTTTTCCAAATATCCTGCTATGGCTTCCTTAGTGATGGATTCCAGCATTTTCCCAACTGCAGATGGTAGGCAAACTGGTCTATAGTTTCCTGCCTTTTGTCTGCGTCTTTAGAGGGGCCTTACATTTGCGGTTTTCCAATCCGCTGGGACGATCCCAGAATCAAGGGTATTTTGGTAGATTATAACCAATGCATCTAGTATCTCTGCTGCCACTTCTCTTAAGACCCTAGGATATAAGCCATCAGGTCCAGGGGAATTCTCCACCTTTAGTCCCATTATTTGAACTCATAATAATTCATTAGTGATAATGATAGCATTAAGTTCCTCCCTCCATATAGCCTGCAGATTATCCACTCTTGGGATTTTTTAGTGATCTTACCATGAGAACTGATAGAAAATATTTGTTCAAAGTCTCTGCCATTTCCCTGTTCTCCATTATTATTTCGCAATCTCATCCTCCAGGAGACTAACATTTACTTTAGCCACTTTTTTCCTTTGTATGTACCTGTAGAAACTCTGACATAGAAACATATGCAGGAGTAGATCTTTTGGCCCTTCGAGCCTGCACCGCCATTCAATGAGTTCATGGCTGAACATATAACTTTAGTACCGCATTCTTGCTTTCTCGCCATACCACAAATATCTGTTTTTTATATTTCGTGCAAGTTAACATTCATTATCTAACTGCTTTTAATCATATTTTTAGTCTTTCTTGGCTGGATTTTAAAAATGTCCCAATCCTCTGGACTCGCACGAGTGGACGATTGGGGGAGCGAGATGGAACACGTAGCCTAAAAGTTGCTGCAAAATAATTCAGCACAATTTCAGGTCAAATGACCTCCAAACAGAGCGGATTAAAGAGCAAATGCCTACATCTGCTGACTCACTGTGAGCAGGCCTCGAAACTACACTGAAGCAATTCCAAATCCAAAGATTTAACAACCCAGCCACTGCAGCTAGCACAGCGCACTTTTAAACACACACCGAATGAAGCAGCACTGACAGCACAATGCTTTTAAACAGACAAAGACTGATCCGAGATTGACAGTACAACAACTTGATGTTGCTGTATTACACAATAGAGAGCGGGATTGGCTGAATAGCTTTAGGCGGAAATTAAAGTAGGCACTCCTGCTTGTCTCAGCTAATCAGTTCGTTCGTCAAGGGATATGATTGTCACTTAGATAGGAAACTAATGGAATCCTTAATAATGGAGAAAATAGAAGAACATCCAGAAAACTAAAGTATAAAAATGAATAATCAGCCTGGATTTCAACAGGCAAAGTCCTGCTGGACCAAGCTCATATAATTTTTGAAGAGATAATGGAGAGGGGAGACATTGACAATGCAATAAGTGTAATGTATCTATATTTTCAAAAAATCTTCGCTATGATACCCAATAATAGCCTGCTGAACAAGGTCAGGGGACAGGTAGCAAAATGCATAGCGAGCTAGCTTCAAGACTGAAATCAGAGATTGGAGATAAAAGGTAGCTTTTCCTATTGGCAGAAGATGGGTAGTGGTGTTGCAAAAGGTTCAATGCTGGACCACTATTGCTCACAATTTATATTAAAGATTTAGACTATGGAACTAAAAACAGAATTTCCAAAACTGCCAATGATACCGAATTGGAGGAAATTTATACTGAGGACTGCAACAAATTAATTCCCTGCGCCATGTAAGAACAGCCTATATCTGTGTCGGAGCTCTTGGAACTGTCCTGGTGCGGCCTTGGCCAGTCTAGAGTTGTCGAGGTCAATTTGGAGCGAATTAATCCTTCTCGGAGGTCCCAATGACCCTGAAAGGAGCTGTATGAGTCTGTGTAGGAAAGTTTGTGCCTGTGGTGTTGATCCCTGCTTCCGTGTAGCACCTGCCTGGTTCTGTATAGGAGCAGCCTGCCTTTACGTAGGAGATGTCAGTGTCTCTGTCGAAGCTCTCTGGAAATGTGCTGGTGTTGTCTGCAGCTAATGAGGACATTTTTGCTACTGTGTAGGTGATGCTGAGTCTGTGAGAAAAAATGCCTGAGTCTGTACACAAGCATTTTGTTGCTGTTTATTAGATTTGCCTGTCTGCACAGGATTGTCTGGATCTGTGCAGTAATATCTGGCTCGGTGTAGGATCAGTACCCATCTGTACAGGAGCTGCCTGGGTCTGTTTTGCCGCTGTCTGGGTTGGTGTTGGAATAGTCTGCATCTGTGCAGGTAGAGTGTGGGACTGTGTAGGAAGATTCTGAATCTGTGAAGATAGAGTCTGGGAAAGTGAAAGAACAGTCTGAGTCTGTGTTGCAGCGGTCCGGGTCGGTGATTGAATAGTTTGGGTCTGTGAAGGAAAATAGAAACTTAGAAATCCACAGTGCTGACGGAGGCCACTTTGGCTCGCAGTATACGTGCTGGCCGACAAAGAGCCACAACATCCTTTGATCAACAACCTGAAGGTTACATATGAACCTCTGAAGAATGACGATGGCGAAAATGTAAAGAACACCCAGCTCAATAAGTCCGCCCCACACAACTGCTGCACATCTTGACCGAAATATTATAAACACCACCCTAACCGGAGCCATATGAACTCATGCGAGAAGCAAAAAGCAGAAAGAACTGCAGGCCAATTGTGGGAAACAAGTTCAGTGAAAATTCCTCACAACCTTGGCGATCGAAACTAGTCCAGGAGATCACCTTGCCCGTATTGGATTCCCTGCAGTACTTACAATCGTATCTGCGCCAGCCAACAAGAGGTTATCCAGCCTAATCCCACTGACCAGCTCTTGGTCCGTAACTCTGCAGGTTACAGCAAGAACATTGTACTTGACTGTATAAAACATTGGTTACGCCGCAGCTGGAGTACTGTGTGGAGTTATGGTCACCACATTTCAAAAACAAGATGTGATTAGGCTGGAAAGGGTACTGAGGAGATTCACAAAAAAAGTTGCCTGGACTGGAAAATTTTGTTGATGAGGAAAGATTGGAGATTCTGGGACTGTTTTCTGTGGAACAGAGAAGGCTGAGAGGAGACTATATTAAGGTGCATATCATTATGAGGGTCCTAGATAGAGTTGGCAGGAAGGACCCGTTGCCATTTGCAGAGTGGGCAACAACCTGGGGGAATAGATTTAAAGTAATTGAGGTGTGGACCACTTCCCCTATCTCGGAAGCCTCCTGTCAACAAGAGCAGACATCGATGATGAGATCCAACACCGTCTCCAGTACACAATTGCAGCCTTCGGCCGCCTGTGGAAAAGAGTGTTTGAAGATCCGTCCTCAAACTGTCACCAAGCTCATGGTCTACAAGGCCGTAGTAATATCTGCCTTCCTGTATGGCTCAGAGCTTGCACCATTACAGTAGACACCTCAAGTCGCTGGAGTGATACCACCAGCAATTTCTCCGCAAGATCCTGCAAATCTCCTGGGAGGACAGACGCACAAACATTAGCGTCCTCGTCCAAGCCAACATCCCCAGCATTGAAACACTGACCATACTTGATCAGCTCCGCTGGGCAGGTCACCTAGCCAGCATGCCAGACACGAGACTCCCAAAGCAAGAACTCTACTCGGAACTCGTCCACTGCAAACGAGTCAAAGGCGGGCAGAGGAAACGTTACAAGGACACCCTCAACGCCTCGCTGATAAAATGCGACTTCCCCACTGACACCTGGGAGTCCTTGGCCATAGACCGCCCAAAGTGGAGGAAGTGCATTCGGGAGGACGGTGAGCTCCTCGAGTTTCGTCGCTGAGAGATGCAGAAAGCAAGCTTAAGCAGCGGAACGAGCAGGCGGCAAACCAGGCTCCCTGTTCATCCTTTCCATCAACTATTTTTGTCCGACTTGTGACAGAGACTGTGGTTCTAGTATTTGAATGTACAGCCACCTGATAACTCATGCTGTTGCGGGGATGGTTAGGCGAGCTATGAGGGTAAATGTATTTACCCAGGGGGTCGTGGGAGTCCGGAACTCACTGCCTGAATGGGTGGTAGCTGCAGAAACATAACACATTTTACAAATACATGGATACCACTTAAAATGCTGTAACCTACAGGCCGGACTTAGTGCTGGGAAGTGGGAATTCGGCTGGAAAGATCTTGGTCACCGTAGGCGGACACGATTGGCTAAAATGGCCTCCATCCATGCTGTGCATTATTTGCATTTTCTACATTACAACAGTGATAACACTATTAAAGTACTTAATTTGTTCTGAACCGCTTTGGGAAGTGCTGAGGTGAAACTCTCTGTCGAAATGATAGCTTTGTAAATTAAAATTGTCCTAAGAAAGTGCACAGCGTTAAGGCTGGTTCGCTCAGTTGGTTAGAGTGTGGTGTTAATAACGCCAAATTCGCGGGTTCCAACCCCTTGCGGACCATTTATTTTATTTTTGGTGGTGCGGTTGGGCTGCAGGTATTTAAGAACAGCTTAAACATTAAGGAACGAAACTCACACCGGAACTGTAATACTTTGAAGAAATGATGCAAAACATTAGTTCTGTCGCGAGCTGATGGCCCTGCGGAATTTTTCTAGCGTTTAATTAACAATGCCATATCCTCCGGGGCTTTGTGACTTCCCTTATTTCAATCAGTGAAGGGCTCACTGCCGCTGATTGGTTTGCAGTGCAAAGTATGGAACTGATCAAAATAAAATTCGGCTATGTAATCCCTCATTCTAATAAATAATCTGCTGCACATTACAGGGGCCACGTGGCTGAATGGATAAGACCTCTCACTTTGCTGCCAACGCTGATGTTATCATAAAATTGCAGCATCAACCCCTACCACAGAGTTTTGTCAAATCTTGTTCAGCTCAATAAAACCAAACCACGTTCGCACTCATTAACCGAAGGTGATTTCCTCCCAAACATTGCAGGGACTTTATTAAAAGGCATTTTTTTCGTGCTGTGTATATTTCTCGCTGACTTTTGCAGATAGTGTCCAACAAACCAACAATCACAAATTAATAATGTTACATTATTAGTGTTTCCAGTTCGAACAACAGCTTCGCATCAATAAGTTTAGTAAAGGGCAGTGGAGGGAATTGTAATCAGATTCCAGTGATATCCACAGGGAGTTTCTGAAAAAAAAAAGTTGCCTGCAAAATGGCAGTGAGCAGGATTCGAACTCTGCACGGGGAAACCCCATTGCATTTCAAGCCTTAACTACTCGGCCAGCGCAGCTACACGATAGATCTGTTTTAATAGTTCAATAGTCGGTACAAATTATCAGAGAGTCCGCCTGCATGCTTGACCTGTTGCATCTGCCAGACGATGTGAAAATTAAATCGTAGAAACATAGAATCTCACAGCGAAGATGGAAACAATTCGGTCAGAACTGAAAGGATTTACATTTCGCGAAAAACTGAACAGACTAGGGAGTTTCTTTCTAGAAAAAACAAGTGAGATATATTATTAACATGATGAAGGGATTTGATCGGGTTGATGTTGTCGTGTATGTCGGCACCTTTAGTAATGACTTCACGAGGCAGGGTAAGATACTTAAACTGTGTAGACCTGTATTCCTTTCCTTGCAACTCCTGAGTGAGGACAACAAGCTGTGTGTTCCTTTTTATACTGGGTTACCTGCAAAGTGCAGGTGACCCTTAGGTCTCCAGTAGCAGCACCCTCTGATGTACAGGCAAGTTGTGTACAGTGTCAGGGTACATTCAGTGTTACATAACATTGTTACAGATATCGCACAGTAAGCAGGCACGTATACACAACAACACTTCCCCCCTAAGCATTTTTCATATCCTTATTGTCATGCCCAGGGGAGAAGATCAGTGCTGGGCTATTGGATGTTTTGGTGAGGATTGTGTGGTTGCCAGGTGTGACCCCTGTGCTTGAGGCTGGCCTCAAACATTTCCCCTCCCACTGTGATGTGGGTATTTGTGGGAAGGGCAAGATGACTGGGTGGGCTCCTTGTCCTCTGTTGTTGTTGGATGGTTGGCAGGGCCACAGGACTGGGCGGGCTCCTTGTCTACCAATTGAGATGAGGGTCAAACATCCCAGGGTTTGCCAGGGAAGCTGGAGGGTATTGGCCACATTCTTCTGATGTTGGCTCTGGTGGCCAGAGGTTGAAGGGCTGATCTGATGCAGGTTGCCATTGGTGTTGGCTGGGCTGCCCTTTGACCACTGTCCCTCTAGTGGGTCTGTTCCCATCGGCTGTGTGTGTACTGCAACGGGTATCACATTCGTTCCAAAAGTCCAGGCTACATGGTCAGGTAGCCTGCTGGACGTGGGGGTCTTCCACAGGGGAATTCTATTGGTATCAGCATGGTCCGTATAGGACTCAATGTATTTTGGCAGTGTCCTATCGGTATACATGACACCTTGGCTCTGATCACACATATTTGAGCCTGCATTATATATTCTCGCATTTGCATCACTTCATAGTCTCCTTTACTTAAGCTTAGTATTCTGGTTAGAAATCAAACTTTCTCACCCTCCATCTGAATTTAAAATCAACCATGCTATGATCACTCATTCAAAGGGGATCCGTTCCTAGGTGATTGTTTTTTAATTCTGCCTCATTACACATCATCAGTTCTAAAATATCCTACCCCTTGGTTTGTCCGTTACATGCAGCTCAAGGAAACCGTCCCTTATACACTCTATGAACACTTCCTCAAGCCTATCCTGACCAATTTGATTTGTCCAATCAATATGGAGGTTAAAATCATCCATGATTATTGCTGTTCGTTTTTACAAACCTCCACTATTTCCTGATCTATATTTCGAGCAACAGTTTTTCAACTCGTAATGGGCCTATAGACTACGCCCACCAGTGACGTTTGTCCCTTATTATTCCTCATCTCCACACAAACTGTTTCAACATCCTGATCATTTGAGCCAATATCATTTATCACAATTTCAGTGACTCCATCCTTTATCAATAGTTCTACCCCACCTACTTTTCCTTTTTATCTTTCCTTCCAGATTAACAAATACTGCTGAATATTTAAGCCCCAGTCCTGGTCACCTAGCAACTATGTCTCTGTAAAGATAATCAGATCATACCCATTTGTATCTATTTGTGCCGTCAACTCATCTATTTTGTTCCGAATGCTATGGGCAGTTAGACAGAGTGCCTTTAAATTTCTTTTTTTAAACTTTTTTCCTCCTTGATTCATCTCTCCTTCAAGCTCACTTTCTTTATTTTTGCTTTCTAATTCCAGTTTTACTCCCCTCCATACAGAATCTATTTTCAAGTTCCCATCCCCCTGCCGACATTAAACATTGCCCAACAGCACGAGCAACGCCCGCCCGCAGGATGGAAATTGGTCCCGGGTCTGCTGAGGCACTACCTGCCCGGCTGGTACAGGGCCCACATTTCCCAAAACGGTCCCAATTTCTCAGGAAACTAAAGCCCTCCCGAGGCACCATCTCCCCAGCCACGTAATCATCTGCCCTAACCTCCTATTTCTGCAATCAACAGCTCGTGGCACCCGGATTAATCGAGAGATTACTACGTTTGAGGTCCTGCTTTTAAATCTCACTCCTAGTACCCTAAACTCTGCTTGCAGGAATTCATCCCTCTTTCTACATATTTCCTAGGTCCGATATGGACCATGACGCCAATTTATAATTTATAAAGGTTATGCATAACTTCCTGGATTTCATACCCTATTCCACTATTTATAAATCGAAGAAGCCTCGATGCTTTTTTAACAGACTCATCAACTCTCCCTGAATCACCTTGATTATCCACTATTGGAATGTATTTAGTATCTTCTCACGTGAAAACCGATACCAACACACTCTTCAGCCTCATAGTCCGGCATAGCCCTGACTCTACCATTAACATAAGTCAGGGACCAAACCTGGTTCAATGAGATGCGTGAAAGAGCATGCTAGGAGCTTCATCAAGCGTACCTAATGACGAGGGCCAAACTGATGAAGCTGGATATGGAATCAAGGCGGGTAAAGGCAAATGAGATACAGATCAGCGAAGATCTGCTTGAATGACACAACAGGTCTGAGGGGCGGAATGGCCACCTCATTTTCCCATTTGTCTCTCACCGTTAAGAAAATGTTACAAAATAGTTTGCTCTGAATCATATGGAAGATCTCATACTTTTCGATATTGAACTCCACCTGGCACAGATTCCCCCCATTTTTTTGCAACCAAACCGCAGGTATGAAATAAGTGGAAGTAAAATGCACAGTCCCTGGGTGAGTTCGAAACACCAACATCTCGGTTCACAGACGAGCGCACTGACCAATTGCGCCACAGAAACACATTGATGTAATCACTACAACATCGACTAAAGCTAAAACGTCAGGTTACTGAATGAGATAGCAACTGCTCATTATATGTTTATTTGTACACATTAAAGAATGCAACATTCATTGTCGAAACACGGAAATAGTCATTAAGGAAAATATGTTGAACAAACTGATATGAAAACCCGCTCTGAGCCATCAGAGCGGTTTATCAACCAATCGTAACCGTGAAAAGATAACGTTGGACATGGGTATTTCACAACTGTTCGAATCTGCCCACCAGTTGTTTTGCTATTATATTTGTTTAGCAATGTAGCGATCCTCAATACACGTGCTTGATTCACTGGGTGCCCTGGGAACCAAATACTGCACAGCCCAGGCCAATGATTGAACCCTGCTCGTTCTGATTTATATGGAGGTCAGTTATACACCGAGTGAGTTGGGACAATTTAAACATTGAGTTTCGGAACTTTCTCATTGAAAATGTGGAAGCAGAACAGAATAGGACAGGAAAACAATGTGTCAGAGATAGGATTCAAATCGCAATTTCAATCGGTCTGTCTGGGTGCCGTTTTGAAAGAAACAGTGCCTCCAAACATGTGCCGACCAGTTTATGATTCTGGAGATACAGACAGGGCAATAGAAAGACAAATAGACGCACAGGGAAACAGGCATTAGGAAGGTGGATGAAAAAAAAACGTTTCCACACAGAACTAATGTTGCGCTCGGGATGGCCACCTGTAGCCTGTATACGTTAATGTGACAACAGCGCATTAATTGTAGGAGGTTCGGTGCTTTACAACACAAGTAGAAAAGGCAACGTCACTGTCTCGATTTCAAGTTGTCTGCTTATCAAGAATAGCCACACATTTATCATGGCTTTACAATGTTTATCTCCAACTGCGTTCGTCTTAAGCATTTGGCTCGTCGTTCTCGGGATATGATTCTGGCTGAGGGCTGTAAATTGCGAGCGTTCCCGGGTTTATATCGCTGACAAGCCCGCATTTTGCCTGCGACCTTTGAATTGCAGCTATCAGTGTTGTAAAGGAAGACTTGCATTGATATAGCGCCTTTCGTGACCTCAGGACTCCCCTAACCGCTTTACAGTCATTGAAGTACTTTTGAAGTGCAGACACTCTTGCAATATAGGAAAAGACGCGCCCAATTCACCCCACTTGAACCTCAATTACTTGGGATTTTAAAGCACTTTCATGACACCAATGCAGGACAAATAAAACCCTGTTTGAGAAACATTGATGTATACAAACGTACACAATATGCCTGTCGACCTTATAGCGCGTCTGAGTCCAGATTAGAAGACTGCATATTCAAAACACGTCAGGGTCAATGCTGCTTCAATGTAATTCTTCCGAAATTCATATTTTCTTTGCAGACACATATTAACCAGGCCCTTGATCTAAAGCCCATCTCACTCTTTCCGCAGTGTCAGGTAGAGAAGGTCCTGAGGTCCTCATTTATTTAAAGTCATAGGACGCAAACACGTTATCATTCAAAACCTGCCGGGGGGCCACAAACAGATTAAATGGAGCCAGACAGACAGTCGGAATCGGAAAACAACAGGGAACGAACAAGAGATATTGACAAGGACTAAAAGCGCTTTACAATCGGAAAATTGCCTGAACTCCTGTGGTTAATGAAAGGGGTTTTGATGGTTGACTTCCTTACACAACTTGCAATTCACGAGAACATGGTTCGTGGTTTGCAGAACAAGCGAAAGACTTGGTCAAAGCCAACAGACACCTGGCTGCAATCAGCATCAGCGACGCAGATTTCATACAAGCTCGGGTAGCTCAGTCGGTAGGGTATGAGACTCTCAATCTTACAGGCGTGGGTTAGAGCACCACATTAGACAGTTAAGTTTTGTTTTTCTTTGATATTGCTTTCACGGGAAAGCATCATTAATTAATCGATAACGTTCGTTTGCAAAATGAAGGAAATGCGAACTGAGGGAGAGTCGATAATATTCTTCAATCATTTTTCCAATAATAATAAAAGCAATCAACATTTTGAACCTGAAACTTAAAACACTGTAAAATGGGAACACAATTGCAAAATATTGTGGATGCTAGAATCTGAAATAAAATAAGAAAATACTCGAAATCTCAGTAGGTCAGGCAGCATCTGTGGACAGAAAAACATTTCGGGTCGAAGGCCCTTCGTCAGAACTGCCGGTTGTTCGAAAGGACCCAATGTAGAGGAGACCACATCGTGAGCAGCAAATTCAGTGTGCTAAATTGAAAGAAGTGCAAAATGGAAAATTGTTTTATAGTTAACATGCAAAGTACAGAACAAATGATTTCAGTAAGGAGTCGCCCTCAGGTAGCATTCCTTTCATCATGCAAAACAATGTTGTCGCTTAATTACTGATGCTTTTCCATGAAAGCAAAATAAATAGTTATCACAAAATTCACAGGAGCTCGATCAAATTTCTGATCGAAATGTGCTTTTACTCCTCGTCAATATATATTTTCTATTCCCCAGTGTCTCCCGATTCTGTCTGCCTCTCTGTCTCAGTTTACTCAGTGTGTGGCATCTTGCAGGTTGATTTTGAACGAATGCCTGTGTTCGTGTCTTGGTACATTACATAAATGAGGCTTATCGACCTCACACTGAGGAAACAGAGAGATAGACTTTAGAGCTTTGAGCCTTGGCAACAGAAGGCACGGACACCAAATATAATCATCATCATCATCATAGGCGGTCCCTCGAACGAGGATGACTTGCTTCCACACCAAAAGGGATGAGTAGCAGATGTTTCAATGTAGGACCCGTTATTACAGTCCTGAATTCCAGGGATGGAATATACCTGTGCTTGGATCGCTGTACATCAAGGCACAGCCTTGACAGAGCTAGATCTTTATCCAGTGGAAAGGATTAACGAGGACTTATGGAGACCTGCGCTGTTACACGAAACTTGTGCGCACACATAGCGTTTCCCACGGTAAATAAAATATCCTAACGATTATAAACAGGGATGCCCGTGAGCGCAGAATTAGAGGGTTGCAGACATCTCTCGAGGGATGTGAAGATGGAGGAGATTACAGAGATAGTGATGGGCGAGGCCATGCAGGAGCTGTAAATAAGGAAGATTATTTTGAAATCGAGGCGTTGCTGAACCGGAAGACAATGTAGATCAGCGAGCACAGGGGTGAGGGGTAAGCTGGAATGTTGCGGATTTTGGATCATCTCGAGGTTACGTAGGATTGACTGTGGAGGCCAGCCTGGAGCGCATTATAATACTCAAGTCTTGAGGGCACATAGTCATGGATGAGGGCTTCCCCAGCGGATGAGCTGAGGCAAGGGCAAAGACGGCCGATGTTACAGAGGTGGAAATATGCAATTAGTTATGCTACGGATATGTGGTCAAAACCTGATTTCAGGTCAACTATTACACCAAGGTTGTGAACAGACTGCTTCAGCCTCAGACAGAAGTTAGGGTGAGGGTTGGAGTCAGTGGCTTGTGATAGGTGTTTGTGACAGGGACTGATAAAAATGGCGTCGGTCTTCCCAATATCCAAATGGAGAAAATTTCTCTCTATCCAGAACTGGATATCGCACAAGCCTTCTGCCAATGTCTATATTACCCTGTATTATGATAACTGGTCCAGCCTCAACTCCAGTATTTTTCTAATTCTGAGCACCACACATTAGGAAGGATGTGAAGGCCTTAGCGAGGGTGCAGTCAAAAGATTTACAAGAATGGTTACAAGAATGGGTAAACCGTAACTTACAGGATATTATAGTTAACCCATGCTGGGAGCATGGCCATACATCATCCTTTCCTCTATTGCTCTCTGGAGAATTGCTGCAGCTCACAGCCTGAGTAAAGGCTCCCTCTTCATTTACACTTTCTTATGATGCTTTGTTGACAGTCACAATCCGCTCCACCTGCAACTTGGAATTATAAAATCATACCGCGCAGAAGGAGGACATTCAGGACATCATGCTTTTTGAAAGAGCTATCCGGTTGCTTCACTCCCCCTGCCCTTCACACAAAGCCACGCCATTTTCTTTCCTTCAAACATGTCTCCATTTGAAAATTAATTTTGAATCTGTTTCCTTCACCCTTTCAGGCTTTGCATTCCAGGTCATGATAACTCACTTCCTGAAAATAATTCTCCTCATCTCACCTCCGGCTTTCTTGCCAATTACATTAAATGTATGTCCCCTGGATACCGACAGTGTTGCCAGTGGAAATAGTTGCTCCGCATTTACTCTATCAAAACCAGTCATAATTTTGAACACATCAATTAAATCGCCGTGTAAGCTTCTTTTCTCATCGGAGAACAATCTCATCTTCTCCAAACTCGCCACGTAACTGAAGTCGCTCATCCCTGGTACCATGCTCGCAAATGTCCTCTGTATCCTTTCTGCGGCCTTGATATACTTCCTGAATTGTGGTGTCCAAAAATGGATACAATATTCCAGCTGAGGCCGAACCAGGGATTTGTAAATGTTTGGCATAACCTCCTGGCTTTTTTATTGCGCTATTTATAAATCCAACAAGCCTCTATGCTTTTTTAACAGACTTATCAACTGTCCCTATTGCCCCTTGCTTATCCACTATTGGGATGTATTTAGTGACTTCTACCGTGAAGACTGATACCCCCACACTCTGCAGCTACCTAGCCCGGCATAGCCCTAACTCTACGATGAACATCATGCCAGGGACCAAACCATGTTCAATGAGATGTGTGAAAGATCATGCTCGGAGCAAAACCACTTGCACCTAACAATGAGGGCCAAACTGATAAAGCTGGATATGGAATCAAGGCGGTTAAAGGCAATTGAGATACATGTCAGCGATGGTCCACTTGAATGACACAACAGGGCTGAGGGGCGGAATGGATTCCTCCTGTTCCCATTTGTCGATCAACATTTAGAAAATGTTACAAAACAGCTTTTTTCTGAAGCAGATGGAAGAGCTCACATTTCCGATACTGAACTCCATCTGGCAGAGTCTCCCCACATTTTCTTGCAGCCAAACCGCAGGTAGTGAAAACGTGGAAGTAAAGATCTTGTCCCTGGGTGGGCTCGAACCTCCAACCCCTCAATTAATACGCAATCGCACTGACCGATTGCACCACAGAGACACCGTAAAACGCTTCCTACAACATCTACTAAAGCTAAAACGTCAGGTCATAGAGCGAGATAGCAACTGCCCACTATATGTTTAGTTGTCCCCATGAAAGAATGTAACATTCATTGTCGAAATACGGAAGTAATCGTCAACGGAAAAAATGTTGAACAAATTGATTTGAAAACCCGCTCTGACCCAGTAGCGCGGTTTATCAACCAATTGTAACGGTGAGAAAATAATGTGGGACATGGGTTTTTCAAAACTGTTCGAATCTTCCCACCAGTTCTTTTGCGATTTTATTCGTTCTTCAAAGTCGAGATCCGATATGCATGTGGTTGCTTCACTGGATGCCAAGGGATCCAGAAACTCCAGAGTCCAGGCCAATGATTGCACTCTGCTCTTTCTGCTCTATATTGGGGGGAAGTTGTACCACGAAGGAGTTGGACCAATTTAAACATTGAGGGTCGGAACTTTCTCTTTGAGAATGTGGATGCAGATATGAATAGAATAGGGTAACTCCGGGTTAGCGACATGATACAAATTGCAGTTTCAATCGGTCTATCTGGGAGCCCTTTTAAAATAAACCGTGTCTCCAAGCCGGGATATTAAGACGGATTGCAAAAGTTTCTATAGATATGTAAAGAGAAAAAGGTATGTAAAGACAAACGTAGGACGCCTGCAGTCAGAAACAGGGGAAGTCATAAAGGGGAACAAAGAAATGGCGGACCAAATGAACAAGTACTTTGGTTCGGTATTCACTAAGGAGGACACAAACAACCTTCCGGATATAAAAGGGGTCAGCGGGTCTAGTAAGGAGGAGGAACTGAGGGAAATCCTTATTAGTCGGGAAATTGTGTTGGGGAAATTGATGGGATAGAAGGCCGATAAATCCCCAGAGCCTGATGGACTGCATCCCAGAGTACTTAAGGAGGTGGCCTTGGAAATAGCGGATGCATTAACAATCATTTTCCAACATTCCATTGACTCTGGATCAGTCCCTATCGAGTGGAGGGTAGCCACTTCAACCCCACTTTTTAAAAAAAGGAGGGAGAGAGAAAACATTGAATTATAGCCCGGGCAACCTGACATCGGTAGTGGGTGAAATTATGGCATCAATTATTAAGGATGTCATAGCAGCGCATTTGGAAAGAGGTGACATGATAGGTCCAAGTCAGCATGGAATGTGAAAGGGCAAACATGCTTCACAAATCTTCTGGAATTTTTTGAGAATGTTTCCAGTAGAGTGGACACGGGAGAACCAGTTGATGTGGTATATTTGGACTTTCAGAAGGCTTTCGACAAGGTCCCACACAGGAGAATAATGTGCAAAGTTAAAGCACATGGGATTGGGGGTAGTATGCTGATGTGGATTGAGAACTGGTTGTCAGACAGGAAGCAAAGACTAAGAGTAAATGGGGACTTTTCAGGATGGCAGTCAGTGACGAGTGGGGTATCGCAAGGTTCTGTGCTGGGGCCCCAGCTGTTTATACTCTACATTAATGATTTAGACGAGGGGATTAAATGTAGTGTCGCCAAATTTGCGGATGACACTAAGTTGGGTAGCAGTGTGAGCTGCGAGAAGGATGCTATGAGGCTGCAGAGCGACTTGGATAGGTTAGGTGAGTGGGCAAATGCATGGCAGATGAAGTATAATGTGGATAAATGTGAGGTGATCCACTTTGGTGGTAAAAACAGAGAGAAAGACTGTTATCTGAATGGTGACAGATTAGGAAAAGGGCAGGTGCAAGGAGACCTAGGCGTCATGGTACATCAGTCATTGAAGCTTGGCATGCAGTTACAGCAGGTGGTTAAGAAAGGAAATGGCATGTTGGCCTTCATAGCTCGGGGATTTGAGCACAGGGGCAGGGAGGTGTTGCTACAGTTGTGCAGTGCCTTGGTGAGGCCGCACCTGGAGTAATGTGTGCAGTTTTTGTCTCCTTACCTGAGGAAGGACATTCTTGGTATTGAGGGAGTGCAGCGAAGGTTCACCAGACTGATTCCCGGGATGGCGGGACTGACCTATCAAGAAAGACTGGTTCAACTGGGCTTGTATTCACTGGAGTTCAGAAGAATGAGAGGGGATCTCATAGAAACGTTTAAAATTCTGATGGGTTCAGACAGGTTAGATGCAGGAAGAATGTTCCCAATGTTGGGGAAGTCCAGAACCAGGGGTCACAGTCTAAGGATAAGGGGTAAGCCATTTAGGACCGAGATGAGGAGAACCATCTTCACCCAGAGAGTGGTGAACCTGTGGAATTCGCTACCACAGAAATTTGTTGAGGCCAATTCACTAAATATATTCAAAAAAGAGTTAGATGAAGTCCTTACTACTCGGGGGCTCAAGGGGTATGGCGAGAAAGCAGGAATGGGGTACTGAATTTGCATGTTCAGCCATGAACTCATTCAATGGCGGTGCAGGCTAGAAAGGCCGAATGGCCTACTCCTGCACCTATTTTCTATGTTTCAATGTTTCTATGTGCGGAGCAGGTTGTGCTTCTGAAAATTGAGACATGGCAATAGAATGAAAAATGGAAGCACAGGGAAACAGGCAAGAGGAAGGGAGCTGAGGAAAAACAATTTCCACACGGAACTGAAGCAGAAACTCCTCCGCTCCGGTCTGGGTGGCCACCTGCTGCCTGAATAAATTAAAGTCGCTATAGCTCATTAATTGTAAGAGTGGGACAGTCGGTGCTTTCCAACATAAGTAGAAAATCCAACATCACTGTCTCGACCTCAAGTGGTATACTTTGCAAGAAAAGCCACACATTTATCATGGATTTCCTGCTTTAGTCTTAATCAGTCGGCTCGTTGGTCTGGGAAATAGATTCTCGCTGTGGGTTGTAAATTGCGAGAGGTCCGGAGTTTATATCCTCGACGAGCTCTCATTTTGCCAGCGACCTTTGAACTTGCAGTTGCGAGTGTTGCAAAGAAAGTCTTGCACTTATATAGCGCCTTTCGCGACCTCAGGATTTCCCAAAACGCTTTACAGTCATTAAAGTGCTTTTGAAATGCCGTAACTGTTATAGTGTAGCAAAAGGTGTGCTCAAATTATCCCACTTGTATTTCAACTCTTTGGGATGTTAAAACATTGTCATTACTCGAATGCAGGATAAATAAAACTGTGTTTGAGAGATATTCGTGTATACAAACATCCGCAATGCGCCTGTAGACCTTGTGGCGCAACGATAGTGCTTTACACTTTAAGTCAAAATGGTGCATGTTCAGTATTATTCTTCCGGAAGTAATATTATCTTTTCTGACACATATTAACCAGACGCTTGCTCTAAACTCCATCTCACTGTTTGCCCAGTGTGAGGCAGAGATGTGCCTGAGGTCCTCATTTATTTAATGTAAAAAGACACACACACGTTTTCATTCAAAACCTGCCCCTGGTCACACACAGAATAAACAGAGCCAGAGACGCAGGGGGAATCGGGAAACACCGGGGCATGGATAAGAGATATTGACAAGGACTAAAAGCGCTTTGCGATTGACAAATTGCCACAATCTATGTGGTTAATGGAAGGGCTTTTGATGGTTGACTTCCTTTCACAAATTGCATTTCAGGAGGAGCTGGTTAGTAGTTTGTCGAACAAGTTAAAACCCTGGGGCAGAGCCAAGAGGCGCCTGCCTACAATCAGCGACAGGCATGGCATTTTAAGCAAGCCTGGCTAGCTCAGTCGCTGCAGCACAAAACTCTTAATCTTAGGATTGTGGGTTCGAGCCCTACTTTACGCGATTAACTTTTATGTTGCATTCCCGATAAAGCATCACAAATTATCCGATGACGTTCTTTTGCAAAATGAAAGAGATGCTAATTGAGGCAGTGTCGATTATATACAGCAAACATTTTTCCAATAATAATAAAAGTGATAAACATTTTGAACGAGAAAACTAAAACACGGTACAGTGGAACATAAAAGCAAAATAATGTGACTGCTTGAATCTGAAAAAAAACAGAAAATACTGGAAAGATCAGCAGGTCAGGCAGCATCTATGGCCTGAAAAACATTTTGGGTCGAAGCCCCGTCGTCAGAACTGCTGATAGTTCGATAGTTCGTGAGCAGCGAATTCAGTGTTCTAAGTTGAAAGGAATGTAAAATGGAATATTGTTTAATAGTTAACATGCAAAGCACAGAACAATTGAGTGAAGTATCGATTCTCCCTTACGTAGCATTTCTTTAATTATGCAAAAGAATGTTATCGGTTAATTACAGATGCCTTGCCATGAAAGCAACATAAATAGTTATGACAAAATAAACAGGAGTTCAGACAATTTTCTGATTGCAAAGCGCTTTTACTCCTCGTCGATATATATTTTCTATTCCCCAGTGTTTCCCTATTCTGATGCCTCTCTGGCTCTGGTTACTCAATGTGTGGCATCTTCCAGGTTGATTTTGAACGAATACCTGTTTTACATTACACAAATGAGGCTTATCTGCCTCACACTGGCGAAGCAGTTAGACAGACTTTGAGCAATGAGCAGTTTATTTTGAAAAACCACGGAAATGTTTACAACATCAACTTAGTTTTGTATAGCGCATTTAACGTAGTGAAACGTCCCAGGTTGCTTCACCGGGATATTATGCGATGGAAAAAAATTACATTGAGCCACCATAAGTAGAAATTAGCGTAGATTACCAACAGTTGGTAAAGGAGGCAAGTTTTAAGGAGCATCT
The DNA here is from genome assembly GCF_044704955.1 of Pristiophorus japonicus. Lineage (NCBI taxonomy): Eukaryota > Metazoa > Chordata > Chondrichthyes > Pristiophoridae > Pristiophorus > Pristiophorus japonicus. The sequence goes on from NC_092005.1 coordinate 2,343,087, forward strand.
TGAAGGACGAAAGAGAGGTAGAGAAGCACAGAGGATTGGAGACGTGTAAGCTGGGAGATCCAGAGCTTGGAGCCTCGACAACAGAAGGCACAGCCACCAAATGTTGAATGATTATAATCAGGGATGCTCAGGAGGCCATAATTAGAGAAGTGTAGACATCTCTCGGGGGTCATGTCTGGAGTAGATTACAGAAAAAGATAATTTTTAAATTGAGGCAGCGCTGATCTAGTGGCCAATGTAGGTCAGCGAGCGCAGACACCTGTCTCTGTTGTGCAATCGGAGAGCACTTTCGGCTATTAACTGAAAGGTACGTTCGAGCCCATACGGGGACAGTGTTTTTACATCCAGGTTTTCAACAGCTGCGGTTTGGCTGCAAGAATATGGATGGAGAACAGTAACAGATCGAGTTCAATATCAGCAAGTGTGAGGTCTTACCTTTGGATCAGAGAAAGTCTTTTTGTAACATTTTCTTCATGGCGAGAGACAAATCGGAACAGGATGAGGCCGTTCAGCCCATCAGACCTGTTGTGTCATTCGAGTAGATCATCGCTGATCTGTATCTTAGCTGCATTTACCCGCCTTCATTCCATATCCATCTTCACAATTTTGGAACTCATTGTTAAGTACGCCTGATGCTCTTCCTCCCATACTCTTCCACACATCTCATTGAACATGGTTTGGTCCTTGCCTTGATGTTAATGGTAGAGTTAATACTATGACGGGCTCAGTGGCCACAGAGTATGGAGGTATCGGTCTTCACGGTAGAAGTCACCAAATGCATCCCAATAGTGGATAATCAAGGGGCTGCAGGGAGAGTTGATATGGCTGTCAAAAAAGAGTAGAGATTTCTTGGATTTATAAATAGTGGAATAGAGTACAAAAGCCAGGATGTTATGCCAAACATGTATAAATCCCTGGTTAGTCCTCAGCTGGAGTATTGTATCCATTTCTGGGCACCACAATTTAGGATGTATAACAAGGCCCCAGAGAGAATACAGAGGACATTTACTGGAATGGTACCAGTGATGAGCGACTTCAGTTACGTTATGAGACTGGAGAAGCTGAGATTATTCTCCTGAGAGAAAATAAGCTAACAGAGATATTTAATAGATGTGTTGAAAATCATGACTGATTTTGATAGAGTAAATACGGAGCCATTATTTCCACTGGCAACACTGTTGGTAACCAGGGGAGATAAATGTAATGTAATTGGCAAGAACGCCAGAGGTGAGATGAGGAGAATTATTCTTACCACGGCTACACCACATAAAGAATCTTCGGATCTTAATCCCCTTTTCCAAAACTTCTAGCTATTTCATCCTGGAATTCAAATATAACCTCAGCTTCTTTGTCCACCACAAACCAATATCTGAAAACCTTCTCCGCTGTCCCCTACACACTCACCTCCAACAGCAAGTGCGAGGATCTAATGGAATACGTTGCCACTAAAATCGAAACATTTGTTCAGCTGTCTACTCCTTCCTTACTAATAGCGTATTGTGACAAACTTCCCCTGAGGTCCCCCCCTGCCCCAGCACTGAAAGTGCGTCTGTCTCTAGTTTCCCTCCTATCTCCGCTCATGTTCTAGCCAAGCGCATCTTGTGCATGAGACCCACCTCCTTCTTTCTCAGCACTATTGCCAATAACGTCAAAACATTAATCTTCTCTTCCTGGTCCACGTGTAAATTATATTGTTCAAGGTTACATATCCTCAGGTAATGTCCCCATTCCCTTTCCAATCTGCGTCATGAACCCACTTCAAAAATCGCATCTTTGAAACCTCTGTTTTGCAATCTACCACCCATCTCCAACCCAATGTCTTTGAACGTGCTATCATCTCACAAATCCGTGCCACTCTATCCCTCTCATGCATGGCTGCACCTCTGCAATCAGGTCTTTGCCCGACCATAGCAAAAAAAAGTGGTCGAGAAATTCGTTGCCAGATCGGGCTTCTTCACTTAAAATCACAAATTATATCTCATGTGACATTGGTCATGGGAAAATATCACTCCTCTTGTTTCTCCAACTGTCTGCAGGCATTGACACGGTTTATCACGCCGTCCGCCTCAAATGCCTCTCCGCTATATTCAGGCTTGATGTTGCTCCCCTCACCTGGCTACATTCTTATCAATCCAGTCATAACCATAATCGACAGAAATAGCTTGGCTTCCTGCACCATTACCTCAGGAGTTTCCCCATGATATAGCCTTGGCCTACTCTGATTTCTCATCTACATGCTGTCCTTCGGTGAAATCATCCGAAGCGAAAGCATCAATTTCCACAAGTACGCTGACGACAGCTAACTCCAGCTCATTACCCCTCTATTCACCTTTCCAATGCATCGACTCTTTCAGGCTGCATGGCTTAATTCAGCACTGGTTGAGCAGACATTTTCTGCAATTTATTTTGGAACGACTGATGCCATTGACTTCGGCCTCTGGCACAATTTGTATTCCAGAGCCACCGATTCCATGCCACTGTAAATGAATATCCGGTGCAGGACCAGATCACCCACATCCTAGAATGCCTGCTTGAGATAGGTGCGTTTTCAAGGCCAAAGCCCTCACCAAGATCCGTGACTATCACTTGCATGACATTGCTGACACCTTCCCTGTCGCAGCCTACCTGCGGCTAGACCTCTCCAAACTCGACTATTTCAATGCTCTACAGGACGGCCTCCCTTGTTTTTCCCGACATAAACTTGGGCTTATGAAAAACTCTGCTGCCCGTAACCTCACTCATAACAAGTTCCATTCATCCATCATATTGTGCTTCCCGAACCAACAGTGCCTCCAGACCTGCTGGAGTCTGGAGTGCATCGGTGAGTGTTTGTGTTGATGCTTAACGTGAAAATACAACATAAATGGGATTAAGATACTTGAATGGGAAATATGTGTCTGTAATTATTATTGAAATATTAACTCCGGTCTCCCTGTTATTTACACTGTTGTACAATCTGATTATTTCGTCCTTCATCTTTAATCTGTTTCAGGCTGGCGAGGAATAAGTTCAGTTCAGACAGAGAGGATCAGCTGGCTTCGCTGAGGGGATTCAGACACAGACTGAGAGTGTCGGTCTAAATATGTCACTGTGTGACCATCACTGCTCTCATTGTGTGAACAATTCACTGCATGACCATCACTGCTCTCATTGTGTGAACATTTCACTGTATGACCATCACTGCACCCATTGTGTGAACATTTCACTGTATGACCATCACTGCTCTAATTGTGTGAATATTTCACTGTTTGACCATCACTGCTTCCATTGTGTGAACATTTCACTGTATGATCATCACTGCTATATTTGTGTGAACATTTCACTGTATGATCATCACTGCTATATTTGTGTGAACATTTCACTGTATGAGCATCACTGCTCCCATTGTGTGAACATTTCACTGTGTGACCATCACTGCTATATTTGAGTGAACATTTCACTGTATGATCATCACTGCTATATTTGTGTGAACATTTCACTGTATGACCGTCACTGCTCCCATTGTGTGACCATTTCACTGTATGACCATCACTGATCTCATTGAGTGAACATTTCACTGAGTGACCATCATTGCTCTCATTGTGTGAACATTTCACTGTGTGACCCTCATTGCTCTCATTGTGTGAACATTTCACTGTATAGCCATCACAGCTCTCGTTCTGTGAACATTTCACTGTGCGACCATCACTGCACTAATTATGTGAAAATCTCACTGTAGGAACTTCGTTGCTCCGATTGCGTGAACATTTCACTGTATGACCATCTTTGCTCTCATTGTGCGAACATTTCACTGTATGACCATCACAGCTGTCATTGTGTGACCATTACACTGCATGCCAATCACAGCTCTCATTGTGTGAACATTTTACTGTATGATCATCACTGCTCTCATTGTGTGAACATCTCACTGCATGTCCATCACTGCTCCATTTGTTTGAACATTTCACTGTATGACCATCACAGCTCTCATTGTGTGAACAATTTACTGTGTGGCCATCACATATCTCACGTGTGAACATCTCACTGTATGACCATCATTGCTCCCATTGCGTCAATATTTCACTGTATGACCATCACTGCTCTCATTGTGTGAACATTTCATTGTATGACCATCAGTGCTCTCATTGACAAAACATTTCACTCTATGATCATCACTGATCCCATTGTGTGAACATTTCACTGTATGCCCATCACTGCTCTCATTGTGTGAATATTTCACTGTATGACCACCACTGGTCCCATTGTGTGAACATTTCACTGTATCATCATCACTGCTATATTTGTGTGAACATTTCACTGTATGACCATCACTGCTCCCATTGTGTGAACATTTCACTGTGTGACCATCACTGCTCCCATTGTGTGAACATTTCACTGTATGATCATCACTGTTATGTTTGTGTGAACATTTCACTGTATGATCATCACGGCTATATTTGTGTGAACATTTCACTGAATGATCATCACTGCTCTCAATGTGTGAACATTTCGCTGTATGACCATCACTGCTCCCATTGTGTGACAATTTCACTGTATGACTATCACTGCTCTCATTGAGTGAACATTTCACTGTGTGACCATCATTGCTCTCATTGTGTGAACATTTCACTGTATGACCATCACTGCTCTCATTGTGTGAACATTTCACTGTATGGCCATCACAGCTCTCGTTCAGTGAACATTTCACTGTGCGACCATCACTGCACTAATTGTGTGAAAATATCACTGTATGAACATCATTGCTCCCATTGTGTGAACATTTCACTGTATGACCATCTTTGCTCTCATTGTGCGAACATTTCACTGTATGACCATCACAGCTCTCATTGTGTGACCATTACACTGCATGTCAATGACAGTTCTCATTGTGTGAGCATTTTACTGTATGATCATCACTGCTCTCATTGTGTGGACATCTCACTGCATGTCCATCACTGCTCCCTTTGTTTGAACATTTCACTGTATGACCATCACATCTCTCATTGTGTGAACATTTCCTTGTATGGCCATCAGTGCTCTCATTGACAAAACATTTCACTGTATGATCATCACTGATCCCATTGTTTGAACATTTCACTATGACCATCAATGCACTCATTGCGTGAACATTTCTCTGTATGACCATCACTGGTCTCATTGTGTGAATATTTCACTGTATGATCATCACTGCTCTCATTGTGTGAACATTTCACTGTATGACCATCAATGCTACCATTGTGTCAACATTTCACTGTATGACCATCACTGCTCTCATTGTGTGAACATTTCACTGTATGACCATCACTGCTCTCATTGTGTGAACATTTCACTGTATAACCATCAGTGCTCTCATTGTGAGATCATTTCACTGTTTGGCCAGCACTGCTCTCATTGTGTGAAGATTCCACTGTATGACTATCACTGCAGTCATTGTGTGAACATTTAGCTAAGAAAATCACAACTCTCATTGTGTGAACATTTGGCTGCATGAACATCACTGCTCCCATTGTGTAAACTTTTCACTTTGTGACCATCTCTGCTCTCATTGTGTGAACATTTCACTGTCTAACCATCAGTGCTCTCATTGTGTGATGATTGCACTGTATGACGATCATTGCTCTCATTGTTTGAACATTTCACAGTTTGACCGTCACTGCTCTCATTGTTTGAACATTTCACTGTATGACTATCACTGCACCCATTGTATGAACGTTTCACTGTATGTCCATCACTGCTCTCAGTGTGTGAGCATTTCACTGTATAATCTTCACTATTCTCATTGTGTGAACATTTCACTGAATGACCATCACTGCTCCCATTGTTTGAACATTTCACTGTATGACCATCACTGCTCCCATTGTGTGAACATTTAACTGTATGACCTTCACTGCTCTCATTGTGTGAAAATTTCACTGTATGACCATCACTGCTCCTATTGTTTGAACATTTCACTCTATGGCCATCACTGCTCCCATTGTGTGAACATTTCACTGTATGACCGTTACTGCTCTCATTGTGTGAACATTTCACTGTATGACCTTCACTGCTCCCATTGTGTGAACATTTAACTGTATGACGATCATTGCTCTCATTGTTTGAACATTTCACAGTTTGGCCCTCACTGCTCTCATTGTTTGAACATTTCACTGTATGACTATCACTGCACCCATTGAATGAACGTTTCACTGTATGTCCATCACTGCTCTCAGTGTGTGAGCATTTCATTGTATAATCTTCACTGTTCTCATTGTGTGAACATTTCACTGTATGACCATTACTGCTCTCATTGTGTGAACATTTCACTGTATGACCTTCACTGCTCTCATTGTGTGAACTTCTCACTGTATGACTATCACTGCTCTCATTGTGTGAACATTTCATTGTATGACCATTACTGCTCTCATTGTGTGAACATTTCACTGTATGACCTTAATTGCTCTCATTGTGTGAACATTTCACTGTGTGACCATTACTGCTCTCATTGTGTCAATATTTCACTGTATGACCATCACTGCTCCCATTCTGTGAACATGTCAATGTATGACATCACTGCTCTCATTGTGTCAACATTTCACTGTATGACCATCACTGCTTTTATTGTGTGAACATTTTACTGTTTGACCGTCACTGCTCACATTGTGTGAACATTTCACTGTATGACCATCTTTGCTCTCATTGTGCGAACATTTCACTGTATGACCATCACAGCTCTCATTGTGTGACCATTACACTGCATGCCAATCACAGTTCTCATTGTGTGAACATTTTACTGTATGATCATCACTGCTCTCATTGTGTGAACATCTCACTGCATGTCCTACACTGCTCCCTTTGTTTGAACATTTCACTGTATGACCATCACAGCTCTCATTGTGTGAACATTTCCTTGTATGGCCATCAGTGCTCTCATTGACAAAACATTTCACTGTATGATCATCACTGATCCCATTGTTTGAACATTTCACTATGACCATCAATGCACTCATTGCGTGAACATTTCTCTGTATGACCATCACTGGTCTCATTGTGTGAATATTTCACTGTATTATCATCACTGCTCTCATTGTGTGAACATTTCACTGTATGACCATCAATGCTACCATTGTGTCAACATTTCACTGTATGACCATCACTGCTCTCATTGTGTGAACATTTCACTGTATGACTATCACTGCAGTCATTGTGTGAACATTTAATTATGAAAATCACTACACGCATTGCATGAACATTTCACATTATGACGGTCACTTCTCTCATTGTGTGAACATATCACTCTATGACTATCACTGCAGACATTATGTGAACATTTAATTATTAAACTCACTATACGCATGGCGTGAACATTTCACAGTATGACTATCACTGCACTCATTGTGTGAACATTTCCCTGTATGACCATCACTGCTCTCATTGTGTGATCATTTCACTGTTTGGCCAGCACTGCTCTCATTGTGTGAAGATTCCACTGTATGACTATCACTGCAGTCATTGTGTGAACATTTAGCTAAGAAAATCACAACTCTCATTGTGTAAACATTTGGCTGCATGAACATCACTGCACCCATTGTTTAAACTTTTCACTGTATGACCATCTCTGCTCTCATTGTGTGAACATTTCACTGTCTAACCATCAGTGCTCTCATTGTGTGATCATTGCACTGTATGACGATCATTACTCTCATTGTTTGAACATTTCACAGTTTGGCCGTCACTGCTCTCATTGTTTGAACATTTCACTGTATGACTATCACTGCACCCATTGTATGAACGTTTCACTGTATGTCCATCACTGCTCTCAGTGTGTGAGCATTTCACTGTATAATCTTCACTGTTCTCATTGTGTGAGCATTTCACTGAATGACCATCACTGCTCCCATTATTTGAACATTTCACTGTATGACCATCACTGCTCCCATTGTGTGAACATTTAACTGTATGACCTTCACTGCTCTCATTGTGTGAAAATTTCACTGTATGACCATCACTGCTCCTATTGTTTGAACATTTCACTCTATGGCCATCACTGCTCCCATTGTGTGAACATTTCACTGTATGACCATTACTGCTCCCATTGTGTGAACATGTCACTGTATGACCTTCACTGCTCTCATTGTGTGAACATCTCACTGTATGACTATCACTGCTCTCATTGTGTCAACATTTCACTGTATGACCAGAACTGCTCTTATTGTGTGAACATTTTACTGTTTGACCGTCACTGCTCACATTGTGTGAACATTTCACTGCATGACTATTACTGCTCCCTTTCTGTGAACGTTTCACTGCATGGTCTTCACTGAACGCATTGTGTGACCATTTCACTGTAGGGCCATCACTCTACTTATTGTGTGAACATTTTACTGTTTGACCGTCACTGCTCACATTGTGTGAACATTTCACTGTATGACCATCACTGCTCCCATTATTTGAACGTATCACTGTTTGATCTTCACAGCTCTCTTAGTGTCAACATTTTACTGTGTGACCATAACTGCTCTCATTGTTTCAAAATTTCAATGTGTGACCATCACTGCTCACATTGTGTGAACATTTTACTGTTTGACCGTCACTGCTCCCATTGTGTGAACATTTCACTGTATCACCATCACTGCTCCCATTATTTGAACCTTTCACTGTTTGATCATCACAGCTCTCTTAGTGTGAACTTTTCACTGGGTGACCATAACTGCTCTCATTGTTTCAAAATGTCACTGTGTGACCATCACTGCTCTCATTGTGTGAACATTTCACTGTTTGACCATCGCTGCTCTCATTGCGTGAACATTTCACCATGACCATCACTGCTCCCATTGTTAGAATATTTCACTGTATGACCACCACTGCTCTCATTGTGTGAACATTTCACTGGGTGACCATGAGTGCTCTCATTCTGTGAACATTTCACTGTATGACCTTCACTGCTTCCTTTCTGTGAACATTTCACTGCATGATGATCACTGATCCAATTGTGTGAACATTTCACTGTATGACCTTCACTACTCACATTGTTTGAACATTTCACTTTATGACAATCGCTGCTCTCATTCTGTGAAAATTTCACTGTATGACCATCACTGCTCTTATTGTGTGAACAATTTCGTGTGTGGCCATAGCTGCTCTCATTGTGTGAACATTTAACTGCAGGACCATCACTGCTCTCATTGTGTGAACTTTTCATTGTATGACCACCACTGCTCTCGTTGTGTGAACATTTCACCATGACCATCACTGCTCCCTTTGTTTGAAACTTTTGCTGTTTGGCCACCACTGCTCTCGTTGTTTGAGCATTTCACTGTGTGACCATCACTGCTTACACTGTGTGAAATTTCACTGCATGACCATCGCTGCTCTCATTGTGTGAACATTTCACTGTGTGACCATAACTGCTCTCATTGTGTGAACAGTTCACAGTGTGACCTTCACTGCTCTCATTGTGTGAGCATTTCACTGTAGAATCATCACTGCTCTCATTGTGTGAACATTTCACTGTATGACCATCACTGCTCTCATTGTCTGGACATGTCAGTGTGTGATCATCACTGCTTCATTGTGTGAACATTTTCGGCCTATTTTCTCCCCCTCCCCTTTAACCAGCCGCACTCCGCTTCAAATCCTAACGGCCCTTTAATGGTTTCCCGCTCGATCTGAATGGACGTCATCTGCCATTTTGAAGTCATAAAACCAGCTTCAAGGTCAGATGACTCAGCCGCCCTGCCCACTACACTGATTCTGTAGGATATCAGGGGCTGAATGTGTCCTAATGGGGTACTGGGGAAATGAACAGACAGGTAGGGCCCAGGGTGAGGCTCAGTCTGGCCTGCAGTGGGACACTGACAATTACACTCAGTATTCCTGGGTTTGGGTTAACATTACTCAGGGTACCCGCTCAGTATTTGTGCCCAGTGACCCTGCTGGGAAGTGAACGTGTGTGAGTTCACGATGGGGACACGGTCTGTTCAGCTGTGATGGGTTCGACGATGCAATATGGATCAGCACTCAGTGATTACGGTCACTCTTTCATTTTAGGACAGGTTCCTGGGTTTGGTGTAACTGTGGAAACGGTCCCCAGGATGGGTCAGCACAAAGACGGGAGAGATGGGGAAAGTGCCATCTGCTCTGTGTGTGTGATGGTGAGCATCAGTAATATTCATCAGCCTGAACTTTCAGTTATTCTCGCACTAACACGGGGGCAGGTACAGGTGTTACAATTGAAATGGAATCCCGTGTTCTCACAGCGAGCAACTGTCAAAATGGAATTGCGGGAGAAAGCAACCTCCCACCATGAAATTTTGGAAAGAGCTAATGACCCGCGAAATGTCCTGAGGAAACTGAGGCGCTGATAAAAGGACTTTTTCTCTCCCGCAGTAATGGGCTTTGTATAATGTTTCTGATTTTGTTAATCTTCACGTCTGTATCAGTGCATTATGGATTATGGAAAGCTACTGATGACAATGTTATTTTGTGATGTTGAATTAAATGGTGCATTATCTTACCATGCATAATTCAGGTGTTGTCACCCATTTAAAATTTGAGAATAATCTCAGATAGTTTTGGAATGAAGACTTCAAGTTATTCCCTTCACCATATGAAGCCAAGCGTCTGTCAGAAGCAGCTCTCTTGATGGAAACGACGGCGAGAGTTGGGTCGGCGAAATTGCACCTGAGTCAGACTTCACCAGCTTCTGGGCCAGGAACCCCATCATGGAGCCAATGCATTGGGCCCAGCTGGCTTACAGCGCAATGTGAACAGTCTGCCACAGTTCACAATCGCAAAAGGATAAACTGCACTAGGTGCCCAGTACCTGGGCTAAGGGATCGTGATAAGACAAATCAAAGTATCCCTACATTGGGAAAGAAAGGCAGGCCTGCATCACTGGAGCAGATCCTTCAGAGCTCACAGTGGCTGCTCACTGAGCGCTCGGCCAGAATCTCGGCAGCACCTGATCCCACAGATGTACCTTTGCGCTAAAGATGGGGCAGTGCTGGAGGAAGGAGGGAGGCGCAATTTGCTGCCTGACTGCATGACATGAGGGAATGAGAGAGTAGAACACAGAAAAATGGAAGAGCGAGAGAGGGAGAAGAGCTGCAGGCTGAGGTCGGGCAGGCGAGCAAGAAGCGACTTATGGAAAGAAGAGGGTGATTGAAGAATTGAGGAAAGCTTTTATCAGCAGAACAGAGCACAGCCAGAACCACAGCTCTCAACTGCATCCCAGTGAACAGGTTGTTCAAAGATCGATCATTCTATTAATCCCTTCCGAGTCCGGGCAGGGGCAGTTATCTGTGTTGAGTCAAATTGAGCCACAGGCTCCACTACTAGTGGCGCCATTCCCCCAATTAATTTACTTTCACCTTTGAAATCAGATTCAGCCCAGAAATCAAAGACTTTGAATTCTCGGAAGTTGCTTTGAGGTTAATGGGAATAATGCAGCAGGTTCACTTGATGGTATCACTTATGCTGGGAATACAACTGTACCTGAACTCGTCTCCTTTACAATTCTCGTTCTTTAACGTTCCCCCAGACCCGATCCCGCGTTTACCATCGTGATACCCTCTGAGCACTGAATTCCCTCAACTGACTTTATATAAATCCTCCTCGCATATTCACCACTAACCTCTCGACCTCGCCATCTCACTGGCCTGGCTACGGCTATTGTCGCGAAAACAGAAAAGTTCATCTCTGATCACTTCCTCGTATCCCTCACCAACCAAATTCCTCAGCCCCTTCCAACAGCATTTTTTATTCAGTCTTCCACTGCAGCAAACTCTCCCCTAATGATTTTACAATACACCTTTAAGCTGTAAACGGTGTAGCCGTTGGCTCGCCATTCGGCACGATCCCTCTGTTGCTGTCGATTTTCTTCTCCCACTTTGATGACACGGACACCAGTACAATCCGTACTCTACCTACCAACGTCATTCCTTCTGGTATTGTCCTATCTTCGCTCAGTCAATTCAATGCCGTAGAGTTGGAAACATATCCGGCTCACAACTTGTTCAGCCCTCATTTGGCAGGTCTGGCTGAATAACATCAAGTGGTATTGGGCCTTGCACTCCTTTTTCAAAACTATTCACTATTTTCTGATCACCCTCGAGAGCAAAGGTAACCCCGAGCTTATTGCCTCCACTGAGAACTGAAACTCTGTTCCTACCGCCCTCACCTCCCACAAGTGCTCTTTGGTTCCGGCTCGAGATTTATTGATTGGTTCTCAGTGTAGCGCCAGTGGACGTTTTATTGGGGCCTGAAATCCCAGTTCTGAGCTTCCCACAGTCTCTCGGCAGAAAATAACAAAAAAGTAGTGACACCTACCTTTTGCACCTGTGCCCTAAAGCGTTTCCCGTCGGAGGCCTCCACTCCCTGAGCGTCGGAGCGCATTCATGTCTTGGGGATGTGAAGAGAAAAGATGGTGTCACGTGGCACTGTACATCCAAGGAAGGTAGAGTATTCTCATTCATAATAATGGGAACTCCGTAAGTACGAGTTCTAATTGGCCCTGAAATGCCGGTTTTCTGCTTCGGCCGTCGCCTGAAAATGGCTAAAAGATCCGCACCGACATTTTCCTGATGCACCCTCCAGAGATCCAGGTCATGAGGCCGCCTCTCTCTGCACATCAGAGCACGTGCACATCTGGATTGACATTGAGCTGGATTGGAGTCACCTGGCACTGGGCAGCCAATCCAGGTAAAGTTTATTATCATTCATAATGATGGAAACTCCGCGGGTAGGAGTTCTCATTATTATGATTGAGAAACACGCCTTCTCCAACACGAAATCACCAATAAAAAAATAGAAAAAAAGCACATATTTAATATTTATTTAAATTAAAGTTGATAAATGTTTTAGAATAAATATATATTTTTCCAATTTAAAAAGAAAAGTTTGTCAATTATGGTTCAAAATAAACTTACCTTAGTGGGGAGGGTTCGTTACTTTAAAATGTATTTGTTGAAATTTGTTTTTGTAAGTTTTAGACCTTTTTTTTTGCTAAAACTCTCAATGCACATGCTTTTATCAGGCGCAAGAGTTTTCAGGACATTCACTTGGCAAGAGATGAGTAAATATCACACTCTTGTGCATGCGAATGTCCTGGCTGTGGGGATATGGAGAATCTGTCAAGTTGGAGCTTGACAGAAGACAAAAACCGGTTTTCAGCACCTGCGCATTGCTCGCCGAAAACCGGCATTTGTGATTCCTTTCCGGGTCCATACACACTCCATACGGACCCAGGGAGGCTGGGATTTCAGGGACATTATTATGAATGAGCACGCCCCCTCCTAAACACCCAAAAACAAATAATTAAAAAAAAAGGATTACATATATAACATTCGTTTAAATTAAAGTTAATGAATTGTGTTAAACAAAATCCAAAAAATATATATTTTTCTCAGTAAGGTTTTGTAATTAGGGATTAAAATAAACATACCATTGTGGACAAAGTTATTATCATAAAAGGTGTTTCTAAATTTTATTTTTATTTGATTTGTATATGTTTTCAAACTCTTACACTGGTAAAAGTAGACTGTGTGGCTGCTTTTACCAGGCACTCGACTTTTCAGGAAATTCGCTGGGCAACAGATGGGCAAATAGTGCAATCTCGCCCACGCGAATGTCCTCGCTGTGGGGATGCATTGATTCTGTCAAGCCTCAACTTGACAGATCGGAAAACCCTATTTTAGGCACATGCGGCTTGCACACCGAAAACTATTCCGACTCGACGAGGCCAAAATTTCAGGCCCGTTAAGTTAAAAGTATGGTATAAAAGCAAGAAATGGTCTTTGAACTTCTGATTTCCAGTTTTGATAAATGAGAGTGGGGGTGAAATGATCTGTTTTTATAGCCGCGTTAGCAGCTCCAGGGGCAAGAAAATTTCTGCCTAGGTGACTGGTCATAGCCGCCTCATGGGCAATTGCCTGCTAGTTTGCAGAGGTGCTGCCATGGCAGCGGAGTGCCCTACAGTTAACGCCCTGTGTCACCACATATCAGAGATGATGTAATCACCATATGCGCCAACCCCGCTCAGATTCCATGAATGCCCCGTGTGCCGTGAGGCTGGAGCGAGCAGATATCAACGCCAGCTTCACGGGTCAGGAAACAGGCGGACATCCGCTCTCAGAGCGCTGCTGAAAGTGGAAGCCACCATTGCCCACTCTGGTCTGCTCAAAGAGGGCGGCTTTAGTGTGGTCCAGTCCACCATCTTGTAGCTAGGCACTCCATCTCCCTTTCATTGATGGGCAGGCTCGTTGAGGCTCGTCAGCACTACATGCCGCTTCCGCATCGCCCTTACTTCAGTGTCACAGTTGCACCCCGGTTACCGCCCCTACAGGAAATGGAGTGTGCCAGATTGCGCTCGGCTTCCTTTGAGGGGCAGAACGGGCAATTCTGTGGCGGGGCGAGGATTCTCCGGCAGCCTATAAAAGTCCCAGCTGCAGCACGTTACTGAAACCAATCTGGCTGCAGGATAATATCGCCCCCAATATTATTGGAAAAAGCTTTCACGTTTTTTTCAACTTGCGGCAGTCCAAGTAGTTCCATTCTATCAACCCAAAGTGATTCGTCGAGCAGCCCCTGTGACACAGATTCCGAATTCCCCAGACCTACAACATGGAGTCGGTGTCCTCTTCCATTGCTTCAATTGTACGGGTCAGGGGCCCGGCCAGAGTCCTATTCCATTGATCAAGACTGGAGTGGTCAGGTGCCTGGTGAGAGGCCTATTTCATTGATCAAGACTGGATTGTTCAGATGCCCGACCAGAGCCCTATTCCATTGATCAAGACTGGAGTGTTCAGGGACCCGGCCAGAGCCCTATTCCATTGATCAAGACTGTAGTGTTCAGGGGCCCGGTCAGAGGCATAATCCAATGAACATGACTGGATTGTTCATGGGTACTGCCTGCTTTGGACACTTGATTGAATTGAAAAATTCAAACCCCACGACACTCAGCGTCCAGATGCCAGAGGTCCGACAGGAGTTCGCCCTGCTCTCTGCTGACCAGTAGCTCCATCCCAAGGTATATTTACAAGGGCAAGGCACTTAACTCTCAAAAAATGATCTGAACACATCTGATCAATGAATGGTTTGATGGTTGACTTCCTTTTACACGTTTAAATGCAGGAAATCTTGATTCGCGATTTGTAGAAACATAGAAAAAAGGTGCAGGATTAGGCCATTCGGCCCTTAGAGCCTGCACCGCCTTTCAATAACATCATGGCTGATCATTCATTCAGTACCCCTTTCCTGTTTTCGCTCCATACCCCTTGATCCCCTTAACAGTAAGAGCCATATCTAACTCCCAATTGAATCTATCCAGTGAACTGGCATCAACAACTCTCTGCGGCAGGGAATTCCACAGGTTACCAACTCTCTGAGTGAAGAAGCTTCTCCTCAGCTCAGTCCTAAATGGCCTACCCCTTATCCTAAGACTATGACACCAGGTTCTGTACTTCCCCAACATCGGGAACAGTTTTTCCCGCATCTAACCTTTCCAGTCGCGTCAGGATCTGATATGTTTCTATGAGATCCCCTCTCATCCTTCTAAACTCCAGTGAATAAAGGCCCACTTGAGGCAGTCTCTCCTCATATGTCAGCCCAGTCATCCCTGGAATCAGTCTGGTGAACCTTCGCTGCACAAGTAGCAAGAACGTCCTTCCTCAGACTAGGAGACCAAAACTGAACACAATAATCCAGGTGAGGCCTCACTAAGACCCTGTACAACTGCAGTAAGACCTCCCTCCTTCTATATTCAAATCCCCGAGCTATGATGGCCAACATGCCATTTGCCTTTTTTACTGCCTGCTGAATCTGCGTGCCCACTTTCAGTGACTGATGAACCGTAACACCCAGGTGTCATTGCACCTCCCGTTTTCCTAGTCGGCCGCCAATCAGATAATATTCTGCCTACGTGTTTTTGCCCCCAAAATGGATAACCTCACATTTATCCACATTTGCTGAATCTGCCATTCATTTGCCCACTTACATAACCTGTCCAAGTCACCCTTCAGCCTCTTAGCGTCCTCCTCATAGCTCACACCGCCACACAGTTTAGCATCATTTGAAAACTTGGAGATATTACACGACATTAATTCATCCAATCGTTAATGTATATTGTAAAGAGCTGGGGTCCCTTCACTGAGACCTGCGTCACTCCACTAGTCGCTGCCTGTCATTCTGAAATGGACCCGTTTATCGTGACTCTCTGCTTCTTGTCTACCAACCAGTTCTCTATCCACGTCAGTATATTACCGCCAATAGCTTGTGTTTTGATTTTGCACAACAATCTCTTGTGCTGGACCTTGTCAAAAGCCTTCTGAAAGTCCAAATACACCACATCCACTGGTTTCCCATTGACCACTCTGCTAGTTACATCCTCAAACAATTCCAGAAGATTTGTCAAGCATGATTTCCCATTCATAAATCCATGCTGACTTGGTCCGATGCTGTCACCGCTTTCCATATGCGCTGCTTTTTCATCCTTCATCATCGATTCCAACATGTTCTGCACTACTGATGTCAAGCTAACTGATCTGTAATTACCCGCTTTCTCTCGCCCTCCTATTTAAAAAGTAATTTTACACTAGCATCTCTGCAGTCAATGGGAACTGACCCAGAATCAATACATTGTTGGAAAATGTTCACCAATGCATCCACTATTTCCAGGGCCAATTCCTTGAGCACTCTGCGATTCAGATTATCAGGCCCCGGGGATTTATCGGCCTTCAATCCCATCAATTTCCCAAACACAATTTCCTGCCGAATAAGGATATCCTTCAATTCCTCCTTCTCACGAGACCCACTGTCACCTCGTACCTTCGGAAGGTAATTTGTATCTTCCATCGTGAAGACAGAACCTAAGTATTTGTTCAATTGGTCTGCCATTTCTTTGTTCCACATTATAAATTCACCTCAATCCGACTGCAAGGGACCTACGTTTGTCTTTACTAATATTTTTCTCTTACATATTTATAGAAGTTTTTGCAGTCAGTTTTAATATTCCCTGCAAGCTTCCTCTCGTAATCTATCTGCCCCCTCTTAATTAAACCCTTAGTCCTCCTCTGTTGAATTCCAACTTTCTCCTAGTCCTCAGGTGTGTTGCTTTTTCTAGCCAATTTATATGCCTCTTCCTTGGCTTTAACACTATCCTTAATTTCCTTTCTTTGCCATCGTTGAGCCAACTTCCCAGTTTTATTTTTACTCCAGACAGGGATGTACATTTGCTGAAGTTCATCCATGTGATCTTTAAATATTTGCCATTGCTTATCCACCGTCAATCCTCTGA
The DNA here is from genome assembly GCF_044704955.1 of Pristiophorus japonicus. Taxonomy (NCBI): domain Eukaryota; kingdom Metazoa; phylum Chordata; class Chondrichthyes; family Pristiophoridae; genus Pristiophorus; species Pristiophorus japonicus. The sequence goes on from NC_092005.1 coordinate 2,360,335, forward strand.
ATATCGTTTGCCAGTCTATTCTAGCCAAATCACGCCTCATACCGTCGAAGATATCTTTCCCTAAGTTGAGGACCATAGTTTCAGAATTAACTTTGTCACTTTCCATCTTAATAAGAAATTCTACCATATTATGTTCACTTTTCCCCAAGGCTCTTCGCACAACAAGATTGCTAATTAGTCCCTTCCCATTACACATCACCCTGTCTTGGATGGCCAGTTCGCAGATTGGTTCCTCGACAAATTGCTCTAGAAAACCATCCCTAATACACGACAGGAAATCCTCCTCCACCGCATTGCTATCAATTAGGTTAGCCCAATCAACGTGTAGATTAAAGTCGCCAATGATTACTGCTGTACCTTTATTGCACACATCCCTTATTTCTTGTTTGATGCTGTCCCCAACCTCCCTACTACTATTTGGTTGTCTATACACAACTCCCACTAGAGTTTTCTGCCCTTTGGAATTCCGCAGCTCCATCCATACCGATTCCACATCATCCGGGCTAATGTCCTTCCTTACAATTGCATTGATTTCATCTTTAACCAGGAACGCCACACCGCCTCCTTTTCCTTTCTGTCTATCCTTTCTAAATGCTGAAAACCCTTGGATATTGAGTTCCCAGCCTTGGTTCCCGTGGAGCCATGTCTCCGTGATGCCAATCACATCGTGTCCGTTAACTGCTATCTACTCAGTTAATTCATCCACCTTATTCCGAATACTCCTCGCATTGAGGCACAGAGCATTCAGGCTTGTTTTTTTAAAACACACTTTGCCCTATTAGAATGTTGCTGCAAATTGGCCCTTTTTGTTTTTTTGCCGTGGGCTTCGCAGCCCTTATCTTTTACTATTCTCCTTTCTTTATTTTGTTTCTGACTCCATTTTGTTTCGCTCTATCTCCCTGCATAGGTTCCCATCCCCCTGCCATATTAGTTTAACTCCTCCCCAACAGCACGAGCAAACACTCCCCCGAGGACATTGGTTCCAGTCCTGCAATGGTGCAGACCGTCCGGTTTGAACTCGTCCCACCTCCCCCAGAACCGATTCCAATGTCCCAGGAATTTGAAACCTCCGTTCTACAACTTCTCAAGCCGCGTATTCATCTGAGCTATGCTGCGATTCCTCCTCTGACTAGCACGTGGCACTGGTAGCAATCCTGATATTACTAAATTTGAGGTCCTACTTTTTAATTTAGATCCTAGCTCCTTAAATTCGTCTCGTATGACCTCATCCCCTTTTTTTTTACCGATATCGTTCGTACCTATATGCACCCTCCCTTTTCAAAATGGCCTGCACCCGTAGAACAGGTTGAAACCCTGGGTGCAGCCACCAGGCACCCCGCTGCAATAAGCGACAGAGATGCATAATTTAAATAGGCCCGGTTAGCTCTGTCCATAGTTTAATTGAAACTCTTAAATTTAAGGTCGTTAGTTCGAGACCCACGTTGGACGACAGAATGTTAACCTTTTATGTTGATTTAACGGTCTATCCGAAGCTCTGCAATCCTGTGGCAGTGTCAATGCGCTGGAAACGGGTCTTTATCCGTCAGCTTTTGCTTCATGTAATAATTGGCTGTTTTAAGTGAAAAACTGCCCTCCGTTTCACCTAAGTGCCAAAGACGATATTTTAGATACTAAGTCAACATCGAGTCACAGAATGATACAGATCCCACCGCCCTTTGTGACAGCGCATTCAAGATCATAACAAAGCGCTGTATAAAAATGACTTTCTCATGTCACGTCTGCTGCTTCCTCGATGTGCTCCTGGGCCCAGCACGTGGCAACTCTAATTCTGTGATTGTCGGCGGTTATGTTGGGACAGAGTTTTCAATGGAAAGTCACGTATGCATCATGAAGGGCAGAAGCAGGAGAGATTGTACCTTCTGACTAATTCTGATCCCTCCAGAAATGTCTCTGCCTCTGAATCCCGAACTCTTTTTCCCATTTTCCGACATTACTTGAAGGGGCAAAATACAGGGCTTTGTTGAAAGATCAGGGGAGAGGAAATAATGGGATAGCTCTCCCAAGGAGCAAGCAGAGGCACAATGTGCCGAATGGTCTCCTTCTGTGCTGTATGATTATATCATTCTATGTTTGTTTGAAATGGATTCTGACGAGAATGACCTGTTTCAGGGGATGAGGTGAGTTAAATTTGAGAGCTCTTCAGAATGTTAACGTGCAAAATCAATTTCTTGTGTGACTTGTGTGGTTTTGGTCGGTGAATTGTCTCTAGAAGACAACGGAGTCATCATCAAAGGTGTTCTGTCGTATGGAGAGTGACTTGCTTCCATGCCAAAAAGGGATGAATTCACAGGTGTTTCAATTAAGGACCGAACATTCCAGGTCCCGAACGACATGTTGAAGGGTGGACGATACCTGTGCATGGATTTTGTTTAACGTGTGTCGGCTGTTGCATACCAGGCACCATGCGGGCTTGACAGAGCTAGGTCTTGGTCAAGTGGCAATGATTAACCAAGACGACTGGAGACCAGCACAGCTTCACAGAACTAGTGTGCACACAGTGTGGGCTGGCCAGTGCTCCCGTAGGCACACGCTTCCTCTGGGCAACAAACTCACGCCTCTCCTTGGCCCCGATCTCTTCTCTCTTCAATCGCTCGCCGCTCTTGTGCCCCACCATCACCGCTCCTGCTCTACCTGCCCAGGCTCCAATCGCCACCCTGGACCTTGATGACGTCCAATCCAGTTGTAACTTCACTACCGTCAGCCCGCTTGGACATTGCAGTGGTATCCATTGCTCCACGGGCCGCCACACTGCACCAGAGACCGCCACGCTGCTCCAGGGCGCCCCACGTCGTTCCAGAGGAACCACGCTGCTCCAGTGCCCCCCACACTGCTCCAGGGTCTACACACACCCACACAGCTCCAGGGACCCCCACACTACTCCAGGGGCTGCCAAGCTGCTCCAGCCCGCCCCCCCCCACTCGTCCAGGGGCTGCCACACTGCTCCAACGCCCACCTCCCTGCTCCAGGGCCACCCACACTGCTACTGTGTCCCCCACATTTCTCTACTGCCTCCACACTGCTCCAGGGGCCGCCATACTGCTCCAGGGTCCCCCCGCCACAGCTCCAGGGCCCTTCGCACAACTCCAGAGGCTGGCACACTGCTCCACGGGCCGCCACATGCTCCAGGCGCCCCCAATCCCCACTGCTCCAGGGCCCTCCATACTGCTCCAGCGGCCGCCACACTGCTCCAGGGTCCGCCACAATGCTCCCGGGCCCCCACACTGTTGCACGGCCCCCCACACTGCTCTCGGGCCCCCTACACTGCTCACGGGCCGCCACACTGCTCCAGCAAACCCACACTGCTGCAGGGCCCCCCACACCGCTCCAGGGTCCCCCACACCGCTCCAGGTGACGCCACACTGCTCCGGCCCCAGCCCCCACTGGTCCAGGGGTCGCCACACTGCTCCAACGCACATCTCACTGCTCCAGGGACCCCCACACTGCTACTGGACCCCCACATTTCTTCAGGTTCCCCTAACTGCTACAGTGCCACCCACACTGCTCCAGGGCCGCCCACACAGCTCCAGGGCCCCCACAATGCTCCAGGGGCGGCCACATTACTCCAGCGGCTGCCACACTGCTCCAATGGCTCCAACGCTGCTCCAGGAGCCGCCATACTGCTGCAGGTGCCACCACCCTGCTCCTGGGACAACCACTCTGCTCCTGGGCCCTCCCACACTGCTCCAGGTGCTCCAACGCTGCTCCAGGGGCCGCCATACTGTTCCAGGGTCCGTCACACTGCTCCAGGGGCTGTTACACTGCTCCTGGGCCCCCCACACTGTTCCAGGTGCCGCCACCTTGCTCCAGCCCCCCGCCCTGCTCCAGGGTCTCCAAAAATGCTCCAGGGGTCGCCACGCTACTTCAGCGACAGCCACACAGCTCCAGGTGTCGCCACACTGCTCCAGGGACCACCACGCCACTCTCTGGGGGCCGCCACGCTGCTTCACGAGCTGCTTGCCGTTTATGGCCCCTCCCAGCCCTGAAGGTCTCTCGCAGGTCGGTGCCGATACAATGGAGTAGAAACATTGAGCAACTTTGGTGTGGGACTGAATGACGTGATTTCTGGTCGCTTTCAGCCCCATTTACGGAGGACCATAATGTGTGACAGTTTCTGCAGGCCTCTGTGAGTAAATTCTGGCATAGCGAGCTATCGGACGTCAGGATGGCTGAGCGGTCTAAGGTGCTGCGTTCACGTTGCAGACATCTCTGGCGGCGTCGTTTCCAATTCAACTGCTGATATGCGATTGTTTCACTTCTCCATGCAATTGCATTTTAAGAAATTAATAGCCCCTGCTTCTTTTGTCCAGTGATGTGTTCCTGTCAGAAAACGAACTGGTTGTTCTCCTAGAGCAGCGAGCGTTAACGAGTACGCCCAAGAAAAATATTCAAAATTATTACAAATGATACTCATGCAGATGCTGGAAACCGGAATTTAAAAAAGGTAATTCTATTTCCACGAAAGGCCATCGACCTCAAACGTTAACTATTTATCTCTCCACAGATGCTGCCTGACCTGCTGAATATTTCCAGCATTGTCAAATTTCATTCAAAATTAAGAGGTGTTTTAGATAGCGCAAGTAGGGAGAAACTGCTTTCACTGGTGAGTGGTTCGGAAACGAGAGCGCATAGATTTAAAATAATTGGCAATATATAGGAGACATTTGGAGAAGTTTCCACACAGAGCGTTGTGAAGATGTTTTAAACATTACCTGAATCGAAGGTGGACACAGATTGCAGAGGAACTTGCAAAGGTCAGCTGGACTTGTATTTGAATAGAAATAATTATCAGAGTTATGGCGAAAAAGCTGGGGTGTGAGAGCCGGCACAGGCAGGATGGGCCGAATGCTCTCATTCCGTACTGTAGGATTCTATGATAAGAAGGTCCTAGGATTCAGTGACTCCGGTCTTTTGTGCATCCCCCATTCTCTTCACACTACAAGTAATCTGCCATAATCCTGCCTCAGTGCTTGGAATTTGCTCCCTAAACCGTGCTGTATCCTCCTTTAAGATGCTCCTTAAAACCTTTAGGTTTGAGCAGTTTTTTGGTCACGTGACTTAATAAGCTCCTTCTTTGGATTTTGTTTCCATATTTTTGATTACACCTCTATGAAGCGCATTGGGACATTGGGAGATCTTCTGGCAGTGGGGAGTGAGCCATGGCTTATCAAACTGTGCGAACACTTTACTGAATACGTGTCTTAGCATATGTGGGGGTGAAATGATCTGGTTTTTTGCTGCGTTAGCGCCTCCGAAGGCAAGACATTTTTTGCCTAGTGGTCATATCCGCCTCATGGGCAATTGCCCGCTAGTTTGTGGAGGTGCTGCCATGGCAGCGGTGTGACCCACGGTTAACGTCCTGGGCCACCACATTTCAGAGATGATGTAATCACCGTTTGCGGCAACCCCGCTCCGATTCCACATCAACAGCAGCTTCGCGGGTCAGGAAACAGTCGGACATCCGCTCTCAGAGAACTAGTGAAAGGGGAGGCTGCCATCGTTTTTTTATCGGCCCACTCTGGTCGGCTCAAAGAGGGCGGCTCTAGTGTGGTCCAGTCCACCATCTTGTGGCAGGCACTCCATTTCCCTTTCATTGATGGGTAGGTTCACTGAGGCTCGTCAGCGCAACATGCAGCTTCCGCATCGCCCTTCCTTCAGTGTCACAGTTGCACCCCGGTTACCGCCCCGACAGGAAGTGGAGTGTGCCAGATTGCGCTCGGCTTCCTTTGAGGGGTAGAAAGGGCAATTCTGTGGCGGGGCGAGACTTCTCCAGCAGCAATTAAAATCCCAGCGGCAGCAGGTTACTGAAACCAATCTGGCTGCAGGGCAATATCACACACAATATTATTGGAAAAAGCTTTCAAGTTTTTTTTCAAATTGCCGCAGTCCATTAGTTCCTTTCTATCAATCCAAAGTGATTAGACCTGCCATCCCCTGTGACTCACGGTCCGAGTTCCCTCGACCTACAAAATAGTACCGGAGTTCTCTTCCATTGACTCAATTGGACTGTTCAGGTGCCCTGTCAGAGCCCTATTCAATTGATCAAACCTGGAGTGTTCAGGGGCCCGGCCAGAGCCCTATTCCATTGATCAAGATTGGAGGATTCAGGGACCCTGCCAGATCCCTATTCCATTGATCAAGACTGTAGTGTTCAGGGACCCGGCCAGAGCCTTATTCCATTGATCAAGACTGTAGTGCTCAAGGGCCAAGCCAGAGCCCTATTCCATTGATCAAGATTGTATTGTTCAGGGGTCTGGTCAGATCCCTATTCCATTGATCCAGACTGGATTGTTCAGAGGCCTGGTTAGAGCTCTATTCCATTGATCAAGACTGGAATGTTCAGGGGCCCGGCCAGAGCTCTAAACTATTGATCAATATTGGAGTGTTCATGGGCCCTGCCAGAGCCCTGAACCATTGATCAAGACTGGAGTGTACAGGGGCGCTCCAGAGCCCTAAACCTTTGATCAAGACTGGAGTGTTCAGGGGCCCGGCCAGAGCCCTATTCCATTGATCCAACCTGGAATGTTCAGGGTCCCGGCCAGAGCCCTATTCCAATGATCAAGACTGGAGTGTTCAGGGACCCTGCCAGAGCCCTATTCAATTGATCAAGACTGTAGTGTTAAGGGACCCGGCCAGAGCCTTATTCCATTGCTCAAGACTGTAGTGTTCAGGCGCCAAGCCAGAGCCCTATTCCATTGATCAAGACTGATTTGTTCAGGGGCCTGGTCAGATCCCTATTCCATTGATCAAGACTGGAATGTTCAGGGGCCCTGCCAGAGCTCTAAACCTTGATCAATACTGGATTGTTCATGGCCCTGCCAGAGCCCTAAACCATTGATCAAGTTTGGAGTGTTCAGGGGCCCTCCAGAGCCCTAATCCTTTGATCAAGACTGGAGTGTTCAGGGGCCCGGCCAGAGCCCTATTCCATTGATAAAGACTGGAGTGATCAGGGGCCTGCCAGAGCCCTAAACTTTTGATCAAGACTGGAGTGTTCAGGGGCCCTCCAGAGCCCAATACCATTGATCAAGACTGGCGTGTTCAGCGGCCCGGTCATAGCCCTAAACCTTTCATCAAGACTGGAGTGTTTAGGGGCCCGGCCAGAGCCCTTTTACATTGATCAAGACTGGAGTGTTCAGTGGCCCTGCCAGAGCCCTATACCATTGATCAAGACTGGACATTCAGGGACCCTCCAGTCCCATATTTCATTGATCAAGACTGAAGTTAGCAGGGGCTCTGCCAGAGCCCTAAACCATTGATCAAGACTGTAGTGTCCACGGGCCAAGCCAGAGCCCGATTCCATTGATCAAGACTGGATTGTTCAGGGGTCTGGTCAGGTCCCTATTCCATTGATCAAGACTGGCTTGTTCAGGGGCCCGGCCAGAGCCTTATTCCATTGCTCAAGACTGTAGTGTTCAGGGATCCTGCCAGAGCCCTATTCCATTTATCAAGACTAGAGTGTTCAGGGGCCCGGGCAGAGCCCTATTCCATTTATCAAGACTGGAGTGTTCAGGGGCCCGGCCAGAGCCCTATTCCATTTATCAAGACTGCAGTGTTAAGGTGCCCTTCCTGCTTTGGACACTTGATTGAGAACAAAACTTCAAACCCCACGACACTCAGGGTCCAGATGCCGGATGTCCAACAGGAGATCGCCCTGCTCACTGCTGACCATTAGCTCCATCCCAAGGGGTATATACAAGGTCAAGGCGCATTACTCTCAAAAAATGATCTGAACACATCTCGTCAATGAATGGTTTGATCGTTGACTAATCCTGATCCCGCCAGAAATGTCTCTGCATCTGAACCCTTAACTCTTTATTCAATTTATTCTACATTCCTTGACGGGAACAGTACAGGGCTTTGGGGAAAGATCAGGGGAGAGGAAATCATGGGATAGCTCTCCCAAGGAGCAAGCAGAGGCACGATGTGCCGAATGGTCTCCTTCTATGCTGTATGATTATATCATTCTATGTTTCTTTGAAAAGGATTCTGACGAGAATGACCTGTTTCAGGGGATGAGGTGAGTTAAATTCGAGAGTTCCTTCAGGATGTTAATAACGTGAATAATCAATTTCTTGTGTGAATTGTGTGGTTTTGATCAGTGAACATTCTCTAGAAGACAACGGAATCATCATCAGAGGTGCTCTGTCGTATAGACGATGAATTGCTTCCATGCCAAAAAGGGATGAATTCACAGGTGTTTCAATGAAGGACCGATCATTCCAGGTCCGGAACTACATGTTGAACGGTGGAAGATGCCTGAGCGTGGATTTTGTTTAACGTATGTTGGCTGTTGCATACCAGGTACCATACGGGCATGACAGAGCTAGGTCTTGGTCCAGTGGCAAGGATTAACCAAGACGACTGGAGACCAGCACTGCTGCACAGAACTAGTGTGCACACAGTGTGGGCTGGCCCGTGCTGCCCCTGTGCACACGCTTCTTCTGGGCCCCAAAGTCACGCCTCTCCTGGGCCCCGATCACGTCTCTCAACAATTGTTCCCTGCCCTGGAGCCCCACCCTCACCGCTCCTGTTCTACCTGCCCAGGCTCCAGTCACCGCCATGGACATTGCTGACGTCGATACCAGTTGCCCTCCTCACTACTGTCAGCACAAATCAGGTCGAGCTGTATCTTGCAGTTGTATCCGCTGCTTCAGGGGCCGCCACACTGATCCAGGGACTGGCACGCTGCATCAGAGATCGCACGTTTATCCAGGGGCCGGCACATTGCTCCACGGGGCGCACGGTGCTCCAGGGGCACCACGCTGCTACAGGGGGCACCACGCCCCTCCAGGGGCCCCCACACTATCCAGGGGCCGGCACACAGCTCCAGGGCCCCACACACTGCTCCAGGGCCCCCCACACTGCTCTCGGGCCCCCACACTGCTCCAAGGGCCGCCACTCTGCTCGAGAGGCCACCACACTGCTCCAGGGGCCCGCAAGGTGCTCCAGGGACCATTACACTGCACGATGGGCCGCCGTACTGCGCCACGACACGCCACACTGCTCCAGGGCTCCCCACACTGCTCCAGGGCCCCCCACACTGCTCCAAGGCCCCCCACACGGGTCCAGGCACCGCCACACTTCTAACGTGCGCCCCCACACTGCTCCAGGGCCCACACGGAGCTCCGGCGGTCGCCACACTGCTACAGGGCCCCCCACACTGCTCCAGGACTCTCATGGTGCTCCGGAGGCCGCCACACTGCCCCAATAGCCCCCACACTACTACAGTGGGTCCCACACTGCCCCAGGGGCTCCCACACTGCTCCAGGAGCCCGCACGGTGCTCCAGTGACCACCACACTGCTCCAGGGGCCCGCACGGTGCTCCAGGGGCCGCCACACTGATCCTGGGGCTGCCACACTGCTGCAGGGACCGCCACACTGCTCCAGGGAGCCGAGGCACTGCTTCTGGAGCAGTTCCTATAGAGTGGAGGGTTGCCAAGTAAACCCACTTTTTAAAAAAGGAGGGAGAGAGAAAACAGGGAATTATAGACCGGTCAGCCTGACATCGGTAGTGGATAAAATGATGGAATCAATTATTAAGGATGTCATAGCAGTGCATTTGGAAAGAGGTGATATGATAGGTCCAAGTCAGCATGGATTTGTGAAAGGGAAATCATGCTTGACAAATCTTCTGTAATTTTTTGAGGATGTTTCCAGTAGAGTGGACAAGGGAGAACCAGTTGATGTGGCATATTTGGTCTTTCAGAAGGCGTTCGACAAGGTCCCACACAAGAGATTGATGTGCAAAGTTAGAGCACGTGGGATTGGGGGTAGTGTGCTGACATGGATTGAGAACTGGTTGTCAGACAGGAAGCAAAGAGTAGGAGTAAATGGGTCCTTTTCAGAATGGCAGGCAGTGACTAGTGGGGTACCGCAAGGTTCTATGCTGGGGCCACAGCTGTTTACACTGTACATTAATGATTTAGATGAGGGGATAAAATGTAGTATCTCCAAATTTGCGGATGACACTAAGTTGGGTGGCAGTTTGAGCTGCGAGGAGGATGCTGTGAGGCTGCAGAACGACTTGGATAGGTTAGATGAGTGGGCAACAGCATGGCAGATGAAGTATAATGTGGATAAATGTGAGGTTATCCACTTTGGTGGTAAAAACAGAGAGACAGACTATTATCTGAATGGTGACAGATTAGGAAAAGGGGAGGTGCAAAGAGACCTGGGTGTCGTGGTACATCAGTCATTGAAGTTTGGCATGCAGGTGCAGCAGGCGGTTAAGAAAGCAAATGGCATGTTGGCCTTCATAGCAAGGGGATTTGAGTACAGTGGCAGGGAGGTGTTGCTACAGTTGTACAGGGCATTGGTGAGGCCACACCTGGAGTATTGTGTACAGTTTTGGTCTCCTAACCTGAGGAAGGACATTCTTGCTATTGAGGGAGTGCAGCGAAGGTTCACCAGACTGATTCCGGGGATGGCGGGACTGACCTGTCAAGAAAGACTGGATCAACTGGGCTTGTATTCACTGGAGTTCAGAAGAATGAGAGGGGACCTCATAGAAACATTTAAAATTCTGACGGGGTTAGACAGGTTAGATGCAGGAAGAATGTTCCCAATGTTGTCGATGTCCAGTACCAGAGGTCACAGTCTAAGGTTAAGGGGTAAGCTATTTAGGACCGAGATGCGGAGGAACTTCTTCACCCAGAGAGTGGTGAACCTGTGGAATTCGCTACCACAGAAAGTTGCTGAGGCCAATTCACTAAATATATTCAAAAAGGAGTTAGATGAGGTCCTTACTACTAGGGGGATCAAGGGCTATGGCGAGAAAGCAGGAATGGGGTACTGAAGTTGAATGTACCAGCCATGAACTCATTGAATGGCGGTGCAGGCTAGAAGGGCCGAATGGCCTACTCCTGCATCTATTTTATATGTTTCTATGTTTCAGGGGCCGGCACACTGCTCCGGGCGACGCGATACTGCTTCAGAAACCGCAACACTGCTCCAGGGGCCGGCACACTGCTCCAGGGCCCACCACACTGCTGCAGAGGCCGTCATTCTGATCCAATGGCCGCCAAACTGGTCCAGGAGCTGCCACACACGCTTCAGGGACCGTCACACTGCTCCTGGGCCCTCCGCACTGCTCTCCAGCGCCATACGCACTGCTCCAGGGGCCGCCACACTGCTCTAGGGACCGCCACGCTGCTCTCCAGGGGCCGTCACGCTGCTCCAATGGCCGCACGCCATTTTTGGCCCCTCCGTGCCCTGATGGTTTCTCGGTGCCGAGACAATGTCGTAGAAACTTTGAGGGTCTTTGGTGTGGGTCTGAAGTGATGTTGCGCATGATCACTGAACTTTTCAGCCCCATTTACGGAGGACCATAATGTGTTACAGTTTCTGCAGGCCTCTGTGACGAAATTCTGGCATAGCGAGCTATCGGGATTCAGGATGGCTGAGCGGTCTAAATGATGCTTTCACATTGTAGACATCTCTGGCGCCGTAGCGTCCAATTCAACTTCTGATATGCGATTGTTTCACTTCTCCACGCGATTGCATTTTATGAAATTAGTGGCCCCTGCTTCTTTTGTCGAGTGATGTGTTCCTATCAGAAAACGAACTGTTTGTTATCCTTAGAGCAGAGAGTGTTAAGGAGTACTCCTGAGAAAAATATTTAAACTTGTTACAAAAGAACAATACTGCAGATGCTGGCAACCGGAAATAGAAAAATGAAATTTTGTTTTGAGGAAAGGCCATCGACTTCAAACGTTAACTATTTCTGTATACACAGATGCTGCCTGACCTGCTGAATGTTTCCAGCATTGTCTATTTTAATTCAAAATTATGAGCTGTTTTTCATAGAGCAAGTAGGGAGAAACTGCTTTCACTGGTGAGTGGTTCTGAAACCAGAGTGCGTAGATTTTAAATAATTGGCAATTTATAGGGGACATTCGGAGACGTTTCCACCAGAGGTTTGTGAAGATGTTTTAAATATTACCTAAAAGGAAGGTGGACTCAGATTCCAGAGTAACTTTCAAAAGAAGAGAATTAATTATCAGGGTTATAGGGAGAAAGCTGGGCTGCGAGAAAATTAGACAGTTCTTTCAAAGAACCGGCACAGGCAGGATGGGCCAAATGCTCTCATTCCCTGCTGTATGATTCTATGATAAGAAAGTTCTAGGATTCTGTGACTCCGGTCTTTTGTGCATCCTCCATTGTCAACACACTAAAAATAGTCTGCCCAAATCCTGCCTCAGTGCTTGGAAATTGCTCCCTAAACCCTGCCGCCTCCTCCTTTAAGATGCTCCTTAAAACCGTTAGGTTTGAGGAGTCTTTTGGTGATGTGACTTAACTGCTCCTTGTTTGGATGTTACTCCCATATTTTTGATTACACCTCTATGAAGCGCATTGGGACATTGGGAGATCTCCTGGAAGTGGGGAGTGGGACATGGTTTATCAAACTGTGCGAACACTTTACTGAACACGTGTGTGTGTATATGTTTGTTACGTTAAATAAACTAATGCAGCTGACGCTTCTCGTCCTGGTGCACTGGGGTCCAGTGAGACAGTATTTATAGCAAGGTTTTGCTTTTTGCGAAACAGCAAAAATAAATATTTCTTCAAATTTATCCAGATTCCAATCAATGCTCTCACCCTGACGTGATTTGCACATGCAACCTTCACTACAATTACGCCACAATGTCAACACATCCCACGGAAATAATCGAGGAAACTGCTCAATATACTCAACGGATCGAGCATCATCTCAAAAGCAATTAAAATTTCCCTGTGTAGACCGAAATCGGAACTACAGAAAAGGCCATGTGAAAGTTTGAACTGAGTGTGTTTATATATAGAATCACAGAAACTACCAGCCCAGGAGGAGGCCATTCGGCAAATCGCAACCGTGCTTTAGCTTTGAAATAGCAATCGTGTGGAATGCCACACTCCCACTTTTTGTCCGAAACCCTGCAGGTTCCTCATCCTCAGGTACCTGTGTCGCTCCAATTTACAATTATTTATTGTATCAGCTTCAATCATTTTTTCACAAAACCGTTTCAGAACCGGAAAGTAGGCTGAGTGAAAATAACTCATCATCATTCCTCTTTTGCCACTGATTTTATATCTAATACATCTGATTATTGATCCACTCGTGGGAGGTGATATATATTCTTTCACTATCAACTGTATCAAAACCTCTCATCATCTTTAAAACATCTGTTCGGTCAGTTTTAATCCCATCTGTTGCAAGGAGAACAACCCTCACTTTTTTAGCCTTCCGTCATATCTGTAGTCCCTCATCACTGGAACATAGAAACATAGAAAATAGGTGCAGGAGTAGGCCATTCGGCCCTTCGAGCCTGCACCACAATTCAATATGATCATGGCTGATCATGCAACTTCAGTACCCCATTCCTGCCTTATATCCATAACCTCTGATCCTGTAGCCGTAAGGGCCACATCTAACTCTCTTTTTAATATATCTAATGAACTGGACTCAACAACTTTCTGTGCTAGCGAAGTCGATAGATTCACAATTTTCTGGGGGAAAACGTTTCTCCTCATCTCGGTCCTATATGGCTTACCCTTTATCCTTAGACTGTGACGTCTGTTTCTGGACTTAACCAACATCTGGAACATTGTTCCTGCATCTAGCCTGTCCAATACCGTCAGACGTTTGTGTGTTCTATGAGATCCCCTCTCATTCTTCGAAATTACAGTGAATATAAGCCTAGTCGCCCAGTGTTTCTTCATATGTCAGCCCTGCCATCACGGTAATCAATCTGGTGAACCTTCGTTGCAATCCGTCAATAGCAAGAATGCCCTTCCTCACATCAGGAGATCAAAACTGCCCACAATACTCAAGGTGTGGCCTCACCAAGACCCTGTACAACTGCAGCCAGAACTCCTATACTCAAATCCTCTCGCTATGAAGGCCAACATATCATTTGCTTTCTTCACTGCCTGCTGTACCTGCATGCCTACTTTCAATAACAGATGTAGCATGACACAAACCTCTCGTTGCACCTCCCCTTTTACTAATCTGTCACCATTCAGATAATAATCTGCCTTCCTGTTTTTGCCACCAAGTGGATAACCTCACACTTATCCACATTATACTGCATCTACCATGCATTTTCCCACTCGCCTAACCTGTCCAAATCACCCTGCATCTTCTTAGCATCCTCCTCACCGCTCACACCGCGTCCCAGCTTAGTGTACTTTCCAAACTTGGAGATATTACATTCAATTCCTTCGTCTAAATCATTGATATATATTGTCAATAGCTGGGGTCCAAGCCCTGAACGTTGAGGCACCCCACAAATCACTGGCTGCCATTCTGAAAATGACACGTTTATACCCACACTTTGCTCTCTGTCTGCCAACCAGTTCTCTATCCACGTCAGTATATTAGCCCCAATTCCATGTGCTTTAATTTTGCACACTAATCTCCTGTGTGTGACCTTGTTAAAAGGCTTTTGAAAGTCCAAATACTTCGCATCCACTGCTTCTCCCTTATCCTCTCTACTAGTAACATCCTCAACATCCAGGTTAACTTTCTCTGTACTCTATCTGACGCCGGTCCATCTTTCCCGAATTATCAACAGTACTCCAGCTGAGTCCTAACCAGCGATTGATAACATTTTAGCATTATCTCTTTGCTTTTATATTCCATGCTTCCATTTATAAACCCGAGTAACCCTTATGGATTTTTACCCACCTCTTCAACTAGCCCTGCCACCATTAATGATCTGAGTATACGGTCTCTGCACATCTACACATTTCAAAATCGTGCAGTTTATAGTATACTGCCATTTCATATTAGTCCTCCCAAAGTACACCTATCCGCATTGAACACTGCTTAGATTCTGCCCAAATCCCCATCCCAGGGACTATCACAGCTAGACAGATATACATAGTCTAACACAGCTAGATATATGTACACAATTTCTTGCACAGTTGGACAGGGTTAGCGAGGGTTTCTCACAGATGGACATGGACACCCAGTAACAATCATAGATGGACAGAGCTACCCAGTGACTGCCAGCACAGCTGGCAATGTCTGGGGAATAATTTATTGCATCCAAAACAACATGCAACTCTGCGGTACAGAATCCAGAAAGGGAAAAAGACAGAAGTTAAATGCTTGAACATGGATGGGCTTGCACCACCTTCATTTCAGTCAGCAGCAGAACGTGCTGAATGATTGTGCCACAGAGACTGCCAGTGGCATTGTTGCGAGATATCCGAAACCAGGGTGTTAGCGAGCTAAATTTTCAGTTTGCTGCGACCTGATTAGCAATTGCTCTCTATCCGTTTTTCTTTTCCACAATAAAGAATGTGACCTTCAATGTGCACCCCGAAACTGCACACTGCAGACATCGACATGTCACCGTGAACCAGCTCTCCTATAAGTTGTGCGATGTCCCTTCCTGTCTTTCCATGCCTTGTTTGTTGCGAAATATTCGGATTGGCCCGAATCCGAAGTCAATTTTGAATTCCTGATCTGCAGTACCGAGAATCATTTAAATGGCTCAGATCAGTTAATGTCATCGATCACATCAAAGTACATGTTCCAGTTTCTAAAACCAGGGAATAGTGTCTTGACCAGCTCTGGTCAATCGGGAAGTTCGCCCTCTACTCCTCTGCATCTGTTTCCCAAAGCGGATCTAAAGATCCATAAAGCTGGTGACCATGTTTTCTTTATTGGATCCTTCTGATTTCTCCTGCTCCCAATTGGCAATATTTTTCAATTATCGATGCAACGCTCCGCCTTGCATTATGTCCAGGGTGGAGAAAATTCAGTCATGTGGAGTATAGAAGCTAGGATTGTTCCCCTTCGAGCAAAGAAAGTTAAGTGTAGACTTAATAGAGGTGTTCAAAATTACGGCAGGTGAGGGAGTTATTAGAGCCGAACTATTTCTACTGATAAGACGCTCGGTAACAAGAGGACATATATTTAAGAGAATTGGTTAAAACAAGCCAGAGTATGGGAGGTGGTCTGGTGAGATTTCTTAATTACTCACTGAGTTGTTATGATCTGGAATGCATTGTTTGAGAGGGTGGTGAAAGAAGATTCAATAGTAACGTTAAAAAGGGAAGTTACATTTTTTTTAAACTATAGAGATATATGATAATGCAGGGAATTGGGATTAATTGGATAACTCTGCCTAATGACCTCGTTCTGTGATGTGAGATTCTATGATCCTAAGTCAGATCTTTGACAGATTCCCTTCCCAGCGCTTTCCCCACCTCTCCCATGTTCCCACCGTTACCTCAATGGCAGCAACCGGGACCTCATTCACTGGAACACTCACACCATCGGAGACGCTGGAAGTGCATCTTTTAAAAGCCATTTCAGAGCTCAGTAGGAATTTCAGCAATAGTCGAGACAATGATGCACATTTTCAACGAAGTCAATCACAGCGGAAGAGTTGGAGAAAGCAAGGATAACAGGAAAGGCAAATATGATAACGGAACCGAGGCGGGTGGATGGAGTTAATGTACAGATCATGCAGGATTTCATTAATTGGCAGATAGGCTCGAGGGGATGAATGGCCGCCTGCTATATTCCTAACATTAACAACAACGAGTCTTCATACAGCGTCTTTAAGGAGTTGCACGAGAGTGCAAATCAAATAACATTCAACACAGAATCATATAAGGAGATATTAGGGGAGATAACTGAAAACGTAAACAAAGATGTAGGTTATAAAGTTCGTCTTAAAGAAGAAAAGAGAGGCAGAGAGGATTATGGAGGGGATTCCTGAGCTTAGGGTCTTTTCCAAATGAAGGCAAAGCTAGCAATGGAAGAGCGGTTAAAATCGGCTGCACAAGAGAGCCGAATTAGACGAGTGTCGTTATCTTGGGGGTTGTGGAACCGGGAGCATAATCATGATGGGTGAACAGGTCCTAAAGCTAGTGAAATTAGAATCTATGTGGACACCACATAATTGGTTAATAGGCTACCATCCACCGCGTCTCGACCGAGCACTTACACCAACTGCATGTGCCCAATATTGCTGAAGTAGGAATTTAACTGGGAGTCCCTCAAAATCTTAAATAATCTTCCTCGTACAGAAGCTTTCAATGAAACATTGGTATAAAAGCACTCCACCTGGAATGTGATCTGATAACTCGGATGGGAGAGGGACGTTGATTTGAATTGTCTTCGATATATTAGCGAATTTTATATTTTTATGACATTCAGAAAAATATTTGAAGATAGTGGCTGCGAAAACTGAGAAAATGTTGTCTGGCAGTAACGAAAGAATTATGATTGTTTTATTCAACAACTGAGGGCCAAAACTTTCAGATGTTGGAATAGAATAGAATAAAATAAATAAAATAGGATAATACAAAAAAAACATATTAATACAGAAAAAGATTTGGGGTCAGCCTATTTTTGACTCAGTATCAGAAGATCGTGGAGTGAAACTGCTCTGTGCCAGCAACAAACTGGCGGTAAACATTTGGACAGTTAATGCGTGGAACCACTTAAAAAGTAGCAGAAGTAGACGCAGTTGGCACTAGGGAAACTCTGTGCTGTATTAGACAGTATGACATCGAATTTACAGCAGGGAAACAGGCCATTCAGCGCAACATGTCCATGTCCGTGTTTTCATTCTCCACTCTCTATCGGTGATTTGAGAATGACTGCCATTGACATCAAGGAAGCATTTAACCAAGTATGGCATCAAAGATTTCGAGTAAAAATCTCCCCCTGGATTGTGGTTGTTGGAGGTCAATCATCCCAGCCGCATGGTATCGCTGAAGCTGTTCCTCAGGGCAGTTTCCAAGGCCCAATCATCTTCAGATGCCTCATCAATGACCTTCACTCTACCATAAATTCAGCAGCGGGGATGTTTGCTTCTGACTGTAAGTGTTCAGTTCCTTTCACAATTTTTCAGATAATGAAGCAATCCATGCCCACATGCAGCAAGACTTTGATGACATTCAGCCTTGAGCTGATAAGTGGCAAATAACTTTCAGACAACAAAAGTGCCAGGCACACAGCATCTCCAACAAACGAGAGTCTAATCAGCTCCCCTTAATATTCAACGCTATTAACATCGCTGACTGCGACCATCAACATAAACAGGGTCACCAATGTTCAGAAACACAACTGGCCCAGCCACATAAATACTCTGGCAAGAGGGGCGGGTCAAAGTTCTGCAGTGACTGTCTCCCCTCCTGAACTCCCCAAAGTTGTTTCACCATCGACAAATCAGAAGTCAGCATTGTGATGGAATGCTCTCTACTTGCCTGGTTGAGTGCAGCTCCATCCACAGGCAAGAAGCTCAGCACCCTGCAGGACAAAGCAGCCCGCTTGATTGGAGTCCCATAAACCACATTCCACTTTCACTCCTTCCACCACCCGTGCAAGTGTCTACAGTGTGAAGCATTTATAAAATGCAGTCCGTGTGGTGAAGGTGCTCCCACAGTGCGGTTAGGGAGGGAGTTTCAAGATTTTGCCCCAGCAACAATGAAAGTGCGGCGGTATATTTCCAGGTCAGGATGATTCTGTGACTTGGAGAGGATCTTGCAGATAATGATATTCCAATGCGCCTGCTGCCCTCGTTCTTCCAGTTGGTAGAGTTCGTGGGTTTGAGAGATGATGCCAAATAAACCTTGACTGCTGGACTCGAGTGCAAGCTTTTCATTATGTCCTACGCATCCGCTCTGTTTCCACATCGGGTCTCGAGCGCTAGATCCACCTTATGGCCGCTGTCCCCACTGTGCTCCCGCTGCTGGTCTCGGGCACTCGCTGATTTTTATACAATGGTCAGTTCCATTCGCAACTCCTCCGACAATGTAGCGCATCATGTTTCACCATATTTGAATGATAACCCGCGTTGTGTCGTTTCATATGATTTTTCTGTCGTCTCTATTACTGAAAAATAGTCGAAGGCTGCTCAGTAACATTATAATAGAGCAGTTATTTTTTTACTCAATTTGCCTTTCGGAATCTGACAGTAATTAATCTGAATCAGCGACCTGCATCAGCAGACAAGGCTGTGTAAGACTTCATAACAGGGGAAGTTAATGCAAGATGTGCAAAATGTAATAGTCAGATATTGTGATGGAACAATGCACTCTGTGTGTTGGTGCACTGACAGCGATATATAATACCTGCTGCCATTTACCAACTGGTGTTGAACGGGTATGCCCAGGCAAGGCGAGTTATTGGGAGCACCGTCTGCCAGGCCTGGGTACCTGGGTTTGAGAACACTGCTCGGTTGAAAGGTATCAGCTGCATACTTCAGGCGAGTTACTAACATTTTGTCTGTCGTCCTATTCTGCTTCAGATAAAGCTGCTTTAAATTTAAAGTGCAGTATGTTGGTTACAGACTGGGAGATGTGGAGGTGAGACGAACCTGGGGTTGGTCAAATAAGCGTTCGCACTGCTGGATGTGCAAAATCATCAGATGAAATATCTCTGACGGTTTCCACTCTTCTCATCTTCAATATTCCCGGTTAGACAGAGAATACAGCTAGCCGAGGGCCCACTCCATCTTTACAAGTAACTGCGAATGATTTGCATTCATTGTCTTGTGTGTGTTTTAGTTTGGACAGCCGGTTTATATTTGTATTGGGCTGTCTTATGGAGTGGAGGGTAGCCAATGTAACCCCACTTTTTAAAAAAGGAGGGAGAAAGAAAACAGGGAATTATAGACCGGTCAGCCTGACATCGGTAGCGGGTAAAATGATGGAACCAATTATTAAAGATGTGATAGCAGCGCATTTGGAAAGAGGTGACATGATAGGTCCAAGTCAGCATGGATTTCTGAAAGGGAAATCATGCTTGGCAAATCTTCTGGAATTTTTTTAGGATGTTTCCAGTAAAGTGGACAAGGGAGAACCAGTTGATGTCGTGTATTTGGACTTTCAGAAGGCTTTTGACAAGGTCCCACACAGGAGATTAATGTACAAAGTTAAAGCACATGGGATTGGGGGTAGTGTGCTGACGTGGATTGAGAACTGGTTGTCCGACAGGAAGCAAAGAGTAGGAGTAAGTGGGTACTTTTCAGATTGGCAGGCAGTGACTAGTGGGGTACCGCAAGGCTCTCTGCTGGGGCCCCAGCTGTTTACATTGAACATTAATGATTTAGACAAGGGGATTAAAAGTAGTATCTACAAATTGCGGATGACACTAAGTTGGGTGGCAGTGTGAGCTGCGAGGAGGATGCTATGAGGCTGCAGAGTGACTTGGATAGGTTAGGTGATTGGGCAAATGCATGGCAGATGAAGTATAATGTGGATCAATGTGAGGTTATCCACTTTGGTGGTAAAAACAGAGAGACAGACTATTATCTGAATGGTGACAGATTAAGAGAATGGGACGTGCAACGAGACCTGGGTGTCATGGTACATCAGTCATTGAAGGTTGGCATGCAGGTATCGCAGGCGGTTAAGAAAACAAATGGCATGTTGACCTTCACAGCGAGGGTATTTGCGTACAGGGGCAGGGAGGCCACACCTGGAGTATTGTGTACAGGTTTGGTCTCCTAACTTGAGGAAGGATATTCTTGCTGCTGAGGGAGTGCAGCAAAGGTTCACCAGACTGATTCCCAGACTGACATATCAAGAAAGACTGAATCAGCTGGGCTTGTATTCATTGGAGTTCAGAAGAATGAGAGAGGTTCTTATAGAAACGTTTAAAATTCTGATGGGTTTAGACAGGTTAAATGCAGGAAGAATGTTCCCAATGTTGGCGAAGTCCAGAACCAGGGGGTCACAGTCTAAGGATAAGGGGTAAGCCATTTAGGACCGAGATGAGGAGAAACCTCTTCACCCAGAGAGTGGTGAACCTGTGGAATTCTCTACCACAGAAATTTGTTGAGGCCAATTCACTAAATATATTCAAAAAGGAGTTAGATGTAGTCCTTACTACTAGGGTGGGTCAAGGGATATGGCGAGAAAGCAGGAATGGGGTACTGAAGTTGCATGATCAGCCATGAACTCACTGAATGGCGGTGCAGGCTCGAAGGGCCGAATGGCCTATTCGTGCACCAATTTTCTAGGTTTCTATGGTTCTACGTTTCATCAGCCGAGATCCTCTAGTTCCACTGAGAGTGTTGCTTTGCACTCAGTGCGGGAATTTCCCGACCAGAACACAAGGGGATAGGACGGGTTGTGGGAGTTCAGGTTAAATACTTACCATGTTTGTATTTTATCCCGGTGACTATCATCGACCGGGTATCTTTAGTTCTCTTGATGGCGTTGTTATGCACCAGCGTAGGAGTTTCACGATCTGAACCGAAGGGAGGGAAGGAGCGGTGTTAGTTCAACTTAGAGCTATTACCTTGCCTGTCTATAATGGTCTCCGGTCCACAAGCAAAACATTAATTGAGCTCTGGGTTTGCGAAGGATTTCTTAATTTTTACACGAGTCGGCCTTGCATGGTATGTCTAATCTACGGGTGTCCTGGACGGTATTTATGCCTGAACGAACAGAATTACAACAGATCATTAGGGGTGCAATTGCACCCGGAGGGGACAGAATGCAGATGACCGTTATATTACAGGCCCGATATTCAGCTCTAGTGCAATAATTGTAATTGAATATCGGGCCCAGGCGATGGAAGTGATACCGATCGTCCCGTGTCCCCCAGCCGTGCCAATTTCTGTCGTCATGGTCATTTAACTGATTACTGTTTGTGGGACCTTGCTTTCCACAATTTGACTTTTTGATTTCCGGACATTACTGCAGTGACTGGAATTTCAAGATATTTTAGCTCTCACGTGTGTAAGCTGCCCTGAGGCCTTGAAAGGCATTGTATGAATTCAAGTGCCAGAAACCGATCTTGGGCAGTCAGACAAAGTGACACCGCTTCCTGTTAAAGGCAACGCCCAATATTTATCTCCAGGACAGGAAGTATAACAGGGGAGCGATGCGACCGCCGGTTTGGCTTCTCCTCCCGTGGCTAATTTCACCCCAAGTTCTTTATTTCCATCAAAACCTCCAGAACTAGATGCAATATGCATTCCAGCGGCCACAATTTAATCTGTTTTAGAAACAAGACGTTCCATTATTTTTCGATCCATTTAAGTTTAGTTGAATCTGAATATTCTGATATGAAGATCATTTTAAATTTTAGCCTGGGCGTAGTTCTGGCTGCAGCGGACTATTGGCCAGTCATACACCCTACCGAATTTTCCTTTCCATTGACTATAATCTAAAAGACAATAGGTCCGGGTGTAAAAATCCAACTGGTACTTCACGCCCCATTGAAGTTGGAAAGTACACATGAACCTATGGCTTATTTAGCAAAATTCCCTAAAGCAGAGGAACGTTCAATACATACGGATTAGTTGTCCTGTTCCATATTTTAAGAAAAGTAATTGATAAATTACCGACACTGGCAAAGTAGCCATCAATTGTTTCAGACTCTGTATTATCAGGCAGTGATTTGGGCAGTGGCAGCATTTGGTCTGTGGGTCAGATTTAAGTACATACAGATTAATATTTAAGTACATATAGATGCAGCAACAGATTTAAATAAAAACAGAAAATGCTGGAAATACTCAGCAGGTCAGGCAGGATCTGTGAAGAGAGATACAGAGTTAAAGTTTCAGGTCGATGACCCTTCGGTAGATCTGCATTCCCAGCATTTAATGTTTTTTTTCAGATTTTCAGCATCCGCAGCGTTCGGCTTTTGTAACAGATTTAAATGTTTACTCTAAATCTTTTACATAATGGGCTGGAAAGAAAGACTTCAAAAGTTGGGGTGTAGCTCCCGTGAAGTTCTCCATAGTGTAGCGATAACTCGGAACACGATGATCATGTTGGATGTGTTTGTGTCACATTGCAAAGAGTTCTGTGGTTGTCGACCGTTCGTCGAGGATCACACAGCTTCATCTTGTGTCTGGCAAACGGATATAGCATTGGAATCTTCCACTTGTTCCACTCAATTTTCGCAGAATGTAAATGGATCTTTTCCTTGGCCTGAATAAAACACATGTTGCGTTATATTAAAGGAATACAGAATGCACTGCGCTGATGTCCACAGGTCGGACTGTCGCAAAAAAAATAGTGGGCATCAACATTAGCGATGTATTTGTTATCCTTGAACTACAAAAAAAAACAAAGCTGCTGAACAAACAAACTGCTAGGCGTGACAGATGCAAGAGCTCCTGATTATAATTGGTGTTATGTCACAGATTCGGCTGAGCACTGCATTCATTGGCTGTTAGTGCCTGACGTGTGCCTAAACAGCTCCACATTTTAAACACTCACCACATCATCAGGGACCAGGTAGGACAGATTGTGACGATCTTCCCGATGGTCCGCTCAGATTATCTTCGAATAGAAAATGCTTCCTCCTATCAGTATCTGTGTCAGACTGTTTCGGCGGTAAAAGTAAACAGCTCTTATTTTCCCGACTTCCGGAATTCTGGCGATGAGGAAAGATTGGAGATGCTGTGTCTATTTAATTTGGAACTGAGGGGGCTGAGATACACCTGATTGAGATCTAAAATTAAAAGGGGCCTGGATAGAGTGGATAGGAAGGACCTATTTCCTTTAGCAGAGGCGTATACAACCAGGGGACATGGATTTGAAATAATTGGAGGGAGGATTAAATGAGATAGGAGCGGAAATGTCTCAACCCAGAGGGTAGTGGTTGTCCGTAACTCAGTGCCTGATAGAGGCAGAGAACCTCACCACATTTTAAAAATACTTGGATATTCACTTGAAGCGCAGTAAGCTACAGTGCTACGGACGAACAGCTGGCCAGTGGGACTCAGCTGAATAGCTCTCGATCGTCCGGCGCGGACGCGATGGGCCAAAATGTTCTCCTTCCATTCTGTAAAATTCTATGATTCTATGAACCGAATTCCCCCTGACAGAAAGTTGGGGAATTAATTTCCAAGACCACACCCGTCTAGCCAGTGATTTGAATTCCCTTATTAGGAAACAACACAAAGAATTGCAAAGAAATTCAGTGCAAATCGTACCTTAAGTTTGCTCCGACCAACATCTATGTGCAGTAATGCCTAAAGCTCATTATTACATCTTGCAATTCATTTCATTGCCTCTCGCTGTATTTTATTTTATCATATTTTATCTTCGCACTGACTTTAAGCTTCCATCGTGATCACTGATTCTGTGCAATATAGATGTAAAAATTGCATTGATCACAGCAGTGTTTTGTTCTTAGCGAGTTGCAGGGCTGGTTATAAGTTTAGCAAATGCTACACTGAGGAAGAGGAGAGATTGATTGTGCGAAGCGGATTCGGGCACTTTGTAACTTTGGGAGATGTGGGCTCACTGTGCACAGAACTGGTACTGCAGAGAAAGGCACAACATCATGTGAGCCTTCTGCGTGGCCTGGTCCCGCTATAACCACTAAGAGTTATTAGCTTGTATTCCCTATAAGATCAAGTTGAGTGAATCGGTAAAGCATTGAAGTGTTTTTATCTGGAGGTAGAGGATCAACTAAAATGCATGAATCACTGTATCCAATCATCAGAGTACATTACTAAATATAATACATTCCAAAACCTTTAAATGATACTAGTGTAGAGACGGAACATTCCCAGAATATCATCAATTGCCAATGAGAAATGTCTCCAGTAGTTTCACCGCGACTCTTGCTCCTCTCTCTCTTGAGCTGGGTTCTTATATTCTATTGCACGTTCACAAACAAGAAGCTTATTCAAGTAACAAATTCGTAGAATTAACCAGTTCAGGTTGGGTATTTCTCCCGGGTGGACTGAAAGTCTCAGAATCCAGCAGTGTCTTAGTGTGTTTCATTCCAGCTGACTGCCAAAGCTTTAATTAATGCAGTGTAACCCTTCCCAATTCCACTCTATCATTCAACAACCTATTGGTCAGGAACTCGCGTCTGACAAGCAGAAAACTGCGCTGCTCTCCGTGAATGACGATGTTGTCCATCAGAAAAAATATATATTTTACACACACATTGCAATATTCGAATATAAAAACTCAAAACGATAATCGGCCTGGTTCTCACCACCCAGGCGATGCTTAACTCCTTCCTCTCTATTATTAAGCTATTCATGTTGAGAGAGAACAGACTGTCCACTCGAGCTTCCTAACATTAAAATGTATCTCGTTTTTGTCGAAAGCTTCCATCTACTTACCAGAAAATAATACGGACACACCAAATGCACAGTCAGTCCAGTCGAACCTGAGTATCCCTGCTCACTAATATCTGGGCTCTTGTACCAAAATTGGAGAGTTCTGCAACAGCCTAAGCAAGCAACAACCTCACATATTGATACGCACAGCTTCGTACCTATCAGCATAATTCCCAGAAAACTCCATCCACATTCTTGGGTATGTCATTTCACACCACAAGATGGTGGCACAGTGCGATACAGTCGGGAGGGAGTGACACAGGTAAGCCTCAGCATTGACTCCATAACCCTTGAAGTTTCATGGCATCAGGTAAAGAATGAGTAAGAAAATCTCCTGCTGATTACCAACTACCGCCTTATTTCAGCTGATGAATTAGTACTAATCCATGTTTAACATGTCCATCACCAAGAGTGGCTCGGTAGCACCAGTACTGGCGAGCTGGCCGATACCAGAAGGACATAGCTGCCAGGCTGGGCTTATAGCAACAGATGTGGAAACCAACACGAGAGAAAAATCTACTTGAATTGACCCTCAGCAAACTAACTGTCGTAGATATATCGGTCCTTGGCATTATTGGTAGCCGTGACAATCATACAGACGTGGAGGTAAATTCCCTACTTCTCAATGATGACATTTTTCATCATATTATGTGAAACTACCATTGTGCTAAATGGAATCGATATAGAACGAATCTAGCAGCTCATAACTGGACAGCAATGAGCTGCAGTGTTCTGGTAACAGCACAATTTTTTTCACCACAATCTATAACACCTTCGACCGGCATATCCCTCACTCTACCGTTATTATCAAGCCAGGAGACCCAACCTGGCTTCAATGAGGCGTGTAGAAGAGCATGCACCAGTTGCAGCAGCAGGCCTACCTCATAATGTGGTGTCAACTGGTGAAGCTAAAATAAAGCACAACACAGCGGAAGGAGCATGCTATAGACAGAACTAACCCGTCCCTTAAACAAGGGATCAAATTGATGCTCTGCACCCCTGCCTCCTCCCAGTCATGAATATTGGTGGACAATTAAATAAATAAGTGGAGAAGTTGGATCCATGAATATCCCAACCTGCAATGAAGGTGGAGCCAGCACGCGCATGCAAAGTCAAGGCTGAAGTGTTTGCAACATTCGTCAGCCAGAGGTATCGAATGAACGATTGATATCAGCCTCAGCCTGAGCTCCACACCATCACACTTGCCAGCCGTCAGCAAATTGCTTCACTGAACGCTGTAAGAATACTGGGAAAGGCTACCCTTCCCATGCTAAACTGAAGAATAAACAATGCATACTATTATTAGATGTACATTAACAATTTCAGTCTGCAATTGGTGCGCTTAAAATCATACTTTTGAACCTGCTACGAAATGCCAAGGGTAACCCAGCTTTTTGAGGTAAGATAGACGAAAACTAATGTCTCATGGGTCTTGTTGAACAAAATTTAAAAAGTCCATTGCAGCATTTCGCATAAAGTGCCTGTAAAACAACAAGGCCAGCTTGGTATTGTTCCAGAGACCCCAGGAACCTTGGTTTTTATCCTTAAAAAATCCGTAGATTCTAGAATGGTTCCTGCGGATTGGAAGGTAGCAAAGGTAAGACCACTACTCCAGAAAGGAGGGAGAGAGCAAACAGGGAAATACAGACCAGTTAACCTAAAATCAGTCGTCGGGAAAATGCTGGAATCCATTGTAAAGAAAGTGGTATCAGGGCACTTCGAAAATCCTAACATGATCAGGGTCAGAGTCAACATGGTTTATTATGAGAGGGAAATCGTGGCTGACAACAGTCTTAGTTTTTGAGCATGCAACTAGCAGAGCAGATAGAGGGTAACCAGTGGGTGCAGAATATTTGGATTTCCAAAAGGCATTCAATAAGGTGCCAAATAAAACATTATTACACACGATTCGGGTTCTTGGGATTGTTGGGAATGTATTAGCATTGGTAGAGGATTGGATAATGGACAGAAAACAGAGAGTATTATAAACGTTTTTTTTCAGCTTGGCAGGCTGCAACTAATGGAGTGCAGAAATGATCAGTGCTGAGGCCTCAGCTATTTACAATCAATATTAAAAAACTTGATAAAGGGTCCATGTTTAATGTATCCACGTTTGCTAACGATACAAAGCTAGGTAGGACAGTAAGCGGTGGGTTGAAAACGCAGCGTTTGAAAGGGTTATCGATCGATTAAGTGATTAGGCAGTTGAATGGCAGATAGAATATAACGTAGGGAAATGTGAGGTTATTCACATTGGTAGGAAGAATAGAAAAACAGAATGCATTTTAAATGGTGAGAAACGTTTAAATGTTGGTATTGGAGTGATGTGGGTGTCCTAG
Source organism: Pristiophorus japonicus (assembly GCF_044704955.1). Classification (NCBI taxonomy): domain Eukaryota; kingdom Metazoa; phylum Chordata; class Chondrichthyes; family Pristiophoridae; genus Pristiophorus; species Pristiophorus japonicus. The sequence continues at coordinate 2,387,742 of NC_092005.1, forward strand.
TGCAAGAAAAACTGAAAGCAGCATGAGTGTATTGTAAGCAATAAGGCAGGCAAATGGCATGTTGTTCCTTATTGCAAGGCGTTTAGAATATATGAGCAAGGAAGTCTTGCTGCAATTGTGCAGGACCTTGGTAAGACCACACCTGGATTACTATGTACAGATTCGGTCTCCTTATCTAAGGAAGAATAAAGTTGCCTTTGAGGCGGTACAACGATTGTTCACAAGTTTGATTCCTAGGATGAGCTGGATGCCTTATAATGAGAGATTGTGTAGAATGGGGCTATACTATCTGGAGCTTAGAATAATGAGAGATGATCTCATTGAGACATGGAAGATACTGAAGGGAATTGTCAGGGATGCTGAGAGGTTGCTTCGCCTGCCTGCAGTGTCTAGACCTAGGGTGCACAATCTCCGGATAAGGGGTAGGCAAGTTAATACAGAGATGAGGAGGAATTTCTTCATTCAGAGAGTTGTGTATATTTGGAATTCTCTGCCCGAGAAGGATGCCGAGGCTGAGTCTCCGAATATATTCAAGGTTGAGATTGATAGATCTTTGGAGTCTAGGGGAATTAAGATATGACGATCGGACGGGAAAGTGGAGTTGAGGGCGATGATCAGCCATAATCTCACTAATGGCGGTGCAGATTCGTGGGGCTGTATCGCTTATCATGCACTTATTTTTTATGTTGTTATGTTCTGTTGGTAAAGGTTACAGACTAATTCGTAGCGAAGCTATATGAAATATCAAAACTGTTCAGTTCACAGGTAAGATAAATGATGGATAATGACGCTATGTCTCGTATGCATTCGAAACTGTTCGGGGGTGAAACACAAACTGTGTCTGGGGAAGGAAGGGTCATGAGGGCCTTGGCATGAAAGGCGCAGGTAGTTTCAGTGAGTAGGTGGCATCCCCGTAATGGTGCAATTAAATTCAGAATTCGTCCATGATTGCCTCAACTGGTCTACATTAACTTTTCTGAGAAAAAGGGATATAACAGGGGTCTCTTAGATGTAAATGTTGTAGAGATATTGGGCTGAAAAGCTGGGGTCTGTCCACAGATGGGCTAACGAGGGACGGGCTGGAGAAAGGAAGAAATGGTTGACACTGACCGTATGCAGAGGTTAAAGGACTCATGCACCAGGGGGGTTGAGAAAGACTTCATAGATTGTATGCGGGATGGTTTCTTGCAAGAATACGTTTTGGAACCAACCAGGGAGCAGATTATTTTAGATCTGGTAATTATAAAGGGTCTGGATTAATTAATGATCTACTAGTGTAGGATCCTCTTGGGAAGAGTGACCATACCATGGTAGAATGTCAAATTCATTTTGAGGGCGAGAAAGCGAGCTCTCAAACTAGTGTGCTGAGCCTAAACAAAGCAGGTATGTGCCTAAACAAAGCAGTACACGGGCCTCGTTGATATGACGCTTGTTAACGTCCCAGGGCCCGAACATCAGGTGCATAGACAGTACCCGATATAATCAGAGGCGGCGGATGCGGTATCAAGAATCTTATTCGACCTCGTAGGAAAGGGAATATTTAGGGAGACGGAGAGCACCACGAACTCGAGGGTATGGCCGGTCGTGAAACCTGATGGATCATACAAGCTCACCATAGACTATACAGCCACGAACAAAGTTACTTCCAAACTGCACCCCGTAGTGGCAACTACGGTTACCATCCTAAATGGCCTCAGTCCCCAGCATAAGATATTCACGGTAGTAGATATCGCAAACGGATTCTGGTCCGTACCCCTTGACAAGGAGTCGCAAGAGAAGTTTGCCTTTACGGTGGAAGGGAGACAGTATACGTGGACCCAATTAGCACAGGGATTCCACAATAGTTCTGCGATATTTCACAGAGCTATGAGCGCCATACTAAAACTCGTAGATTTGATGCCCTACCGTAGCACGATGTTGCAGTACGTGGACGATTTACTGATAGCCTCAAAGGATACAGAAGTTCATAGGGCAGTCCTCATATCGGTTCTGTAAACATTAGAAAAGGAGGATTCAAAGTAAACCCCGTTAAGGCTCAGATTGGCAAGAAAATTGTAACCTACCTGGGACAGGAGCTATCCCAAAGAGTCAGAACCATGCCTAACGACCAGAAGGTAGCAATACAGACAATGCCCAGACCAATTTAAGTGCCTGGGGTCTGGAAGGTACTGGGACTATTCAACTACATTAGGAACTTTATCCCAGCGTGCGCAGAAAAAGTCGAACCCATTCAGAGATTGGTAAAGGGCGGCAGGCCCGCAACGGTCCCCATAGAGGGGGGAGAAGACCAAGAAGGGGCTTATAAACGGATAAAATACGCAGTGGTGTCCGCCCCAGGGTTGGGATTACCCGACATGGGAAAACCATTTCAAATTTATTGTGAGAATGAGGGAGGGTTTTATGCGGCGTTGGTCGACATCAACACTGGGACCAGAAACGGCCAGCAGCATGCTATTCCACTCAGGAGACGCCCGTGACGCGGCGCTCGATTGCGCGGTGAGAGCGAGCGAGCCTACCATTATGACCGGAGACATTGTCCTGCATACTAAACAAACTATGGTGGAGATGTTGATCACAGGAAAACTGATGTCCGTGTCCAACGTTCGCCGGGCCCGCTGGGAGGCTTTCTTATTGCCAGTAGATCGGACAGTGGTAATTATCAAGGATATAGGAGGAAACCCGGCAGAAGGCCTCATGGCGGCAGGGGAGCCGCATCAGTGTGCGGAAGTGGATAGTGAGAATATAGAAGCCGGCCTGGTAGGCGAACCCTTAAATGAGGCACAGATGATCCTCTACGAGGACGGGTCTAGAAAGTATATTAAAGGGACACCACGGACCGGGTGGGCCGTGATAAATGGGCAGTTACAAATCGTGGCGTCTGGCAGCTTAAATGGGGGACTCTCAGCACAAGTTGCTGAGATTGTGACACCGACTGAACCCTTGAAGCTGGCAAGGGGCAAGACTTTTAATATCTATACAGGTAGTCGCTATGCGTTTGGAGTTGTACATGATTATATGATAGCATGTGGACGTAGGGGGTTCGTCACAACAGGGGAAGAACCCATCCGACACCAGGAAAGATTCCAGGCTCTATTGCACGCAGCAGTAGGGGCACTGCACGCTGCTGTGTAAAAAAATAAAAGCTCAGCCAAAGGTACAAACCCGGGAGAGGAAGGTAATCAGGCGGCCGACGCCGCCGCACAGAATGCATTGGAACAGGGCATGGAGGAAAGAACTGAGGGGGTGGGGAGCATAATGAGGGACGAAGTGGATATAGTCAAGTTACACTCCGATTATTCGCCCGAGGAACATGAGGAACGGAAGGTCAAGGGCGGGGTACCAGGTGTAGATTCGGTGTGGAGAAAGGATGGAAAAGTCATAGCCCCAAACTGCATTAAGCAGACATTACTGGATGTACACCATGCAGTGGCTCATAAAGGCAGGGAAGCCATGATGGAGTTGCTAACGAGAGATTGGTGGTGGTTCCGAATGGAGCTTGATATAGCCAAACACTTTCAGCACTATATAACGTGGGTGTAACATAATCCCGGTAAGCCAATTAAGATACGAATGGCGCAGCAACCAAGGCCCCAAAGGCCATGAGAAAACATACAAATAGATTTCACTGGACCACTGCACGACTCACGGGGGAAACGACATTGCTCAGTGGTAATAGACCAGTTCACACGATGGGTGGAAATTTACCCAACAAGGAACTGTACGGCCACTACGGTGGCTAGAACTCTGGCAGAAGAAATAATCCCTTGATGGGGGGTGCCGTTGCAAATCGACTCGGACCGAGGCACCCACTTCACGGGGAAGGTAATAAAGGCCGTATGTAAACTAATCGGAATAAAGCAGAACTTCCATATACCATACCATCCCCAAAGTTCAAGAATGGTAGAACGGATGAACTGAACCATGAAGATAACAATCGCAAAGGAAATCCGAGAAAATGGGACGACATGTGTCGATGTTTTTCCCATAATTCTGATGAAACTGAGGGCAGTCCCTAATCGAACAGCGGGCTTATCCCCTTATGAGTTAATGACGGAAAGGGCGATGCAACTCCCAGAAGGAATTTTTACAGGAGGGGCGGATGTAGGACCCCTAAGTGATAGAATTCGGAGATATATATTGGAGATGAGTAATCTTCTCCAGGAAATGAGAAAGCAAACCAGAGAAAGGCAGAATCATACTGATAAAAAAAGCTGGAGCCCACCACCTTCCTGGACATACTTCAAGCAGGAACCCGCGTGATGGTAAAGGTTCTCCAAGGAAAACTTGGGTTCACCCTGAAGTTTATAGATCCATACGAGGTTATGCGCCTATATTGATATTCGAAGAAAAGGGCAATGGAAATATTGGACCCAGCTTAAGGTTTTCAAGCCTGCCGCTTGACACACATATTATTTCATTATTTGTCTGTCTACAGGTTGGGAACGACTCTTCAAGCAAGCCAAACGGCCATTTTATCGTTGACTAATTGATAACATAGAGTAATAAGATGAAACTGCACGTCGCTATCTGGGTAATAGCCTTACTCTATTATATACGCCCCACCGGGAAAGAGGCAAAAATGAGAAATACATGTTAGTACATTTCTGTATATGTCATACATATGTGCCCAACAGGGTAACGTTTCTAGCTGTTGGATATGTGCACACATCCCGATGCATAACAGAGGAGGAATTCCCCTAAGACCAGTATCCTTCAGTGCGGGGGAAACAGTTGAATGGATGGCACGGCAAAATCAGACTAACGCAACCTGTGAGGTGGTGCGAGAGGATCAAACCTCCACGAATAAGAGATTGGAGCAGGGACCTTTCTTGGGGTTAAATTGTGCCACCATTAAAGAAGCGGGCTCGGGCTTGGAGGGGTTTAATGGGTCCTCCTTCCCGCCGTATGACCGGACCCAGCAACCGCCCTTCTTGGTAATAACTAATACGAGTAGGTTCGGAAGGCCCGACCATGGGGACTGTCTGAGCCGGGAGATGAAGGAAGGGGGAGTACCAGTCGGAAAAAGTAATTGTATCCAGCTTGTTAATCTCACAGTGGGAACAGAGAAAACCTTTACATAAACTAGGTTAACGTACCCTGGAGCGAACGGAAGGGGAGAGGCTGTTCTTAGCTTTGACCCAACACCATGGGACCCTTCTCAGGCACGTCGGAATAACCTAAGGCCTGACGATGGAACCTATTTTATTTGCGTCCACAAAGCTTACCGTTGGCTGTCCCGGAACTGGACGTGATCCTGCTATTTAGGATATGTCATACCCTTTAAGAGGCAAGCAAATACTTTAGCAAAAGTTCATGCTTCCAGCCGACACAAACGAGACCTCACCCCCGTTGAGAGGTTCATTGGGGTGCTCGTGGCACCGGTTGGAGTAGGACGAAACATGGATTAACTATGAATGGTAGAGAAAGTACTGGAGCAGACAGCCAATGACACAGCCGAGGCTCGAGATGATATAACCACGGAAATGGTGGCAATACGTACCACAGTGTTGCAAAACCGAATGGCATTAGATTATGTCTTGGCGGAAAGAGATGGCACCTGTGCTTTAATAGGGGCCGAGTGCTGTACCTACAGCCCATATAGCTCTGAGAATATAACTAACTTAGCCGAACATCTAAAAAAGGAGGTGGAAAAACTGAAATCCACTGACCGTGGGTTCGGTTGGTTAGGAAGCTGGATGTTACGCCTTGGACAGAGCATTGTGCTAGGATTGGTACTGGTTGTGGGGATATGTATCGCACTGTACGTCGCGGTTATGATAATTAAGATGTGTATGTCAAAATTGTGTACAACGGCATCGGTGTCCTCATAACATATGTCAACGCCACCGGCATCTCCCAACCCACTCCAGTTCCAGCCTCTGAGTATCAGAAACTAGAGCACCGCTGGCAACAATACCATCAGCTTCAGTCTCGGCAACAGCTATCGACACATGAAGAATCGATCTGACGATGATTTATGGTTGCTCTTCTCCGCATGGTATGAGAGAGATCAAAAGGAGGGACTGTTGAGGGAAAAACATTTTAGTCTGTAACTATTTTGCTGTTTGTATTGTACTTTGTAGTCGGATTTCTTTAAAGACAGTGCTCAATGCATTATGGGGAAGAAAGAATGGGCAAGCAGTAATTGCCTGCTTAGACATATTCAGTCTTCGACATCTGCTGACCCTGACTCATGGAGATAGGGGAGTGAGACAATGAATGGTTGGAGGGACAAACAGGGGTATGCTTGCTCTTACTGATAATGGGAAACCGGCCACTTGTTTTTCTACTGACAAGGGGGAACTGACCCCTCTTACGTGCACGCCTGCGATGTTAACGCTTGTTGTGTCACAATGTAAGAATGAATCATGCCAGACAGCGGCCATATTCGGCAATGCTACACTAAAACATGAACTAATTGGATAATGGTGTACAGGGGCAGTAACGGCCCTAGAGGTATAATTGTAACCAGAAGGCTACGCCCGGGGAGAAGATGATAACTAAGTTGTGGAACCTCTGTCTCTTCTCCCAGAGCACTCTGTAAAATACACTGTGCATTTTTACCGTACTTGGTCTTGTGTGCAAAGTTATTCCTAACAAATCCGAGACATTTACTGGGACGGGAACGGAATAACCGGCGATGGAAAATAAGTCAGGGCGGTGGCTGAAGACTTCCCAATGTGTAGGTAATCACAGAATGCCTGTCGGAGAAGCAGCGTGATAAACCACAAGAAATGCAGGAGTCGAGAGTGGTGGTGGAGAGGGAGAGCAGAGTGCTGCCAGCGTACATATCAAAGCTGATCTCTTATCTTCAGATAATGTTTCCGAGAGGAAGCATGTTGGTGTGAATTACGAGGGGGCAATGGGAGATCCATGGGGGATTCCAGAGGTAACAGTGCAGCAGCAGGAAGAGAAGCCCTTGATGAATATTCTCTGCTACGACTGGATTGGTAAAAGTGGAAGAATGAGGAAGGGTAGTTTACCATGATCAGAGTCATAGAGTGTTTCATTTGAGACTTTGATTATTGAAAATTCAGTGATGTAGCTGGAGCGGAAACCCAAAGGAGAGATTCAAATATAGATTAGTGAGAAAGATTGCCACAAATTCGGGGGGCGACAAAACATTGGGAGGAAATGGAGGCTGGAGATAGAGATACACATTTCTCACTCTATGCGCTTGTGAAACCGAACGTGTTACTTTGATTAAACACTCACCTATAAAATATACAAGTCTCATTTGTGGTTTAATGTTACAGGCAAAGTTAAACACATTTCACTTTTACAGAATAGTGCACATGCTCTGGCTGGGTGACGAGAATCTCCGAGTTCCACCAGAGGAGTTTGCGTGTTGCATGGTTCGGAATTTGAGCAACACTTGCAAAAAACAGCTTCTGGAAATGTGTCACCGGCACTTCCGTTAATTACAAAGAGTTACATCGAAGTTACCGAACTGAAACAAGCATTTTAACCAAACTCAATGCCTGTGCTTATGTTCCACAGAAGCTGCCTCCCACCGTTCTTCCTCTAACCCAGCCCCTCGCCCCGCTCAAACAGCCCCAGGCCGCACTGAAGCAGGCCCAGCGCCCCATTACCCTGGCCCCAACTGACCCGTGGACCCACTGACTTGGGCCGCCGAGCCCCACTGACCCGGGTCCCCACTGACCCAGGACCTGCGCCCCACTAACCCAGGCCGCCGCGCCGACTAACCCAGGCCCCGCGCCCAACTGACGCAGGCCCTGCACCCCACTGACCCATGCACCACACCCCACTGACCCAGGACGCGCACCCCACTGATTCAGGCCCCGCACCCCACTGGCCCAGGCCCCACGCACCACTGACCCAGGCTCCGCGCCCCACTGAAACAGGCCACGTGCCCCACTGACACAGGCCCCACGCCCCACTGACCCAGGCCCCACGCACCACTGATCCAGGCCCCGCACCCCACAGACCTAGGCCCCGTGCCCCATTGCCCCAGGCCCTACGCACCACTGATCCAGGCCCCGTGCCCCACTGATCCATTCTGCCGCGCCCCACTGACCCAGGCTCCATGCCACACTGACCCAGGCCCTGCGCCCCACTGATGCAGGCACCATGCCCGACTGAACCAGGCCCCACGCACCACTGGCCCAGGTCCCGCCCCCCACTGACCCAGGCCCCACACCCCACTGAACCAGGCCCCGCACCCCACTGATCCAGGACCCGCACCCCACATCCCAGAACCCACGCCCCACTGACCCAATCCCCGCATCCGACTGACCGTGGCCCCGCACCCCACTGACACAGTACCTGCGCCCCACTGACACAGGCCCCGCACCCCACTGACCCAGGCCCCACGCCCCACTGACCAAGGCTCCACGCAACACTGACCCAGGCCCTGCGCCCCACTGACCCAGACCACACACCCCAATAACAGAGGCCCCGCGCCCCACTGACCCAGGCCCTGCACCCCACTGACCCAGGCCCCGCTCACCACTGACCCAGGAACCGCGCCCTACTGACACAGGCCCTGTGCCACACTAACCGAGGCCCCGCTCTCCACTGACTCAGGCCCCGCGACCTATTGACCCTGGCCTCACGAACCACTGTCTCTGGCCCCGCTCCCCATTGACGCAGGCCCCGCGGCACACTGACCCAGCTCCCCACGCCGCACTGACCCAGGCCCGGCACCCCACTGACCCGGACCCCCGGCCACCACTGATGCAGGCCCAGCACACCACTGACCTAGGCACCCACTGACCTGTGGCCCCACTGACACGAGCACCTGTGCCTCACTGCCTTAGGCCCCACACCCCATTGACCCGGGCCCCCGCGCCCCACTGACCAGGGCCCCAGCTCCCCATTTACCCAGGACCCGCACCCCACTGATGCAGGCCCCATGCCCCACTGACCCAGGCCCCAGCCCCACTAGCCCAGGCCCCGCCCCCCCACTGCCCCAGGCACCACGCACCAATGACACAGTCCCCGCATCCGACTGACCGTAGCCCCGAACCCCACTGACACAGTCCCCACGCCCCACTGACACAGGACCCGCACACCACTGACCCAGGCCCCGCGCCCCACTGACTCAGGCTTCACGCCACACTGACCCAGGCCCCACGCACCACTGACCCAGTCCCCGCATCTGACTGACCGTAGCCCCCCACCCCACTGACACAGGCCCTGCGCCCCACTGACCCAGACCACTCACCCCAATGACAGAGTCCCCGCGCCCCTACTGACACAGGCCCCGCGCCCCACTGACCCTGGCTCCATGACCCACTGTCTCAGGCCCCGCTCCCCATTGACGCAGGCCCCGCGCCCCACTGACCTAACTCCCCACGCCGCACTGACCCAGCCCCCCACACCCCACTGGCCCAGGCCCCGCTCCCCACTGACCCAGTCCCCGTGCCCCACTAACCCAGACCCCCGCGCCCCACTGACCCAGGCCCCGCGCCCCACTGACCCAGCCCCCCAAGCCCCACTTCCCACAACCCGCGTGCCTCTGACCCAGGCCCCCGCACCCCACTGATGCAAGTCCCCATGCCCCACTGACCTACGGCCCGCTCCCCACTGACCCATGACTCACATCACACAGACCCAAGCCCCCGCGACCCACTGACCCTGGCACCCGCGCCCTGTTGAGTCGGGCCCTATGCCCCGCGCCCCACTCATCCAGGCAGTCGTGCCACACTGCCTCAGGGCTCGTGCCCCACTGAGCCAGACCCCCACGCCCCAGTGACCCGGACCACCGGCCCCACTGGCACAGGACCAGCGCACCCCTCACCCAGGCCTCCGCTCCACTGACCCGGTCACCGACCCCCACTGAGGCAGGCCCAGCACCCCACTGTCCTAGGGACCCACTGACCCGTTGCCCCACTGACACGGGCCGCTGCGCCCCACTGACATTGGCCACCGAGCATCACTGACTTATGCCCCACACGCCATTGACCCGGGCCCCCGCGCCCCACTGACCAATGCCCCAGCTCCCCATTGATCCAGGTCCCGCACCCCACTGAACCAGGCCCCGTGCCCCATTGACCCAAGCCCCATGCCCCACTGACCCAGTCCCCGTGCCCCACTGATCCTGGGCCCCGCACCCCACTGACCCAGGCCCCGCACCGACTGACCCGGTCCCCCACTGACCCATCGGGCGCCCCAATGACCCGGGCACCGACGCCCCATGGACTCGGGCCCCGCTCCACTGAGCCAGGTCCCTGCCCCCCACTTACCCAGGCTCCACCCATTCACTGACTCGGGCCCCGTCTCGCACTGACCCAGGCCCCCGCGCCCCACTGACTCAGGCCCTGCCCCCTGACTGACTCAGGCCCCGCGCCCCACTGACACAGGCCCCATGCCCCATTGACGCAGGCCTCGCACCCCACTGACTCAGGCCCCGCGTCACACTGATCTGGGCCCTGCGCCCCACTCACCCTGGCACCACGCAGCACTGACCTGGGCCCAACGCACCACTGACCCAGGCCCCGCCCCCCACTTACGCAGTCCAGCACCCCACTGGCCTAGCCACCCACTGACCCATGGCCCCACTGACACGTGCCCCCGTGCCTCACTGACTTGGGCCGCCGTGCCCGTCTGACCTTGGCCCCTGCGCATCACTGACTTAGGCCCCACACCCCATTGACCCGCGCCCCCGCGCCCAACTGACCAGCGCCCCAACTCCCCATTGACCCAGGCCCCGAGCCCCATTGAACCAGGCCCCACGCCCCACTGACGCAGGCCCCATGCCCCACTTTCCCAGTCCCCGTGCCCCACTGACCCTGGGCCCCATGCCCCACTGACCCAGGCCCCGCACCCCATTGACAAGGGCCCCCGCCTCCCACTGACCCAGGCCGGGCGCCCCAATGACCTGGGCCCCCAGGCCCCATGGATTCAAGCCCCGTGCCTCATTGACTCGGGCCCCGCCTCACTGAGCCAGTCCATGCTCCCCACTGACCCAGGCTCCACCCCCTCACTGACTCGGGTCCCGAACCGCAATGACCCAGGCCCCCGCGCCCCACTGACCCATGAGCCGCCCACTCACTGACCCAGGCCCCGCGCCCCACTGATCTGGGCCCTGCGCTCCACTCACCCTGGCTCCCATGCAGCACTGACCTGGGCCCCACGCACCACTGACCCAGGCTTCCGCGCACCCCTCTCCCAGGCTCCGCGCCCAACTGACCTGGACCCGCACACCACTGAACCATGACCCCGGGCCCCACTGATCTGGGCCCCGTAATACACTGAGGCTGGTCCCCGGGCCCCACTGACCCGAGCCCCAGGAGGCCACACTAACCCTGGTCCAAGGCCCACTGAGCCTGATCCCCGGGCCCCAATGTTCCAGGCCCCCGTGCCCCACTGACCCTGGCCCCGCCCCCAACTGACCCTGACCCCCGCGTCCCACTGACCTGGGCCAGCTCCCCACTGAACCAGGCCCACGCACCACAGAGTGCCGGCCCGCCCCACTGACCCAATCCCGCGCCTCACTGACCCCGGCCCCCGCGCCCCACTGACCCATGCCCCCGCCCCCCCACTGACCCAGACCTCCGCGCCCCACTGAACCAGGCCCCCGAGTCCTACTGACCCAGGCTCTGCGCCCCACTGACCATGGTCCAAGGGCCACACTGACCCTGTTCCCCGGGCACCAATGACCCGGGACCCCGGGCCCCACTGACGCAGCGACCGCGCCCCCCTGACCAAGGCACATGCGACCTACATACCGGATCCCTTTGCCCCACTGACTCATGCCCCCGCGCCCTACGGACCTAGGCCCCCGAGCCCCACTGACCCTGGTCACTGCGCCCCACTGACCTAGGCTCCCGCGCCCTACTGACACAGGCCCCAGCGCCCCACTGATCCTGCGCCCCGGGCTCAAAAGACCCTGGTCCCCGTGCCCTACATCCCAGATACCTATGCCCACTGACCCAGCCCCCGTGCCCCCCTTACCCAGGCCCCCGGGCCCCACTGACGAGGCAGCCGTGCCCCACTGTCCTAGCCCTCCGCACGCCACTGACACAGGCCCCGACCCCCACTGACCCAGGCCCCCGTGACCCACTGACCCTTTCCCCTCCCCCCACTGTCCCTGACCCCCGCGTCCCATTGACCTGGGCCAGCTCCCCACTGAACCAGGCCCGCGCACCACACAGTGCCGGCCCGCCCCACTGACCCAATCCCGCGCCTCACTGACCCCGGCCCCCGCGCCCCACTGACCCATGCCCCCGCCCCCCCCACTGACCCAGACCTCCGCGCCCCACTGAACCAGGCCCCCGAGTCCTACTGACCCAAGCTCTGCGCCCCACTGACCATGGTCCAAGGGCCACACTGACCCTGTTCCCCGGGCACCAATGACCCGGGGCCCCGGGTCCCACTGACGCAGCGACCGGGCCCCACTGACCAAGGCACATGCGACCTACATACCGGATCCCTTTGCCCCACTGACTCATGCCCCCGCGCCCTACGGACCTAGGCCCCCGTGCCCCACTGACCCTGGTCACTGCGCCCCACTGACCTAGGCCCCCGCGCCCTACTGACCGAGGCCCCCGGGCCCCACTGACCCAGGCCCCTGTGTCTCCTGAACCAGGCGGCGGGCCCCACTGACCCAGGCGCCGCGCACTCCCTGACACAGGCCCCGCGACCCATTGACACATGCCCCGCGCCCCACTGACGCAGGCCGCTGCGCCCCACTGACCAAGGCTCCGTGCCGCACTGTCCCAGGTACCGCGCCCCATTGACACAAGCCCACGCCCCACTGACCCAGGCCCTGCACACCACAGAACCAGTCCCCACACCCCACTGTCCCAGAGCCCCCGGGACCCACTGACCCAGGCCCCAGTGTCCAAATGAACCAGGCCTCCGGCCACACTCTCCCAGGCACCTGTGCCCCCCTGACCCAGGTCCCCGTGCCACACTGACCAAGGCCTCCGGGCCGCCGGACCATGGCCCACGCGCCCCACTGACCCTGGACCCGCACCTCACTGACCCGGGCGCCGCGCCCCCCCTGACCCAGGCCCCGCGCCCCACTGACACAGGCCCCGTGCCTCCCTGACCCAGGCTCCGTGCCGCACTCTCCCAGACCCCGCGCCCCACTGACCCAGGCCCCAAGCCCTAATGACAGAGGTCCCTTGCCCCACTGACCCAGGCCCCACACCCCACTGACCCAGGCCTCGGGGCCCCACTGATCCAGGCCCCCGTGTCCCCCTGAACCAGGCCCCGGGCTCCACTGTCTCAGGCACCTGCGCCCCACTGACCCAGGTCCCTGTACCTCACTGACCCAGGCCCCCGGGCCAACGGACCCTGACCCCCGCGCCCCACTGACCCTGGCCCCGTACCTCACTCAACCTGGCGCCGCGCCCCCCCTGAGCCAGGCACCGCGCCCCACTGATCCATGCCCCACGCCCCACTGACACAGGCCCCGCGCCCCACTGACCCAGGCTCCGCGCCGCACTGTCCCAGGCCCCACGCCCCACTGACCCAGGCCCCGCGCCCCCCTGACCCAGGCCCCATGCCCCAATGACAGAGGCCAAGTGCCCCACTGATTCAGGCCCTGTGCTCCACTGACCCATGCGTCGCATCACACTGACCCAAGCCCCCACGCCCCACTGACCCTGGCACCCGCGCCCTATTGATTCCGGCCCCCTGCCCCATTGACCCGGGCTTTCGCCCACCACTGACCCGGGCCCCTCGCCACATTGACCCAGGCACACGTGCCCCACTGATCCGGGCACATGCGCCACACTGACCCGGGCCCTCGTCCCCCACAGACACGGGCCCCCGGCCCCCACTGACACAGGCCCAGCGTCCCACTGACACGGGTTTCTGTCCCACTGACCCGGGCGCCCACCCCCTATTGACGCAGGCCCATCAACCCACTGACCCAGGCACCCACTGAACTGTGCCGCCACTGACACGGGCCTCCGTGCCCCACTGACCTGGGACGCCGCGCCCCACTGACTCTGGCTCCACCCCCCACTGAACTGGGCTCCTACACCCCACTGACCTTGGCCCCCGCGCCCCACTGACTCAGGTACCACGCACCATTGACCCGGGCCCCGGCGCCCCAATAACCCAGGGCTCTGCACCCCAATTACCCAGGCCACCGCCCCCCACTGACTCATGCCCCGTGCCCCAATGACACGGGCTCCCTCGCCCCACTGACCCACGCCCCGCACCCCACTGACCCTGGGCTCTGCTCCCCAATGACCCAGGCACCGCGCCCCACTGACCCTGGCCCCCACCCCCCACTGACCTGGGCTCCTACGCCACACCGACCTTGGACACACGCCCTACTGACCCAGGACCCGCGCACCACTGACCCGGGTCCCCGCCACCCACTGTCCCAGGCCCCGCGCCCCAAAGACCCGTGCCCCCGCCCCCCACTGACCCAGGCACCGCGCCCCAAAGACCCGTGCCCCCGCGCCCCAATGTCCCAGGCCCCGCGCCTCATTCACTTGTGCCCTGCCTCACTGAGCCTGGTCTGTGTGCCCCACTGATCCAGGCTCCACCCCCTCATTGACTCGGTCCCCGCCCCGTCACTGACACAGGCCCTGCGCCCCACTGACCCAGACTCCGCGACCCACTGACCCAGGCCCCGCGCCCAATGACCCAGCCCCCGCCCCACACTGACCCAGGCTCCGCTCCTCATTGACTCGGGCCCTGCCCCACTGAGCCTGGTCCCTTTGCCCCACTGATCTAGGCTCCACCCTCTCATTGACTCGGTCGCCACCCCCTGACTGTCTCAGGCCCCGCGCCCCACTGACCCAGGCCCACGCCCCACTGACACAGGCCCTGCGCCCCACTGACGCTGGGGCCCGCACACCACTGACCTGGGCCCCTACCCCACTGACCCAGGCCCCGCGTCCCACTGGTCTGGGCCCTGCACCCCACTCTTCGTGGCCAACGCGCAGTTTTAACTGGGCCCCGCGCCGCACTGACCCGAGCTCCCGTGCCCCACTTACCCGGGTTCACCACGCAGCACTGACCGAGGCCACCGTGCACCACTGAACCAGGCTCCGCGCCCCACTGACCTGGACCCGCACACCACTGACCCATGTCCCCGAGTCCCACTGACCCTGGCCACCGGGCCCCACTGACCTCGACCTGCACACCACTGACCCAGGCATCAGCACCCTATTGACCCAGGCCCCCAGACACCAATGATCGAGGCCCCCGTGCCCCACTGACCCAGGTCCCCGTTTCCACATTGACCCAGGCCCCCGCACACTACTGACCCAGGCCCCCAGGACCCACTGACCTAGGCCACCGTCCCGCACTGATCCAAGCCCCGCGCCCCACTGACCTTCGCCCCA